>NC_050189.1:26586643-27313608 GCF_008315115.2 Sander lucioperca | reverse complement strand
CATTACAGTTAGACATTACAGCCATTGCAGTTAGACATTACAGACATTACAGTTAGACATTACAGTTAGACATTACAGCCATTACAGTTAGACATTACAGACATTACAGTTAGACATTACAGACATTACAGTTAGACATTACAGACATTACAGTTAGACATTACAGCATTGCAGTTAGACATTACAGCATTACAGTTAGACATTACAGACATTGCAGTTAGACATTACAGGCATTACAGTTAGACATTACAGTTAGACATTACAGACATTACAGTTAGACATTACAGACATTACAGTTAGACATTACAGACATTACAGTTAGACATTACAGCCATTACAGTTAGACATTACAGACATTACAGTTAGACATTACAGCAGTACAGTTAGACATTACAGCCATTCAGTTAGACATTACAGACATTGCAGTTAGACATTACAGGCATTACAGTTAGACATTACAGCCATTACAGTTAGACATTACAGCCATTACAGTTAGACATTACAGACATTGCAGTTAGACATTACAGACATTGCAGTTAGACATTACAGTTAGACATTACAGCCATTACAGTTAGACATTACAAGCATTACAGTTAGACATTACAGCCATTACAGTTAGACATTACAGACATTACAGTTAGACATTACAGGCATTACAGTTAGACATTACAGACATTACAGTTAGACATTACAGACATTACAGTTAGACATTACAGACATTACAGTTAGACATTACAGCCATTACAGTTAGACATTACAGACATTGCAGTTAGACATTACAGACATTACAGTTAGACATTACAGACATTGCAGTTAGACATTACAGGCATTACAGTTAGACATTACAGCCATTACAGTTAGACATTACAGACATTACAGTTAGACATTACAGCCATTCAGTTAGACATTACAGCATTACAGTTAGACATTACAGACATTACAGTTAGACATTACAGCATTACAGTTAGACATTACAGACATTGCAGTTAGACATTACAGCATTACAGTTAGACATTACAGTTAGACATTACAGACATTACAGTTAGACATTACAGGCATTACAGTTAGACATTACAGCATTACAGTTAGACATTACAGACATTGCAGTTAGACATTACAGACATTACAGTTAGACATTACAGCATTACAGTTAGACATTACAGACATTACAGTTAGACATTACAGCATTACAGTTAGACATTACAGCATTACAGTTAGACATTACAGCCATTACAGTTAGACATTACAGACATTACAGTTAGACATTACAGACATTACAGTTAGACATTACAGCATTACAGTTAGACATTACAGACATTGCAGTTAGACATTACAGACATTACAGTTAGACATTACAGCCATTCAGTTAGACATTACAGCCATTACAGTTAGACATTACAGACATTACAGTTAGACATTACAGACATTGCAGTTAGACATTACAGCATTACAGTTAGACATTACAGTTAGACATAACAGACATTACAGTTAGACATTACAGGCATTACAGTTAGACATTACAGCATTACAGTTAGACATTACAGCCATTACAGTTAGACATTACAGCCAATACAGTTAGACATTACAGCATTACAGTTAGACATTACAGACATTACAGTTAGACATTACAGCATTACAGTTAGACATTACAGACATTGCAGTTAGACATTACAGGCATTACAGTTAGACATTACAGACATTACAGTTAGACATTACAGACATTACAGTTAGACATTACAGCCATTACAGTTAGACATTACAGACATTGCAGTTAGACATTACAGACATTACAGTTAGACAGCATTGCATTTAGACATTACAGACATATCAGTTAGACATTACAGACATTGCAGTTAGACATTACAGGCATTACAGTTAGACATTACAGACATTGCAGTTAGACATTACAGACATTACAGTTAGACATTACAGCATTACAGTTAGACATTACAGACATTACAGTTAGACATTACAGGCATTACAGTTAGACATTACAGACATTGCAGTTAGACATTACAGTTAGACATTACAGCCATTACAGTTAGACATTACAGCCATTACAGTTAGACATTACAGACATTACAGTTAGACATTACAGACATTGCAGTTAGACATTACAGACATTACAGTTAGACATTACAGCATTACAGTTAGACATTACAGACATTGCAGTTAGACATTACAGCATTACAGTTAGACATTACAGTTAGACATTACAAGCATTACAGTTAGACATTACAGACATTACAGTTAGACATTACAGCCATTACAGTTAGACATTACAGCCATTACAGTTAGACATTACAGACATTACAGTTAGACATTACAGACATTGCAGTTAGACATTACAGACATTACAGTTAGACATTACAGACATTACAGTTAGACATTACAGCCATTACAGTTAGACATTACAGCCATTGCAGTTAGACATTACAGACATTACAGTTAGACATTACAGCATTACAGTTAGACATTACAGACATTGCAGTTAGACATTACAGGCATTACAGTTAGACATTACAGACATTACAGTTAGACATTACAGCCATTACAGTTAGACATTACAGACATTACAGTTAGACATTACAGACATTACAGTTAGACATTACAGCCATTACAGTTAGACATTACAGGCATTACAGTTAGACATTACAGACATTACAGTTAGACATTACAGACATTACAGTTAGACATTACAGGCATTACAGTTAGACATTACAGACATTACAGTTAGACATTACAGACATTACAGTTAGACATTACAGTTAGACATTACAGACATTACAGTTAGACATTACAGACATTACAGTTAGACATTACAGCCATTACAGTTAGACATTACAGACATTACAGTTAGACATTACAGACATTACAGTTAGACATTACAGGCATTACAGTTAGACATTACAGACATTGCAGTTAGACATTACAGGCATTACAGTTAGACATTACAGTTAGACATTACAGACATTACAGTTAGACATTACAGGCATTACAGTTAGACATTACAGACATTGCAGTTAGACATTACAGGCATTACAGTTAGACATTACAGTTAGACATTACAGCCATTACAGTTAGACATTACAGACATTACAGTTAGACATTACAGACATTGCAGTTAGACATTACAGACATTACAGTTAGACATTACAGCCATTACAGTTAGACATTACAGACATTACAGTTAGACATTACAGCCATTACAGTTAGACATTACAGACATTACAGTTAGACATTACAGACATTACAGTTAGACATTACAGTTAGACATTACAGACATTACAGTTAGACATTACAGACATTACAGTTAGACATTACAGACATTACAGTTAGACATTACAGACATTGCAGTTAGACATTACAGCATTACAGTTAGACATTACAGACATTACAGTTAGACATTACAGCCATTACAGTTAGACATTACAGCATTACAGTTAGACATTACAGACATTGCAGTTAGACATTACAGGCATTACAGTTAGACATTACAGCCATTACAGTTAGACATTACAGACATTGCAGTTAGACATTACAGACATTGCAGTTAGACATTACAGACATTACAGTTAGACATTACAGCCATTACAGTTAGACATTACAGCCATTACAGTTAGACATTACAGACATTCAGTTAGACATTACAGCCATTACAGTTAGACATTACAGCTTACAGTTAGACATTACAGTTAGACATTACAGCATTACAGTTAGACATTACAGACATTACAGTTAGACATTACAGCCATTACAGTTAGACATTACAGGCATTACAGTTAGACATTACAGACATTGCAGTTAGACATTACAGACATTACAGTTAGACATTACAGCCATTACAGTTGGACATTACAGACATTGCAGTTAGACATTACATGCATTACAGTTAGACATTACAGCCATTACAGTTAGACATTACAGCCATTACAGTTAGACATTACAGGCATTACAGTTAGACATTACAGACATTGCAGTTAGACATTACAGACATTACAGTTAGACATTACAGCCATTACAGTTAGACATTACAGCCATTACAGTTAGACATTACAGACATTACAGTTAGACATTACAGGCATTACAGTTAGACATTACAGCATTACAGTTAGACATTACAGGCATTACAGTTAGACATTACAGTTAGACATTACAGACATTACAGTTAGACATTACAGACATTGCAGTTAGACATTACAGGCATTACAGTTAGACATTACAGTTAGACATTACAGACATTACAGTTAGACATTACAGACATTACAGTTAGACATTACAGCCATTACAGTTAGACATTACAGCCATTACAGTTAGACATTACAGACATTGCAGTTAGACATTACAGACATTGCAGTTAGACATTACAGACATTACAGTTAGACATTACAGCCATTACAGTTAGACATTACAGACATTACAGTTAGACATTACAGACATTACAGTTAGACATTACAGTTAGACATTACAGACATTACAGTTAGACATTACAGACATTACAGTTAGACATTACAGCCATTACAGTTAGACATTACAGTTAGACATTACAGCCATTACAGTTAGACATTACAGACATTACAGTTAGACATTACAGCATTACAGTTAGACATTACAGCATTACAGTTAGACATTACAGACATTGCAGTTAGACATTACAGACATTACAGTTAGACATTACAGGCATTACAGTTAGACATTACAGACATTGCAGTTAGACATTACAGACATTACAGTTAGACATTACAGCCATTACAGTTAGACATTACAGCCATTACAGTTAGACATTACAGACATTACAGTTAGACATTACAGACATTCAGTTAGACATTACAGACATTACAGTTAGACATTACAGCATTACAGTTAGACATACAGACATTACAGTTAGACATTACAGACATTACAGTTAGACATTACAGACATTGCAGTTAGACATTACAGACATTACAGTTAGACATTACAGCATTACAGTTAGACATTACAGACTTGCAGTTAGACATTACAGGCATTACAGTTAGACATTACAGTTAGACATTACAGACATTACAGTTAGACATTACAGTCATTACAGTTAGACATTACAGACATTGCAGTTAGACATTACAGACATTGCAGTTAGACATTACAGACATTGCAGTTAGACATTACAGACATACAAGATAGACATTACAGTTAGACATTACAGCCATTACAGTTAGACATTACAGCCATTACAGTTAGACATTACAGACATTACAGTTAGACATTACAGGCATTACAGTTAGACATTACAGACATTACAGTTAGACATTACAGCCATTACAGTTAGACATTACAGACATTGCAGTTAGACATTACAGACATTGCAGTTAGACATTACAGTTAGACATTACAGTTAGACATTACAGCCATTACAGTTAGACATTACAGCCATTACAGTTAGACATTACAGACATTACAGTTAGACATTACAGACATTGCAGTTAGACATTACAGACATTACAGTTAGACATTACAGTTAGACATTACAGCCATTACAGTTAGACATTACAGCAATTACAGTTAGACATTACAGGCATTACAGTTAGACATTACAGACATTACAGTTAGACATTACAGACATTGCAGTTAGACATTACAGACATTACAGTTAGACATTACAGCCATTACAGTTAGACATTACAGCCATTACAGTTAGACATTACAGCCATTACAGTTAGACATTACAGCCATTACAGACATTACAGTTAGACATTACAGCCATTACAGTTAGACATTACAGCCATTACAGTTAGACATTACAGGCATTACAGTTAGACATTACAGACATTACAGTTAGACATTACAGCCATTACAGTTAGACATTACAGGCATTACAGTTAGACATTACAGACATTGCAGTTAGACATTACAGGCATTACAGTTAGACATTACAGACATTGCAGTTAGACATTACAGGCATTACAGTTAGACATTACAGTTAGACATAACAGACATTACAGTTAGACATTACAGGCATTACAGTTAGACATTACAGTTAGACATTACAGACATTACAGTTAGACATTACAGACATTGCAGTTAGACATTACAGCATTACAGTTAGACATTACAGTTAGACATTACAGGCATTACAGTTAGACATTACAGGCATTGCAGTTAGACATTACAGACATTACAGTTAGACATTACAGACATTGCAGTTAGACATTACAGGCATTACGTTAGACATTACAGACATTGACAGTTAGACATTACAGACATTACAGTTAGACTTACAGCATTCAGTTAGACATTACAGCCATTACAGTTAGACATTACAGACATTACAGTTAGACATTACAGCATTACAGTTAGACACATTACAGTTAGACATTACAGCATTGCAGTTAGACATTACAGACTTCAGTTGACATTACAGCATTACAGTTAGACATTACAGACATTACAGTTAGACATTACAGACATTACAGTTAGACATTACAGACATTACAGTTAGACATTACAGACATTACAGTTAGACATTACAGACATTACAGTTAGACATTACAGCATTACAGTTAGACATTACAGCATACAGTTAGACATTACAGACATTACAGTTAGACATTACAGACATTACAGTTAGACATTACAGTTAGACATTACAGCATTACAGTTAGACATTACAGCATTACAGTTAGACATTACAGCATTACAGTTAGACATTACAGACATTACAGTTAGACATTACAGACATTGCAGTTAGACATTACAGACATTGCAGTTAGACATTACAGTTAGACATTACAGACATTACAGTTAGACATTACAGCATTACAGTTAGACATTACAGCATTGCAGTTAGACATTACAGACATTGCAGTTAGACATTACAGACATTGCAGTTAGACATTACAGGCATTACAGTTAGACATTACAGTTAGACATTACAGACATTACAGTTAGACATTACAGGCATTACAGTTAGACATTACAGACATTACAGTTAGACATTACAGCCATTACAGTTAGACATTACAGGCATTACAGTTAGACATTACAGCCATTACAGTTAGACATTACAGCATTACAGTTAGACATTACAGACATTGCAGTTAGACATTACAGCCATTACAGTTAGACATTACAGCCATTGCAGTTAGACATTACAGACATTACAGTTAGACATTACAGACATTGCAGTTAGACATTACAGACATTACAGTTAGACATTACAGCCATTACAGTTAGACATTACAGTTAGACATTACAGCCATTACAGTTAGACATTACAGACATTACAGTTAGACATTACAGCCATTACAGTTAGACATTACAGACATTACAGTTAGACATTACAGACATTACAGTTAGACATTACAGACATTGCAGTTAGACATTACAGACATTACAGTTAGACATTACAGACATTACAGTTAGACTTACAGGCATTACAGTTAGACATTACAGACATTGCAGTTAGACATTACAGACATTGCAGTTAGACATTACACTTAGACATTACAGCCATTACAGTTAGACATTACAGCCATTACAGTTAGACATTACAGTTAGACATTACAGACATTACAGTTAGACATTACAGCCATTACAGTTAGACATTACAGGCATTACAGTTAGACATTACAGACATTGCAGTTAGACATTACAGACATTACAGTTAGACATTACAGCCATTACAGTTAGACATTACAGACATTACAGTTAGACATTACAGACATTACAGTTAGACATTACAGCCATTACAGTTAGACATTACAGACATTGCAGTTAGACATTACAGCCATTACAGTTAGACATTACAGTTAGACATTACAGGCATTACAGTTAGACATTACAGCATTACAGTTAGACATTACAGACATTGCAGTTAGACATTACAGACATTACAGTTAGACATTACAGACATTGCAGTTAGACATTACAGGCATTACAGTTAGACATTACAGTTAGACATTACAGCCATTACAGTTAGACATTACAGACATTACAGTTAGACATTACAGCCATTACAGTTAGACATTACAGTTAGACATTACAGCCATTACAGTTAGACATTACAGCCATTACAGTTAGACATTACAGACATTACAGTTAGACATTACAGCCATTACAGTTAGACATTACAGCATTGCAGTTAGACATTACAGACATTACAGTTAGACATACAGCCATTACAGTTAGACATTACAGCCATTACAGTTAGACATTACAGCCATTACAGTTAGACATTACAGGCATTACAGTTAGACATTACAGGCTTTACAGTTAGACATTACAGTTAGACATTACAGACATTACAGTTAGACATTACAGGCATTACAGTTAGACATTACAGCCATTACAGTTAGACATTACAGCCATTACAGTTAGACATTACAGACATTACAGTTAGACATTACAGACATTGCAGTTAGACATTACAGACATTGCAGTTAGACATTACAGGCATTACAGTCAGACATTACAGTTAGACATTACAGCCATTACAGTTAGACATTACAGACATTGCAGTTAGACATTACAGACATTACAGTTAGACATTACAGCCATTACAGTTAGACATTACAGGCATTACAGTTAGACATTACAGTTAGACATTACAGACATTGCAGTTAGACATTACAGGCATTACAGTTAGACATTACAGCCAATACAGTTAGACATTACAGACATTACAGTTAGACATTACAGACATTACAGTTAGACATTACAGCCATTACAGTTAGACATTACAGACATTACAGTTAGACATTACAGACATTACAGTTAGACATTACAGACATTACAGTTAGACATTACAGACATTACAGTTAGACATTACAGACATTACAGTTAGACATTACAGCCATTACAGTTAGACATTACAGCCATTACAGTTAGACATTACATGCATTACAGTTAGACATTACAGCATTACAGTTAGACATTACAGACATTACAGTTAGACATTACAGGCATTACAGTTAGACATTACAGACATTGCAGTTAGACATTACAGACATTACAGTTAGACATTACAGACATTACAGTTAGACATTACAGACATTACAGTTAGACATTACAGACATTACAGTTAGACATTACAGACATTACAGTTAGACATAACAGGCATTACAGTTAGACATTACAGACATTGCAGTTAGACATTACAGACATTACAGTTAGACATTACAGTTAGACATTACAGACATTACAGTTAGACATTACAGCCATTACAGTTAGACATTACAGACATTACAGTTAGACATTACAGACATTGCAGTTAGACATTACAGCCATTACAGTTAGACATTACAGGCATTACAGTTAGACATTACAGACATTGCAGTTAGACATTACAGACATTACAGTTAGACATTACAGACATTGCAGTTAGACATTACAGGCATTACAGTTAGACATTACAGACATTACAGTTAGACATTACAGACATTACAGTTAGACATTACAGTTAGACATTACAGCCATTACAGTTAGACATTACAGACATTGCAGTTAGACATTACAGACATTACAGTTAGACATTACAGTTAGACATTACAGCCATTACAGTTAGACATTACAGCCATTACAGTTAGACATTACAGACATTACAGTTAGACATTACAGACATTACAGTTAGACATTACAGACATTACAGTTAGACATTACAGACATTACAGTTAGACATTACAGACATTGCAGTTAGACATTACAGACATTACAGTTAGACATTACAGTTAGACATTACAGACATTACAGTTAGACATTACAGCCATTACAGTTAGACATTACAGACATTACAGTCAGACATTACAGTTAGACATTACAGACATTACAGTTAGACATTACAGACATTACAGTTAGACATTACAGGCATTACAGTTAGACATTACAGACATTACAGTTAGACATTACAGGCATTACAGTTAGACATTACAGTTAGACATTACAGACATTACAGTTAGACATTACAGACATTGCAGTTATACATTACAAGCATTACAGTTAGACATTACAGCCATTACAGTTAGACATTACAGACATTGCAGTTAGACATTACAGGCATTACAGTTAGACATTACAGTTAGACATTACAGACATTACAGTTAGACATTACAGACATTACAGTTAGACATTACAGCCATTACAGTTAGACATTACAGACATTGCAGTTAGACATTACAGACATTGCAGTTAGACATTACAGGCATTACAGTTAGACATTACAGACATTGCAGTTAGACATTACAGACATTACAGTTAGACATTACAGTTAGACATTACAGGCATTACAGTTAGACATTACAGCCATTACAGTTAGACATTACAGCCATTGCAGTTAGACATTACAGGCATTACAGTTAGACATTACAGACATTGCAGTTAGACATTACAGACATTACAGTTAGACATTACAGGCATTACAGTTAGACATTACAGACATTGCAGTTAGACATTACAGACATTACAGTTAGACATTACAGTTAGACATTACAGACATTACAGTTAGACATTACAGACATTGCAGTTAGACATTACAGGCATTACAGTTAGACATTACAGTTAGACATTACAGACATTACAGTTAGACATTACAGACATTACAGTTAGACATTACAGACATTACAGTTAGACATTACAGGCATTACAGTTAGACATTACAGACATTGCAGTTAGACATTACAGACATTACAGTTAGACATTACAGGCATTACAGTTAGACATTACAGACATTGCAGTTAGACATTACAGACATTACAGTTAGACATTACAGACATTACAGTTAGACATTACAGCCATTACAGTTGGACATTACAGACATTACAGTTAGACATTACAGACATTACAGTTAGACATTACAGACATTGCAGTTAGACATTACAGACATTACAGTTAGACATTACAGTTAGACATTACAGCCATTACAGTTAGACATTACAGACATTACAGTTAGACATTACAGACATTGCAGTTAGACATTACAGGCATTACAGTTAGACATTACAGTTAGACATTACAGACATTGCAGTTAGACATTACAGGCATTACAGTTAGACATTACAGTTAGACATAACAGACATTACAGTTAGACATTACAGCATTACAGTTAGACATTACAGACATTACAGTTAGACATTACAGCATTACAGTTAGACATTACAGACATTACAGTTAGACATTACAGACATTACAGTTAGACATTACAGACATTGCAGTTAGACATTACAGACATTACAGTTAGACATTACAGACATTACAGTTAGACATTACAGACATTGCAGTTAGACATTACAGACATTACAGTTAGACATTACAGTTAGACATTACAGCATTACAGTTAGACATTACAGACATTACAGTTAGACATTACAGACATTACAGTTAGACATTACAGCATTCAGTTAGACATTACAGACATTACAGTTAGACATTACAGACATTACAGTTAGACATTACAGACATTACAGTTAGACATTACAGACATTGCAGTTAGACATTACAGCATTACAGTTAGACATTACAGTTAGACATTACAGACATTACAGTTAGACATTACAGCCATTACAGTTAGACATTACAGACATTACAGTTAGACATTACAGACATTACAGTTAGACATTACAGACATTACAGTTAGACATTACAGCATTACAGTTAGACATTACAGACATTACAGTTAGACATTACAGACATTACAGTTAGACATTACAGCATTACAGTTAGACATTACAGTTAGACATTACAGACATTACAGTTAGACATTACAGCCATTACAGTTAGCCATTACAGCATTGCAGTTAGACATTACAGACATTGCAGTTAGACATTACAGACATTACAGTCAGACATTACAGTTAGACATTACAGACATTGCAGTTAGACATTACAGACATTACAGTTAGACATTACAGTTAGACATTACAGCCATTACAGTTAGACATTACAGCCTTACAGTTAGACATTACAGCATTACAGTTAGACATTACAGACATTACAGTTAGACATTACAGACATTACAGTTAGACATTACAGTTAGACATTACAGCCATTCAGTTAGACATTACAGCATTACAGTTAGACATTACAGACATTACAGTTAGACATTACAGACATTACAGTTAGACATTACAGGCATTACAGTTAGACATTACAGACATTACAGTTAGACATTACAGACATTGCAGTTAGACATTACAGACATTACAGTTAGACATTACAGCATTACAGTTAGACATTACAGACATTACAGTTAGACATTACAGACATTACAGTTAGACATTACAGCATTACAGTTAGACATTACAGACATTACAGTTAGACATTACAGCATTACAGTTAGACATTACAGCATTACAGTTAGACATTACAGACATTACAGTTAGACATTACAGACATTGCAGTTAGACATTACAGACATTACAGTTAGACATTACAGTTAGACATTACAGCCATTACAGTTAGACATTACAGCCATTACAGTTGGACATTACAGACATTACAGTTAGACATTACAGGCATTACAGTTAGACATTACAGACATTGCAGTTAGACATTACAGACATTACAGTTAGACATTACAGTTAGACATTACAGCCATTACAGTTAGACATTACAGCCATTACAGTTAGACATTACAGACATTACAGTTAGACATTACAGACATTACAGTTAGACATTACATGCATTACAGTTAGACATTACAGACATTACAGTTAGACATTACAGACATTGCAGTTAGACATTACAGACATTACAGTTAGACAGCATTGCAGTTAGACATTACAGACATTGCAGTTAGACATTACAGACATTACAGTTAGACATTACAGTTAGACATTACAGACATTACAGTTAGACATTACAGGCATTACAGTTAGACATTACAGCCATTACAGTTAGACATTACAGACATTACAGTTAGACATTACAGACATTGCAGTTAGACATTACAGCATTACAGTTAGACATTACAGCCATTACAGTTGGACATTACAGACATTACAGTTAGACATTACAGACATTCAGTTAGACATTACAGACATTACAGTTAGACATTACAGCATTACAGTTAGACATTACAGTTAGACATTACAGACATTACAGTTAGACATTACAGCCATTACAGTTAGACATTACAGCATTACAGTTAGACATTACAGACATTGCAGTTAGACATTACAGCATTCAGTTAGACATTACAGTTAGACATTACAGACATTACAGTTAGACATTACAGCCATTACAGTTAGACATTACAGACATTGCAGTTAGACATTACAGACATTACAGTTAGACATTACAGCCATTACAGTTAGACATTACAGCCATTACAGTTAGACATTACAGACATTGCAGTTAGACATTACAGACATTACAGTTAGACATTACAGACATTACAGTTAGACATTACAGACATTACAGTTAGACATTACAGACATTACAGTTAGACATTACAGACATTACAGTTAGACATTACAGACATTACAGTTAGACATTACAGACATTACAGTTAGACATTACAGACATTACAGTTAGACATTACAGACATTACAGTTAGACATTACAGACATTACAGTTAGACATTACAGACATTACAGTTAGACATTACAGTTAGACATTACAGACATTACAGTTAGACATTACAGTCATTACAGTTAGACATTACAGCCATTACAGTTAGACATTACAGCCATTACAGTTAGACATTACAGACATTACAGTTAGACATTACAGACATTACAGTTAGACATTACAGCATTACGTTAGACATTACAGCATTACAGTTAGACATTACAGACATTACAGTTAGACATTACAGACATTACAGTTAGACATTACAGACATTACAGTTAGACATTACAGACATTACAGTTAGACATTACAGCATTACAGTTAGACATTACAGACATTACAGTTAGACATTACAGACATTACAGTTAGACATTACAGCCATTACAGTTAGACATTACAGACATTGCAGTTAGACATTACAGACATTACAGTTAGACATTACAGTTAGACATTACAGACATTACAGTTAGACATTACAGCCATTACAGTTAGACATTACAGACATTACAGTTAGACATTACAGCATTGCAGTTAGACATTACAGCCATTACAGTTAGACATTACAGACATTACAGTTAGACATTACAGACATTACAGTTAGACATTACAGACATTACAGTTAGACATTACAGACATTACAGTTAGACATTACAGACATTACAGTTAGACATTACAGCCATTGCAGTTAGACATTACAGACATTACAGTTAGACATTACAGACATTACAGTTAGACATTACAGCCATTACAGTTAGACATTACAGCCATTACAGTTAGACATTACAGCCATTACAGTTAGACATTACAGACATTACAGTTAGACATTACAGACATTGCAGTTAGACATTACAGCCATTACAGTTAGACATTACAGACATTGCAGTTAGACATTACAGACATTACAGTTAGACATTACAGCCATTACAGTTAGACATTACAGACATTACAGTTAGACATTACAGACATTACAGTTAGACATTACAGACATTGCAGTTAGACATTACAGGCATTACAGTTAGACATTACAGTTAGACATTACAGACATTACAGTTAGACATTACAGCCATTACAGTTAGACATTACAGCCATTACAGTTAGACATTACAGACATTACAGTTAGACATTACAGACATTACAGTTAGACATTACAGCCATTACAGTTAGACATTACAGCCATTACAGTTAGACATTACAGACATTACAGTTAGACATTACAGCATTACAGTTAGACATTACAGACATTGCAGTTAGACATTACAGACATTACAGTTAGACATTACAGTTAGACATTACAGACATTACAGTTAGACATTACAGACATTACAGTTAGACATTACAGACATTACAGTTAGACAGCATTGCAGTTAGACATTACAGACATTACAGTTAGACATTACAGACATTACAGTTAGACATTACAGCATTACAGTTAGACATTACAGACATTACAGTTAGACATTACAGACATTACAGTTAGACATTACAGCATTACAGTTAGACATTACAGACATTACAGTTAGACATTACAGACATTACAGTTAGACATTACAGGCATTACAGTTAGACATTACAGTTAGACATTACAGACATTACAGTTAGACATTACAGACATTACAGTTAGACATTACAGACATTACAGTTAGACATTACAGGCATTACAGTTAGACATTACAGACATTGCAGTTAGACATTACAGACATTACAGTTAGACATTACAGTTAGACATTACAGACATTACAGTTAGACATTACAGACATTGCAGTTAGACATTACAGCCATTACAGTTAGACATTACAGCCATTACAGTTAGACATTACAGACATTACAGTTAGACATTACAGACATTACAGTTAGACATTACAGCCATTACAGTTAGACATTACAGACATTACAGTTAGACATTACAGACATTACAGTTAGACATTACAGACATTGCAGTTAGACATTACAGACATTACAGTTAGACATTACAGCCATTACAGTTAGACATTACAGCCATTACAGTTAGACATTACAGGCATTACAGTTAGACATTACAGACATTACAGTTAGACATTACAGCCATTACAGTTAGACATTACAGCCATTACAGTTAGACATTACAGACATTACAGTTAGACATTACAGACATTACAGTTAGACATTACAGCCATTACAGTTAGACATTACAGACATTGCAGTTAGACATTACAGACATTACAGTTAGACATTACAGACATTGCAGTTAGACATTACAGCATTCAGTTAGACATTACAGTTAGACATTACAGACATTACAGTTAGACATTACAGACATTACAGTTAGACATTACAGGCATTACAGTTAGACATTACAGACATTGCAGTTAGACATTACAGGCATTACAGTTAGAATTACAGTTAGACATTACAGACATTGCAGTTAGACATTACAGACATTACAGTTAGACATTACAGCCATTACAGTTAGACATTACAGCATTACAGTTAGACATTACAGCCAATACAGTTAGACATTACAGACATTACAGTTAGACATTACAGACATTACAGTTAGACATTACAGACATTGCAGTTAGACATTACAGACATTACAGTTAGACATTACAGACATTGCAGTTAGACATTACAGACATTACAGTTAGACATTACAGACATTACAGTTAGACATTACAGACATTACAGTTAGACATTACAGACATTACAGTTAGACATTACAGTTAGACATTACAGCATTACAGTTAGACATTACAGGCATTACAGTTAGACATTACAGGCATTACAGTTAGACATAACAGGCATTACAGTTAGACATTACAGACATTGCAGTTAGACATTACAGACATTACAGTTAGACATTACAGTTAGACATTACAGACATTACAGTTAGACATTACAGCCATTACAGTTAGACATTACAGGCATTACAGTTAGACATTACAGCATTACAGTTAGACATTACAGACATTGCAGTTAGACATTACAGACATTACAGTTAGACATTACAGTTAGACATTACAGACATTACAGTTAGACATTACAGGCATTACAGTTAGACATTACAGTTAGACATTACAGCCATTACAGTTAGACATTACAGACATTACAGTTAGACATTACAGACATTACAGTTAGACATTACAGACATTACAGTTAGACATTACAGACATTACAGTTAGACATTACAGACATTACAGTTAGACATTACAGCATTGCAGTTAGACATTACAGACATTACAGTTAGACATTACAGACATTGCAGTTAGACATTACAGACATTGCAGTTAGACATTACAGGCATTACAGTTAGACATTACAGACATTGCAGTTAGACATTACAGACATTACAGTTAGACATTACAGCATTACAGTTAGACATTACAGACATTACAGTTAGACATTACAGCCATTACAGTTAGACATTACAGCCATTACAGTTAGACATTACAGACATTACAGTTAGACATTACAGACATTACAGTTAGACATTACAGCCATTACAGTTAGACATTACAGACATTACAGTTAGACATTACAGACATTGCAGTTAGACATTACAGACATTACAGTTAGACATTACAGCATTACAGTTAGACATTACAGACATTACAGTTAGACATTACAGCATTACAGTTAGACATTACAGCCATTGCAGTTAGACATTACAGACATTACAGTTAGACATTACAGGCATTACAGTTAGACATTACAGACATTACAGTTAGACATTACAGACATTACAGTTAGACATTACAGACATTACAGTTAGACATTACAGACATTACAGTTAGACATTACACAGACATTACATACATTAAGTTTAGACATTACAAGCATTACAGTTAGGCATTACAGACATTACAGTTAGACATTACAGGCATTACAGTTAGACATTACAGACATTACAGTTAGACATTACAGACATTGCAGTTAGACATTACAGACATTACAGTTAGACATTACAGACATTACAGTTAGACATTACAGACATGACAGTTAGACATTACAGACATTACAGTTAGACATTACAGACATTACAGTTAGACATTACAGACATTACAGTTAGACATTACAGCCATTACAGTTAGACATTACAGACATTGCAGTTAGACATTACAGACATTACAGTTAGACATTACAGCAATTACAGTTAGACATTATAGACATTACAGTTAGACATTACAGCCATTACAGTTAGACATTACAGACATTGCAGTTAGACATTACAGACATTACAGTTAGACATTACAGACATTGCAGTTAGACATTACAGACATTACAGTTAGACATTACAGACATTACAGTTAGACATTACAGACATTACAGTTAGACATTACAGCATTACAGTTAGACATTACAGACATTACAGTTAGACATTACAGACATTGCAGTTAGACATTACAGTTACATTAGACATTACAGTTAGACATTACAGACATTACAGTTAGACATTACAGCCATTACAGTTAGACATTACAGACATTACAGTTAGACATTACAGACATTGCAGTTAGACATTACAGACATTACAGTTAGACATTACAGACATTACAGTTAGACATTACAGCATTACAGTTAGACATTACAGACATTACAGTTAGACATTACAGACATTACAGTTAGACATTACAGACATTACAGTTAGACATTACAGACATTACAGTTAGACATTACAGACATTGCAGTTAGACATTACAGCATTACAGTTAGACATTACAGACATTACAGTTAGACATTACAGACATTGCAGTTAGACATTACAGCATTACAGTTAGACATTACAGACATTACAGTTAGACATTACAGACATTGCAGTTAGACATTACAGCCATTACAGTTAGACATTACAGCCATTACAGTTAGACATTACAGACATTGCAGTTAGACATTACAGGCATTACAGTTAGACATTACAGACATTGCAGTTAGACATTACAGTTAGACATTACAGACATTCAGTTAGACATTACAGACATTACAGTTAGACATTACAGACATTACAGTTAGACATTACAGACATTGCAGTTAGACATTACAGACATTGCAGTTAGACATTACAGTTAGACATTACAGACATTACAGTTAGACATTACAGACATTACAGTTAGACATTACAGACATTACAGTTAGACATTACAGCCATTACAGTTAGACATTACAGACATTACAGTTAGACATTACAGACATTACAGTTAGACATTACAGCCATTGCAGTTAGACATTACAGACATTGCAGTTAGACATTACAGACATTACAGTTAGACATTACAGACATTACAGTTAGACATTACAGACATTGCAGTTAGACATTACAGACATTACAGTTAGACATTACAGACATTCAAGTTAGACATTACAGACATTACAGTTAGACATTACAGACATTACAGTTAGACATTACAGACATTACAGTTAGACATTACAGACATTACAGTTAGACATTACAGCCATTACAGTTAGACATTACAGACATTACAGTTAGACATTACAGCATTACAGTTAGACATTACAGACATTACAGTTAGACATTACAGACATTGCAGTTAGACATTACAGCCATTACAGTTAGACATTACAGCCATTACAGTTAGACATTACAGACATTGCAGTTAGACATTACAGACATTACAGTTAGACATTACAGACATTACAGACATTACAGTTAGACATTACAGACATTACAGTTAGACATTACAGACATTACAGTTAGACATTACAGCCATTACAGTTAGACATTACAAGCATTACAGTTAGACATTACAGACATTGCAGTTAGACATTACAGACATTACAGTTAGACATTACAGTTAGACATTACAGACATTACAGTTAGACATTACAGCATTACAGTTAGACATTACAGACATTGCAGTTAGACATTACAGACATTACAGTTAGACATTACAGCATTACAGTTAGACATTACAGCATTACAGTTAGACATTACAGACATTGCAGTTAGACATTACAGACATTACAGTTAGACATTACAGACATTACAGTTAGACATTACAGCATTACAGTTAGACATTACAGCCATTACAGTTAGACATTACAGACATTGCAGTTAGACATTACAGACATTACAGTTAGACATTACAGTTAGACATTACAGACATTACAGTTAGACATTACAGACATTACAGTTAGACATTACAGACATTGCAGTTAGACATTACAGACATTACAGTTAGACATTACAGACATTACAGTTAGACATTACAGACATTACAGTTAGACATTACAGCATTACAGTTAGACATTACAGACATTACAGTTAGACATTACAGGCATTACAGTTAGACATTACAGACATTGCAGTTAGACATTACAGACATTACAGTTAGACATTACAGACATTGCAGTTAGACATTACAGACATTACAGTTAGACATTACAGACATTGCAGTTAGACATTACAGGCATTACAGTTAGACATTACAGACATTACAGTTAGACATTACAGACATTGCAGTTAGACATTACAGTTAGACATTACAGCCATTACAGTTAGACATTACAGACATTACAGTTAGACATTACAGACATTACAGTTAGACATTACAGCCATTACAGTTAGACATTACAGGCATTACAGTTAGACATTACAGTTAGACATTACAGGCATTACAGTTAGACATTACAGACATTACAGTTAGACATTACAGCATTACAGTTAGACATTACAGCCATTACAGTTAGACATTACAGACATTGCAGTTAGACATTACAGACATTACAGTTAGACATTACAGACATTACAGTTAGACATTACAGCCATTACAGTTAGACATTACAGGCATTACAGTTAGACATTACAGACATTGCAGTTAGACATTACAGACATTACAGTTAGACATTACAGCATTACAGTTAGACATTACAGACATTGCAGTTAGACATTACAGGCATTACAGTTAGACATTACAGACATTGCAGTTAGACATTACAGACATTGCAGTTAGACATTACAGTTAGACATTACAGGCATTACAGTTAGACATTACAGACATTACAGTTAGACATTACAGGCATTACAGTTAGACATTACAGACATTGCAGTTAGACATTACAGACATTGCAGTTAGACATTACAGACATTACAGTTAGACATTACAGTTAGACATTACAGCATTACAGTTAGACATTACAGACATTACAGTTAGACATTACAGGCATTACAGTTAGACATTACAGCCATTACAGTTAGACATTACAGACATTGCAGTTAGACATTACAGACATTGCAGTTAGACATTACAGTTAGACATTACAGCCATTACAGTTAGACATTACAAGCATTACAGTTAGACATTACAGCCATTACAGTTAGACATTACAGACATTACAGTTAGACATTACAGACATTGCAGTTAGACATTACAGACATTGCAGTTAGACATTACAGACATTACAGTTAGACATTACAGTTAGACATTACAGACATTACAGTTAGACATTACAGGCATTACAGTTAGACATTACAGGCATTACAGTTAGACATTACAGACATTGCAGTTAGACATTACAGGCATTACAGTTAGACATTACAGCATTACAGTTAGACATTACAGACATTACAGTTAAACATTACAGCCATTACAGTTAGACATTACAGGCATTACAGTTAGACATTACAGACATTACAGTTAGACATTACAGGCATTACAGTTAGACATTACAGACATTGCAGTTAGACATTACAGACATTACAGTTAGACATTACAGCCATTACAGTTAGACATTACAGACATTACAGTTAGACATTACAGTTAGACATTACAGACATTACAGTTAGACATTACAGACATTGCAGTTAGACATTACAGGCATTACAGTTAGACATTACAGACATTACAGTTAGACATTACAGCCATTACAGTTAGACATTACAGCCATTACAGTTAGACATTACAGACATTGCAGTTAGACATTACAGGCATTACAGTTAGACATTACAGGCATTACAGTTAGACATTACAGGCATTACAGTTAGACATTACAGACATTACAGTTAGACATTACAGCCATTACAGTTAGACATTACAGCCATTACAGTTAGACATTACATACATTACAGTCAGACAATACAGTTAGACATTACAGGCATTACAGTTAGACATTACAGACATTGCAGTTAGACATTACAGACATTGCAGTTAGACATTACAGACATTACAGTTAGACATTACAGTTAGACATTACAGACATTACAGTTAGACATTACAGGCATTACAGTTAGACATTACAGGCATTACAGTTAGACATTACAGACATTGCAGTTAGACATTACAGACATTACAGTTAGACATTACAGTTAGACATTACAGCCATTACAGTTAGACATTACAGACATTACAGTTAGACATTACAGTTAGACATTACAGGCATTACAGTTAGACATTACAGACATTACAGTTAGACATTACAGGCATTACAGTTAGACATTACAGTTAGACATTACAGCCATTACAGTTAGACATTACAGACATTGCAGTTAGACATTACAGACATTGCAGTTAGACATTACAGGCATTACAGTTAGACATTACAGGCATTACAGTTAGACATTACAGACATTGCAGTTAGACATTACAGGCATTACAGTTAGACATTACAGACATTGCAGTTAGACATTACAGACATTGCAGTTAGACATTACAGACATTACAGTTAGACATTACAGCCATTACAGTTAGACATTACAGACATTACAGTTAGACATTACAGGCATTACAGTTAGACATTACAGACATTGCAGTTAGACATTACAGACATTACAGTTAGACATTACAGTTAGACATTACAGCCATTACAGTTAGACATTACAGACATTACAGTTAGACAATACAGTTAGACATTACAGGCATTACAGTTAGACATTACAGACATTACAGTTAGACATTACAGGCATTACAGTTAGACATTACAGACATTGCAGTTAGACATTACAGACATTGCAGTTAGACATTACAGTTAGACATTACAGGCATTACAGTTAGACATTACAGGCATTACAGTTAGACATTACAGGCATTACAGTTAGACATTACAGACATTGCAGTTAGACATTACAGACATTACAGTTAGACATTACAGTTAGACATTACAGCCATTACAGTTAGACATTACAGGCATTACAGTTAGACATCACAGGCATTACAGTTAGACATTACAGACATTGCAGTTAGACATTACAGGCATTACAGTTAGACATTACAGACATTGCAGTTAGACATTACAGACATTGCAGTTAGACATTACAGTTAGACATTACAGGCATTACAGTTAGACATTACAGGCATTACAGTTAGACATTACAGCCATTACAGTTAGACAATACAGTTAGACATTACAGGCATTACAGTTAGACATTACAGGCATTACAGTTAGACATTACAGGCATTACAGTTACACATTACAGACATTGCAGTTAGACATTACATACATTGCAGTTAGACATTACAGACATTACAGTTAGACATTACAGACATTACAGTTAGACATTACAGACATTGCAGTTCGACATTACAGACATTGCAGTTAGACATTACAGGCATTACAGTTAGAGATTACAGACATTGCAGTTAGACATTACAGACATTGCAGTTAGACATTACAGACATTACAGTTAGACATTACAGTTAGACATTACAGTTAGACATTACAGCCATTACAGTTAGACATTACAGTTAGACATTACATACATTACAGTTAGACATTACAAGAATTACAGTTTGACATTACAGGCATTACAGTTAGACATTACAGACATTGCAGTTAGACATTACAGACATTGAGGTTAGACATTACAGTTAGACATTACAGGCATTACAGTTAGACATTACAGGCATTACAGTTATAGAATACAGACATTGCAGTTAGACATTACAGACATTGCAGTTAGACATTACAGACATTACAGTTAGACATTGAAGTTAGACATTACAGCCATTACAGTTAGACATTACAGCCATTACAGTTAGACATTACATACATTACAGTTAGACATTACAGGCATTACAGTTTGACATTACAGGCATTACAGTTAGACATTACAGACATGGCAGTTAGACATTACAGACATTGCAGTTAGACATTACAGGCATTACAGTTAGACATTACAGGCATTACAGTTAGACATTACAGACATTGCAGTTAGACATTACAGACATTGCAGTTAGACATTACAGGCATTACAGTTAGACATTACAGACATTACATTACAGACATTACATGACAGACATTACATTACAGATAGACATTACAGACATTAGATTAGACATTACAGATTGACATTACAGATAGACATTATATTACAGATAGACATTACAGACATTACATCACAGTCATTACATTACAGATAGACATTACAGACATTACATTACATTACATTACAGAAATTAGATTACAGACATTACAGATTGACATTACAGATTGACATTACAGCTAGGCATTATATTACAGATAGACATTACAGACATTACATCACAGTCATTACATTACAGTTAGACATTAATGACATTTCATTACAGACATTACATTACAGACTTTACATTACAGACATATTACAGATAGACATTACAGACAGACATTACAGACATTACATTACGTATAGACATTACATTTCAGACATTACATTACAGATAGACATTACAGACATATTACAGATAGACATTACAGACAGACATTACAGACATTACATTATGTATAGACATTACATTACAGACATTACAGATAGACATTACAGACATTGCGTTACAGACATTACATGACAGACATTACATTACAGATATTGCTTTACAGACAGACATTACATTACAGACATTACATGACTTACATTACATTACAGATATCACATTATAGATATTGTATTACAGACAGACATTACAGACATTACATGATAGACATTACATTACAGATAGACATTACAGACATTACATCACAGACATTACAGACATTACATTACAGATAGACATTACAGACATTACATTACAGACATTACATGACAGACATTACATTACAGATATTACATTATAGATATTGCATTATAGACATTACATTACAGACATTACATTAAAGACATTACATTACAGATAGACATTACAGACATTACATCACAGACATTACAGACATTACATTAGATATTAAATTACAGACATTACATTACAGATATTACATTACAGATAGACATTACAGACATTACATTACAGACAATACTTTACAGATAGACATTACAGACAGACATTACAGACATTACAGACTTTACATTACAGACATTACATTACAGATAGACATTATAGACATTACATTACAGACAGACTTTATAGAAATTACATTACAGACATTACATTACAGATAGACATTACAGATAGACAATACAGACATTACATTACAGATAGACATTACAGACATTACATGACAGACATTACATTACAGACATTAGATTAGACATTACAGATTGACATTACAGATAGACATTATATTACAGATAGACATTACAGACATTACATCACAGTCATTACATTACAGATAGACATTACAGACATTACATTACATTACATTACAGAAATTAGATTACAGACATTACAGATTGACATTACAGATTGACATTACAGATAGGCATTATATTACAGATAGACATTACAGACATTACATCACAGTCATTACATTACAGATAGACATTAATGCCATTTCATTACAGACATTACATTACAGACAAACATTACAGACATTACATTACTGACATTACATGACAGACATTACATTACAGACATTACATTACAGATAGACATTACAGACATATTACAGATAGACATTACAGACAGACATTACAGACATTACATTACGTATAGACATTACATTACAGACATTACATTACAGAGAGACATTACACACATTACATTACAGACATTACATTATAGACAGACATTACAGACATTACATTAAAGATATTACATGACGGACATTACATTTTCGAAAAGCTATGAATGAAGTGTCTGTCAGGTTGTGTGAAATTGGGGGATACTATGTACATTATGTGAAGGTAGACAAAAGAATTCAGGAGGTGACATTTCAAGTAAGTATAATGGAATATATTGCAGTAAGGGGACTTTGGAATCAGGGCCCTGGGCACAGATCCGCGTATGATTAGTCTATATTCAAGACCTTCCACTTCTGGGATTGCTCCTTTGCCTCCGAAAATTCCACCGTATGTCCTTCTTTTCATCCGGATGCCCTTCATATTTACCTTGCTCTTTCTTTGTGTTGGCGTTCTAAACTCCAGTGGATTTATGAGGACTATGGTTAACTGCTCCTCAGATCTCTGTAGGGTAAATCCAGACTATCTGGCCAATCTGAGTTTTCTGTTGCATGACTAAAATAACTTTTGAATGTACACGTTCCACCTAAACAAGTTCCTTTCCGAGGCTATTTTGCAGCGGTACCTGGGCTTCTTGCAGCGGTTAGCCCCGCCCAAGACGATTGTGATTGGTTTAAAGACATGCTAGTAACCCAGAGCATGTTTTTCTCCCATCCCAGAATGCTGTGTGGAATAGCCAGGTCCTCCTCCGCAGCGCTGTGGAGGAAGGTCTGGCAAAACAAGACTAGTGTACGATTGATCCCAAACTCCAGTTTGTTGGATTGGTGTGAAGTCTGTGTACCGTACCCGGGCACGGTTTGTCGTTCCCTGGCCAAGTTCACTTGAAAAGGTGTTCTTGAGTACAGTCAATGCGTACTTCCGTACGGTTCACATCAGATGCGAAAACCAACTGTACCACATCACAGAAGTGGACTATTGTTTAACTATTCTAAGAGGAGTTTTTAACAGTTCTGAAACTGTCTGCGGACAGACCCAGGTCTTTTGCTGGTGGCTTCGCTGCCACCTTCGATCTGTAGTTCTGCAGCTTCACCTCACTGCTCCGCCGGTCCCCAGGGCAGCAAGGTCACTGGGAGAATCTGGTGCAGCTTGACTCGGGACTTTAAAACTGAGATCCCATTAAAGCTAGCTTCACAGCAGAGCATTCAGGTCAAGTCAAAACAGTGCCGCTTAGCTGGCTTATCAGCACCAGCCACTTGTGTATTAGATAGCGGCTGTGGATGAGAGGGGAGTTAACTGCTGGGAAAAAAAATACATTTTGGTGCTGGTGATTTTCCTTTGGCGCTGGCTAAAACTTCTTTGGGGGACCCTGATTTGAAACGGGCGGCCACATCTCATACTGTATGAACTTGTTTGAAGCACAAAGAGTGATTTTGTAGTGGGTGTTCGAGGAACTACAGCCTGAGAAAACAGCATTATATAGCACTGGTGTTCCAGTTTTTGTATCTACCCAGTGTATATGTGAAAGATTGACGAGCTGTGTGGGTGAGAGAGATGTGTGTGTATGTGTGTTTTTTGTGTGTGTTAGCTCTGGCTGGCCTGGAGGAGATCCTCTGCTCTTCAACAGAATTTACTAGCTTGCTAGGAGATGAGATCCTGCAAGACTGTTAGCATAAGTGGCTGCTTCTGCTGATGTATAATACAAAAAGAGAGAGACAGTTGTATTATGTAAAATGTAAAACAGAGACCTTTTTGTTGTGTGAGAACCAGAAATAGTTTCTGTCTGCTACGAGAAGTTTCTGCTTCAAGAAGTAAAAAAAACAAACACATGATGCCAGGGAACACACACACACACACACACACACACACACACACACCCGTACGTTTGTGGCACTATCTTTGTGGGGACCCATCATTGACATAATGCATTCCCTAGCCCTTTACCCTAACCTTAACCATCACAACCAAATACCTAACCTTAACCCTTACCCTCACCCCAACCTTAACCTAATTCTATCCCTAATCCTAAATCCAAGTCTTAACCCTCAAACAGCCCTTTAAAATTGTGGGGTCCAGCATTTTGGCCCCACAAGTATACTGGATTCCTGGTCTTTGGACCCCACGAATATAGTTAAACAAGAACACACACACACACACACACACACACACACACACACACACACACACACACACACACACACACACAGCTGAAACAAAACCCAATCTAATACAGAGTCACATTCACAGATAGTCATATTCTAATCACAGAATAGACAGGGAAAGAGGAAAGGAAGGAAGGTGGAGGTGGATAGATGGGTGATAATCTTCCTCTGCATGTATCTGTGCTTCTCCTGCAGTCTGCTGGTGCATTGCCCTTGGGTGGAGGTGTAGGGGTTTAGCAAGCAAGCAAGCTGTCTGCTCTACCTAAAAAAAATCCATAGTGTCTTAAAGCTGCATAAAGGAAGATTGGCAGTGTGCAAAATAAAGGTTTTGCCATAGTAACTATGGTCAACATCAGGTTTACACAGTTTGTGGTTACACTTGGTTAGTGTATAGTAAAGAACAGATAGGCAAAGCTATAAACCAAGCTCAGCCTTAAAGGACAATTCCGGCCAATTTTTTTCATTAATCTTGATCGCTATAGCTACGCGAGTACTTTCGATAGAAAACCCCCCGACCCGAATCAGTGCAGGTAACACGGAGCAGCTGCAGCTACATGTACAAGCGTCCCCTGAGCTAAAACGGCAGTGGTCGGGGCAAGTTTTAGAGTGCCTTTGTGCCTCTTAACAGACACAAAATGCAATTAATATGTCTGTGCAACATGAACAGGGCCCTTACGTGTCAACAAGATGCGTTTTCAACTCAGACATTGTTTAAATTCACCTACCCTGGTCCTTGTCTCGATCCTGCCGATAGCTAGCTTGCCCTGCTAGCTGATAGCCGTTAGCCGCTAGCTGCCGTCCAGTGAGTGTATTCAGACAGGCTTCTGTGATAATCATCCCAATAACAATCCATGGATCAGCGGTGATGTGGCTATGTCCTCCAGAGGACAGGTCATGTCACGTCTTGAAGTTTATTCTCCCCTAAAAAACCAGTAGTGCGGTAGTAGCTGTTAGCTGCTAGCTGCCCTCCGGTGAGTGTATACAGCCAGATAGCTGTTAGCCGTTAGCTGCTACCTGCCGTCCGGTGAGTGTATTCAGCCAGGCTTCTGTGATAATCATCCCATTAACAATCCACAGAGCGCCCGGTGGTCTGGTGGATGTCCTGGATAGGACAGATCATGCCTTTGCAGCAAAAGGTTTAGATTATTTCACTGCACTGTAGTGGTTATGACCACATCAGTGACTATGTAACTACATGGAAACGGGATAAACGATGTCTGTGGCTTGCACAGTAATAGTGTTACTGAAGTTTAGCTGTAGCATCGCGCTGTCTCCTGGGAATTCAGTTGTAGCAGGAAAAGGTAAACAGTAGTGTGCAGATTGGAGCGTAGTGTGTGAAGAGCGGAGTTGTTTATAAGGGAAGAAGCTTGGAGTAACGTAACTATGGAGAATATAGCAGATATAAACACACGGGAGAGCCTTTTGAGTTTGATGGTCGTCCTTATTTATTCAAACCCGAGTATACAGACAAAGAACTTTTGTTGGAAAGAACAAGACAGACAGAGGGGAAACAGGCAGATGAACTTGCCGTTCCAAGCACAAGCTAAAGCTAGCCTTCAGTAACTGGAGGACATAGCAACACCATCGCCGTTCTGTGGATTATTATTGGGATGATTATCACAAAAGCCTGGCTGAATACACTCACCGGACGGCAGCTAGCAGCTAACGGCTATCTGGCTGTACACACTCACCGGAGGGCAGCTAGCAGCTAAAAGCTACTACCGTATTTTAGGGGGGAATAAACTTCAAGACATGACATGACCTGTCCTCTGGAGGACATAGCCACACCACCGCCGCTCCGTGGATTGTTATTGGGATGATTATCACAGAAGCCTGTCTGAATACACTCACTGAACGGCAGCTAGAAGCTAACGGCTAACAGCTATCAGCTAGCAGGGCAAGCTAACTACCGGAGGATCGATACAAGGACCAGGGTAGGTGAATTTAAACAATGTCTGAGTTGAAAACGCATCTTGTTGACATGTAAAGACCCTGTTCATGTGGCACAGACATATTAATTGCATTTTGTGTCTGTTAAGAGGCACAAAGGCACTCTAAAACTTGCCCCGACCACTGCCGTTTTAGCTCAGGGGACGCTTGTACATGTAGCTGCAGCTTCTCCGTGTTACCTGCACTGATTCGGGTCGGGGTTTTTTCTATCGAAAATACTCGCGTAGCTATAGCGATCAAGATTAATGTAAAAATTGGCCGGAATTCTCCTTTAAGTAAATAAACCCTAAAACTAAGCAAATCTTCAAAATGCATATCCAAGCATAATCAGTAGCAAATTGCAACGTAATATTTTGCAATATATATGATTTCTATCTCTTATTTGCTGCAATTGGAAAATGAAATACTAAACATTATTTGTCAAAAACATTGAACTGTCATCATTTCAAATGTTTTTTTTGCATAAATGAATAACTAGCAGCTACTTTCAGAAATACAATGTTATAGAATAGATGAAATTTCAGAGTGCTACTCCTGTAAGGTGCCACTAGTTAAAAAAGATATTCTCTCCACACATTCATTCATGCATTCCACGTGATAATAATACAATAAATTAATAAATAGATAAATGAAGTAGTTAAAAACTGCATTGAGAAATTGCACATTGATTTTAATATTGCACACTGGTTTACAAACATTCAACCTGTTAGTGTTGTAGCTGTGTTTGAGTTTGAGTAGCAGCTGGTGTATCTGTTTATAGTGCAGCCAAACTTGTCTTAATAAAGAAGTCAATATGCCAAGGTCCTTTCTTTGGAGTGCAGGCGAACCAATGGCAGTCTCAGTGAAGACAGGTGTAGAATTGGGCATCAAGAACTGATTCCTACAAGGAATTGTTATGGAGCACAGTAAGCAGCGCTCTAGTGTGGCTTTATTTTATGCTGAAAAAGCCCGGTAAAACTGCAAACCACCATTGAATCAAAATAAAACTTTCCTCTCATTTGTGAAATAGTCATGTGACCTGTTTCAACTCCACCCCTCAAAGAATCGAGAATCGATAAGAACTTCGATAAGAAAATCGAAAGGATCGGAATTGGAATATGAATTGTTCCAAATGATACCCAACCCTACACAGGTGTGGTGCTCTCCATATATTACATTCAAAATCTATGCTTTGCAAGAGCATCCTGGCATCACCTGCTGCGGAGTCTAGGGGGACACTCTCAGCCAAGTCCTGAAGCAGCTGCACCGTGTGTCAGACAGCCTTTTTTTTAGCTCATGGACTCTCTGGCCAGGGTAATTAGATTGTTTAATTTCACAAATGCTGCATGGCATTTTGTAGATGAGGCTATGAAAGTGTATCGCATCTCAACTAAATTGAAAACCCGGACAATATGTTGACTTGATTTGGCACTCTTCAAGTTCAGACCGTGTGCATGGATGTGCACGTATAAAGCTTTCTCATCCCATCATCTCTCACCCTGATATCTTCATCACCATCCATCTCCCTGATATGATTGTCATCCTCATAATCTCTATCCCTGGCATCTTCGTTTTCATCTTCAGCTCTCTCCCTGACATCATCATTTCTCTCCCCTGGCAACCCGTGGCTCAGTGACATCACTCTCACTGACTATACTGTGTTTTTCTAGTGGAGCAAATACTGCTAAAATGTTATTATAAAAGAATAAATGCTATTAATCGCTAGCCCTCTTGCCTTTCTTTCATGGATGGTTTTTGCTTATTGCATGGCAGTCTGTTAGAAGACTTTCTTTCTCATCTACCTTGCTGTTGCACCTTTGGATCCAACCTTTTGATAAAGTACTGTGCCATTTTGCAGATCCTTTTGTAGACTCTTCAGTTTTCTTTCTTGCCTTGGTATTCTGTAACCATAAGGTAAAAGCCCAATGCTAACTCCCCTCTCTAGTCAATTGAAAATGCAACTCACACTAAACTCAAACGTCCTTATAGGCTACAGGTTATTCAATTCAATTTTATTTATAGTATCACATCATAACAAGAGTTATCTCGAGACACTTTACAGATAGAGTAGGTCTAGACCACACTCTATAATTTAGAAAGACCCAACAATTTCCCACGGGACGTTATCAATAATGTCCCGCTACCTTTGTGAGTTTACGTTAACTTTAGCTGCAGGCATGGGCCGGTACGAGATTCTGACGGTATGATAACCTTCAGCAAAAGCGGTATTGCAATTACAGCTTTAAAATGTTTTCTTTTTTAAATGTCTGGGTAAAAAAAAAAAAAAAACTTTTTTCCATTGAACACAATGCATTTTATTTTTAAACACACTGCACACTGGCAGGGAGAGGGATTTCTAAAGTGCACTTTCTGTCTTTGAAGACTCAAAAAACAGCTCATACCTTAGGAACAGTATGCCAGAAAATGTAAGTGGTTTAAAAACCGTGACTTTTAAAACCGCGGCGTACCTTGGAGCCGGTATCCGGCCCATGCCTAGTTAGCTGAAATGATTACTTCAAGCTTTTTGCATTGTTGTTGTTTGTGTAACGTTATTGTATTTGTTTGTAGAATTACGATCAGGATAAGATGGCAAAAAACTGCAAAAAGCTTAATATAATCATTTCTAACATCAGTTTGCTAACGACATTATCATAGCAGGCTAACATTAGCAAACTCATAAGGGTAGTAGAAGTTCTTTGCTGCTTAAAGGTCCAATGTGTAGGAATGTCTCCCATCTAGCGTTGAGATCATATATCGCAATCAACTCTCTACCACCACGCAGTTCACAGTACGTATTACAGCTACGGTAGCCTTCACGCTTCAAAAAACCGGTCTCTTTCTCTTTTCAATATCCTTTTTCTTTTTCTGGGCGATGAAGAAGACTCCTGTTCCTGAAATTTGGATTTTGTATACGTGTGGTCCTCCATGTTTCAAACATGTGGCTAAATACCCCAGTTCACGCAAATGCAAATGTAAAATTTCAAGCCTAGAGAAATACTTGGAATTGATGGTGGAGGTAAATATTCAAGAAAAAGGACAAGTTTGTGAACGGGCAACACAGATTTTGATAATGAACAACTAAACACGTTACACACTGGACCTTTACCATTACATTAGGTAACTTTATAAGTTACAGTTAGGCTAAAGTGAAATATTAACAATGTATTGTGTAACTTGGTGTTATTGGTGGAGGTTGTGTGGCTTATATAAACTTGCTAAAGGCATGCTATCATATACCGATCGTATTGTCTTTGGCGTACACAATTTCAGACATCACTTCCTTCTCCAAGCTCAGGACAAGAAAGGGTGTGACGGAGGAGATGGGCCCGAGCCTGGAACTCTGCAGCTAGACCTTTCTCCAATTTACCCTAACATAGTTCCCTTAAGGATAAAATTTGTCTAGCATGTGAGGCATATGGCACGTTTTCTCCACTGCCCTAGAGGGCACTGCATCACATTTTATTAACCATATTTGCATCCAAAATGCACCAGTTTTATATAAAAATAACAAAGTTGCATTTTTTTTGTTTGCACTAATTAGAAAACCTATTCTGCTAATAAAGATTTGACAATATAGAAGTGTTTATGTTCCCTATGTTGTTAGCCGGAATTTTGTTAAAGCAAAGAATTAACAGTTAAACAGTTAACTTGTTTGCCAAATTAATCAATGAAAAGCATGTTGAAATTGGCACTGCCCCCCCCCCGTACCATAAACGTACCGAACTGACCCCAAATCAGTGACTCGAACAGAACCGTCAATTATGTGAACCGTTCCACCCCAATTTGCTAGAGTTCTGTAAAGTTATCACTGTGGCAATTATTTTATCTTTCATTGTGACGATCATGCATTAAACAGTAGAAATACAATTTTCTCATTAAAAAAGCATTATTTACCAGGAATGTGCACATGTATCTGATTGGCCATCGCAGCACTTTGCTGGGTGACATGACGTCACAGCTGTGGCTAAAGTTGAGCCAGCTGTAACTTTTTTCGCTGGCATTGTTTTCGCACAAGGGTACGTACCTCTTCAAACTGGCAAACTCAGTGTAAATTGATAGTATTTGTCTGTTGTTGTTCATTGTTTTGTAATTCTGTGTGGTCTTTGTTGTGCATCTGTTTTTATTTTTTATGATTTGTTCATGTGAGGTGTCGTTGAGTATCAAAAAAGCACCAATAAATGACTGATGTCTGATGTAATTATTTATTATTATTAAAAGGTGAAAAGGCCTGGCTCGCTGTCGGTGTTCCAGTTCATCCCTGGCCTGCCCAGGGCTGTTGCATTACGTTTTTCCATCCATCTTTGAAACAGTGCATATCACTATACAGCCATGTGCTGCATATAGTAACATCTTAATGTGGCTTAATCTAGTGTATCTTAATTAAATGCTGTTTAATGCAAATCTCATTTTCCCCGGTAGCAGTTGAGCAGTCAGTGGCTGGTTTGTTGGATGGAGCTGAGCAGCTGCTCTTCAGAATCTTCACAATGACCTTTGATCAGTAAAAAAAATGTTCTGTAAGTAACTGATATGTTCTTTTTGGCGATATTAGCAGGTAGTCTATTTTCTGTCGAGGGTTGTTAGGTGGATTTTTGTTTTGTTTTGTGTCTGGTTGGAACAAGTCTTTGATTACCTCATTGATTTTACAGGTCAGGAGGAACTCTTTGTCTCTCTTCAGATTTCCAAAGGGAATTTATTCTCCTGGTGTTATCAGTTTCTGTCTCTTCCTTCCATTTTCTCTGTCCTGTATCCGTTTTAACCTTATTTTATATATATTTTTTTTTTCTCCATGATTGTATCATGCGGATTGTATCTATTTCTGTCCTTATTTCTTGCTGTCCTTATCTCTCTTTCAGGACATGCTGTGGTACATGGGTTTCCCTACACACACACACACACACACACACACACACACACACACACACACACGTATCCTTGGATCTCTCTATGGTCTGCTCTTGACCTGTTCCTTTTTTAGTGTGTTAATGTGAGTTAAGAGGATAAATACTGTGTTTTCCTCCTTTGGTCACATAAAAGTGAAAATGTGGAATGAGAGAGATGGGACTATATGGATAGTCAACATTGCTCAATGATGAAATTGACATGTTTTAAACAAATAACACAATAATGTTGAAAGTCATAAGTTTGGACTTATTTATTTACAACAGAGATTACATTTTTGTTATTACATAATAAAGTAGCGAAAAAAAGGTGCAGCTGGGTACTGGTACCAAATTCCAGGTTCTGGTACTGATTCAAACGTGAATCGTACCCATATCCTCACATTTGTTTGGCCAACGATGAAATAAAACCTCAGAGGTTCCATTGTTGCAGCATTCCCCTCTCCCTTGAGCTGCTCCCGCTCACATTACTGGAGTTTGTGATCATCTCACACACTGCACTCTAAATGTAAATGTAAGTCTGAACTCAAGATCCACTTACTCAACAGCCAAAAAAATCTAGTGAACTAACCTTTTAGTTATTTAGTCAAAAACGTATATGATTATATACTGACACCTGCTGGTTAAGCGGTTCATTTTTACAGCAACCTTCCTTTCCAGGAAACACAAATCTCTCCAAAACATTTTTTGATACTGTTTTTGCACATAACAATTGAAGACATGAGACTCATGTACAAGCTGATAGCAGCTAAGCTGGCAAAAGCAGGACATCTACGATGCCGGTATTGGTTAAAGTAGCAGTATGGATAAAATAATAATGATACCCATCCCGGTTTTTATCTTTTGTGCACTAAGGAAATGTCAGAAAATAGTGAATCCCATTTTTCAAGAGTTCAAGATAGTTAGATACTTAATTAAAGCTGCAGCAGTACACAAACAACCATGCCGTACAAAAAATAGTGCACTAGTGCAATAGTGTATATGAAAGTATGCCCTTTTAAGCATGTGCATGAAAAAGGAATGTAATTATAAGTTTAAGTAAAAAGTTAGCGAGTCCAGTAAGATCTCAGCAGCCTCCCAGTCCACTGATTTGATAAAATTATTTGACAGGGACAATACATGTAGGCATTGTTACATTTAAATAAAGTTAAACCCATGCAGGGTGTAAAGGACTTATAGCCGTAGCTAATTTGCAGACCTTCAGTGAATTTGCAGACCCATAATTCAGTTTAATACCGGCAAAGAAACTACTAGTAAAACAGACATAAGTAAGCATTCGCTTCAAACAACCTCTACTGCAACACAGCGGGGAGGAGTTAAATCATTTACAAGTGTGCTTGTGTGTGCTTGTGTGTGTGTGTGTGTGTGTGTGTGTGTGTGTGTGTGTGTTAGAGCTGTCAATTATCCTCTATAACACCATTTCTTTTTTTATTATATTCATATTATATTTTAATATAATGCTCAAATCCTGTCTATAATTAATAAGTACTACACTACTCAGGCTTATGCATTGCCAAAGCCACTATCGTGTTGGTTGTTATGTTCTGTAAACTAGAGGGATATCCAACATTAGCCTTGAAGGGGAACCTACATCATGGCAAATTGCTTTTCTGGCACACTGCTTTGTTTATATTCATTTCAACCATGAGCACACAGCAACAAACACAAGTCAACAGAGAACTCTGTACTGAAACGTTATCAAACAAGTGTAGTGAAGCGGCTCTGTTGTAAAGGCTAACGGTGCTCGGTTAGCACAATAACAGTATGTTAAAAAAAACACAGCCGAAATGATAAAAACAGAGTTACGTTAGTGTTAGCCACCATGCTAACAGCATTGATAGCTAATCCAAATGGTGCTGTCACTACTATTTAGCGGTTTATTAGCAACCAGTTTCTTGCAGGTGGTCACATTAATGAGAAAACAGCTACTAGAAGTTAATATATGAAGTTGAAGTGAACTCTGAAAGCTAGCTTAGCTGTCTCCATGAAACTTCCAGCTGAGCCTATAACTCGTGATGCAGTTAGCCAATTAATGATAACATAAGCATTTTGACTTGGTGGATTTCAATTTTATATTCATGTTAAAAATTTCCCATCCTTTCGATTCCCAGATGCAGTCTGTCACTCCCTCTCTACTAATGTTTATCTGTCTCTACCGTAACGTTAGCTCCATGCCTTAACAGTAGAGTTCCACACAGTGAAACACTTCGCGAATTTCGGCCAGTGAAATTTTGCCTGGGGGGGGGCGTGGTCGCGAAAACAACACGCAAGACCGCAACAGAACACTGGCTAGCAGAGAGGGTTGAAGCTAGGTAGCATAGGTAGCTAGCAGGTAGTTTGCTAGCAAGCTATCATTGCTATCGTAGCTTGTGAAATTAACCACTCATGTCATGGTCTATTTGGTGGTTTATTTGCCCTGTTTAAGTTTGTGTGACATATAAACAACAATCCGTGTTGATACAAGCGTCAATGTTCGCCAACAAAAACATGTAATCAAACAAATGCACGAGTAGCCTAGCTGCCTGGCTAGGCTTTACAATGAAATCCAATATCCGAACATGCTAGCGATTGGCCTGTCGGCTACCTGAAAAGTTCAAGTGTTTAAACTAACATATACAGTGGTCTATTTAGTGGTGTATGTGCCCTGACTAAGTTTGTGTGTCATATAAATCACAATTTGTGTTGATACAAGTACCAGTGTTCGTGTAGAAACAGTTTAATAACAAATGTTCATGATACAGCTCTGATAACCTCCGCCATCTTGGTCAGACTTTTTTTGTAACTCCTGCCTCCAAACACAAACACGCAGACCTGATTGGTTCTCGAGTGGTCCTCATTTGAATAAAGTTAAACTTTCGTCAAATTTGTTTTGCTTTCCTCGGCGATTCGCTCTCATCTCGCCCAATCAGGGCGAATATCGTCTCCAGTCAACTTCAATGAAAGCGAAGCGAAATTTTGCTGTGTGGAACCCTACTGTAACACTTCACAATAGAGCTGTAATCGGGCCTTAAAAGTTAGGCCCGACAAGGCCCGAGCCCGACAGAATTCGGCCCGAGCCCGACAAGTACATTTTGATTGACAGCTTTTTAAAAGCCCGAACCCGTTTACAGCCAGACTGTACAAAAGGCCGTCTATCAGCAGTGATTGTTAAAGTGCATGTTGGAGAATAGCTTGTTTCTTGTCAGTATTGGCATTAATACAAGTTCAACACATGTTGCATTGCTGTCACCAGATCCACCACATGCTGCAGTGCTGATAATGATACTCATGTTTCTGCCAGCACATCTGTTCCACGAGATCTGCTCTCAGCGGAGCAAATCATGATAAAACACTCATCAATTGTGAAATGTGATGAAGCAAACGTAAGTTAAGCAGATCAAATGCTGCATGTTGCATAAGCAGAACATCTACAGCGAACCTGTTCACACTGACAAATCAAGCCAAATTTACCACGTGAGTTTTATTGCGGGTGTGTTGTAATGTGATTACTGAGTATTGTCATAAAGAAGGTGTCAGAAAATGAGATATGGATCCAAATAAGCCCTACACAGCCTGACAAATATAAACTCACAATGAGCTCTCCCTTTTTTCACCCAAAAAGCAAATGATAACATATGGATAACATATCATTGTTGCTTTTTCCTTAGCTTCAGGGCCCAGGCCTTCCGAGGGAATAATTCATGAGAGAAAGTCTGCGAATGTGTTCAGAAGAAAGGAGAAGTAATCAGTCTATGTAGTGCTTCTACTTGTTCAATTAGAGTACCAATTCAGAGGCCTGACTGATGAGAGTTTTTAATTATAATCATGCCACACGAGCAGATTGATAGATGAGTGAATTAAGGGGCCTAAAGTTTGATAAATGTTGTTGATTGCATAGATCAGTCCAATCATGGCCAACGCCTTATCTGTCAGAAAGCCTAAGTGTCTTCTCAGAGACAGAGAGAGTGGAGGGAAGTGTATGGCAATATTTGCTGGGGCTGACAACAAGATGAGTATCATCATGAAGTTTCTTTGACTGAATCGCTATTCACATTTCTTTTACTGAGTGACAAAGGTGTACTTTAATTCAATTTCAACTATGTATATATTTATTTTTTTATTTAACCTTTATTTAACCAGGTAGGCCGTTGAGAACAGGTTCTCATTTGCAACGGCGACCTGGCCAAGAAAAGCATAAGCATGCAGGACAACATACAGTTTCACATTCAATACAATACAGGAATACAGAATACAATAGGCTACATAAAGTGCAGATTAAGTAAGCATTACAGAGCCGGTGCAAAGCGAGGTGTAAGTAAGACGATGGATATGCGAAAGTGATATGATAATAAAACAATATACATGAATAGACAGTCTATAACACTGCTGAGATGTAGTGAAGAGTCAAACAAAACAAAACAAAAACAGTTGGTGCAAATTATGATCTAGTTAGTGATGTTGAATCAGTTATTTTCCAATAGACAGTCTATATAAATACTGAAATGTAGTGAAGAGTCGATATACAGTTAGTGCAAATTGTGTGTGTCTGGTTTGTGATATAGGTCAGTAATAATACCGTAAACCAGAATATACAGTTATATACGATTCAAGATTCAATACTTTATTGCCATACAACTCGGTGCAAGTTGCTAGGAATTTGCTTCAGTGTGCTCATGACAGGACATCAACAAGATGCAACAAAAAATAGAGCAAATATATACACATACGGTATCTCATACAGGATCACACTTGACACTGGCAGATAAAAAAAAGAAGGCACACTGCTCACCACATACCTGGATGACAGTCCAGGAGGCTAGAGTGACAGATGTCAGGTTAAAGTGACATGGTGCATAGGGATGCAGAGCGCAAATCCACAACTTTACAATAAATTGATAAAATAACGCTAGTATGGGTGGCATTCATTTAAATCTGTTTTTGCAACGGACAGGCTCAGATTATTATTCTAAGTGTCTGACAAAATTATGGAAAGGATCCCAACAGAGAGAGACCTTTTTGTTAAGAGTAAAGTCCTTTTTGTTTAACCAGAAACAGCTCAGAAATTTCCAAACTCACCGGTATAATCATCAGTACTTTTAGCATGTATAGAGCCAGCATATTTCCACATGTAAATTGGTGAATTAAGGGTTTATTTCAACCAAACCAGAGCGGTGATTATTGGAACAGTGGAAATACCAACCAAGACGGCTTTTGATAGTTTTATTTTTGTATCTTTCGACTTTGAATGAAGTGTAATTTACGATGATAAAATTACTGTTAATTAAAATGGAGTCTCGGGGGTTTGTGGATTACGGGGCTGTTTTTTTTTAATTATTTTTGGGGCATTTTAGGCCTTTAATTTTATAGGACAGCTGAAGACATGTTTCATTCTGTTGAAAAGGATTTTGAGAAAATCGCATCATGAACTTAAAATCGTGAATCCTATCGAATTGTGAGTTGAGTGTATCTTTACATTCCTAATATACAGTATATATACTGTACTGTATATTCTCAATACAGCAAAGCAAAAATGTGAATTAGATTGAAACTGAATGAGAGAGAAAGAGATAACAAGGAGAGATTGAGGGCGGTGAGAGACAGATGAGATTTCATAGCTCAGAGAGAGAGAGAGAGAGAGAGAGAGAGAGAGAGAGAGAGAGAGAGAAAGATGCTACATTTCTGCAAATGGACTCATCCAACAGAGGTTGAGGGTCAATTTACTTTCCATTAAGCTTCTTCAGGAACTAGAGTTTCCTTCTAATTTAAGACCTAAAAATCCTTTCAGCCAAGGGAAAAAAAAATCTCTCACCCAATCTGGACAGGAATGTGTTTAGTGCCAGCTGCAGTTATCAAGGCAAGGCAAGTTTATTTGTACAGCACTATCAACAACACAGCAATTCAAAGTGTTTTACGCAGGACATAAAATACATTAAGAACAGAATCGGACAATATAAAAAGGCCCATACAATAGAATTTAAACATTGTTTTATTTATTAGCTGTTATAAAATAACAACAAAGACTAAATTTAATTGTCATGTTGAATCTTAATTTAAGTACATTAAGAAATTTAGGAACACACTAGAGTAACAGAAAAGAGAGAAAATGTTCAAGTAATAGTTTATTAACAAACAATGTATTACATCGGCTACAAATTTATACTGTGTGTGTGTGTGTGTGCGTGTGCTCCTCGTATAACTTTTTCAACCCATTTCATATGAAAACCATGGATGTATTATAATAATAATGGTAGTATGTCCATAATGAAACCATGCCCACTTCCATATGACAAAAGCCGTGTTGACGGCTGCGTTGATGTGCTTTTGTATAAGTTTACACGTTAAGCTAGTTAGCTTGCTAGTTTGCTAATTATACCATGCCTCTAGCCTGACGTCGTCATACTCAGATTCTAGTCGGAACATGAGTCTGATACTGCTCCATTGGGCTGTGATTATGGGGCGTGTTTCAAAAGAACCAGGAAAGAAAATGCCTCTGCACTTCTATTGGATAGACCTACAACCAATCAGAGCAACGGAGACAGACGTCACAGAAGCTGCAAGTCAAAGGCAGGCTTCGACAGAGCAAAGGCAGAGGCGGCAGTTACCGTGTCATGCGGACGGGTGTGGCAATGTGTATACATAGGTGATTGCGGTTCTCTGTTCCTCTTTTAAAATGAATGCGCTGTCGATATCTTCTATAACAGACACGATTGCAGCCATCTTTGTTGTAAACGAGTTCAACCCAAGCGCTCTTTGGTGATGTGGTTGATTACGTTACTGTTGATCATCTGTCTATCATCGTATGCAGCCCGCCCTGACAATTTGATTGGACCGAAGAGCTCTGGTTCGAGCATAGTTGCTCCACAACGGATCAAGTCCAGACCGAACTTCCCGACCTCAAATGTTATGGGCGGGGCTAAGTTCGGCTGGCATCCAGGCTACCAATGCTTCCGTTCTACAATGATTACAGAAAATAAGCCGAACAGCAGGCCGGTTGCTGGGTTCAACGTCCCTCTGCCTCACTCCCTACTGCTGTAGGTCTTCTTAACGTGGAGGATAGGAGCAAGAGACGTCCGGCTCCGGAGCTCTCTTCCCGCAACAGTCCACCAGCGGCGGGGAGCAAGGCAGAGGGACAGTTGACCCAACAGGACCGCAGATTACGCAAGGGAGGATTACACACAGGCTTGACTCTGCTCGTAAATGATTTTTTCCGGTTTGCATATATTCATTTTTAGGGGCAAATGCGGGTGGAATACTCACACTGCTACGCTAATGTGAAGCAGATTCCACACCATTTTAATCTGTTTTGATCCAATGTGTTTAATTCTTTTTTTAACCACTTGTCCAGGGAATCATGGCTGAGAGGAAGACCAAGAAAAGGATTTTTTCTTACATCAGAAATCAAGGTGCTTGTGGGTGTGGATGGCTATAATACAGTGTGTATATATATATATATATATATATATATATATATATATATATATATATATATATATATATATATATATATATATATATACATAGTGGAATTTTAGATTTGATTATGGAATAGTTATGGCTCCCGAGCACAAGCACAAATATCACTGCTGTTTTTAATGTTCATCGTAAAGTGGATCTATAAGTAACGTGTGATCACGTACAATCTTGCTTAATTCACTACTTCTACATCTGCGTCGCCAATTTCCCAAAATGTTCGTTGGCACGGTTTCCGTACAGGTGTGAACATTCTCCACATGGAAGGGACAGAAAAATCTAAGGTGACTGGTGCACTCAACCCTACGGCTAACCACTGAGCCACAATGCCCCTCTATTGCCAGTATCACTGATCAACATAAATCTGGTTGCTGCAGTCTCTGGACATGCTCCAAGTGTGTGTACATGTGTGTTTGTGTGAGTGAGATTCAGGGACAGCAGATTTCAGGGAGGGTCTGTTGGCAGATGGGCAAGGCCTGACACACACTGTAAATCAACACTCTCAGTCAAGCACACATGCACACACACACACACACACACACACACACACACACACACACACATACACACCACTCCTAATCAAACATGTTGCAGACATGCTGTTCTTGCCAAGCTTGATTATGTGGGTGTTTGTGTGGGTGCTCGGGTGTTGTGTGTGCGGCAGCAGATGGTGACGATCTGCTTACCTGTGTGTATGTAGAAAACTGAGTTGATTAGGAAGATGAGTCAAACGGTAAATGATAAAATACAAACACCAACGCCTCTTTCTCATTAAGATACCAGCATCGAGTGGACTGTGTGGCTGTTTTTTCTGCCTGTCCGTCTGGCGGTGGGCTTATTTGTCTACCTACCTTTCAGTGTAATAGTTTCTCTTCTCTCTGCAGTGCTTTCTATTCCTGTCTGTAGAAAACGTGTCATTCCTAAACTCTGTGTGTGAGAGAGACACACACACACACACACACACACACACACACACACACACAAACACACACAAACATACATCCTGTCTGTGTGTTCATAGTGCCATCTTCAGGTATGTTCCGACCTTTTCACACATCCACTGAGAGCAACTTTTCCTGAGGAACTGAGAGAGTCTGTGAGCTAGGAGAAGCGACAAGGTGGATTTTGTCGCTATGGATGACATGTTTGTATTGTTAAGCTTGCTAACTATCGGTGTGTTTACATGCGTTTACTGTAAGTGAAAAATGTATCTGTCTTCTTTCTCCAGTAAGCTTATTTCTTAACTGTCACGTAAACCAGAAACCTGGTTTCTGTAATTGGGGTAGGGGATTAGAGAGACTTGACTTCTCTACCATCTATATATGGCGTATACATATGACAAAATGTCAAGACCTATGGCCGCCCGTGCCCCCGGCGATCAGCTTTCGCATGAGTAATGTTGTTCTGTACTCGAGTACACTTGCGCCATCATCAAAGTGACATTTGTGTATGTTGTCGCAGACGGACACTCCTGCCCCAGGGACAGTTAGAGTGGCCGGTGGAGCAGGGAGGTGGAGCTCTGCTTCTATCTGTAGGAGGAGCAGCTGGTGTTAGGCAGGAGCTCTCCGCCTCCCGCCGGGGCTCCGACTGCAGGACGAAGGTGGCAGCAAAGCTGTATCTGGGTCCGTACACAACGTGGGCACTGAGGCATCGGTACTAAATTGAGATGGTTTCATAATCGGTTACAAATGAAACTCGTAGTCACATTAAATAGTAGTGCTACTGGGAGCGTGGGTAGCTCACCTGGAAGAGCGTGCTCCCATGTATGGAGGCATAGTCCTTGGGGCAGCGGCCGCAAGTTCGGTTCCGACATGCGGCCCTTTGCTGCATGTCATTCCCCGTATCTCTCCCATTTCATGTCTAAAGCTGTCCTATCTAATAAAGGCCTAAAAATGGCAGTAGTAGTCAGTTTTCATGTTGTACAGTTGGTTTTCACACCTGATGTCAACCGTACCAGAGTACACATTAACCATACTTGAGACCAGTGTTTCAAGTGGATGGATCGACCAATCATGCCTGGTTACGGTACGTGTTCACGCTAATCAAACCAACTGGACTTTGGGTGTACTCTTATCTGGGCCCGGGTCCCTGATGTAAAAGCCCTCTCCAAATAAAGCACAGTGGGCCCAAATGGACGTATTCTTTATGAACTATTAAAACCACTGAACAAGACAATTCATACTTAGCTTCACCTGTCCACTACTTTGAAATAGACTGATGATGCATATTTACATTCATTGGATTGTCCTGACTGCTTCTAAAGGTTATATAACTCTCAAATAGTTTTTAAAGTTCAAACTGCTGAAAGAGGTATATTTCTTACTTTTTGGAATCTGACTGGACTATGAACACTCTTGGATTTGTCTTGGACTTTGGTCCAAAGCAATATATTTACTGTATTTAATCAAAAATGTACCAACATGTGTCATCAAATATTAAGGAAACATGATAACTTGAAATACTATCTTTTCTGACAACAATGCTAAAGCTCTCCTTTTGAAATTTAAGATATTCCTGTAAAAACGAAAACTCAGCATGCTACAGCTGTAGTAAAGCCATGGAAGCAGCAAACAAACGAACGGGATCAACGGAGATAGATTCATTGTACCTGCCCTAAAAAAAAATAAATAAAACTTGCCATCTTTCTAACCTGTTGCATAACCAGAGAGGGTAAATATTGGAGATGCATTTAAAAGATGGAGACAGCTTAGAGCCTAAAAGGACGCAGAGTTGACTAATTACCTCCTGAACAGGTAAGCGTTGAGCTTCATTCATTTATATCAGGGCTAACGTAGGGATAGTCATTTTCATTAATTTCAACATTCATGTGCTCACATTAAATTATATGTATATGTGAGTACTCAAGTTAGTTACTTGCAAAAAAAATGTAGACAGCCGGTGACTCTTGACTGGTGCTAACACCGCCATATTCCCACTTTCTTGCAAACTGACATGCAACCAGGGGCGTCAGACTCAGGGGAAAAAGGGGACTGAGTACCCAGGGCCTTCATGTGAGGATGGCCTTAAAAGATGCTAGAATGAGTAGCTGTGGATGCAGGGAGGGGCCCATAGAAAATGCCTTTGTACAGGGCCCAGAATGTTGTGCTAAGCCCCTGCATGCAACCATAATGTTTAATGTACTGACTGTATAGTGTATAGACAAGGTGTGTGACAGGTCTGGAAGTAGTAGTACCGACAGTCTCCCCCCTGCCAAAATTGTTCCCCCACTTCTGTTCAGTGGGCGTAGCCGACAGACAGTGACTGTGCCCTGGGTACAGACGGCCATGAGGTTGTGGTCTTTTTAGCCGCTGTTGCAGTGATGTTAAGCCGAGAAAAGGTGGCTGTCAGTCGGGCACAAAGCTCCGCAAGGTCGCAGTCTATTTAGCGTCGTTGTTGTTGCGGTTAGTCGATAAAAGGTAGCTGTCAGTCGGGCACAAAGCTCCGCGAGAGCATGGGTTTTTATAACCATCAACATAGCAGCATCTAGTGACTCCGCTGCGCTGTGGAGTAATGTCTGCGAGACTAGCATCAAGCTAACATTGACATTGTGTGACGTTGGGTTTAGCATTCTCAACCTTCGATGCTGGGGAGGAGGGGCCGGGGGAGACAACTCTTTTCAGTGTTTTGAACTTACACTGCATTAACTTTTTTAAACTCTAGCTAGTATGACGTTTTTGGACCTTTAAAGGGTTTTCACCTCTGGCGATTTGCTCTGTCATTTATGATGACATTTAGGATTGAAAAATAAGTCATGTGGGGAACACAAGCATGTTAGTAATTTATGTGTTGGAGAAAACAAATGCAAACATTACAATTATTACCCAAACTGTTTGTTTCAAACATCCATCACAGTTTAGAGATTCCCTTCCTGCTTCAGATTTGACCTACTGTACTCACTGTAGTTGTGCGCCCACAGTTTTCCTGTACAATTAGGTACATTATAGTAGCGCAGGTGGACAAAACATTAATGACTTTGTTCTATAGAGCTTTTATTGAGTCTGTCCTGACATTTTCTATCATCTGCTGGTATGGAAACCTCACCATCAAGGATAAAAATGCGCTTTTAAAAATTGTGAATGTGGCCAGCAAGATAGTGGGTGTGAAGTTCAGTAGCCTTACTGACATTTTTAATAAACAGATTAAAAAAAAAAAAGCCATGTCTATTTGCAAGGATAACACTCACCCTCTGTACGGAGAAAACATGTTATTATCATCTGGCTTACGCTTTAGCACCTCCTTGGCTCTTAAACAGAGATACAAAAACTCTTTTATTCCTCTTTCCATTCAGGCACTCAACTCAGTTAAGAGGAGGTGATAGCCCTTGCTTAATGACCCCTGTATTTATTTTATTTATCTTTGTTATTATCTATTGTTTGAGTTTTGTAGTTCTTTTTACTTTCATTATCACTCCAATACAACTGCAACTATTTATTCTTTAACTCAGGCTGAAGCTGCGGTTTTTATTGTGTATATAAACTGAAGAATAAACTGAACTGAACTAATTTTCAATTTTGCCTGCTCATTTTTCTTTCCTGTCAGACCTATTTCTACTCTATTGTATTCATAACTGACAGAAACAGTGGCCAGAGCTACAAAAATAAAACCCAAGTTGTAAAAAATGTTTTCCTTAAATATTTTTAAAATTATTTTTCTATCGTCCAGGCAGCCTTTGCTGAAAAGCAATGAGATAACAGCCATTTACACCTGGGCTTCCATTGTGTACCTTGTTCCATCCAATTTCTATGTTTGGTGTCAAGCGGTTTTGTGTTATCATCTGCCTAACTTATGAATTTAGATTGTGTTTGGTCACACTGAATTGCTGGCAGCCAGCTTTTCACACCATTGTGATGTTGATTGTGTCAAGCTAAATTTCTCTGTCTTTCTGTGTGTGTGTGTGTGTGTGTGTGTGTTTTCCACAGCACTTCAGTACAGATTGTAGCAGCTGCAGAAATAAGGACAGCAACTTGGTAAGTACACGTTTTATCAGTTTTGTCAGCTGTTCTTTTACCAGTTCAATCTAACAATCGAGCCTGATAATCAGACAAATCAGTTTCACTTCATTATTGAGCCTGAATATTCCTGGCATAGAAGCGTGGCCGGGTTGGCTCAGTTGGTGGACCAGGCGCACATATACGTAGAGGTTTAGGCCGCGACGCAGAGGTCCGGGGTTCGAGTCCGACCTGTGACGAATTCCTCCATGTCTTCCCCCTCTCTCTCCCCTTTCTCACCTAGCTGTCCTGTCCATTAAAGGCGGAAATGCCCAAAAAAAAAATCTTAAAAAAATAAATAAATAAAATAAATTATAGAAGCTACCGTGGTGTAGCTTTGCAATAGCAAGAAATATGTACTGGATTATTGACATAAACAGAATTGTAAGTCACTGTTAATGTTTTGGTCTGCTGATTTGCCAGTTAATGTACTGTATCTACAGTAAGGCTGCTAACCCACAAATATTTTCATTATTGATTAATGCTTTTTTGTTTGGTGTATCCACCACAATTTCTTGAAGGCCAGAGTGAGGCAAATATGTTACTATCACAGATGTAAAAGAAAAGCAGCATATCCTCAGAATTCAGAAGCTGGAATGTTTGTTATATCGGCTTGATTGAGTCGATTCATTTGACTGACAACTGCCCTAATGGTTTCAGAACCAATGTATAGATGATAGCCTACTTATCTTGAAAATCATTTAATCTGGCTCCACTTAGGTGACACAGATGTACCTGATCCAAAGTTGCATGGCCTCAGCAGCCTTTTCACATGTTGCTCCTCTTCAGTCATGGGTCATGAACTTCTTTTGAAGGGGGACGCACAGCCATTAGCTTCAGGAACTTAGCACTGATCTGAAATCTAAAACAAGCCTATGGTGTTCTGAGTGACACTGATGAGTGAGTCTGATATATAGACTAGTGCATAAGGGACATTAACACATTAACCATACTGTATCAGCATGCCCCTGCAATAGCAAACCTGGCAATGCAGCAATAAACAACACAACTATAGAAACAAAATGCAATTCTGATAGTAGCACAGTGTAATACTTCATTTCAACCATACCAAATTTTAAGCTGTGCATCACTGCCTACTGCAACCCAGACACTTTAACCAGCATGTTTCCATTACAACATCTTTCTGTTGGAACATCGCTGGCCATCTGGACATAAGGTCCTTGATCCTGTGTTCTCTCTTCATGACCTCCTGTGGTCTCTAAATAAATGGCCAAAAGGAAGAAGTTGTGTCCAGGCCTGAAATACCCAACCTGAGTCAAAAAAAACTAAAACAAACCATATTGAAGCTCTTTAACAGCGGGATAACTCAGAGGCAATGCAGGGATTCACACTGTGTATTTACAGTGAAGGTGTGCCGTCTCCCCTCAGGTAACGTTACAAAACACCTCTACTACTATCTTTAGGGAAATCAAGCAGAGCCACTACAACACAGGCATCATGTTTATCAGGGTAGGGCTGACGTCTCCACTTGGTCGATTGGTTGGTTGATTGGTTGGTTGATATGCGGATCATCCGCAGAAGTAAAAATGGTGGCGGTCGGCGTCACCATATGGGTCGGCACCTCTCTTATTATACATCCATGGTCGGCACAAGGTAGAGTACTTGTTCTGGATGAGAGAAGGCTGAAGCATGTAGGTAGAGAGGACAGAAATATACTGTCCAGCAGTATTCATTTCTCCTCCTTTGTTGTTTTTTAGCACTTGTACACAGGGTGCCATTTGTGAAAAAAGCAGAGGGGGGATGTTTTTTGATCATGCACAACAAAATAAAACATGCAAGAATTAAATCTCCCTTGCAATACCACCATAGATATATGGCCAGCCATGCCAAACAGTTATATATGCACTTCAATATTCAATGGAAAACACAGCGCTTTCACGTCGGAGAGTGGAGTTCACTTTGTGTTGAAAACTAAATATTCACCCAGGAAACGCTTGTTCGTTCCTCGGGAACTTTTCTGGCTAAACTCCACTACCATGGCCCCTGAAAGGACCGTCATGTGGCGGTGCCTGTATCCGGCTCACAGTCACCTATTGGCGGTTAATCCACTGCCGCTGGTAGCCGGCGTCCTGGAGCTCTGTAGCGGTTAAATACAACCAGCAACTGCTGCTTGGATTTTATCGTTCTATGGCACTATGTGTTCACGTTGCAGCACTTTACTTAGTTTAAAATACTTCTATTTTAGGTAGGCTATATAAGGGTCTATTGGTGAAGTAGCACTGATTATTTTGAGGGGGGGTTACATTTTGTCCCACCGCTGATAAAAATAATTCAGCAGAGGCAGGGATATGTAGACCAGAAAGGGGGAAACCCCACGCATCCCCCCCAGCAAATCGCATGTCATGTGACCGTTGGTCTTTGTGGTATTTGTCCCAGTCCTCCTCCACTGTGAATGGATAGCTGGTAAAAAGTGACAGTGACAAGCACAGCTTTTTACCCAAAGTTGAACATTCTTCAGCTCACTGCGACCAGACACAAACTCCAAATGTTTTTGCCGCAGCTCAGCGAAGACTGTCTGGAGAAAACACAAAAATGGAATGTTGTACCTAAAAGACTGTGACTTTGTTACACTCCAAAACAGTTAAAGGTGTTACTTAAAAACCTGGTAGTGTGAACCGATCATGTAATGCTCTCTGTGTGAGCAGTGTCCGTACGCAGCCAAAGATCATTTTGTGAGGGAAGAGAACCATCACTCTGTAACATCACTCTACAATCCCAAGTCGACTGTGTGTCCTTTGCAGTCCAACAAGACTGTATGTCAATTAAAAAATGAAAACAAATACATTTGCAAACTATTCCCACCCTGTGAAAAGCCCTTTGCAGCCCAGCTGTTTGTTGTTTGCGGTTTGTTAATCAGAACCACAGGTTTCTACACAGGGAGCTGTGAAATTGGCAGCCGATTCTCATCTAGAGCTCTCGGGTGTCCAATGCCAGACAATCTCGGATCTGCTCGGTCCAACATGGTAGATCCTAAATCAGATCTGCTAGAATGGTCGACGTAGTTAGGTTTAGGCATGGGGAGTGGGGATTGGTTAGGGTAAGAATACCAGGGTAAGCCAATCAGAGGCAGAATAAGGCAGGCCAAGAGGCACGTCCTGTGACGTTGACACGTCTAGCGGATCCAATCTAGCATCTACCGTCCCACATGGGGGACCCGATCTGTTTCTTACAGTAGGCAGCAGGAAGGTAACATCTTTACTTAGCCACAATTGGCTGGGGTGAGGGAGCGGTGGCAGCTTTTGCCAGATGTTGTTGAAATCAGAGCTTCTTTCTTTAAAGTTGGCTGGATGCCGGCCTAAAACATGTTCTGTAGGCCTGGGGACTCAGCAGAGGCAGAACCCAACTAAGCAGCGCATCAAACCAAAAAGAAAAGAGCAAAAACTGGGGAAGAGGAGAAGAGAGGAGATTAGAAGAGAGAGATATTTGGGCTTCTTCTTGTTTTTCTAAGTCTTCATTAAGGAGGCAGTGTCCGATGCCCAATGGCGTGAAACTTTACCCATTCCATCAGTAAATCCCTCCCGTTGGATTCTTTCCTTAATTACACTCTTGTCATCTTTTACAGTATTAATATCCTTTGGTACATGTAACTAATTCTCTGATATTCAAAAGCTGGGGTCCCTCAGTTGCTGACAGACACTAAACACCAATCACCTCATATCATTACTGAGTAAAAACCTGCTAGAATGAAATAAATTAAAAGGGCCTATAGATGGCAATCATGTTCCAACATCTGATATTATGGCAATACATATATATTTGCATACGTATATCTATATGCACAGCAAATTAATGATCTCTGACCCAGAGTTTTCTGTGAAAGATGTTGAAGTCACCATATTTGCTACAGAGCTCTCCAGGGTGCTGAACATGTGTGTACTAACAGATCATAACAATAGATGGAGCCAGTATGCCATCTATGGCAGCTCAGCTACACTGTGCTAACATCAAACAGTCTAATAAAGAAAACGATGCTAACTGTATGTGTGTGTGTGTGTGTGTGTGTGTGTGTGTGTGTGTGTGTATATATATATATATATATATATATATATATATATATATATATATAAAATGCTTCTGTCACAGCAGGAATGATGTGAACTGTGAGATTTTAAACCATTTAAAAGCAGCGTGAGGGAACCGAGATAAAGAAAGCTGCAAACATATAAACAGTTTGGGAGTCAAAGAGTGAGAAGACAACTGGGAATGAGTCTTTAAAACACTCTAAACAGTAAATGCACATACATGTTTCACATTGCATGGTGAAAAATACAAGATTAGAAGACTTTTTAGAATTATTTAGCTAAATTATTTTAATTCAATTCAATTTTATTTATAGTATCAAATCATAACAAGAGTTATCTTGAGACACTTTACAGATAGAGTAGTTCTAGACCACACTCTATAATTTACAAAGACCCGACATTTCCAGTAATTCCCATAAGAGCAAGTATTTAGTAAAACTCCCTTTTAGGCAGAAACCTCGGACAGACCCAGGCTCTTGGTAGGCGGTGTCTGACGGTGCCGGTTGGGAGTGTGATGAACAGTGGCAATTATAGTCACAATAAAGATGCAGGGTGTAGCAGGGTGTAGCAGGACATACTGTATTATGGCGTAGCAGGGCACTGCAGGGCATAGAAGGGTGTAGCAGGGTGCTGCAAATTATGCAGATTTGATGCAAATTCATTAAAACATAAAGAAATATATAACCGATGCAAAAACTCCTGTTGCCTGTTGACCACCAAAGAAGGCGAAGATGAATAAATACATTTCAACTTTTTAGTTTCCTCATTGTTAGCTTGATATTTTACTGAAACATGTAATATAACTAATGTTAATTTACTTTAAACATTTCATTTACTGGATAGTTGTATATGTGATTTCTTTATTAGCATTAACGTTATCCGTAAATGCATAGAAGAAATTCTGTTTTTGCAAGATGTAAGCTTTAATATGATTAATCATGACACACATCACACATTTCTGAATCTGAATGTTTACAGTATAAAACTATTACTAAGGCTCAGAATGTCCCATCGACATAGTTCTTATATCCCTGGAACACTGACGCTGACCTCTGTCATGTACAGATGCATGTACAGTATATGCTACGTTTTTACCTGGACTGAGATTTTGAGACTTGTCATTTTTAATCACCACACTTACATTTTTCATGGAAATTGATACACGTTTTGCCTAGGGCTGCACGATATGAGGAAAATATCTAATTGTAATTATTTTGACTGATATTGCGATTACGATATGATTCACGATTTGTATCATTATTCTCATTTTCATTGGAAACTATTAACATTGAAAGAAATTCAAATGATTATAGTGCAATGTTTGCGAGGATTTGTACCAAACAAAGATTTTTTTTCTTTAGTCTGTAGGATATGATTTGTAGGCTAGGACGTCTCTGCAGCACCATAATACTTCATTCAGAATGGTTTGACACATATTTCAGCTGCATATTTTGCCATTAACAAATATTGCGCCCCCCTGCGATTTGGATATTGCACTAGTCCATATTGCGATTTCGATACAATTGCGAGTAATTGTGCAGCCCTAGTTTTGCCTATAAAAACAGACATGTCAGTGTTTTGAAAAGGAGAAATTGAGTTTCAATATAACTTTTGCCAGGTCAGTATCTGGCTGGCACCCCAGAAAGAAATAATAGCATTATCAATTGAGTCAAACGGTCACAAAGAAACCTGCCTAGCTAAGATTTGTAGTGACTCTTAGCCTGGACATGAAAGGAGTAAAAACTAAGCAATGCAAACCTGGGAGTTAAAGTCCTCTTTCATAGTGTAGGATGTAATGAACATTGCAGCCTGTGAGGGGTGCTAGCATGGCTTCAGACTCACCTCTCTAACAGAGTACAGGCTGGTTGCAGAGAGGGACGTGAACAGCTACTTTTAGACATGCTGGTGGGCAGAAAATAGCAGTGAGCTGCTACTTTAAGAGCCTGCTACCCAGCTTACATCAATAGAAACAAGGGATGTACAGAGAAGAAAAGAATCTCAGCCAGCTAATCTGGCACAGTATTAAGAGTATAAAAAACTTGAAATGGGGAACCTTTTGTTCAAATGACCCATATTACAGGCAGGCCTCAGGGGGCCTGCAGGAGAAAAGGTCTCTCTCATTCACGCTGCTTGATTATGAATGCTGCCCGGGGATATTGCTGAACTTCAGATAATTGCGGCCGAGCGGAGCCTTTAGCTTTGACAGCCCAAACAAACTCAACATAGAGCTATGTCCTCCAACACACCCCTGCTCTGCTCAGCACTGAAGAGGCCAGCCTTAATACTGACAAGAGGTTTTTTAACACTACTCAACTTTCTGAAGAATAGTATTGAATCAGCAGGGTGCTCGCTGAGAAGTAGAACACTGTACGTACACACACACACACACACACACACACACAGCAGTAACAGCAGTGTCACCCCACTAGTGTTGTTGGTTTGAAAAGGATTCCAGTGAATGAACGGATGATGCAGTTATTGTACGTATGATGACGGATGATGAAGTTATTACAGATTTTGAAGATCAATTGAGGGAAGGAGATGGAGGATTTTTTAAGAGGCTTCACTTCAGATTGAAGTCTGCTGGTGACCATGTCACACGTGCACAATCTTTCTTGATGGATGGAGGGATGACTGAAGAAATGATGGAAGGTTGGAGTGGCTCATCAGCCAATACAGTAATTCCCACTTGGATCAGACCACCAGAATTGTGTGTGTGTGTGTGTGTGTGTGTGTGTGTGTGTGTGTGTGTTGAACTCCAGCATGGATTTGATTTTTTTTCTGTTTTACCTCCATAGAGATGTAAGACCACAGGTATAACCCAACAGCTTCACTACTGCTAGGGAACTAAAATTATTATTAATAATAAGCATTTTTCAAGAAAAAAGTCTGGAAATCATCAGGTTCTTAGAAATAAATACTACTGATCTTTAAAATTAACAAAGTAATGATATGAAATGATAAAACTTGACTACCCTTGCTGCTATTTTTGAGACATTTTGTATTGCCATGTATTGAGCCACAACGACGAGTTTGGTTGGTCCATCAATTTGGTTCAGACCGAAACATATTCTCAACAACTGTGGAATTGTTAGGTTCAGGGAAGTTGAGGACCCAAAGGCAGAGAGCAGGCAGGCAGGCAGGAGAAAGTTTGAGGTGGAAGATTTATTAGTCCATAAAACAAAGTACAAATAAACAAAGGGAGTCCTGAAAGCGGCAGGCAAAAACTAATCCAGAGCGTAGAAAACAAAAACAGGGAATCCAAAAAACAAGAGCAGAAAACAAACCAGAAACTTGAGAACAAACAAAATCCAGGGAGCAAAAAACCAGACACTGGGAGACATGACAGGCACGAGCAAACACAAAAACACACAATGATCTGACACAGGACAAGGACTAAATACAGAGGGTAACGAGGTATCAAGAGGCAGGTGACACGAGGGCTGGGAAACAGGTGGAAAACATCAGGCAATCACAAGAGCGGGAAAACACAAGACATGAAGTAAAACCAGACAAGACAAGACAGAAAACCAGACTATCAAAATAAAATGGGAAACAGAACATAAAACAAGACAAGACCAAAAATCACACAATCACAAGGAGACAAGACATGACAGAAGATCAGGCTACCAAAATATGACAGGAAAACAGACTACAATACGACAAGACAAAACACCAAAACCACAACAGGAATGGATTGCCATAAAACTAGGTAAAGACAGTAATGATCCCCAGATTCTTATGGCTTTCCATCCAGCAAGTTCACATGTTTTTGGTTTGGAGTAAAAGGTCTTTCAACTATTTCTTAAACCTTTATTTATTCAGAGTAAGTAATCAGATTATTTACTTAAGTAAAATTATGTAAAGATACTCTGCAAAATCTCCTGCAATTGAAATTCTACTAAAGTACAAAAATATTATCAGCAAAATGTAATTAAACTGCAGAAAAATGTCCTGTCACTGATATATTAGTACGACATTATAAGATTGTTGATACTGATGGATCACTTCACTGTAGCAAGTCAAGATGGAGATCATTTTAACTACTTTATATACAGTTAGCTAGTTTAGTACACTGGTTCCCAACCTGGGGCTTAGGCCCCTCCAAATGGTCACCAGATGAATCGGAGGGGTCCTGAGATGATTTATGGGAGAGGGAATCAGAAAAAAACTAACTTCTGCTACACAAATCTGTTTACATTTTTAGGAATTAATCGTCCCTAATATTTGCTTCTTTGTTGAGTATTGGACAGTTTTTGTTTAAATGACAATTAAGCAACAAAGTCTGTTCTTTACACCTGCTGCCATAATTACACTGTTACCATTCTGTTACCTTGCTCATCACTTTGTCTCTGTCTGAGTGTGTATGACCGTGTGTGACAAAGATGCAAAGTGACCAGCAGGGGGCAGGAGGTTTCCAGTTGTGTGTGTGTGTGTGTGTGTGTGTGTGTGCACGCCCCTGCGTTTGCGTGCATGTGCAGCCCGCAATGGGACTTCATCAGTTAATTAGTTTTTCTCCCTTATTTTTACTCTTGGTCTGCCCATTGGGGATTTCTTTCTCTCTCTCTCTCTCTCGCTTTCTCTCTCTCTCTCTCTCTCTCTCTCTCTCTCTCTCTCTCTCGCTCTCTCTTTTTCTCACTCTCTCTGGCTCTAAGTGCATCTCTCTTTCTCTCTCTCTCTTCATCACTGTATCGTCTGTATCAGCAAATTATACTGCAGGGAAATCTTTTTTTTCCTTTTAAATAGCCCCTCCTTTCTGTCTCTTTCTCTCTCACTCTTTGGATCTTTTTTGTTCCTCACTCCCTCGATCTCTCTCTTTCTCTCGCTCTTTCCTTATCCGTCTCTCCCTCCATAAGCCTATTCCCCTTGAAGTGTGCTGGTTATGGATGCTCAAGTTGTCGGCCCGAGACCAGGAGATTATTAGGAGGATACATGATTAAAGAAACTCTCATTTCCTCCATGGCTGCAGAGAAAACTTTACCAGCAGACAGATTCAGACCCTTTTAGTTTCCTTTACACGTCTGTTGGCGCGCCCAGACTACAGGACAGGCTGTTTTACAATATGACATTAAAAGCACTGTCTGTTCTCTCTTTAATGGCAAAATGGATCATTCCTTCCATGAAGAATTCAAATCTAAAGTAAAAGAGAGCAAAATGAAAGGAAGGAAAAAAGGGAGCATGTGGTTGTGTTTTTGAAAGGCATTTCTGAATATACTGTTTCCGGTGATATTTTATAAGACAAAAAAATCTGCAATGAGAGTCTGCAGCCATGCTAGCAGCTCTGTGTGCCTGTTAAGGTGTGGACACACAGAGCCAACGGCCAAACGTCGGCAGAAAAGGCAGTTAGACTGATCAGTCTCCCCAAATTGGTCAAAAAAGTGCCTCGGAGCACACCAAAGCGATGAGACGTAATACATCTCCATTACAGCAGGCGGCGCTAATCTGTATTGTCGCCCAAAAATGAAAACCGGCAGCTGATTGGATGAACGTGTCATATGGGTCTGACTTCTCCGGAAATTCAAAGACAGACTGTCATGGCGGCTTGTTCAGAATACGATCTCATATTGTACTAAAATAGTTCACCGAAATGTGTTTCTGAAAACATTTTAAGCGCGAAATAGGCCATGCAGTTGCTGAATCTGTCTTCATTTCAGATCGACAAAGATTTTCGTCAGATTTTGAGAGACTCTAGTCATGCTCATTCCGCTCCCCGTTTCCGGGTTAGCACTCCAATCAGATGGGTCATTTGAGTCCGACTGCCAGCAGTGCCCGCCCCGCCGATTGTACATGTCAAATCGGCCAAAATGAAGGACGACGGCCCCTCGGACGGACGACGGCACGGAACACACCGAACAGACTCAAGTCACTGACCTCGCCAGACTGTCCAACGGCTGATTATCGGGTCTATGTGTCCACACCTTTAGGCACAGGGATGCTGTGAGCTAAATGCTAACATCAGCATGCTAACATGCTCACAATGGCAATGCATGCTGATGTTTAACAGGTATAATGTTTACCATGTTCACCTCTTATTTTAGCATGTTAGCATGCTAACATTTGCTTGTTAGCACATAACATGAAGTCCAGGTGAGGCTGATGGGAATGGTCATTAGTTTTAGTTTTTAGGTATTTGGTCATAAACCAAAGTATTGGACAAATGGATGGTGCTAGATGAAAAGTCACAGGATCACCAAAGTTGAATGTCTGTACCAAATTCTATCAACATTTTCGGGCAACATTCTAGTTTATCAGTGTTTTAAGCCCCCAACGTCTCCGCACTAGGATTAGGCAATGGTTAGGGTTAGGGTTAAGGTTAGGTTTAGGTGCCTTGAAGTCAACGGTCGCAGCGTTGCCTGGAAGGAGACGTTGGGGGCTTAAAACACCAATGAGTAACATTCTAGGTCTGTCCTCGACTAAATATATTGTTACTCAATTAACACTCACATGATTTTGTCGACTAATCGATTCGTTGATTCGACAGATCATGCAAAAGCACCACTTTATATCTTGTTTTATATGAGATAGATGATGTGCTGATAAGTTTCTTCAATATAAGTCATTCAGCTCGAAAAAGAGTTAAAAAAAAGACTAATCAACTAAAAAAAAACGTAATCGACTTAGACCAAAACGATGTCTAATTGACTAAAAGAGGACAGCCCTACAAAATTCTGTATTTGTTAAGACATTTCAATCGGGAGAATCAACAAAATCATTAGGATTCATCCTCCTGGCATCATGAATGTCTGTACAAACATCTCAATTCACCCAAAGGTTGTTTGGATATTTTAGCCTGGACCAAAGTGGTTCACCGATCGACTAGTCTATATCCTCGACGTTCCACTTCCGGGATTGCTCCAGTGCTGACAAATTGGAAATTCCGCCAGATGTCATTCTTTTCAGCCGGACGTCTGTCACCTTCCGCTTTCTTTGTGTTGGCATTTTAAACTCCGATCGATTTATGAAGACTGTGGTTACCATGTGCATATATTGCAACTGGAATGATTATTGTTAGGGAAAGATTGTGGTTGCGGTTTAGAAGGCAATGCCAAACATCAGTAGCAAGTCTGTGTGAACTCCGATCTCCTGCATCAGAGTCAGACATGCTACACACCCATCCACCACCTGACTCCCACGCCCATCCTACTTTCCATTACGTTATTGTTCTTAAAAGTTCCCTTTTTAGTAGACCCACTTCTTGTGCCTTGTCTGTATGGAAGCATTTGTTTTATTTCCTCTGTGAAAGTGTGCTGCATTTCCGCTATTGACCTCTGTCCAAAGTGTGATGAATTGGGTTAAAATCATACTCTTGGAAATAAAGAAAGATGTTTGTCTAGCATGTGAATGTCTTGTACCCCAGATGCTGGCGTCATCTACATATTTCTGCTGTCTTGCCCTGGGTGCCGTCCAGCAGAAAACATTAGAATAGCAAAATATTAAAAAGTATTGATTTTGTCATTTATAAAATGCTGAAGTCATGTATTGATTGCTGGCTGTGTCGCAGAGAGTGCAGCGAGTTGCTGGCCCGCTTTAGCTGCTTCACTTTTGTAAAAGCAGCAGTGTCTCCTGTGCCAGAGGAGTGTGTTACGGCTCTTGTCCCCAGCACTCGCAGTGGCTTCACAACATCAGTTCCAGTAAAACTACTGAAGCAGTACTTAGTTTACAATCTAGACATGAAATTAAGTTATAAATGTCACAGGATTATTCTAATGTTGGAGCAATAGAATCAAACAGCTGGGAGAAGTTGGTGCAGTGCAAACCGTAAAATGCTTTCAGTGTCATGGTGGTTATGTTTTGGGTGCACAGCTGTAATTGAGATTAGCAGGAAACCCGACAAGTAGGAGGGTTCTTACTTACAAATAGGGTCAAAGACAATGTATTTTCTGTACTTTATGGCTGCTATTACACATAGGGTACCGACTGTGGCAATAAATTCCATTCTGATTCTATACTGTAAAAGAAAGAAGTGGTGAACTGGTTAAACATATTAAGTGGAGGGGCTTATCACATTATAGTAGCAGGGAACTCAAAATTGTGAATGTATAACTAAACCCATATTAAGGTATGGTGTTGTTCCTAGAAGGCAGCAGGTCTCACCTCTTAACTTTGCCAATGTACGCCATTATTCACATGTTGCCATGGCAACCTCAAGCAAGCAGATTTATTGCTGTGTGGGGGCCTTGACGTTTCGTCTAAAAGAAATGCCCGGACAATCCTGGCTTCTGGACTTCTCTGAGAAAAGTCTGAAAATTTGTGGTGATTTTTACGTTTGTGATGTTTTGCGTAAATGTTCTGCAGCTTTAAAGGTCCAGTGTGTAACAGTTTTAGTTGTTCATTATCAAAATCTGTGTTGCCCGTTCACAAACTTGTCCTTTTTCATGAATATTTACCTCCACCATCAATTCCAAGTATTCCTTTTGGCTTGAAATTTTACATTTGAATTTGCATGAACTGGGGTAGACGCTCCATATGTGCCATCTTGAAATACGTTAGCCGGTAAGGGACATACAGGACATACTGCTCTGCCTTTCATGTTTTCGCTGTCATATGATAAACTCACAGGTGCTGCTAATGCTGATAATGGGTATCGTAGCCCGGCAAGTTTGAAGAAGGAAACATGGAGGACCACATGTATTCAAAATCCAAATTTCATGAACAGGAGTCTTCTTCTTCACCCAGAAAAAGAAAAAGGATATTGAAGAGACCGGCTTTTTGAAGCATGAAGGCCACCGTAGCTGTAATACGTACTTTGAACTGCGTGGTGCGAGAGAGTTGATTGCGATATATGATTTCAACGCTAGATGGGAGAAATTCCTACACATTGGACCTTTAAGACTCCATCCATTACTACAGGACTGGGAATATTATCACTATCTCTGGCTCACAAAGTATTCCTAAAGCCCTATTCGCACTGGATTAGTATTACCTGGTGACTTCTAGTCATTTGTAACAATTAAGGAGGTTGTCTGTGATCATAATCCTGTGCAAATCAGCCATGTCTGTAATTTGTGAAATAAAAATTCCATTGCAAATGACCTACCGTATTTCGCCGAACACCGAGGGGTCCTGTGATCATATTAGTCCCGTGCGAATTGAAAGGCTGTGATTTGCCGGGTTAGGGTTAAAGCGTAACTCTCGCCAAAATGCAACCTAGGGTCTTTTTGTGAATGTACCTGAGTCAAATTTCCGTTTAAAAACCTATTTAGGACGGAAGCATCACTTTTAAGATTTACCGTATTCTCGTTTTTCGGTCAAATGGCCTTTTGAATGGGAGTGCTAGGGGCACTTTTATGCTAGCCTCAAAATAGCTATTTTTTAAAACACTAAGAAGGCTCGACACAACATGAAACTTTGCTCGAAGTATCACCAGGGTCTCTACACCTTAACGAAGCATTGACAACATGTTTGTGTACCCAGTGTTTACTAAAAAGAAAGGTTTTGAACAACTCACCGTAGCTCTTGTTGTTTCTGGCCGCAGCCATTTTATCAGTCAAAAACAATCAATTTCCCGTACGAATGCACCACACAAAACTCAGATGTGGGAGGGGGTGTAATTTCTAAATTACGAATAGGGCTCAAAAGAAAACAGATTTACATCCAAAGACAAACATATTTAAGCAAATGGATTAACATTGCGGTTGACACTTTAACCAAGTCACCCAACTATGCACTTCTCACTTTTAATTTTCTAAAGCATCAAAAATAGATTTTAGTTGAGTATCTTACATAGCAGCAGAACTGCAGAAAGCCATCTTTTGATTTTTGGCTTCTGAATTTAATCAGTCATATCAGTGTTCTGGGAGAAGAGCCAAGGTAGAAGGACCACTGAGCGCTTCACTTTCTGCTGCAGAAGAAGAGGAAAGTACAACAGAAGCTTAGTGGAATAACGAGAGGGAATCTGTGGAAGAGCTGCTTAATTTTACCGGGGTAAAATAATCCTAATACAAGAACAACTGATTCTTTTTTCTCATGCCGCTGCAGCAACCTTGTTCAGTCTGTAATGTGGAATTAAAGAGGCCATATTAGGCTCATTTTCAGGTTTATACTTGTATTTTGTGTCTCTAGTTTGAGTTTCAAATTTTACGTTTGGATGCTTTAATGTTCAGAAAACGTGTATCTTTCTCGTACTGTCTGTATTCACCCCTCTGTCTGAGACACTTCGATAGAGCCCCTGAAAGCCTGGTCAGCTTTGATTGGTCAGTATTTCCGGATTAATCATCTGTTTTGGGCATAGGCGTAATTTACAGGGGGGATTGGGGGGGGGGGGGGGGGGGGGGGTTACAACCTCCCCTATAATCAAAACTGGCCAGGCCATATTCAATTCGTGACGTCACCAATTGAAGGAAGTAATGGCGCGAATGCAAACAAGGCGTTTTGAGGCATTCTAGGAGAAGTGCTTTCTGTTGGAGAGACAGTTCCCTGTGGCGTGAAATGTGTTTTGTCTTACTTTAAAGTCCTGTTACATACACAAAAAAATTATTTAATGCATCAAAGGACAGGGAAACCCCCAAAACACACAATAGGGCCTCTTTAAAGTCATTAATGAGAGAATTTATGAGAGAAGCAGCTAAAAATGACCTCCCAGAGATAAATATAAGTGTGTGTGTGTGTGTGTGTGTGTGTGTGTGTGACACTGACAGACAGACAGACCTTTTAACTGCCAGATACAATGCACTACACAGTTAGCAGAAAATTGACTTCCCATTGTCATTGAATAACAGCTGTCAGCATCTTTTTTTAATCCCCTCAGTGCAGTAAAATAGTCCAGCTGTCTGAATGCTGTCTGTGAGATCTACCTATTTAAAACTGCTTCCTTTTGACTAAAATCCAATGTGTTAAACCAACACATCACAGTCCACCTCTAACTGAGGTTGGCATAGTTTGAAAACTGCGTTTGTAAATCATTTTTCATTTGAGCTTCAATTTCATTAGTATCACTTTTCAGTCTTATTTGCCAATGGTGGTTCTGTGTCAGTAGCTACACTACTTATAATGCCCAAATGCCAATTTTTTTTTTTAGATGGTCACTGTGTCAGATTAGACGATCTTAGTCATAAATTCTTTCTGTGACTTGGCTGTGAGACATGGCAGGTTACATGTTGGACCCCAACCAATCATTGCACGGCAGCTGGATTCTCATGATATCACTAGATAACGCGAGATCAGGGGATCACATATCACACGAAAATCCATCATGCCAGGCTTCAAGTAATGCATTGGTGTTTGAACTACCAGCGGACCTTTGTGGACTTTGTGTTTCTGTAACAGGGTCACACTGCGCTCTCTATAAGTACTAGGGCTACTTCAAACCGTGCAGCTGTTTGTGCAACTACTAACTTTGAATAACTTGTTTACTGTGAAACCGAGCGGCAATCTTCGGTGATGAACAATAAAGCTCACGTGGAAGTGCCAAAAACTGCAGTTTCTCGAATGGCCACTTAAGGCTGGCTCCAAAAAACGTCAATCCCCATAGACCCTAGTCTATATCCTTGACGTTCCACTTCCGGGATTGCTCCGTTGCTGACAGAAATTCCGCCAGATTTCACTCATTTAGGCCGGATATCTGTTGCCTTGGGCTTCCTTTGTGTTGGCATTTTAAACTCCGGTGGATTCATGAGGACTATGGTTAACCTTTTCTCAGATCTCTGCAGGGTAAATCCAGACAGCTAGCTAGACTATCTGTCCAATCTGAGTTTTCTGTTGCACGACTGGAGCAACTTTTGAACGTACACGTTCCACCAAAACAAGTTCCTTCCCGAGGCTACTTTGCAGAGGCACCGTGGCTCCGCTTGGCGTTTAGCACCGCCCATGACGATTGTGATTGGTTTAAATAAATGCCAATAAACCAGAGCACGTTTATCTCCCATCCCGGAATGCTATGTGGACTAGCCAGAACCTCCTCCACAGGTGAAGGAAGGTCTCTACAGCTAAGTTCACCCTTAATGACAACAGTGGGGGGTGACATTTTCCATAACTTACCCATTTACATATATTCAGGCTTAAAGTTCTGCATAATTAAGGGCGTTCCACTTTGAGTGACAGGTGGGCTACCGTCACAGGACGCAAGCATAGACTGTAGGCTTCTTCGGTCCTCCTCCTTCCACGCTCTACCTTTTTGCCCATTTTTGGATTAGCTGACATCAGGCACTGCCAAGATGGCAAAGGACGGAGCCACTGGGAGCCACCCACTTTGAGCTTCATTTTGGCTCTTTAGAAACATATGACTGACATCACGGAGACTATGTCCATATCCATTTATACAGTCTATGTGTGAAACTAAACAACCTGAATATCCTTTAATACTACAAATTGGCTGATATTTAATTAGCAAAACATTAACATTAATGACTGAGTTGCTGAAGAAACAACCAGCATAACTGCTCACATTCTCCACTACCTGCTATTCTCCAGTCTGTGGAGAAGTATTTGGGAGCAACAGTTACACAATTGATTGTGCTATAATTTGCACACAATCCAAAATGCTGAATTGCTTTATGTGCTCTCGTAAGAGTGCCAAACTGAGCTAAAGCAACTACTTATCTTTGATTTCATTAAATGATGAAAGCTTGTCCACTGGGACCATATCAATGTGTCTGGTAGTTTGTTTTCATCTTAGATGACAGGCAGATCTGAAACCAGTGTTATGATCAGGAGCTGAATAAAGCTTCAGAAATGCATGATGTTATCATACAGCCCTGATAATGACTTCTTTTCTATTTCTATTTTCAAAGAATTGATTTGTTTTCATATTGATGTGAAAGTGGCTAAATCCTTTGTTTTTCTTATTGTTCACCTTTAAACATAATGAGAATGTTACTCTGAATTATTTACAAGGTTCTGCCTGAGGTACCTACAGTATCAGTGTCAATAATAGGGCTGGGTATCACCACTGATTTCCCAAATCGATTTGATTACGATTCACAATGTCCCAATTAATGCTGTAAATTGTACAAAGAACCCTCTGACCTGGTGCATTCAAAGCAGTCACATTAATGCACTTCTTTATTTAAATTAAACCTACTATAGCAGTCAACCCAATTAAGTGCAAGTCTACAGACTCTACGCTCAGTGTGTATTGAGTGACCAGAAAAAAAAAGTGCTTTCTGTAGTACAGAGGGTGTGGTGCAGAGACGGTGTATATATATACCTAAAAAGCATCATACATCCTGAAAATGCCATGCCAGTTTTTCCCTTGCCAAAATGTAGCCTAACTTTGGAGCGTTATTTAGTAGGGCTGTGTATTGGCAAGAATCTGGTGATACGATGCGTATCACGATACATGGGTCACGATTCAATATATTGCAATATATTTTGATACTGTGCGTAAGGCGATATATTGGGATTTGTTATATATAAAAAATAATATTTAAAAAAAAGACATGATGTGCATGATTGTGGTTCACATGTTCTTAGTGAGAAAATGTTTAGATGCTAAAGTAGGCCAAAGTTCAGCCATAGCTACATTGTTAGCTTCTAGCAAAAAGTCAGGCACTGCTAGGCACTGTTAGGCAAGGACGCTAGTGGTGCGTCTCAGCATAGCCATCTAGTGGTAGGGGGTTTAAACACAACATAAACATGAAACACTGTCTTACATGAATATTTCTGCACGTAAACAAAAAAAATAAAAATAAATAATTGATATTGCGTTTTTGAAAATCGATACAGTATTGCAAAATAAAATATCACGATACTCAAGTGTATCGATTTTTTCTTACACCCTTATTATTTAGCCCCTCTCTCAACAAGCTAACATGACATGGTTGGTACCAGTGGATGCCTTAGGGTCGTCTGCTTTCATATGATACCAATATTTAGCTTTGTAACGGAGCACGCTGCAGCCTCCTAACACTAAAGCCCACACATGGCCTATGCCATTGAACGTTGTGATTCAAACATGTATATGATTCCATCAATGTTATTGCTGTTTCCCTCCTGGTTGAATTTGACTAAATACCTATTCTGCACATTCCTATATCATCATAATTATATAATGCAATTGGAATTTGTTGTTGTTTTTCACAAATTGCACAGTTGCCAGCAGCACGCTGATTAACATTGGTACTCTCCTCTGCAGCCGAAGTGACGCGTTTGCATGACAGCCGTACAGTGCATTGAGACGTGAAAACTCATTTACACACCAAATATTCACTCACACATGCCCTTATAATCACATAATAATCACACTAAGGTATGTAGGCCGACAGTGTTCATCCTTTCATATGCATATAATATCAAAAATGAAAACCAAACTAATCACACTTTCTGTCTGACTTTAAAAGTTGTGTCCCGACACAGGAGTCCCGTATGTGCGCTATACGCTATAATAACATCAGGAATGTTATTTCTGTGACTCATTGAACAACGTTTCTAAATAGTATTATTTTTATATGTAGGTTGTTGTGGATGTGCACAATCAGCATGCAGGTTGTGTTTTGACTGTTGAACTGAAAGATGCGTTGGAGAGATGGAGAGAACAATGTAAATGCTGAGGGGACTCATTGTCGTTCTTTCCGTTTGACAGAGCATGATAAGTAATAATTTCCTCCGTGAATATATTCACCATTTAGTGTACTATAAAAATGCTGAAATTGATCACAATGTTTCAGCATTTGTTTCATGCCTTTTTATGGTTTTACACTGCAGGATATATGTTGCTTAGAACTCAGAACAGCATCAGATAGAACCAAATAGATGTGTTTTTTTTTTTTTCATGAAAAATTATTTATATGCGGGAGTTGCTCACAGAAACCTACCGAGATTTTCTGTTGACTAAACTGAATGACACACAGAGCAAATGACCAGACTATTAACTGCATCGGGTGTCAGCGTGACATTTTTTCTTCTTCTAAAATAGCACATTTTACTGTACACTGCTAAGAGTACACCAGATTTGTGTGGGTTCAGGCTGTTAGATAAGCTATCTGGCTTTGAATAGTGTGTGGGGGGCTGTGTGTGTCCTTGCTGCTATAACAAAAGGATACAGACTCTTGGGTGGACTTGGCTGTTAGAGTTCCCCCTAAAATGCCTGCAGGTGCTAGTGTTATAGACAGTAATGTGTGCCGAGATTGACGGCGGTCCCACGTGTCTCTAAGGGTTAAAAGATCAATTTTGGGATTTTGTGAATCAATATCGGATCATTCAAATGAAGATGGATTGAATGGGGAAAACGATTTTCTAATCCCAGCCCTAGTCGATAAAACACCAGGGGTGTACAAGTCACTGTATATAGTGTAAACTTTGTGGCAACAAACATATAGTATGGCAATATAAAGCCACACTTATACAATATAGTGTTTTCCCTAGCTTTGTGGAAGACTTAGGTGCACGTATTTTCCGGCGGCAAAGGAGCAATCCCAGAAGTAGAACATCGTGGATATAGACTAGCTCATGTGTGACTCAGATCTTTTCAATTAAGATTTGGTCCACTTTCATATGTGTTCCTTAATCAGATACAGATCTAATTTTTTGCAATGCGAAGTCACTCTGAACAGTCGTATCAGAATTCATGCTACTCTTACAACTCACTCACTCATTTACCCAGCCCTGTTGCCAGCAGATTAGGGTTTTAAATTAAATTATATCGATATATTTTCAAAAAAACTATTCACTGTATTTTAGATCATTTTTCATTTACATGTTTTGCAGCTGTTTATTTTCAAACAGGGAAGAAAACCCTGTGTTTTAATAAAAGTGCTGCTGCTGCATGTGACCTCTTTGTTATTGTTCTTTTGCGCATGAGGGTCAGTTCAGACTATGTTGTGTGACTATGTTCACACTGGAATCTGATATTGGCCAAACAACAGCCAAACAAAATCATAAAAATCTGATCTGAGCTATAAATCTGAATTGAGCACAAAGGCTTGCAGTGTGAATGTAGCCTAGGACCCCATTTACTTTTAGAGATGGATCCGATCAAAAAAAGGAAAGCTTAATGTAAATGTATGTATGTAAAGGTGTAAATGCAAACATGTGTTTAAGTTTCATATGTATTCTTTACTCCTCCCAAGTGTAACTATATGTCAGTAAGTGGTCTGTAGAAATGTACACGGTCTGTCATACGTAATGATAGCAGCTAAAGATAATCAGAGCTAAAGTGTTCAATAGCCCAGCGAATTTAACAAATAGGATGAAATAGAGTGCAACACGCTGTTGTAATGTTTATCTGATCCCTGATTAGGTTTTGGAATCGAAACCATTCAAAATGCAAACGTACCGGGTACCCATAAAATAAATCTGAATTCCAGTTCTGCTTATCAGTTCCTAAACTACTACACATTGGCGCTCTTTTTGGACTGGACGTCGCTGCTCAGAGCGATAGATTTTGTTTTGTCTAAGCAATATGGGAAGATTAATAAGAGTTGCGAGCACTCGGGTCTGCGCAGGACCTCGTGCCATAGACCGCAGGTCTTCTTCTCTGATTCGATCACAAACAGCTGTTTTGCTATTTGTGCAGCCGACGTCTCTCTCTCTCTCCCTCTCGCTCTCTCTCTCTCCCTCTCGCTCTCTCTCTCTCCCTCTCGCACCTGTACTGATTTCCCAAAGAAGTCCGACCTGGGAAGTGTGCTGCGCAGAGTGGCTAGCAATTAGCTAGCTAGTGGGAGCACTACTGCCGTTGTTAGCTCGTAGCTATATTACGACACTGCATGCAGGGAAAACACTGGAGCCACCGCTAGTAGTGATGTCCAAATGAAGCTTTATGAACCATTAGTTGTATTTGTTGACCCCACTCGATGGTGCTCTTGGTTTAAAGAAAAAGTCTCAATGACTGATAATTCAGTGTGGTTTTAACCCTTTGTTGAACAGAGACCGCCATCTAGTGGGCTCAGAAAATAAAGAAAATGCTTCATGAATTGGAGTAAAAGATAGAACTGCAACTGATGTGCACTGTAGCACGATACTAACAATCTCTCTGTAAAGGCAGATTGAGGAGACATTTTAATGATTCACGATCTAATATCGTCATCGCACATCCCTAGTCTCACCCTTTAATTGTCGGTAGACCAACCCACAAGCTTTGTTGTTTACACAAAAGGTTGCCTGCTTTTCTGGGGTCATACGACTGACAGCCACGCAGCTCAGCAGTATTGTGTGCATCTTACTGTTCTGAAGTGTGCCATTTAGAGCGCATGAAAATAAAACTGCAGCGTGCAGCTTTCATTTATCTGGAAGGGAAATGAAGCTCAAAGCCAACATTACATAAGGTGTTAATATTAACGTTGCTATTGTGAGGAATGTGTGGGTGGGAATGATAATGCAGCTCCTGTCACTGTGGTGTAATGGAAGCCACACGCACACACACACACACACACACACGTGCACACACACACACGTGCACACACACACATATATACTGCTATCTATTCCAGAGCTGATGTTAATCAGTAAATAGTAGGTCATTTTCCCAGGGAAAAAAAACTTTTAATGCTTACACCTCTTCCTTAGTACACACACACGCACACACACACACACACACACACACACACACACACACACACACACACACATACTCTTAGCTCTCTCTGTGTTGGTGTTAAACTGCAGAGAATAGGCCTGGAGGTGCAGCTGATCACAGTGGTTCTGATAAGGCCTAACAGAGTGTATCAATTGCCTGCATCTTGCCTTCGACCCTTTGTGGAGGAGGAGGCAGTGGTGGTGGGGGTTTACACCCCCAGCAGCACTTTGGCAAATGAAGCTTCAGACTTTCTCTCTGTAGCTAATCAATTAGCAGCCTCCTTTTCTTTCGCCTGTCTTCTTCCTCCTGTCTTCCTTTCTTTGCCTCTTTGTGTCTTCTGTTCCGAGTATTTAATCAAACATGATCATTATTACATTACAGCTCCCCGTGCTTTTGGGGCACTTTGGATGGCGATACAGCCTGGCAGTGAAAGATAAACTCCTGTCTGTAAATTGATCTAAACTGTAGTTAAACATGTTTTACAGTTACAAGTCACAAGTCAGACTCTCTCTTAGTTCATTAAATGCTGACCCATTTTCACTGCAGCTGTGCATTTGCAGCACACTTTACTCTGCAGGACTGGGATTATACCAGATCCAATTGTTGGTACTATTTATGATGGCAATTTCTTTTTTTTAGCAATAGTCGTTTCATTTATTTTAGGGCTGTCAATCGATTCAAATATATATTTGCAATCAATCGCATGATTGTCAATAGTTGCGATTAATCGCAAATTAATATTTTTCAAGCTTTTAATGCTCTTATCAACATGGGAGCGGACAAATATGCTCGCTTTATGCAAATGTTTGTTATTGCAACAATCCATAACAATAACAAATACTGTCTAGAATATTCTCCAGAATAACCTCAAAGGTACTGCATGCTCAGTCAGAAAATCTGTTGAAAGCATAATATGGCAAACTCAAGCCCATCAAGCAACAACAGACGGACACATTGACCTGAATGGAACATTACTTGGTGGTACTAACACAATGTAGTGTCCCAGTTTACACTTGGAAAGGTTAACTAAACATCCCATTTTTTTTTAAGCAGCTCAACACAAAACAGTGGAGCTCATGCATTACAGCAACAGACACATTGTACACTGGTCAGCTAAATGTAACAATGTAATGTAACAATATATTGTGTCTAACCTCACATGTGGGAAAATAAAGGCTCATAAAACATCCCCGTCTACTAAGTGGGATAAAAAAAAAAAATAGTATTTAAGACTGGACGTACTCCGGTGGGAACTCAATTCACATCAACAGTACATGCAAATAACCATCTGGAAGAGCTTCGAAACTGAACTTGCTCTGTTTTCAGTTTAAAAATACACCTACCATCACCTCTTAAAGCTTTAGTGCGTAACTTTTTGATATTAATGAACGTCCGTTACATTCAGGCCATTGCCAAATGAGTTGCTACAAGGCTAATTGAGACTATCAGCTCCACACAATTCTCTCTGTATATCTCAGTATGACTATGTTCAGAAGATTGTGGCGTCCGGTGACTTTCGCGGGCAGGAACTCGAGTGAAGATAATTACCTCTTCTAAAGAGTCCATCATGTTTTTTTTAATTCTCCGTGTCCTCCTTGGCTACTAGCAACTGCGTGGAGGAGTGGGTGGGGGGTGGTGCGCGGTCTCGGAAGGCTTGTATCATGTGGACGCGCCGACAGTTTTGCTATTATGTCATTACTTAGAATTCCTCATGGAAACTGGTGTTCGTGTCCCAGGAGTGCTACTTAAGGGGGCCGGTGTTTTAACTAGGGTTGACAGGAATTGGGTAACTTTTGAAGTGGCAACACTGGCGCCTGGCCTCTCTAGCAGAGGAAACAAACGGACTTCAACTAGACTACTAAAGAAGGAATCAGAGTTAACAATTAGCAGACTACAGAGGACAGCAGACTACGTTACTTATGCTGCGTTCCAGGCAACCCGTAACTCATGTTTTCACAACCTTCTACCCGTGAAAGTGCCCTGGAACGGCAGTCAAACCCGTAACTTACTACTCGTGAACTCGTACCAGATCGTTGTACTCCCAGTTATAGTTTTGACGTCACACACACATAAACAACAATGTCGACCCCTGTCGATGCTGTACAGACGCCGGTGATTAACAGTGATAGAAATAAATATATATAAATAGGCAACGTAAAGTAATTCTGCACATTGTAATCAAAACAATACACATACGGTTGTGTGCTACTACAGGTTATGTTTATTAAGTGAAGCCCAAAATATGTTGCCGACTGGTATCAGCTAGCGCTAGCTGACGCTAGCTAGAAGGGTTTGTCGTGACTTTGCCTGGAATGCTACCAAGTCGTGACTTGAAGTCGTAACTTATGGGCTAAAAATTGTGTCTGGAACGCAGCATAAGTTAACAGTTAAACTCAGCTAACTAGCTAGCAGCCCTGGAATAAATATAACACCCGGTAAGTGGGCAAAGTACGGGAAGAAATATACCAAAAACAACACACACACACACACACACACACACATCCTCTTTACACATTGTGAGTAAATGTTATGAAAGGTAAACAAAAATGCTAACAGAAAAACTGCTTTTAATGCTGGCACACTAAACAATTGGTGTTACTTTGTATATATTACAATAAATTTGGCAATTATAGTAATGCTGTTGGCATTGTATATATTTTGGCAGGGGCATATTTTGAGTTCTGGTTTTTGGGCTGGTTTAATTGCCCGTTGGGCTTTTCTCATACAGACCTGGCAACCCTGGTGTGAACCCAAATCTCGGCTAAATTTAACTGTAAAGACCGCTAAACTGCCATGTAACCGGTTGTCACGTGATCGGCTGCCGGTCGCCGTAATTTTGTAGGATATCATACAAATTGTTGTGCATAAGTTTTCGTACGATATTATACGAAACCCGTTCATGAGAATGCGTTGACAGGTGAGCCACATCTCCTCTGATGACCCTGGCCTTGACTCTGCCTACAGTCACCCTGGAACACAAGCAAAAGGTGCACACACACACACACACACACACACACACACACACACACACCAAAACAGCAAAGGACAACCCCAGGGTCCTCACAGTACATTTGTGAATGTAACAAACAAATGAGATACATGTGAGCTGGAGAGTGTCCGTAGGTGTATTTTTGAACTTTGGAGAGAGCCATGTTAGCAGTGTCCCTGTGCTACATGACACTGGCATCAGTCTGCTCATCTTACTCTTGGCAAGGAAGCAAATAAGCGGATTTTCCAAAATGTCAAACTATTCATATGTAGAAGAAATGCCCCACTGTTTCACATGCCCATGCTCTGACAAATGCAGTTTGTAGGCCAAGATCCAGACGTGCTCCTGCAAACGCTGTGTGAAAGGAAAAAGTAAGCAGAGTAAGAGGAAAGGCTGGAAGGAATGGGAGGTCGGCGTGTGTGGGTGGGTGTGTGCGTGAGCGTATTAGTATGCATGATGTGCGTAAATGGAAAGGCGCATACTGCTAGCGTAAGGGACTTCCACGCCACGCAGGCTTTGCCTCGCCTACACTCTGCTCCGTCCGCATATTCTATCCCTCATCAATAAATAACATATGAATACCTCCTCTGCTGCCCCACCTGCTCGGCACTAATCCACCAGCCCCACTCCTGCTTGCTTTCCCCATCCGTCTCCCACTTTTTCCTTTCTCTCTGTCTGCCCTCCTTCTCTGCCATGCAGCATTTTTTGTATTCTCTCCCTGTTTGCAAGGCTGTGGCTTTCTCAGTTTCTAATCCTTTCCCTCTTTGATTCTTCTTGTTCGCCTCACTCAGCACTTTACGTCATCCAGCAGATTCAGCCCGGGTTGAATTATGTGAACATCAAGTCTGCATTTTTTTTGACATTACCACAGACCTGCCAGTCTGCCAATTTATTTATACCCGTGCAGAAATAGACAGAAACATGGTTTAAAAAAAAAATGCACAGGTTGATGCTCGTGTCGACCAGCAACAGTGAACACAACAGCTGAGCTAGTTGCATAGTTGAGTTAATTTAACTGATCATGATATTTAATAGTGTAAAAAAGTCTGGAGTAATTTAGCGTCCCGTATTCCACAAATAAATAGACAAGTTGACACAACCTTCTCACTTTGTAATTAGATTAGATTAAACTTTATTGTGATTGTGCAGAGTACCAGTACAAATGTGTGATATTCAAGTATAGACAGGTGGTGCATAGGCAGGACAAGAAATATATTGCAGTATTATAAGAGCAGAATAAATAACAATGAATCACAGCTAAATATTCTGACTGTGGTTTAGGGGAGAGACCTAAACTGAATGAATGCTGATCATGTTTTATTTAAATCCTAATAACCTGTGATTCTTGTTTATGCCATACAACATGAATTGGTCTTTTTACAGTGTTCGGGTCTTAAGTAAGAGGAACCACGACATAAGAAAGAAAAATGAGCTGTGAGATGCACTGTAAACATTTGTAGGGGTAAAAAAAGATAACCAAGTTGCCATTCAAGGTATTTTATTATTCAGCCTTAGTTGCATTACCTTTGTTTAGTCATGAACCTGTACTTTGGTGTATAATTGTTATTAATAAGTAGGGATGCGGGAAAAAATCGATACAGCATAGTATCGTGATATTTTCTGCGGCAATACTGTATCCATATACAGACGCCAAGTATCGATCTATTATATGTGTTGGTCACTTTGTCTGCTTGACAATCCCATTTTGCAGCAATGAAATTGAAGTGAGTCGACAAAGTTTCCTTTTGGGGACATCATTTGAAATTAGGACAAATTCGAAGTTGGAAAAAAGGTAAAACGTGTTTAAAATCGCAATAATATGGTATTGTGTAGAGATGGTCCGATACCATTTTTTGCTTCCTGATACCGATTCTGATACCCTGGACTTGCGTATCGGCCGATACCGAGTACCAATCCGATACCAGTGTGTCATATATTTTATTATGTTTTAACATCTGTATACTACTATCCCTGTATGGATGTGATATGATTTCTATCTTTGTTGTACAGTCTGGCTCAGGTTAAACTCTTTGTGAAACATGAACAAACACAAACAATGAATGCCACAGAACTTTCTTTTATTATCCAGTTGGACAGTCAGTTATAACGGAAAAAGAACATAAATAAACTACTTTAACGTAGATTTTCTTTAGGGCTTTATTACGTGGTATCGGATCGGTGCATTAACTCCAGTACTTCCCGATACCGATACCAGCGTTTTAGGCAGTATCGGAGCCAAACATCTCTTGTATTGTGACATAATTATCATGATTATATGGTATCGTGAGGCCTCTGGTGATTCCCACCCCTATTAATCAGATTAGAAAAATCACTACTTTTCCTGACACGGTCTCCCTTGGGCCTTTCGTCCATCTCTTTCTCTTCAGCTCTTTCCCCTCTCTTCCTGTTCCAATCTGATCTCATCATCTCCCCCTTCCAACCTCTCCTCTGACCTTCTTGTCCACAGGTAGCTTTCAGTGAGAGATATATTAATGTGGCAGTTTAATTAGCAAGAACCCACATGGCTATCGATTATGCACTTGCCTGGGGTAAAGTTTGTCTTCTGCTCCCAGTCATGTATTGATCTCTGGGTGGGAAGGAGCACATCGGCAGTCGCGGAGTTCGCATATCAAGTGGGTGAACCTCCAAGCATACATGGCCTCAACACTCACTGTCTCTCTCTTCAAAGCATCAATATGTATGTATTTTTAGGAGTGGATGTTACCATAAGGCAAGGTAGGCAATTGTTTGGAGCCCCCAACTGATATACTGCTATATATTTATTTTGGTGTTAAGATACCTTGACATAACAACAATACAAAATGCCCTCATAGAGTGTTAAACTTGTAAACCTCCTAAAGGTATTTCCCTTTTCTGTTGCTCCCCCTAAACAGCAGGACATTACCCTGTCCCTTTTTCCTCCTGACCTTAATAAAAGCAGACCAAGATAATAATGATCATATAAGAAAAGAAGGCTACATTCAAGAAAAAAGGAAGAGACAACTATAGTAGCCTATAGTTCCTTACATAGAGTAGCTGCCACTGAAAAATGAACATACAGTAGAAATTGATTAGGGTCTTTGGATCATTTTTCTTCAGCAGTCTGTGTATAGAAAATAAGATGGCTGTTTGATTATAAAAGGCCAAGCCAAGACAACTCTAAAAACCTAAATCTTTAAGCAATCACTTGAGTGTTTTGGCAGATTCTTGCTTTTCAGCACAGCTTGCAGCATGCTTTTGAAATCCAGCCAAACAGAGACACAAGGAGGGGAGCTGGGAAATACCTTAACTCTGTGACAAGGATATTAAAAGGCTTCATAATATTCTTGTCTATGGCTCACTTCACCGCTGTAGCTTTAGGCTCTTTAGCCACAAACGGCTCTGAAAGGTCAAGCTAACATGTTATTTGGGCGCAGATAATCTCCCTCTGTAAATCCAGTTCTATCATACGTCTTTTTGTCCTGTGGGCAATACGGCTCTCTGTTTCCTTTGCAGCATTTTGCATATGTTGAGCAATTTAACTATTTGTTTGGCATATTTGTGTGGCATACTACAAACTTCCTGCAACCTCTGTAGTCATCGCTGAGGCTGGTGGCCAATTTAGCCGCGAGCAAATCCAATAGGTCAAGTTAACAAATGTGAGGCTTCAGACATTATATGGTAGGAAGGAGCGAACACCTCTGAATTCAAAACAGTGAGTGGGCTCCTCAAGGCCATGTAGGTTTAGTGTCTGACAGCTTGGAAATGGATTGTTTTTATCAGTCGCAACAGCAACGCTAGTATTGTTTTTATCTTGTGTGTGTGCGCATGTGTGTGTGTGTGTGTGTGTGTGTGTGTGTGTGTCATTGTGGCAAAATATCGTCCTGGAGACACCTACTGCGGGAACTACTGCAGAGGCAGTTTTGAGTACTTTGCCAGGTTTTCATGTCTGCAGCTAGATTTTTTTGGTACAACGATGGCGTCACAACCGTGCAAGAGCAGTCACGAAACTTTACAGGTGTGTACTTCAAAATGAAGGCCCAGTTTGAAATGGGTGTGGTGTGAGCAAGTGCGCCGGAAGTAGGAGGATAGGAAGCAGGTGTTGGGGATTAGGAAGGTACAGATTCATTTATTAGCAATTTATCAAATATGTTTTATCAATATTAATAAAGTTATGAATATGTGTATCAATAACATTACCGAAATGACAAACACTCAAAACGGGGCACCACCCTGGACCAATAACTAAACTGTGAAAACAGTCTCATAGGTGGTGTTCTTTTAAAAATACAGATTTTAATTGATTTGATTAATTCATCTCATATTTATAGAGTGAATGGGAAGGGTGAAATTCGAGCACTGACCTGTTCAACCAGCTGTTACTACAACATATACACAAATAAACACAAACAACTGCTCCTTACTGTAAAGTATAATAGAATTGATTTAACTTCCAAATTATTAATTGTCAAAGAATAGTTCTTAATCAATAAACCTATTTACTTGTTACAACTACAACAAAGGCAAAAACAAGCAAACATATGATGTGTGTGTGTGTGTGTGTGTGTGTGTGTGTGTGTGTGTGTGAGAGAGAGGGGGAGGTGACAAGATCACGTGGGTAGCTAAGCCACACAAGATCAAGATGGCGGATGAAACACCGCGAGATTTGAGGCTCTTCGTAGTTTTTAGCGCAAGGCACAAAATGGCTACTCGAGGAAGTACACAAACAGGCTATTTAACCCCAAGATGGCGGGTAGTGAAACTTGGTTGCAATACCACGTGACTATGCGGTGGCCATCAGCTAATCTGTGTATGTGTTAGGGTAGTGTGTAAAGAGGAACGCAAAGCACACTTTAGAGAAAGAAAGACACTTGGAATCTTGAATTTTGAGGAAGGGATAATAACCAATCTTCTCGTTCACTCAGGACTCTAACCTAACTTGACGTTATGGCAGGGGTCTGAGAAGTTATCTAACGAGGGGAATGTTTATTACTCAGCCTCTTGTGGGCCAACAGCTGAGTTCTTAATACTAACCGATCTATCTGTCTACACAGGGCCACGAGGTAACGGTCTCGTTACGTCGTGGTGCTGTGGTTCGAGTGACAAATGGTAGGTTTATTATCTCGCTGGTAGAGCAACTAACTTCTCCGCGGCAGGAGATAGCAGTGTAGCATTACAGTTTCAATAAGCTACAGTATCAAACACAACATATATCAACAAGTACACTACACACTGCAGGAGCAGACGGTAATTGTCAGAAATCCACCGAGTGCGGGATTAAGAAAACAGTCCTGTGCGGGGCTCTAGTATGGTGGATTGTCCAAAGCCGGCGGTAAGGAGAACGGAAAGTGGGAGCTAATTAAAAATAATGAGCTGTGTGGGTTATCCCTCTAACAGCCATCTCAGCTACTGATATCATGAACCTCATCACAGTTTAACACAAGTGCATCTGTCCAATTTCAGTTCACCAGATTCAGATTCATTGACCTGCAGACAGGCACTGAACATTGTTTTGAATTTGTACTACTTTTATAGTACTACTTTTATATCCACCTCAAGACTGTTCTATATGTTCATTCCTTTACTGACATACATTTGTCCTGACCTTTTATTTTTATAATGTACACAGGCCTTTAAGATAATACCTACAACTTGTTTTGAATATATGTATATGTATGTGTGTGTATATATATATATATATATATATATATATATATATATATATATATATATATATATATATATATATATGTGTGTGTGTGTATATATATATATATATATATATATATATATATATATATATATGTACATGTATTAGGGCTGTCAAACGATTCAATTTTCTTAATCACGATTAATCGTTGAATTTCTATAGTTAATCGCGATTAATCGCATGTTTTATCACATGATTAAAATTCTATTATTTTGCATTTCAGAACTGTTTTTAAGTACATATTAACAATGGAAAGCAATTCTTACCAGTGTATCTTGAATGGGAATCAAATGAATGCAAAGAAAGTGACTTTATGAACTTGATTTTAAGATTTGTATTTGTTTATTATATATTTAATCTAGTCACACATTTGAATCTAGAGTCAATATTAGGGTTGGGTATTGTTTGGTTTGGATACCGGTGCTAAAGCGGTACTTTTAAAACGGTACCGGTGCCTTAACGGTGCCTGAACCGATACTTTTTAAGAAAGTTAAAAAAAAGAAGGGTACTAAACAGTTGGCGACATTAAAGAATGGCTTGTTTATTGCTAAGGCCATATCGTCAAAATGAAATGTTTAATAATAATGTAATCACTATAACAATAACTTATTTCACTAGTAAATAGCTGTTGAATGACAAAAACAACCACCAGATGGGAAAAGGGCATTTAACAACAACTTTGAATGCACCACGACGCTGTAAATTACCAGTTTCTTGAACGCACCGTCTGTGTTTTTCACAACAGCAGCTGCAGATTGTTACATCCCGGTGTCGGAATCCTCTACAGTGAAATACAGTCACACTTTACACCGTTTAGCGTTAGCTGTCAGCATTGTAACCGTGTTTAATCCAGCTACTAGCTAGCGGTAGGCTAACGTTAGCTGCTGTCAAGTATAGTGTTAACTAGCGTCACGTGCAGCAATGTTTCTGTTGCCTGTAAGGTCTGTTTCAGAGCATCAGAGAGAAGTGCAGACATATTAGTGGCACCAGAATGAGGCACCGAAATCCGCGTTGCTATTCCTGCAGCAGCAGGAAGTGTTACGGGGAAGTACGGCAAAATAGTAGCCTGTTAGGCACGACACAAAGCCGAGTGAAGTGAAAATAAATTAATAAATGGCAGCATGCGATTAATACGATTAAAAAAAGTTAACGCATTAAGCTCGACCCTTAATCACATCGCGATTAACGCGTTAATGCTGACAGCCCTAATATGTATGTATAGAAATGTTATATATATATATATATATATATATATATATATATATATATATATATATATATAACATTTCTTTGTGCTTATACATTCTTTTTGCAATGTGACATTTATCACTCTTGTTTATTTTATTCAGAACTTACTCTACATGATTCATTGTATCGTTGGTTTTAGTATCTCTTAAAATCTCCTTAAAATGAACATCTTGGGCACCTGAGTAGCTCACCTGGTAGAGCGTGCGCCCATGTACAGAGGCTCAGTCCTCAAAGCAGCTACCGCGGGTTCGATTCCAACCTGCGGCCCTTTGCTGCATGTCATTACACCCTCTCTCTGCCCTTTCATGTCTGAGCTGTCCTGTCACAAATAAAAGCCTAAAATGCCACAAAATAATAAAAATATATTAAAAAGAACATCTGTTCTTGTTTCAACGAGGAGGAAGAGGAGTTAGGACTTATTGAATAGATGTTCATATGTTGTAATTCCAAGCACTGACTCTTTTCCAGTCGCGCATGCCTAGAAATAACCTAAGAGCCAGTATAAGAAGGCAGAGTATGCTGCACCAAAAGACACTCACACACTGTCTCTATATACTGTATACAGTCCCTTCAGTTTTCTGTGGCAGTGCTGCTGACAGTGGTCACATCTGAGTAGTGAGTGTCCTGTAATACCTGGACCCAGTCCGCCATGAGGAAAGTTGCCCCAATAGAGTGATATGTGTGAAATAATTTATGAGCCCTGGCGGTTTGAAAAGTGACACATCTGAAGTGTACAGGCTTGTTCCTTCACGTACAAGCCCAGTTGGTAATAATAAATATAATTCTCAAGTAGTCATGTAAAAAATCTGTTCCTCCGACAGCAGAAACCGTGATTAGAGTGGTCAGGAAAAACCTCTGTATAGCCACTGTCTGTATGGAAAACAAGCTGGGGTGCTGCCAGGCTGGAATCCAGTCGCCTGAGGCTGAGCTGATCTAATTGGCAGCTGTCTGACATGTCAGCTGAGCCAGCACTGCCATTTTAGGTCCCGATCAAAGGTGAACGCTGGCTGTTGTGGTTGTTGGAGATGGGGGGGAGTGAAGCTACCAGCGCCAGGATGAAGGTCCAAACCCACTCCATTAGGCCTCAGTTCCACTGTGTTTCTCTCTCTCTCTCTCTCTCTGTATGTGTGTGTGTGTGAGAGAGAGACAGCCAGCACCATCCTGTCATCACAGCTATGCCAACTGTTGGCATGTCACTTTTAGCAGCTTGTTATCACTGAGGTTGTGACATCATTAGGGATGGGGTAACATGCAGTAGCCCACACACACACACACGTGCACACACACACACACACACACACACACACACACACACACACACACACACATTCATTACTAGGATACATTTTACCTCTAATGACACTGCTGATGTTTGCACTTGTACCATTATTAAAACCATTATATCAAATGTGGCTGTCAGCCTGGCTTTAACAATCACATTTTAATTCTGGAATTTGAATATTTACTCCTTAAATTGTAAAGCAAAAGGCATATCAAATACAAAGTAATATAGCATGCTCTGACGCAAAGCCACTAACGCTGTGGTTGTTTCTGGTAAGAAATAAATACCAAAAAAAAGACAACACACAAGATGTGTTTTGTACAGTTTCAGATAGAGGTCACAGGGATGGCAAAACGTTTCTATCATCTGCCATCGATAAAAACACTGATCCATCACACAGAGATTAACTTGATACCAGCTGTATCACACACATCATCAATTATTCGTCTGCACTTCTCTCAGTTTTGTCTTTGCTTGGAGTTTGACAGTTCAGAGGGGTATTGCACAAAACAAGGATAAGGGATGAATTTCGCCTTGACTTGGTTGCACAAAAGCAGAGGCACCTAAGTTACCATGGAGATGTATTCTGTGCAGCTAGCCAGGTCCCGACCAGGCCAACAGCCAGGATTTATTAATCCTGGAGCCTTTTCTGTTCACTCAGCAGTGGTTTTTACCTTATTTTTTATTAGCCTGCATTAAAATACAACAGCCTGCATTAAAATACAACATGTGTATATTGCTGTTGAGTTAAGCACTGTTATATAAAGTTGTGACCATTATTTTTATAATTATTCATGTGACAGTCATTGTTGCTGTTATATTGCTGTATGAAGACTGCTTGTTGTTAGAAGTTTGGTGAATATATTACTGCAGTTGTTGCGATAATTAGAAAAAGGCTGGTACAGTTGCAAATATGTTTTAAATGAAGTCAGCGATGAAGAATAATATATAAAGTTCTATACACGTGTTAGTGGTTCTAACAACAGCAGACTGGTCAGGGACAAATACACCTTTAATTATTTTAGTTGATTTATTTCTTTTTGTATTCTTGAAGGACCATGTATGTTCCTCTTCCATGTGCATTTAATTTGGCATTCTTAGCACACAATGAGGGTTCTCTCCAGTGAACTGCAATTTGGAAGGATTGTACAATTATACATACCTATATCCTAATTGTACAATCCTCCTTAATTATGGTCTTAGTTCACAGGACCAGTAACTATATAGTGTAGACTACTGTACATTCATGAAACAACGGGGAGAGGACACCTCAATGGTTTTTGACCTTACATTTTGCTGGGGGGAAATAACTGATGAATACACTATTACATTCATTGTTTACAGTGTGCATTATATTTATCACTTAATTATCTTCATAGTTTCTAGATTTCAGAGTTTAATTTCTTTAGTGTCTTGTCTTTGTCCATATATAGGCCTACGAGGGAAGCAAAGCATATATGTAAAGAAGGAAACTTTGCCTCTGTAAAAAAAAAAAGAAAAGAAAACAAAAACAGTGAGAAAAAACGTGGCAGATAATAGTGGACCGACTGAATGATATATCTAAAAATATACATTTATGAACTACTGCTCTTAAATGAAACCATCCAAGAAGTTAAAGTGCTCATATTTTGCTCATTTTCAGGTTCATAATTGTATTTAGAGGTTGTACCAGAATAGGTTTATGTGGTTTAATTTTCAGAAAACACCATATATTTGTTCTACTGCACATTGCTGCAGCTCCTCTTTTCACCCTGTGTGTTGAGCTCTCTGTTTTAGCTACAGAGTGAGGCATCGCACTTCTGTTCCATCTTTGTTGGGAGTCGCACATGCTTACTAAGTACTGCTAGCTAGTCAGTTGCAGAGTATGAGGGAGTGTCATGCTAGCAGCTAGGCTAGCTAATTATTTCCACAAAGGAACTGTTGTACACTTTACCTGAAAAGCGAGCAGTGGAAGTTAATGTTACTTAGGTAATTTATATTTTAGCCCATACGAGAGACAGAGTGAGAGAAAGATATTGACGCATCATAGGCCTTTTCTAGCATTGTAGATTAGTGGTTGTAATTGATCTTCATGGTAAATTTCCTGCATAACATTAGGCTGTCTTCTGCTCACTTTTAAGGCAAAGAGTACAACTGTTCGTTTGTGCAAATAATTAGCCTAACTCCTTGAATGGTATGATTATGATGGTTTCAATTCAGAGCAGTGGTCAGTTTTATTTAGGCTGCTTACGCATTCAGTCGGTCTGCGATCGTCTGCCACGCTTTCTCTCGCTGTTTCATTACAGCGGCCGTGTTTCTTTTCACGTTATCATACTTCCATAAGAAGCTGCTGTTCATTCTATATAAAGTATGCACAATATGTGTTCTCCATTTTAGCATCACTACATCTGTGATCAACCTCGCAGTCTGTTACAGAAAGCCGTGAACGCGCATCTATCCGAATTACTTCAGCCTGGCTCGACCTAGTCGCTCCTCCTCAGCCTGGCTTGGCATTCGTGAAACGCACCAAGCCAGGCTGCACAGATTAGACTAGGTCAAGTCTCACTTTATTGGTTATCCTGAATTTATAAATTCTGCTTTTGTGCAATACACCGCCCTGGAGTTTTTTGAGAAACTGGGTTGCAAGCAAGTAGGTGGAGAGAAGATGGAGGGAGGCTTGCATGGACTCCTCCTCCTCTATCCTGCCCAAAGTTGAAATGGAGAAGGAGAAATTCTAGTGTCTTTGATTTTATGCAGAGATATCTTCATAGAGAAACGCTTCAACTCCCAGACTCTGAAATTAATTTATACTTTTTAAAATTTTATTTCAGCAATACTGGTAACTTGTTCTGCCATTTGGTTAGTTATCTGTCCAACACTTTTGGTCTAGGGTAAGAAACTTTGGCAGGGATTTAAATGATCTCTAAATCTGGTTCCTAATTTAATAAATATATATATATATATATATTTGTTTGCACTTCCAAACACATCTCAGTGTCCTAATCAGTGAACAGATTTATCTTAAGCCCTAATCGCATGGAACTATTACCTGGGGACCTCTAGTAATTTGTAATAATTGTGGAGGTCATCTATTTAAGGTGATCTTAATCCTGTGCGAATCTGCCATGTCTGTAATTTGTCAAGTAAAAAATCCCACGCAAATGACCTACCATACTTCGCCAAACAATGAGGTTGTGTGATGATATTAGTCCCGTGTGAATCGACATCTCTGTGATTTGGAGTCATATTGGCTGCGTTGGCAATCATAAATGAAAGTTTTGACAGAGCCTTGACATCATATGTGAGGATAATGTCAGTAAATTTGAGTAAAATACAGACTTCCCGTGTGAATGCGCTGCACTAATTACAGACGTGGTCATTTCTAAATGACACGAGATCCCCAGGTAATACTAGTCCCGTGCAAAAAGGCTTTATTTGTTATCTCCAATCACATTTGTTTTGTGGCGGTGCTAGGCACCAGGAAAAGCCGCTGTGCTGCTGCAAAATTGCACCGGGAAGGAACTTGTTTTGGTGGAACATGTGTACGTTCAAAAGTAGTTTTAGACGTGCAACAGAAAACTCAGATTGGACAGATAATCTAGCTAGCTGTCTGGATTGACCCTGCAGAGATTTGAGGAGCAGTTAACCATACAGTAGTCCTCATAAATCCACTGGAGTTTAAAATGCAAACACAAAGAAAGCCCAAGGCAACGGATATCCGGCCTAAATTAGTGAAATCCGGCAGAATTTCCGTCGGCAACGGAGCAATCCCGGAAGTGGAACATCGTGGATATAGACCAGTGGTTGAGATCGTCCTGTGTGCCGTGGGAAATTATCCGATTTTACTTAATTTATCTGACAATTTTTTTTGATTGAGGTACTGCAAATAATATGCCATTGTTGCGCATCTGTGCCTGCAATGTGATGACTGGCAGAGAAATGAAATACTATTCTGTGTCAGTAGTTGGCAGTATAGCGCAATAATGACCAGGTTGATTTAAGACAATAGAATTACTGCCACAAGGTGGCAGTGACAGGATGTAAGCAGTAGGGCCGAGATCATCGATGTAAGTCTGCAACAGCGATTGATACATTTTTAAAAAGGAAAAATGCAGATTCTGATCTTATATGTGTCATTTTGTAACATTTTTGGTTGGTGGTGTGTCACGGGATTTTTTTAATGTAAAAAATGTGCCGTGGCTCAAAAAAGGTAGAAAAACACTGATATAGACTATGCTAGACCAATCTCCACAGTGCTGTAGAGTAAGGTCTGGTTACACCACACATATATTCCAGGATAGGAGAAAAAAATCTCCTTGGGTTGTTAGCATTTCTTTAAACCAATCACAATCGTCTTGGGCATTGCTAAGCTCTTGACGCAGAGTATTCTCAGGATGGAATTTAAAATATTAATCTGAGCCTGTCCGTGACAAAATGTGCACTTTTGTGAAGGTAAATACTTCCCTATTAACTTATATTGTAGCTTGTTTTGCCGCTGCCGACTGCAGCCATTTGGCATACTGGACCAATGTCAAAGATTGTTGTTCCCATCAGTCACTTAGAGACAATAACATAGGAAAATAGGTTGAAAAAAACACCCTTTAACTTGTACATGTATTATTGTATGTGCTGTTTTGGTTTTGGTTCACACAATACAGTAACGTGAGCTATTTAAGATTACTGGATACATGGTCAAATGTAATTTGCTCTTAACACTGATCACTGTGTGTACTTTGTCCATAGCAATGCCTGCTAATCAGTCCCTAAACGTCCCTGTTAGATAGTAAATGCCGTCAACATATGCCTTAACACACAAAAGCTACCATTTTCAGTGTGTAGCTTGCAAGCTCGAAAGATTGGTGTTTCCCCGTAGCGAAGGGATTTTGAGAACAGAGAGCAGAATGTGAGGGGCAAAGCCTGACATCTTACATATCAGGCTTTATGATCTAGACTATGTCGTGACCAAGGTGTAGAACATAGCACACATGACAGGTGGTTACTGTATATGGGGGGAGATGGTAACCCCTGTCTTGGTTTAAAGATGTAAATGTCCTCCTTCATCTTTCTCCGGCCATCGACTGACTCCTGGTGGATGAGCTCTGACTCCTTGTAGATAAAGTAACTCTAACAAGTTACCTACAGAAGAGAGGATGTTTGAAATGAATCAGGATCCTGTAATAGAAGCTCACTGTGTTTCCCTTCAGGGCCATACTGGACATTTCATATGAAAAACCTCTTTTCAAATGGGTTTGGTTTTGTGAGGGAGAGCCCTGCTGAGATGCTGACAGCTACAGAAACAGAGAGAGAAAGAGAGAGAGGGAGGGAGAGGGAGAGGGAGAGGGAGAGGGAGAGGGAGAGGGAGAGGGAGAGGGAGAGAGAGAGAGCGAGAGCAAGAGAGAGAGAGAGAGGGCTCATTAGGACAAAGCGAAAACATGAGTGCTGCTTGAAAGAGGGAGAACAGAGAGGGGAAACAACAGTAAAAACAAGGCTGGGAATATCATTAAAAAGGCTTTAATTAATTGAGTTTCTGTTTTTAACTGCCATGCAAATCTACATACACACACGTACTCACACACCCACTCAACCAACCGACCGGTGACGATGCAGAGAACAAATCAAAGGATGAGAAAAGGCTGATTAAGAGCTTTGAAGCTTGAGGAGGAAGATAAAAAAAGGAAGGCATGGAGAGAGATGGAGGAAGAGACAGAAAGAGGAAGAGCTTTATATTACAGATTACAAACATGGCAGCTGCTGGAGGATGCATTCAGCACAATACTTAAGACAATAATAGTCTGGATTATGCGGCCTACAGGATCGGCAGCTCATCTAGATCCAGCCTGTACATTCCAGTTGTTAAGGTGTGTCCAAACAGAATGTAAAATAACATAAATCTCCTCGCATTATTTGTACAAATTTGACTGCGGGAGTGATTTTGCAGTCCATGTGCATTCACCCCAAGCAAGCCATTGTAGCAGTTGTGCAGACATCAGCTGTAGGCAGCTAGCACACTCATTGAGATTTGACTTATGTTTGTGTGATAGCTTAGAATTACTATGAAAGTTCTTTTATTATTCTCCAAATTCTCTTCTTTTCTGTCTTGTCTCTACATTGATGAAGTAGACTGGATCAGAGACATTTAGATTCCAAAAAGTGCACATTTTTGAAGTTGAAGTTTTTTCAAACTTGTGTGGACACTTCCGTAAATCTATGTCTATGCTATGCAGTCATTCACCTCCTTGCATTGACTTTATATGCTATCACGCTGCCTCTAAAATACGTATTAGGTTCAGTGTGAATACATATGTTTGATAGTTTGATAAAACAACCCCATTTCAAGGTTTGCTAAGTTGTCATGGATCTGTTGACATGCAACTCAGGGGGTGTTATGTTTCATGAAACCTATGAAGTATAAAAGGTAAATAACAGAATCCAGATGAGAACAAAGGTAGTAAAGAAAAATTAAGGTTCAAGTAACTTGTTTATTTCAGCTCTGTGGTTTAGCTTGGAGCTATAGGCTAGCACTTACCCCCAAGCTTCATGTCTTAGGCTAGGCACCATGCAGGTTTAGGCACAAAAACTTGGTCAGGTTTAAAGAAAAATTATGGTTTGGTTTAAAATTAGAAATGTCCTGAGCCAACCTGGGCATATTTTATTGGTTAGGTATTGGTTAAAATAATGTGTTTTGTCCATCTCTGCCTGTTAGAGTTGCAGCACTGCTCTCTGTAATGAAAGCGAGCTCTACACTGCGAGCATTACGCTCCATATGTGAGTCATAACGACTCGTGTGTAAATATGAATAATTATAAGATAAGATAAGACACCAGGGTTCATACAGTAAGAAGTGCATTATCTCTCCTCTCTCTTTCTCTCATTAGCAAAGATTAGTGTACAAAACAATCAGTGGCGCGGACCAGACCGTAGCTTACACCTGTTAAAATGACAAACGTCTGTGACGGCAGCTCATATCAGCTGTCACATTGATAATTCTGTGAGTAATTTTGATGGCAGGCCAAAGTAAAACTTGGCTGTTGTCAGGTTTGAATCTGCAACCTGGTGTCTGTACTTAGCCAAAGAGTGTTTATGAGGTAAAGGAAGCATCACTCTGTAAAACCACTACACAATCAGAAATGCAGTGTTGTTGTAGTCCCAACACAGAGGCCCTTATTTATCAATCTAACGTAGAAACCAGCGCAGGTATGAGCGCAGAAATCATCTTACGACAGGCTTCACGTGTGATTCATGAAACGTTCGTATCACACCAATCAGAGCGTAAGAATGCTCGTACATTGATAAGTGCAGCAGCTGGAAACGATCGTAATTTAAATATCACGACCCAATATATTCTCGGTTTCTCGCCCCTACAATTTACGACACGGTGAGACGTAATCCGGCTCAGAAGCGGAACTTTTCAGAGGTGGAGATTAAAACATTGATATCTCAGGTTCATTTGCACAACGTATGTACTATTTGGCAGCCTGAAAACTGTTATCAAAGGCTGTAGAAAGAATGTGGAATGGAGAGAGATCACTGATGCAGTCAACAGCGTTGCTGCTCTAGTAAATCGGACTCCAGCTGAAGTTTATTTAATTTATAGCCTACATCCTTGACATATGTATGCTGTAGTCCTAATAGTAATATACAGGCTTATATTCAATCTCTTAGGCCTCCATGTAGGTGTACCTATATTTAAATAAACACACAGTAGCAGAGTTTATGCAGTGTATTTTTTATGAGTCAGAGCCAAGCAACAGCTGTGAGGGAGAGCGCGAGTCCTCTGCCCCCCCGTGCTGGACCACCACCCCCGACCCTGTCTCCTGACAGCAGAGGGGCTGGAAAAACAAGCCAAAATATGTCGGTCAATGGCAGAAATAAATCGTTCACTTGTGGCCACCAACGACACTTTAAAAGAGAAACGAAAACCGGAAGAATGAATAAAAATGTGCATCGTCATGTTTCCTGTATCGAACATCATTACCAAACATAACACTATAGCTTTTAAAAGCGAGGAATAATATCCTGTCTCCTTGGTATAGCCCCAGTTGGGGCTGTGCTGGACACTGCTCTCTGGGCATCGGGTCATCTGGCTCCATCACTACATTTATGGCACCCTGTTTTCCTGTGTGATGTTGTGCAGAACCCCACAGGCTAAAACAATGTTGCAGACTTATTCTGCCGTGTATAGTCTAGTCTAGCTGATTACTTCATGTGAATTTCAGGAGTTGCATTCTTCCAGTTAGACTTTTCCTCATATCATATCAAGTGTCACCGTACCGTTTACGGCACAGATTGTGGCTGTGGCGTCGCTGTAATCTCCATTTATAAACGTTTTTATAACTTTAAAGCATTAAATCTTCAAAATATACAGCCATGCGACACATCAATTTAAAGCTTAGAGTCTCAGGATTCCATTAAGCCCACACACAAAGCATAAGATGATTTACAGCAGTTACACAACTGCTACAAACTTATAATAAATAAAACAATACAACGTAAACAGCACAGCCCGTGTGTAGTGCATCCTTACCTGTTTCTTGTCCCTTTAGCCACTGCGTGGATTTTTTGCCCAAAACTTTTTTTTCTTAAATCCCCAAGAGTCCAAGGAAATGGAATATCCAAGCTATTATATCCAAAACGAGCTGTTTGCCTCACAATCTTGACGTTTCTGGCCGAATCACAACGGGAAATCGCTGAACTGTTTTTCATTTCCGCACTTCTAACGCTGCTCGCTTCTCTCCTGAGGGTCCTAGCAACTTGATGTGGGCGTCACTCTGGGTGGGCATTCCCTGTTCAAATGGAAATCAGAAAAACGCACAGACATATATGTAGAAAAAAATTCATATAAAATCAATTTTTTAGTCTTTTGGCTTCTGGATTTTTTCTGTAGTAAGCAGAGACATGTGGCTAATGTCCTGGATTGTCTGTCACCTGGAATATGTGTTCACAGCAGTGTATTTTAATCATTTTACAGATGTATGACTTGGACGGAAATAGAAACCCTCCATTCTAGCCTCTGTAACTCTGTGTCAGTAAGGCCTAGAATCACCCTGACACAAACTTGAGAGTGTTTTCTTTCCAGTGATACCAGGCACATCCCTGAGTGTCAAAGTATATGGGAGCTGTACCAATTTTAATTTGGGTATGACGTTTAGACCAAAAAACTTGAAAATGCAGGCGACGCTTAAGAGGTTTTAAGGGCGCTTTCACACCTAGTAGACTCGGTGCGATTCGGTGCGAACGCGCCAGACCTGGGGGGGACGGAAGTGAAACAGCGAGACTATCCAGTCAATTTACTAAAAGACACCCCCCCTCCCCAATATTGTTTATGTCTCCTTTACAACACCACGGACAACAAGAGATGGAGAATCGGAGCAACACCACCCCAAAGCAACCGGACCATCCCATGAACCAGGAACCATTTTTACTGCTTACCAGTATGAAGCGTCCTGAACCATTCGTTGTATTTGTTGACCCTACTACATGGTGCTCTTGGTTTGCTGAGTGTGGTTTTATTCGAAACACAAAATGCTACAGTGCATGCAGTGTCGTAGTCATACAGACTAAATAAATAAACTCCCAACCCAACCCCCGGAAAGAGATACTCTACAGGAATGCCACGGTTCTTCTAAACAGCACCAACACTGCTTTGTCTTAAGTAGGTGTCCTACCTTGTTATGCAGGGCATCTGTGATGTCTGACACTGTAAAATATTTGTCTGTCACTCTTTTGCTTTCCCCCTGAGTAGCTTGATGTATGTACTGAGCACAATAATTCCTCACATGCTCTCCCCCTCCCCCACCCCAACATACCACCACTAGAATAAAAAGCAGTGAGAGAGGAACAGTGTTCTTGGACTTCTTGAAAGGTCTAATGTCTTCTCAAAGAAAGATGGTGTGAATCCTCCAACGTCAGGATTTTTGCCTATCTTGACTTTAATAAAGTACTATTATCAGGTCAGGCACTGTGGTGAAGTCATTTTTTTTTTTAAATACTAAAGCATAAGCGTGAATTTGGCTATGGATGCTAGACATTTCAAGGCGGTGCTGACCAAGCAGTTTTTCTCATGCAGTATAAATATATTATTTCCACCTATTCTAAAAATTGTGTTTTGGAATATTTTTGTATACTGGGGTCCCTTAACAGTCTTGGGATTGCATAAAGAGAGCAATTGTATTCATGTGTGATGATGTTAGTCCCCATAGAAGCTGTTTCATTGTCGTGAGACCAATTCTTGAAACTTGTATAAAATGACCTGAGGATAATCACAGCCTCATGAAACTTTACAGCCACAAACTAGAGACCTAAGACATCATAGGATGTATGGGTTTCATAGGCATGCTGACAATAAGGGGGTTTCTGAGGAGTTTCCATAACAGAAGTGCTCGCCATCCAATCACCAAAAAATACAATTCTTTCACAAATCTCCAAATGCCCAAGGTTTTTGGTACCAAATCACAGCATGGATTTTTCTATGGTGTTCCTCAAGATCTTGGTGTCATAATTTGGTATTTTGGAGGGAATAAAAATGGGTGTGGGGAGTGGTTAAAAATGGTTGTGCACCAAATCTGTGTAACAATTTGTAAAAACCCAAAAATCCTCTGTCCCCCACCCCTCCGACAAAAAAAAAAAAAAAAAGGGGGTGGGGGGTGGGGGGGGAATATGGTAAGAGGTTAAAGGCTTGTCCATTCTCGTTATTTAATCCAGCCATTGAGAGTTTGTTTGCAGTGCTGAGCTACCTTGATAATTCTCCACATGTTCATTTTTTCACCGTGACTCCCCATCCATCTCTGTCTGTGGTTATCTGTTAGTCTCAGGGGGCAGAGGGGGATGAGGAAGAAGTGGAGGGTAGGTGGAGTAAACAGGGTATCCCTTGGCAACCCATTAGTTGACAAGCCCTGTCCTCCCGGCCCTCAGTCTGCCTTTATTTAAGGTTAATATTAATTAGTGGGACAAGTTGTTCACAAAGAGGAAACTAACCTGCTTTTCTCATCCCTCATTAAGGCCCTAGGATGCTTCCACCGAACTAGGTTGCACATTGTGTTGTCTAAACTCGCCCAAAAGGTGCTTATACACTACAAGTGTTCTGAATGGCCACATTTGCAGACAGGGTGACAAGCCTGCCTTCAAAAACTCCTCTTGGCCACCTCTCAGATTTCTTGTCAAAACCTTGTTGTCTTTGTTGTCTTGAAACAAAGAAAATTTATTTGCCTTAATTTAGACACACCTTTTTAGAAAGAAAGAGAAAGCTGCAAGCAGCAATTCAGGATGCCAAGCCAAACGCTCATTCCGAACAGGCACGCTTTGAACGTAGAGCAAGCAATCTGTGTGTGTGTGTGTGTGTGTGTGTGTGTGTGTGTGTCTGTCTGTCCTTCGCATATCTTGAGAACCATTCATCCGCTCTACTTCACACTTGGCGGGTGCATTGCTCGTGACCCAAGGACGTGCAGCAATTTGGCCAGATGGTGGCGTTTTAACAACAAACTTGTATGTTGTACTTTTATGTTTGCTTTTGTCTTGCCTTTTGAACAGTAAGTCTCAGACATTTTCTAGACAAATCTATCTGTAAAAGCCATGGCCATTTGCGTTGGGATCAATTATCCACCATTTTGAATTGTGTCCAAGTTTTTTTCTTTACTTACTGCGCATTTTGAGTTATGACCACCACTGCACTAGTTTTAGAAATGAAATGGCCAAGTCTGACTAATTAATATATTGAATTTGTGAATTACTCACACACTTTTTTTCTGTTGCCAGCAGGTGTGGCTTTGCCTCACTTGAATGCACTCCATTCACAAATAACTCATCGTCTCTATACCTGTACGATGTAAGTACAACATTTTTATCAATCCTACAACTTCAGTTGTATGTGTTGACTCAGTTATCAGTCATTTTGAGAATGTGGTAGTGCTGGGGTAGACTGGGGTAGTTTTTCTAATATTTTGTCCAACTCAACACAAAACACATCTAGCACCTCTAATACTTACTAATCAACATGTTTAATTTGTTTTTTTGATACAAACACCTTATTGTCACCGTAAGGTTTCCAGGCAGCCAGCGGAGACTACAAAAAGAGAGTAATTTATGATTTTAAAGGGTGCACTTTGTGGTTTGAGGAGTGTGTTATTTGTCAGTGGATTTCCTACATATACCATTGATTATTGCCTTTGATTAAAATCTAATTATTTATATTTTGGGATAATGCTCTTTAGATGGAAACATTGTCACTTACTTACTCACCAGTCACTAGTGGAAACATTATTGCTCCTACAGTCAGGGGAAGCTGTAGTGTACAGCAGCTGAAACCAGCATCCTCCCAGCTACGAAGATAAATTTGGATGATATAATCAATACATTTTAAATGTTTGGCTCTTTAATTTGTCTCTAAACCTGTCCAGTTGCTATGGAGCCAGTAAAGAAAATGTGGACAGTGGGTTTTATTTGGGTTTATCCCCCATTCTTTAAAGTGCTCATATTTTGCTCGTTTTCAGGTTCATAATTGTATTTAGAGGTTGTACCAGAATAGGTTTATGTGGTTTAATTTTCAGAAAACACCATATTTTTGTTGTACTGCACATTGCTGCAGCTCCTCTTTTCACCCTGTGTGTTGAGCTCTCTGTTTTAGCTACAGAGTGAGACCTCTCACTTCTGTACCATCTTTGTTGGGAGTCGCACATGCACAGTAAGTACTGCTAGCTTATTCAGTTGCAGAGTATGAAGGCGTGCCACGCTAGCAGCTACGCGAGCATTATAATGTGTGTTACAAAGTGACGCACGTTCGTCACGGAAGTAAAGGCTGGACTACAATAGAGCTGTTTGGAGCAGTTTGTGAACAGTGTTTTCTGTTGGAGATGGTAAGTCCCTTTGGGGTGGACTTTGGGCTTTTTCACTTTGTAAACCTATAACATGCACAAAAAGATATATAACACAATAAAGGAAAGGGGAACAGCCAAAAAGCATAATATGAGCACTTTAAGCAAGTCATGCAGATGCCAATTACTCAATGACAAAATGGTACAGACTTCACCGGATATTAAAATGCTATAAAATATATAGTCAATATACTGGAACAAAGTAAAAGAGGAAAAAATCTATAATTTATTTTGTAGCAGGAGCATCCTTGAAGTAGTTGGCAGAAAGATAAGAATCACTGGAGAAATGTTTCACATTTTTGAAGACTTTTGTTTATGGAGATAAAGGGAAGAGACAAACTCGGCAGAGAGGAAACAGAGGTGGAGATAGCAGGAGGACAGAGTAGTAGAGAGAGGGAGTAGGAGTGGAAGGGAGGCCGGCTGCTGTAGCTGCTGTTTCATTAACTGCCAGTCGACAGCACATACATCAAGCTCCCACAATGCTTAGGGAGCGCAGCCGTAACCTGCAGTGATCCACCCGCAAGAAGAGCTGCCAGTGATGGATTGTGTGGCACCAACTGAGAGCATATTCGCTCTCAAACACACACACATGCACTTTAAGTATTTCTCTAATTTAAATTCCTTTGGATCTGATCACAGAAAGAAATCAAAAATACATGGCAGTGGCAATATTACTCATTTAAAGAGTTTTAAACAGATATTTTACTACTTGTCTCTATTGTGTCGATTTTATTGTATTGCGCATATATGTACAATTTCAGCACTAAGACAATATAAATGAAAAGTCACCAGTTTAAGTATAATGTTTTGGATATCCAAGATTTGTAACTGCTGGTTACTCAGGTGGGTAGGTGGGTGGGTGGGTGGGTGGGGGGGGGTCTGGAGCCAGGGTACATCCTGGACAGGACGCCAGTCATTCACAGGGCTGACACAGACAACCATTAATACTCACATTAACACCTAGGGGCAATTTAAGGGCCCAAGCCTAACCTGACGAGCCAGATGCAGAACCATCGGAGAGGCCGCCATTAGAAACTGATTGGAAAATGGCAGGCAATTTAAAAAAAAAATCCTGGCAGGCGGATTGGATGAACAATCTGTCTATCACATCTGCCATTGAAGAAACAGTCGTGGCCATCACACACACACACCTAAACTATGCCCGTAGCTGCCAGTAGCTCCTTACCGGATGCTGATTCGTTCGGTAAGCTGGTAGTTAACAAACGCATTAGGTCGAAGCCTGACTAGCTGGATTTTCGTGTGGTACATGATCCCGCGAATCCGTTTGCAAGTAAGCCCAGGCCAGCCAGCGGGTTTAGACCCAGAACCCTCTCGCTGTGAGGCGATAGTGCTAATCACTGCACCGTGGTGATGCCTTTTTGATTGAACTACCACTAGTCTATATCTATATCTATATCAGTCTAATGCTGACGTACACGGTTATAATGCAAGACATGCTAATATTTACATCTTCCAATGTTTCGTACTAGGCTCTGTCAATTCTCTATTAGATACAGAGGAGCTCAGCTATGGAACAGGTATATTAACACTGCATTTCAGTCAACTTCTGTCAAGAATTATTAAAAAGAGGCTTAACGCCGGCTACACACTGGATGCGTGGCATGAGCGTGGCGTTTCTGTTGCGTGTCAGTTGCGTGGCTGCTGCGTGGCGTTTTCTATGTCTTTGCACACCAGAAACATGTCTGACGCGGCGCTGCTGCTGCTAGCCTTGTCTGTACACATGTATGTTTCCCATTGATAAAATGAAATACCATGTTAAACATAAACATATACTGATTTTATTACAGCAAAGACAACTTCGGCAGTATTGACGGCAAAATAGGCTGCAGAATATTTTGTTCTGTATTGACAGGTACAATATTTGAAAATCGATAATTATTTATTATTTTTTTAAATTACATTTATATCTGCATTTATGTCAAAACCTAGAGACTTGCAAACATCAAAATGTCATTTACTAAATATATTCCTGTCAAAATGACATAAACATCTTTTCCTATTCTATTTTGAATGGAAACGCTTCCAACACGCATGTGTGTCGCGTGAAAAATAGGCGTCTGTCCTATTTCTAGCATGCACGCATTTTCGGCACAGCTGAGATTAGTTCTTCTACTGGAGCTAAAAATACTTGTGTACACGGATAACGCTTTCGGCTCAAAACTCTGCTTAAAAACCAAAACGTAGCAAGGTAAATGTAGCCACATATAGGCCAGATATCTGTTGCTTAGGGGTTTCTTTGTGTTGGCATTTTAAACTCCGGTGGATTTCTGAGGACTATGGTTAACCTTTTCTCAGATCTCTGCAGGGTAAATCCAGACAGCTAGCTAGACTATCTGTCCAATCAGAGTTTTCTGTTGCATAACTAAAACAACCTTTGAACGTACACATGTTCCATGCACCGTTGCTCCGAACAGCACTTAGCGCCACCCAAGACGATTGTGATTGGTTTGAAGAAATGCCAATAAACCAGAGCATGTTTTTCTCTCATCCTGGAATGCTCTGTGGACTAGACCTGACTAGCCTCCTCCACAGCGCTGTGGACTACACTACTACTAACCCTAAAGCTTAAAAAAACTAATGTAAACGTGTATATTCTGTTCACTATCCACTTTACTACAGTAGAGATTTAATGAGGCATGAGTATTAAGGAGAATTCTCTCAATCCAACAGCTGTCTCAGGGTGTTTATGCAGGTTGCTGTCCAGGTGACCATACTCTGTTGTACCCAACAATGTAACTTCACCTGTAATGGAATGTATTCTCTCATCTATCTTCATGACTGTCACACCACCTTGACTGCCTCCAATTCAAATCTTATTCTAAATTAATGTCAAACTTTGTTTCTGTCACAGTGCATCTTTGCAAACAGGCTAATGATGAAGTCTCACGAAGACTCACATACACATGGACAGGTGACATTCAGGTTTATGCAGTTTAGAGGGTTTGCTTCGAACTTCGAACACTTGAAGACAATGCAAGAGAGTGTTCGGATGACAATACAAAAATGTTGCTGCGTGAGGCCCAATGTGTGATGACCGTAGTCATTTATATGCAAGATTATTGAAATCACTGGATTCATATTCCAGCACATGAGAATCTCAAACGTTCTCACATCTTCCCAACTGTAAAGTTTTCTTTCAGTGAAGTGTAGTGGTGTTGTATGGAGGAGCCTGTATATTTCATGCATATGATCTTTCCACATCCTGCCTATGAAGCAGGGTGGTGTGGACAGCAAGAGCTCAGTCTGCATAGTAATTGGTTGGGTAGGCGGCCGTAATGTTTTAATGCATAAATATAGCAAGCATTGAAATTACAATTTAATGGTCTGTGGAATTAGAGAAGGAAGCTCTTGTTCTCTCCACTCACTCTCACTTTTTAACTCACCGTGCGCCCTTCCCTTCTCTCTGCTCTCTATCACTCACTTTCATTCAACCTCGTTCTCTTAATGTTTTCTATTTTTCATAACGCACTAAACTCCTGTTGTCTTTTCATTTCTGTATTTGTTGTTGTACAGTATTTCAAAGATATATTGTGGCATGATTTTGTGCAATACATTGTGGAGTTAAAAAAATTACACAATATCAGGTAAATCTTATCAGTTGGCAGCCAAACAGGGTAGTGAGAACGGAGCACTGTGGATCAGCTTTTTTGAAAGTCATGCCATAAGTGTTCTCTGTCTCAGAGATAACCAGTGAGCTGCCTTCAGATATGAGTACAGAGTGGCTCTAGGGAGTGTCAGTCAGTTGGTCAGTTCGTCGGTCCACAACCTTGGTCCAGACTGAAATACCGTAGTAGCCCAGATATAAGATGACCCTTATTATAAGATACATTTTTTTTTTCAACAATTGCATTTTGTTTTTAAAGATAAGACAATGTCAGTCAAGTTCTCTTGGGATACCATTAGTCCAATGATAAGAGACACTTTATTCTTGAAGCCATTTCTCATGCAAGAGTGAAACATAGTACACTATGTTAGAGCTCTTTGAGTAGTCGTTAAGACTAGAAATGAAGTCCATTAACACACATTTTTACACTGTGGCTGAGGCTGCCATACAAGGTGACATGCTCATCAGATAAACATTCTCACACACACAGTGTCTTGCCCAAGGACACTTGGACTGCAGGGCCAGGGATCGAACCACCAACTTCCGATTGGTAGGCGACCGCTTTACCACCTGAGCCAAAGCCGCCCTACTAATTACAGTTAGTTAGCACATAGATAGCTCACAATCACTGGGGCGACCTGGCTTCTGCGGAAAAGCTGCATATCGCAGTGATATATTTAGATTTTTTGATGTTTGGAATGTGAAACATCTTGACATTTATATATGTTGTAATAAGCCACACCCACTTCCCCCCAATCAATCGTTCATGTCCTAGATCGTCTGAACTGAATTTCGTAAGAATCCATGTAGCCAATTAAGAAATTTAAACTTATAAACACATTTGTGGCGCCCCCCAGAAGTGAAGTGCAATGTGCTTTAATACTTAAGCCAAGTTAAAACTCTTAAACGTGTCTCGAATTTCAAGATATGTCAACTTGAACTGAGTTATTGCACATTTTTGAAAATAATCTATTTTGATAGAAATTAATTGGCTTGTATAATTGAAACGGATTGACGTCTTGGAATGTCTTTAAGAGCTTCGAAGATCAGTGAAGTCCGTAGATGATCCTGACAAAGGTTTTAGTATAATTTCTCAATTAAGAATGAAACTTCACCATCCTCCCATAATTTAGTCAGACACCCATAATAACAATCTGTGCCTGTCAGTGTCAAAAACAGAACTGTTAGTAGACGTACATTGACGTTGTGCATTTGCCATATAGGATTACATTGCACCCGGTTGGCGGTTGTCGGTTACAGCGTTCTCGCTCAATACTGGACAAATTTCAAATATTTTTGTTCACATTAATCATAGACAGAAATGCATGAGACAAAAGGGTCCAGGTTGAAAAATACATAAATTCTCAAGTATGTTTCTTTGAGCTGTTATAAAGGGTCTCCAGGACCCCAAAGTGAATATTACAGTTTAGTTTTGAATATGTGATAAATAAACAGATATTTAAGTGATATGGCAATATTAAGCAATAGATTAAGCAATATGTCGCAGCCTTTTGCGATGTGTATATTGCGCTAGTTGATATCGCGATGATGATAAAAAACAATACAGTATATTGTGCAGCCCTAATACATACATAACGTACTTAATATCAAACCTAACAAACACTAAACCAAACTACAATTCAAAACCAAGCCCCTATTACCCGTGCACCCCTCATACAAAATTATATTTGCAGTTTCCCACTTTTCTTTTTTCTCTTATAGTGATTTCAATAATTCTTCATGGTGCCCATGTTTCAGCACATTCCATCTCATTCCCTTGCAGTTTAAAGGCTAACTTTTCTAACTTTATCATTTAAATGGCTTCAGTGACCCATTATTTCTGTGTAGGCGTATCAACAGCAATCCAGTTGTTCGCAATTACCTTCTTTGTGACCATGCATAGTGAGAGAAATATATTTTTACTGCTAGATGATACTTCACTGAAGTTATGCAGATCCCCCAGAATACATGTTTGTGGTGTTAGTGGAATGGTTATATTAGTGTGGATCATTGATAGGTTTGTTATACCAAACCAAAGATCTTTAATTTCATTGCAGTCCCACAACAGATGCATTAAGGTTCCTTCAGCAACATCACATTTTGGGCAGTTACTCTCATCTCGTATACCCATTTTACACTGCTGTGACGGGTTATAGTATAATCTATTCAGCATTTTATATTGTTTAGTTAATTTTTTAAGTGGAAAGGGCTTAAAATTGAAAGGACTAAAATCACTTATAACAATACTTGGCAAAGAATGTAATCGTTGATTAGTTAGGTCTATGTTATGATGCCCACAGCATCATACAAGATATATGTAAAGGGTATCTACCGTTTTTTTCAACCTGGACCCTTTTTTCTTATGTTTTTGTGTCTAAGTGACTAATGGGAACAACAATCTTTGAAATTGGTTAGCTATTCAGCTTTTTTAAAGCTAATGATTGCTCCATCACTAAACGGGAGAAAACAGACAGGTATTATCTGTATCATTACTTTTGTTATTGTAATCGTGCGTTTTTCCTTCAAAACACAAATCTGCTAGAAGCGACAGATTTAGCTAACGCTAATTAGTTTAAATTAGGTAGACAGCTGGGGAGGTAGTAGTGGAGGTTCTGTAGGACAGGGGTGATTTGGTCACGGGAGCACGAATGGGTGAGCAGATGAGTAGCAGAGTTCTGGATGTCCCATCCACCCATTAATCCATCGTCAGGGTCAGGTCGCGGGGGCAGCAACTCCAGCAGGGCACCCCAAACTTCCGTTTTCCGAGACACATTAGCCAGCTCTGACTGGAGGATCCAGACGCGTTCCCAGGCCAGTAGGGGAAAAAGGCAGTTCTGGTGATTTGATTGACGTGGTGTTTGGAAGGAGAGGTTGCTGTCGAAAATACCTCTACAGTTGCGGATGTGTGGGGACAGAGACAGAGTCAAGTTATCGATGTTGAGGCAGAAGTTGTGAGCGGTTTTGGTGAGGGATATGGGACTGATGATCATGTCAGATTTATCACAGTTTAGTTCTAGGAAGTTGGCTTGCATTCATGATTTAATTTCACTGGTCAAAGTGGAGTGAGTTGCAGTGGTGATGGATTTATTGGAGATTTAGAGCTGGACGTCATTGGCGTAGAGTTGGAAGTGGAGGCCATGACAAGGAATTATGTTACCAAGGGGGAACACTGAACCCTGGGGGACACCATGGGACAAAGGAGCAGGGGTGGAGGTGCAGTTGTTGATGTTGATAAACTTTTGTCATAAGCACATAACCCACGATCGGTTTTGTCAAATAACAATTTTAATACAGTTTATTAAAACAAGATGGCTGCATCCTCAATGTTAACAAAAATAGAGAAAGGCTGCATTACATTGTGCATTTGTATTTAGGATGAAAAGGAAGAAGAGAAAAGAATAATATGGAGCTGAAATATGGCTGGATGATGCATGCAATTCTGTCTGTTCTGCAGTGAAGTTCAGTTTTCAGTCTCAAGACCGCAGTTTAAGCCACATGTAAAATTCTACACCAAAAATACACAACAAGCTCACTACATGTTACAGTAGATCTATTTACAGCAGCCTTCTGTTCAACTGTTCAAACTGCAAGACAGCCAAACAATTATAACATTGGCCGGGAGCGACCAATCCGGGGCTAAAATCAGCGAGAATTTGCAGTGTCTGCCTGGCTTCAGTGAGGCGTAGTCTCAGGCAGCTGTTCCACTGAACTTCACAAAATAATGTTTGATCAAGACCACCAGTTTTTCTGTGAGCTGTCTGATTTCGCTATATAATGGTGTTTTCTTCCTGTACACTCCTAATGGAGCCCCCGCTGTTGTGAAGACAGTGACAGTATAACATAGATCAAAGTCAGTGTGAATTAAACGGATGGACACATCAGTAACTTGGTTCTGGTGTAAATTTCCAGTTACAATTTGTTTTTGTTTGTTTACTATGAACCTTCCCACCTTCCAGAATCTAGCTCAGGTTAAGACACTAAAGGGCAGCACACACTGGCCACTTGTGACATACATCAAAACACCTGCACCCATTTCCCAACACAGGGACGTGTACCAGATGCCCAAACCACCTCAACGGGCTCTTTTCGACGCAAAGGAGCAGCGGCTCTACTCCGAGGTCCTCACGGATGATTGACCTTCTCACCCTATTTCTAAGGGAGATGCCAGCCACCCTCCTGAAGAAACCCATTTCGGCCGCTTGTACCCGGGATCTCGTTCTTTCGTTCATGACCCAGCCTTCATGACCATAGGTGAGGGTAGGAAAAAAAATTGACTGGTAGATCGAGAGCTTTGCCCTCCGGCTTAGCTCTCTTTTCGCCCCGCTGCACAGATTCTCAGGCCAATCTCCCGCTCCATTGTCCTCTCACTCGCAAACAAGACCCCTAGGTAGTTGAACTCCTTCACTTGGGGTAAGGACTCATTCCCTACCCGGAGTAGGCACGCCATCGGTTTCCTGCTGAGAACCATGGCTATAGATTTAGAGGTGCTGATCCTCATCCCAACCGCTTCACACCCAGTGAGTGCTGGAGGTCACGGACCGATGATGCCATCAGGACCACATCATCCGCAAAAAGCAGAGATGACACTTGTGTTCATGCCTACACACAAAAACTTGCTTTGGTATCGAGTTTCAAACCTTACCTTTAACACACATACACACACTTGCTTGAGGTTTTCAAACTAATTTCTGTCTTCTTGCCTGTCATGTTCCGACTGTACACTGTGGATTGTTTGACAAATCTCCTTTTCTTCACCGCATTAATTTTTCTACCACTCATGCACAACTAATTGCTTGTTGTAAACTGTCACTCAGGCTGATGAGAGGTGTGAGTGTGTGCCAGAACGTGCAGTATGCATGTGTGTATTTAGTATGGCCCATTGATATCCGTGTTTGTAGTACATTTCTATGGTTGCTGTATTTATGAGTGTGACATTGTATGATGAATTGAATCTTGAAAAACTTCTTACATATTTTCTCATTTTAATGGGTTTGTGTTTGAGGCGTTGAGTGAAAATTGTTTCTCATCGGCGTATATTTCCTGTACTTGACCCTTGTGTGGGTATTCTATCTCTCTCCGAGCCCATGGGTCTCTGTGTAGACGCTCATTCATCAAGGTGTCACCCTCCCTCCCATTTACCATGAGAGCTCTTTACATTTTGGAGTGTGTTTGTGTCCCCCTGCAGCCACCAATCACAGCAGAGCTCATATTGAACCTCAGTGTGCTGATCTGTGAGGGCACCTCAGGCATGTTTCTGTTGCCACAAGCACTGATCATTGTCACTGTCTCACCCCTATTTTCCACCGGGCGCTTTTGCGCTGCGTTCCGAAGGCGCCGCGTCCCCCTGCGAACACTGCCATTCAATGTTTCATACTCCACCAGCCGTGCCACGGCATGTCCCAGAAGCCGCTAAAATTACGCGCCGGGCGTTCGGACAGCCGGGCAGGAAGTGAAACAGGGAGAGTATCTAGTCAACTTACCAAAACACCCCCCACCAATATCGTTTATGTCTCCTTTACAACACCATGGACAACGAGAGATTCATCTTGGAGGTGGAAAAACATAATACGACATCACAGATCTTTTTTTAAGGACAACATCAGAAAAGAGAAGGCATGGAAGTTTAACTGTAGGAGTGCTTGGAGTGGAAGGTAGATACTAGCTTAATAAACACGTGATTGTTCTGTAAAGTACTTGTAGAGACAATAAAATCTGTGAGTCGGGCAGCAAGATGCTCCGCTTTTGAGACGCTCCCGGAGGACAGAACAAAACCGGAACACAGCTGGAACCCAGCACAGACGCGCCCAGTGGAGAATCGGTCAGGGTTCTACCTGAACCCTCTCTAAAATTGAACACAGGCGTTATACATACCCCACACCCCACGCCAATCCTTGGTTGTATGTATCGAACTATTTAAGGCAGTGGCGGGTTGGAATGATTGTGCAGGCATTCCCCTCTGTTTCTTCTTAATTTCCATCTTCACATTCTTTCCCTTGGTTATTTGAGGAAATAATGAGTCATATTACTTGAAGGGAAGATGTGGCCGTTTCATGTGAAGCCGAGAGACAAACTAATGTCATCTAGGGACAGATACTGGAGCTGCTCCGTAGACAGTGAATAATGGACGGGCTCTGTGACAGCAGCCATGGTAATCTGACTGGGATAAGGGGACCTGATGCTCTGATATCCAGCTTAGGGAGACAGTTGTCTGTGGTTGTAGATATTGATTTTACTGTCCTAAATTTTTGTATCACCACAAACTTTGTTTTAAGGTGGATTTTCCTTTTTAGTAAAATCATTACTACACTGACAGATGTCTGTAGGAACACAACATGTGGGACAAGGGTAAAGTGCTCTAATCATTTCCAGATATTCAGAGGATATATCCTACATTAACCTGACGGGCCAGATGGTTTAACGCAGAACCATCTAAGAAGCCGTCATTGGAAACTGTTTGGGAAAGGGCAGGCATTTTCGAAAAAGAATGGCATGTGATTGGATGAACCATCTGTATGTCACGTCCGCCATTGTTGTTGAACAGTCGCGGCCCTCACACACACCTGTAGCTGCCAGTAGCTCCGCACTGGATGGTGATTGGTTCGGTAAGCTGGTAGTTCAGACACAATTGCATTACTTTGAAGCCTACTCTCGCTTTGCCAGACCTTCCTCCACAGCGCTGCGGAGGAGGGTCTGGCTAGTCCACAGTTTCTGGTTTATTGCCATTTCTTTAAACCAATCACAATCGCCGGACTTTTTTTTTTACCACTGCAAAATAGCCTCGGAAAGAAACTTGTTTTGGTGGAACATGTGTACGTCCAAAGGTTGTTTTAGTTGTGCAACAGAAAACTCAGATTGGACAGATAGCCTAGCTAGCTGTCTGGATTTACCCTGCAGAGATCTGAGGAGCAGTTAACCATAGTCCTCAGAGATCCACCGATGTTTAGAACGGCAACACAAAGAAAGGGTAACGGACATCCGGCCAAAATGAGTGACATCTGGCGGAATTTCCGGCGGCACCAGAGCAATCCCGGAAGTGGAACGTCGTGGATATAAACTGCTTGAAGCCGGATGGAAACAAGCAAGATGGATTTCCATGTGATATGTGATCCTGTGATTCACGCATGCTCTGGTGATATCTATGTTTCATGACATTGTGGATTTTAGTTTTACAAACATAAACATTGTTTCAAGATCTCCCTATGTACTAATTGTTTTAGTAATATTATAAAACTCTGGCTCTGCATCATTATCCATGGGATCTTGGTTATAATGCCTTTTAAATTTAGATTATATAATAGGCGAGGATGAAAATTTTATTTTTTTTCTCCCTTTTTTCCTTCTTGTTTTTCTCTGGAATGGTAATAGAGTTTAGATTACTTACAATGGTTTCACATTCATTAGCTTCTTGCCCATCAAAGGACACCAGCTATATGCATATACATATATATGGGTGAGAAGCTTTTGCTGAGGTGTTTTTTTTCCCCTCGGGCTAGGGTAAAAAAATGACCTTAAAAGACCTTATGTTGATTCTGATCTCATTTCATTGTCAGACAAAAAGTGAATAAGCATATTCAAAATATTGAACTATTTCTTTAAAGACTTAAAAGATGTGTCTTAAAAAATAATGCAGCACATCTCCCTACATGTTCATATAAAGTAGTGGGTAATTTATCTTGGTTAATAAAACAATATATACTCTGTTCAATTTTGGAGTCTGGAAGGTATTATTAAGTGGCCAACATTAAACTAATATAATACAATAAATCACAATACAAAATACTGAGTTGTGAAAAAAATCTCTGTCAGTACAGATGGCCTGCCTCTCTCTCTCTCTCTCTCTCTCTCTCTCTCTCTCTCTGTCTGTCTGTCTGTCTGTCTGTCTGTCTGTCTGTCTCTTTCATTATTTCTCAGCCCTCGCCCATTCTGCTTTTATGAGACTGAACGATCAATAAAGGATTGTGCAGGGAGGCAGAGCGCCTCACGTCCCCATTTGGGAAGATAATTTGCGTCAGAAAATGGCAGCCGCTGCACAATAGTATATTGATGTATTAAAGAAAAGAAACGGATGGCATGCATTAGAGGGTAGGAAGACAGAAACAGTGTGTCAGAGAAAAAGAGTGAAAAAAAATGAAAATAACAGAGATCTTGAAGGAGGCAGAAAGGATGAGATAAAAATAAAAACCCAATGTGGGATATGTGAGTTCTCGGTTTCTGAATACTGTTCAGTACAAACAGTACATGAAGATACACACATACTGACCTAAGTTGTGTCCTCCCGACACAGAAGTCCCTATGTGTGCTATATGCTATAATTAATAATATCAGGAATGTCATTTATGTGACTCATTTGAACAAAACACTGACATTTCTAAATTGCAATATTTTCATAGGTTGGTGTGGATGTGCACGATGAGATGGCAGGTTGTCTGTTGAACTGGAAGATGCACAGTGCACGGGAGAGATGGAGAGACACATTTAAATGCTGAGGGGACTTATTGTTGTTTTTTTGTTAGACAAAATGTCATAATGTCATCATTTGCACCGTGATTATCTTTACCGTTTGGTTAACTTGCCAAAATAAAAAATGCTGAAATTGATTACAGTGTTTCAGCATTTGTTTCCAGCCTTTCAGGTTTAATGCTTTATCTCAAACAGATAAAGTTAAAAGGGAAAGAGGAAAAAAAAAACATGACCTCAGCAGCCAGCACTCAAACTATTTGTCAGCTTGCTTTTCTGGTTAAAACGCTGCCATTCCAGACTATTGGTCGATGGATAGCTCTGTGAAGAGATTAGAAGACGCTGAGCGTGTGTGTGTGTGTGTGTGTGTGTGTGTGTGTGTGTGTGTGTGTGCGTGTGTGGTGGGTGGGGGTTCATAGAGTACTATGGTTGAGCAGTTTGTTCCATTGGACCCGGAAGCTCTTTTAGTTCAGTGAAGACCACTCAAAATAGATTCATTCATCTCCAATTTGTATTTGGCGGTATGGCTCCGTTCTGGGGCCTCCCTGCACTTTCACATCCATACGTGGAAAGCATGAGCAGGGAGAGCACACCTCCCTGCCCTTCCATGTGCATGGATGGAAAGCCTTATGCGGGGAGAGCAGCAGTGCAGGATCCCCATAGGGTACAGACAGTGACACAACATTGATTAAGTCAGACAACATGAATTTAAAAGGAGGAGCTAGGGTGGAGGGGGTTGCAAGCGCTGGCAGAAATGCAGCAAGGTAGTCTGGGAAAAGCAGTTTAAATAGAGTGCGCTATTTGGAAATCAAATCAAAAGAGGGAATCAGCTGAGCCATCAGCTTGTGTGCTGGCTTAGGAACTGTCAGCTATGAGCTGAGATAATAGCCGAGCTTGACTCCGTGACCTGCCAGAACTTACGCTATGCTTCATTTCAGTCAGGACCACTTTGTCAAAATAGATTCATTCATCTGCAATTTGCATTTGGTGGTATGGCTCTGTTCTGGGGCCTCCCCGCACTTCCACGTGCATACAAGCATGAGGCAGGGAGAGCACACCTCCCTGCCCCTTCATGTGCATGGATGGAAAGCCTTTAGCGGGGACAGCAGCAGTGCAGGAACCCCCAAAACCACCATACCAGGCAAAAACCTCCCTGCCCACCCACGAATCTACATGAAAAGCCTTAGCAGGGAGGGCAGCAGCAACACCGCACTTCCACATGCATATGTTGAAAGCATGATGCAGGAAGAGCACAACTTCCTGCCCTTTCATGTGCATTTTTCCAGTCTTCAGTAGTCCATTGGCGGTGTTTCATGGCCCAGGCAAGCTTCTTTTTCTTATTCTGACGTCTTAGCAATGGCTTTCTTGCTGCAACTGGACCTGTCAAACCTGCAGCTCGAAGTCTTCTCTTCACAGCTTAAACTGAGACTTGCTTATTACGACCACTATTAAGCTGTGCTTAAAGCTGTTGTCCTGTGAGCCTCCTATCACGCAAGCTGTTGACTCTAATAAACTATTCTGTTGTGGCTTTTAGGTCTGCCAGCCCTCTTCCTGTAAGAGTTTCACCCAGTTTCTAAGCGCCTTTTGATGGTGAGGAATACTGTACTCACTGACACCTTTACTTTCTTCGCAATTTCTCTGTAGGAAAGACCTATTTTTTTAACTGTTATGATGGTCTGTCTCTCTTTCATTGTTAATTGCCTTTTTCTCGCCATTTTTATAGCAACACACTACTTTCTGCAGTACAATACTGTTCAAATAATGCTCATGAGGGTATGGTACCACAGTGTGCTCCAACACTACTTTTATGCAGACAGAGGGGGTTGTAAGTAATCCAGACTGGGATACCAGTGGAAATTGGTAGCACCAACTTTCAAGGCTTGATCAACCATTGCTGCAGAACTGTTTAAAGTTGTTAACCCATTTCTTGTTCCCTGAAAAAGGCCTTTTTGTATAATTCTGAAATGTATCATTAAAATTATGAATGTCTCCAAAGTCACTATAATCAACAAACAACTCATATACTTTATCATACTGAGGCAGTTATAACTTAAAGGGAAATTTCCCTACCTTTAATGTTCGATGTCCATTTAGTACTGATGGTATATGTAGTCCATTGTAAATGAATTCCCCAGTGTGTGCTATATGGACTAAGATGGCAGCTTTGCCTACATGTACCAGGATGCCAGGGTTTTTAGAGCACTTAGGTGCAAATGAGGTCACACACTCATTTGCATATTGTGACGTCAGCATCGTCATCGCGCAATTCTTTTTGTATTAAGCTTAGAGGTTGTCCGTTGCAGCGATAGAGGGAGAGATCACTAAATCAAAACTTAGAGGAGCAGCTTGTCACTAGAACAGCTGGTCCACCTTAAAGGCCAGCCCATCTTAAGTTAGTAAGCCTGTGCTGAAGTTGTCGCTAGCTCCGTGGCTAACCATCGGCGTCGCCAGCTAATTTTTCTGGGGCTTCAGCCCCCAGAAAAACACAAAGATTAGGTGCGCAATAATATTGCTACATTTTGTTTGAAGTTCCTGTGACGTGAAGTTTACAGTCTATGGTTCAGGCTCAAACACACGGAGCTTTGAAGTAGACCTGTGTGTCGCTTTGTGTCCGCTCTCTCTGTAAAAATAGAGATGAACAGCGCGGCTTTCGTGGTCTGTGCAGCTTCAGGTAATCGTAATGGTCGTGCTCTGCTGTGGACATGCTGCGGCAGATGTGTCACGCTTGTGTTCCATGTATTTCTGCCGTAGTTTTTGTTTTCCACCTCCGATGTAGAGCACCGTACAGCCACTTCCCTAAACTTTGTCTCATTGAGAGACCAGAGACTCAAACGGGGCACTGTGTCTGTCAGAAGGTCTTGTATTTATGTATTCTTGTGTTTATTGTTCTCAAAATATCACAAAGCCAGAGAACACAGATGGGATGAGTTCTATTTTGAATGTACAGAATGTTTTGAGCATGAGCAGAAATCTTGCTGAACGTTGTGCTGAAACACACCTGAAATATTAGTCCAGGGGTTTATAAATTAATTAAAATGAATGAATGTGTCATTCACATGAATGAGTGCCACATGCACATTTAAAGAGGTTACTTCATTAACAAAAGACACAAAAGAGGAGGGAAGACTAAATCATGCCTACATGTGTGTTGACTCAGCAGAGATAACATTAAATGAGAAAAGTTAATTTACAGGAGCATAAATAGAAAACAACACAGAATTCCTGAGAGCCTTACTGCATTATATTCCTGTATGTTTTCATATTTTGAAATGCAACCTTTGTTTCTCTTTACATAAATAAAGATGTTTCCAGCATAAATTAATGCAGAAAAAGGTAGAAATAGGTGTATGAAAATTACCCCCCCATCATATGTGGCCCCACAAATCTGGAAACAAAGCCTTTGCCTTTGAGTTGCCAGGCCAGCTGTGATTAGGCCAAATGTTTGTGCCATCTAACTAACATCTACAAACTGCGCAGCTGAAATGAACATACACTGGCTATTAACAAGCCGATCAAGCCAAACGCCATTTTTTGTGATCTGCTCTGCGTGCATTACATTCAGTTTGTTTAAATGGGTCTGGGCTAAGCCCTGAATGTCCTCAAGTCCTAGAAACGCCGAAACGTTTAACCTTGTTCACTTCAACAAGCAGGTAGCAAGGAACAGACACTTGCCTCTTTAACTTGGCTTGGGTCTTGATGTGTTGTAGCATTTATTCACCGACAGATAAACTGTACACAGACTGCGCTGCTACGTTCACAGCTATAACTTCACTGCTAATTCATACTCACGACAAACTCTTTTTCCTTCTCTCTCTCACTCCACCGCGCAGTCGCTAACATGGAGGCTGCAGCTGCCTCTTAATGCGCAGCATGCATGGTGTGTGTGTGTGTGTGTGGCTCTGACACGGTTTGTGCCACTGTGATGTCTGAACGGAACGTGGAAATTACTTAAGCAGTAACAGAGTTCATCGCGAAAGATAGGATGCACCTCAGTACGGTGACCGAGCCTGGTCTCTCGGCTTTGATAAATACACTGGATAAGCGGTACACCATGCCCTCCCGCACATATTTTAGCCAGGAGTTACACTCCAAAAAATGTAAACAGAGAGCCGCAGCGGAGCTGAAAACAGGAGTTTTTCCGTTGCTACAACTGACGTGGTCCACCCGTAAGATCACTATGGCTGGCAGTGCCATACTCATTGTGCACATATACATATTGAAAGACTGTCCTGTAAAGTGTAAAAAGTGTATTTCTGCAATCTGCACTTTAGTTTGTGTGGTTTGTTACTGACTTTCATATTGATGTTTACTCCAGGCTTACTTGTCAGTGTTTTATGTTGTCCTGGTTATTATTACATGTTTACAAGGCTGGACATTCAACAAGTCAGTCACTGTGATTAAAGTAAGTTATAACTAAAATAATTAATGATATGGCATTCATATAAATTCATGCATCACCTAATTTCATCATAACATACAGAACTGGCCTACAGGAAAGAACAGTTTGTTCAATCTATCTAATATTGTTGTTGGTCAGACTATACAATGAGTGATTGTTTTTGTTGAATAATACAGCAGATAAGGAGCTTAAAGCGCCCATATTATGCTCATTTTCAGGTTCATAATTGTATTTTGAGGTTGTATCAAAATAGGTTTACATGGTTTAATTTTCAAAAAACACCATATTTTTGTTGTACTGCACATTGCTGCAGCTCCTCTTTTCACCCTGTGTGTTGAGCTCTCTGTTTTAGCTACAGAGTGAGACATCTCACTTCTGTTCCATCTTTGTTGGGAGTCGCAACAAACGCGACTACCGCAGTAGCTAGGTACTGGGCTACTAGCTAGAAGCTAACGCTGCTAGCAGTTAGCCACCTCGTTCTCAATGGCAAAACACTGCTACAACACACACAAATCTACAAAAGAAATTGTATAGAACTACTTACATGTCCCTCGTCTGCAGGTATTCAATGCAAAATTGGAAGTGTGCCCTAGTTTAGAAGAAGTCTCCCGGCTAATCCTGCCTTGTACTGACCGAAGTTGGAGAAACAGCTAGCTGATGTGGCATTAGCTAAAGTGGTTAGCACACACCAAATGTTTCGGCCAATGACGTAGATAGCGCTGCCGATTTTGACCAGCTCATCCGCAGACTGAAGGCAGGATACATTCAGAAACCCGTATCTCAATCAAAACAGTTTTGTATGCATGTGGAAGCACCAGAGACACAAAATAACACCCCAAATCCCAGAATATTTTTTTTTTTTTCATAATATGGGTAATTTAAAGTGCTCATATTATGCTTTTTGGCTTTTTCCCTTTCCTTTATTGTGTTGTATATCTTCTTTGTGCATGTTATAGGTTTACAAAGTGAAAAAGCCCAAGGACCCATCTTCACAGCATTGAGGAGTAGAGCTTAGATCGGCCCAAAAAATCAAGCCCGAACCTGCCGAGCCCGAGCACGTTGCGTCCGAGCCCGGCCCGGCCCGACACATTAACTGTAATTATGAGCCTGAGCCCGATTTAAACCCGACAATTTTTTTAATACGTGGGCCGTTATAACTGACGTTCTCAACTACAATTCAGAGTTGTTTGAACTACAGAAATCTGTTTAGAATAATACAACAAGGACGAAGCATGTAAACTGCGCTGTTTGTTTAGAATGGAACGGATCGCAAATGGATCTGAATGAAGAAACGTAAAAAAAAAAAAGAAACAATGATGAACAACATATTGTTGTCACTGCCCACGACTTGTTTAAACTGCTCCGACTTTCCTCCACACTTGCTCAAAGTTAATTCTCCTGTTTTTCTTTTTTTCTTTTTTTCTTTACATCTTCAAGCTCCCGGTGTGATGCGTGCGAGAGGAGGAGACTCCGCGCATGAAGTGCTGCATTTTGTAACTGCAGCCTAACTTTTGTAGGCTACACATTTGTTACTTTTATATAGCCTATATATATATTTATAATATTTCTGATTATGGCATAGCTTTCTCCCCACCCAAATAGGATAATAAGGTAATGGATAAAAAAAAAAAAAAAAAATTGCTTGATCAAGGGTCCGGCCCGGTGATGTGGCGGAAAATAACGGCCCGAGCCCGACCCGAGGTCCGGTCTGGCTTGGGTCGGGCTCGGGCTCGGGCCGAGAATCTAAACTCTATTGTGGAGTAAGGTCTGGCTACACCACAGATAAATGCTAGGAGAAAAAAACACTTGGGTTGTTTGCATTTCTTTAAACCAATCAAAGTTCCAGATGCAGGCACGGTGGCTCTGCAAAATAGTCTCGGGAAGGAACTTGTTTTGGTAGAACATTTGCACCCTGCAAAAGAAAGCCTTTTTAGCGTGTAGCTTGCAAGCTCGAAGTTTGTTGTTTCCCGTAGAGAAGGGATTTTGAGAACGGCAACACGCAGGGAGTAGAAGGTGTGGGGCAAAGCCTGACATCTGGCGTCCAATGTCAGGCGTTTTCCTGGAAATGTACTTCTATTGATCCAGAATAGATGTTATGTGACTGTGATGAGGGGTATTGACAGTCATTCAACATCAATAGAACAGATCTCTTCCACTACAAGTCTAAGATACAGAGCGTACATATTCAACAAACAGAGGGGACACGGTACACATAACTCTTAATTAATTGCTCCCTAATTGGCATAATAAAACATAACCACAAAAATATTAAATAGTCGTAGATCCACATATCTATTGATCCACATATCTATTGCTAATAAGCATAGTAAGCATCCAATGATGCCTTTGGCTTTGAGCTCAGCTTCTGTGCAGTTTGTGGCACAGAGCAATGACTAGGATATTGCACATTTCTGTAACAGTGCCCTGCAATGCATTCGGGAAATAACAAGAGAAACATCTGACAGCTTTGTTCATTGAGAGGTAGAGTGAAGCGCTTCATATTCACATTGAAGCCAGGTCCATATTTCACCGTTTCAACATTTGTTGACAAGCCAAAATAAAGGAGCTGTGCATAACACTGGACTGCTTTCTACAAAAACAAAATAATTGGTCATTTAAAATGACCTACTTTGTAGACACATTTTTGTAAAGTAAATGTGTTTAGTTTTTTGTTCACTAGGGGCCACTCTGGCAAATGACAATCACATCAAGGGCCAGATATGTTTAATTTATTGACATGTTTTTATTGAGAAAGGTCAAATATCTTTGACTGTATTACTGCATGTCGATTTTTTTTTTCTGTTGACATAAAGCCCTACAAAAGTAAGCGAAAAAGTTCGTTAGCCATTAGAGTTTAGCAAATCGAGCAAAACAAAGATTACATTTTTAAAAGCAGGTTACCATACAGCTGACTCACAGCAACCTGCCTGAATATGTAAACTATCTGCTTCTGTGGGAATTTCAGAGTCTCAAAGTCAGCATATCTGCCAAATTCTGCTTTGAGTGTCGCATAAATGCAGTTTCAAAAACACTTTCCCGTCTTTTTGGGTTTGACGCACAACTAAATTAAAGTTATTGGGAACCTAAATTGATACGCGGGCCGGATTAAAACCTGCGAAGAGGCGGTTTCGGCTCATGGGCCTAAAAGGTGCTGTAGGTAGGATTGGGAAGATCCAGGACTTAGCCAAAAAATGTTGTTCTCCGAGCGCTCGCTACTGCTTTCAGCATCTACTCACAGAGGTCAAGCCAGTAGATGATGGGATTTGAACCACAAAACAATCCTGGTCAGATTGTTTCACAACACTGGTGGACAAAAACAGTGTATTCTATTCTAACTCTCCCTACATCCCCATTGACAAACTTTGCTGAATTTAGATATTTAATCTTGTAAATCAATCTATACATTTAAAAATAATTTTGTTAGACAAGGACATGAAAGGGGGGGCTATGCAGTTTTAGCCATTTCTTCGCTGTTTTCTCGCTTTTTTCTCACAGGTTTCTCTATAGAGCTCCCGCTACAGCTTCGGAATAGATATTTGGCAGCTCCTATTGTCTGACTCCTCGCTTGGTCAGTCTGCCGTTTCCTCTTTCTGTGTTCCTCCGACAATGCTTTCCTAGCTTTCTGCTTCTTTTTTGCCAGCTCAGCCATGATGATAGTGTGAAAAACTCCATTGCTACCTTGTTAGCTGGTTCCTGAATGGGCGTATGTGTGCAGTACCGTGAAGCAATTCGTTGCATCGCGAGACCTGATATCACGCGATACTTCCTGAGGCTGAGAGGCAACTCGCCGGCCTAAAGTTGCAAGGGTGGTTTTTCAACTCATAGGCACTAGGGGGGAGCAAGACGACCACCATTCAACTCGAAAAAAGTCCTATTGACCCTTTGCACGTGACGTCACGCTCCACTTGCGCCAATTATGAACGCCATGACGGACGGCGGAAGAGCTATGCTGTAGATGGACGGCAAGCTAAACTCGTACGTTTTCGTTCGTGTTTGTGTTCTCACATTCACAATCTGCAGAGTAATCCTCACCAACACAAGCATGCAGAGTAATCCTCACCAACACAAGCATGTGTATGTATTGCCTTTCTGTTTTAAATGAGTGATAAATAAAATTATCCTCAACCAGCTAGCTGCCATGCTAACCAGCTGTCCTGCTAACAGGTCCAACCCGATGATGACCCACATAACTAGCTAACATTGGTTATTCACTGACCTAGCTACATATCCAAAAAAGAAAGCCGTTCCCTTGATCATTTAACTTAACACACATACAAAAAATATCAGTTAAATTAAAGATGACATGGCACGGAAACTAGCTTCATAAACAAGTTAAATGCGGTTAAAAGCTGCTGCCCATCGCGTCGTAATATCCACCATCAAATCTAAACATAGGCTACACAGCGAATATAATCACAGATAACAATATGGCTAGATGTTACAATTATGTGTGGTTACTACTGATCATAGACACTCCGTGATTTACTGCATGGATTAACGTGTGATAGATAATTAATGACTGCACTTCCCAGAGCTGGGATGCGTTCAGGCATCCATTAGCTAGGAAGTTGCATTGGCACACCCAGTGAACAGCGGTAGGGGAGAGCAGGGGCGAAAGTACCATTTTTCAGAAAAACATATTTTTAAAAGATATTGTTTTAGACAGAGATATATTTTTGCTGTGGTCAATAACTCACAGGTGTGGTCTATCAATACCAGGTGGTATTTTGTACAAATGTCGAATGACTTCAGTATAATTTCACTTTGAACATAAGTTGCACATTGTTACTTTCGACCCCATCAGTAGGGACGAAAGTAACACACAGGTGGGTCAAAAGTAACACAACAATACAAGCTAGATTTTTTTTGTGTTACTCTTGTTTTCATTAAATATATCTGACTATAACTTTGTTAATATGTAACTGCAAACATATTCTGTCCTTTATCTTTGCAAAAAAAAAAATATTAAATTACATTTTCATTTAAAATTTCAGTTTCATCAAATGTTTCAAATATAACAGAGTAAAAACTTGATTTGTTTAGAATATTTTTTTATTAGCAATGTCAATCCATTTTATAAAACATTCAACAATATGAACAATATGAAAATTAAACAAAATTAGCATAAAATCTCAAAATAATCTAACAGTAGTCATGTTTTTATGCGTAAATTCAAAATGTGCATAAAAACATCTGGATGGAAACACTAAAAATAAATAAAATAAAATAAATAAAAATTCATAGGTGGAGGTGGAAAAGCTAAGGTATGGCTAACCTAAATGTGAGGGATAAAATGTGAGGGTGACATACCGAAATCAGCTGTTCCTCAATGTTCCTCTAGTGAAACCTAGAAACAAAAACAGCAAAGGAATGCCACCATAACTTTGATGGAAACCTGACTTATGTAAACAAACAAAAAGGAACATAAAAAAGGCATCAGCCTACTCATTGTCACAGTGGTGACAGATATAATGTTCTGCACCCTCAGTGCATGCCTCATGTGACCAGAGCTGGCATATGCCATGCGACTTTGCAGCTGCCCTAAGACTAATGTGTCTTACAGATATGTCCAGAAACACCCTCTCATACACATCTGGCTGAATCAGACCTCTGTCTGTCTTTCTGACCCTCACTCTTGGCATATTCTGTTGGTATAATATGACATAAACATGTTTTAATAAACTCTGCAACACAGAGAAAATCACCTCATTAGCAGTCGGGACGAAAGTAACAAGTGTTACTTTCGTCCCGACTGGAGCTCCTGACATTTAAACCCGAATTACATGTATACTGAAAAACTCTGACAAGGCAAACTTGATCATATGTGTTACAGTGCTAAATAACCTGTAGATTGATAATTACTGTGACACATGAAACGAGAAACACAACTTGTAAATAGAAAAAAAGTACCGCTTCAGTAATTTACTTACCGTACTCGAAAACAGCTTTCAGGACATAACAGCGGGAAACAATGATGAAATCACGTGATATTTTGTGGCTCCGTCACTGGCTGCGTGCTGAAAGCGCTGTCATAGCTTGAAATGCAAATGTAGTCAGGGCTCAGAGAAAATCGCTTTGTGTTACTTTCGCCCCGGTTCTCCCCTATGTAGGTAACCACGACCGACCATGTCCTCTAAAAACATGGGCTACGTGTTATATAAATCTTTACTTAAGTAAAGAATAGATGTTAATACAAAATAAACCCTAGATTGATGTCTTATCTTTGCCATTATGAGGTACCTCCCCCCGCCGTTAGCGTAGCATCGCGTACCTGTAACCCAGCCAGTTACAAAGAACTGGTTAGCATCCAGACTTTTAAAAGCTTTGAGATCAGCACCAGATACCCCGTTTACCACATAGTGGTACAGATCGTGTGGACTGAAGTCGGGCAGACTGATTTAATGAGGTCCGTGAAAACGGAGGGAGAAAGAATTAAGGGTCGGTATCCAATCCTGCTATCTCCAACTTCTCTAAATACTGCTCTTTGTGAGCACCTACCAGATGCCCTACCTCGACCGATAACTGCACGACAACTTGTTGTTCAATAGAAGAAGCCATATAAAGCCATAAATACAGTTTATTTAGTGTTATGTATTTCAAACTGATTGAAACTATGAAACTTTCCGCTCGTCTACTACTGCTTAGCCTGTGCTTCCGCCGTCCGTCATGGCACCGTCACGTGGTTGTGTGACGTGTTTGCAAAGGGTCAATAACCATTCCAGTGACTCCGAAGCTGTTCAGTTAAGGTAAATTAAGTAGGGCTGTCAATCGATTAAAAAATGTAATCTAAATAATTACATACTCTGTGATTAATTAATCGAAATTAATCGCATACATAATTAACGGTGCCTGAACCGATACTTTTTAAGAAAGTAAAAAAAGAAAAGAGAAAAAAGGGTACTAAACAACAGTCGGTGACATTAAAGAACGGCTTGTTTATTGCTAAGGCCATATGGTCAAAATTAAATGATTTAATAATAACGTATAACAATAACAATTACTTATTTCACTAGTAAATTGCTGTTGAACAACAAAAACAACCACCAGATGGGAAAAAGACATTTACAATAACTTAAAATGCACCACGCGGCTGTAGTTTACCAGTTTCATTGAACGCAGCGTCTGTGTTGTTTTTCCGACGGTAGCTGCAAATTGTTACATACCGGTGTTGAATCCTCTACAGTAAAACACAGTCAAACTTTACACCGTTTAGCGTTAGCTGTCAGCATTTTAACCGTGTTTAATCCAGCTACTAGCTAGCGGTAGGCTAACGTTAGCTGCTGTTGAGTATAGTGTTAACTAGCTAGCGGTAGGCTAATGTTAGCTGTTGTTATGTTAACTAGCGTCACGTGCAGCGGTGTTTGTGTTGCCTGTCTGTTTCAGAGCATCAGAGAGAAGTGCAGACATATCAGTGGCACCAGATTTCGGTAGCCAGGGTTGGCAGGAAGAAGATTTTTACAAGTAAATGTTCCAGTTAATGATCCAGGCAGCACATTCTCATCCCCCTCCTTCATTTTACAGTCCAATGGTGGCTAGAACGGCTCCGAGTCAAACGTCAATATGGAATAGATTAATCTGCGTTTTTTTTTTATTTAGTTATTTTTTCTCAGATTAATTAATCGAAATGAACGCGTTATTTTGACAGCCCTAAAATTAAGCTAAAAAAACTGCATAGTTCCCCAAAATGTAATACTGACAGCTAGCGTTTAAAATAGTTAGTCCAATTTCAAAATAGTGGAGAGAGTCGTCTCCCCCGCCCCCTCCTCCACAGATATCAAGTTCACGTTGGTTGCCAGGCTGAGACCACAGCATCCACAACAATGTTGCTAGACGCTAGTCTCACATAGCCAGACATTACTCCACAGCACAGTGTTAGATGCTGGCTATGTTGACAGTCATAAAAGCCTGTGGAGAGAAGAGAATACTGGCTTTAGCATTGTTGTCAGAATATATAGTGTTTCAGCTTAGCATGATACCTTTATATCTGATGACATATTATGGTCATTTTTGGATTTAATACAGTAAATATATTACATATTGCACCTTTAAGTCAAAACCATCTTAAACCCATCTAACATCCATTAAAAAATTGTTATTATAATTTTTTATTTTTTTACAGTTGACAGTTATTAAATTAAAAGTTATTAAAAGGCTTTATACTGGATGATAACTGACAGGTAATATGGTGAACATAAATTACAAATATACATTACTTGCATGACAAAAGATAAAAGGTAACTCTCTTACCGTCTGAAGTTGAACAGACAAGCTTAACGCTCCCTACCTCCCTATTGACAAAATTTGCACCCTGGATGAGAAGAACAGTTCTAATGTCCTCTTGTAGTTAAATTCCTCTGGACTCGACCCATTGATGGAGACCCTCAGGCAGCCAGCCAACTGCGCTCCTTGCAGCCTGTTAAGAAGGACTGATTTGAGCTGAAATTTAAGGTAAATACAGTTAGCTAAATGAATAAAAATAAAAGGTACATTTGGAGCACACTGTTTGTCCTTTTTATTTCCGTTAAGAAAATGATGTCGTTTGTCATGTAAGTTAACGTTAAGTGCAATGGAGGGAAGCCAAACACTGTTCATCTACAAATCCACAAACACCAGCATAGCTGCGTATTATGGAACCCACTGCAGTTCTAGGCAAGACCCGCCCATCAATAGCATTTGCGCGCTACGATTAGCCAGGTGTCCATGGTCGCGTAAGGTAACATAACCCGATTTGTTCAGGTCCTATTCCCTGTCCAATCAGCTATCCTAACCTTAAAGGTGCCCTGCCACATGTATTTCATTACTTTGTGGTAATGTCTGAAGTTCTACCATGGACATGGATTTTTTGTGGAAAGAATGCCTTGGTTACCTTGTTTCAAGCCATTCTAGCATGGTTTAGAAAGCCTGCAGGAAGACTCAGCTCAATTTGTGCCAGTTCTCATTAATATTCAACGAGCTAAGCTGCTTGACTCTGATTGGCTAACAGCTAGCCATTGAAAGCCTGGCGATCAGCATCCTTTACCCAGCATAACTGGGCGAGCTCATGAATAGTAATGAGCTCAAGCAACACCACGTCAGACTGACCAGCTTTTGTAATTGGCCTGATTTCTCTGCTTATTTCTTTTCAGACATAACACAAACACATATGGACCTAACATATTTGAAAAAATACAAGTAAAAACATTTTTGTGTGGCAGGGCACTTTTAACTACTCGAGGTCAATGCCTAACCTCAGCCAATTGGGTTGCTTCGTAGGGCGGGCCTTGCCTAGAACTGCAGTGGGTTCCATAATTGCACAGCATACCTTCCCTTTAAGGTTAGATAATTAGCTAACACACGTTAACACATACATTGTTTTTCACGACAAGCAACCGATAATGTCAGTCAACACAAGCAGGGAGAGGAGACTGATAGCTAACGTCGTTGGCTAACATGTCAGCTAACATTAGTTAATGTTAATTATCATGTGATATGATATGATAACCTCTGCAGTAACACTATCCGCTTGCTGTCGTACATTTGCGGGAAACAAGCCAGAGTCAACTTTGAAGAAACAACGGTGTCCGTGTCCGATTTCCTTCTAGAGAACGTGCTGTTCTCTCTGCAGCGTTGAAACACGACGTGTGTTTCCAGGATCCAGTAGTGTTCTACAGAACACCGAGAAATAAATCCACTTTGTCCAGAAGTGGAAGTAATTTTGCACAAGAGCTTGCGTGCTCCCTGCAGCAACAGGGTTGCAATGGAAGACGATGAAAAAAGGTGTGTCCAAAGGTTTTATAGGCCCTGACCGCATGCTGTGTTCAGGGGCCGTTAAGCAAATGGGGATCCAGAGATCTCTGAAAAGGTGTGAACTACAAGGCTGTAGTTCTTAGAGTTTTGACCACTTTGGCCACTCCTTCGTGGTCATTCAGCCAGTTTGTGGCCTTCGTATCTCCTTTTCTTCATTTAGGAGTTTGGAGCAAGGGATGTGGAATTTACATGTAGGCCGAAACCCTCTGTTTGAAAGACCACATGGTTTCTGAGTCTTTTGTCTCTGAGTGCCGGCTGGCCACATGTGTTCTTTTGTACCAGATCAGTTTATGCACATTTGTTTGGATCCAACACAGTGGATAACTGCTGTGGATACTGTGACGTTAGTTAACATTACTATACACAAATGATGTTGCCAATGAGTCTCGGACATGGTATAATAATAGATCTTTTATACTAAAGATAGCGCATTTCAAGCAGCGCCAATGGTATGAAACTGTCCACACTTCCTGTTTCCTAAAGGGGTGTGGCCTCGTTTGAAAGTGTAGTGAACGTCATGTGGATGGATGAAAACTTATATTTAAATAATTTATTAATGTTCTTTTGCTAACATTAGATATTTACACAGCTGAAAGAGATTTAGCATCACAGAGATTAGTTTTGTTAGGGCGTTCATGCCCGTTAGCTGGCGTTAGCTTCTCTGTGTTGCCAGATCTCGCAAGAGTTTGATCCGGAGACAGAAACTGGTCTCAAACAAAGTTATTTTCTCCGGATGTGTTCGTCTGAAAAATGCCATGTTAGTGTCAGAATGTTCTGGAGATATGTGGCTTGTGAGAAATGGGTCCAATATTTACTTTGGTGACTATGGGGCAAAAGGATCGCTCATAATCTGTGTTCACGTTCACTTCTCCCATTGGAATCAACACACTCAGGACCTGCTGCTAGTCTCCTAAAGAGGCGTGGCCATGGCGGAGCCCACGATACACAGATACAGGAAACTACTCTGAGTTGGTGCGTCTCGGTTCCAAACCGTCTCTGGTATAGTCTTGTCTTGGGTGGAACTTTCCAGCACATCTGTGTGTGTTTTGTACAGCGGGACCTTCGTCCTTGGTGTTTATTCGGGGTGGCATTACTGACTGGACTGGACTTTGCTGAAGCAACGGCACTAAACACAAAGATAGATCTTTTATGTTATTATGAGAAGCGTACAAATATTTTCAGTTCATTACAGAGAACACCAGTCTTGCTTTTGGTCTACGATTGGATTGTCGCAGCATACATGCTTTGCTTTGAAATCAAAAACCTAGAGAACGTCTGTGATCTGTGTTTTGTCAAACAAATCCAGCTCATGTTGTAGCTTAGCCCTGTTTAACCCACTTTATGCTGACCTGTTCATAAAGTGGCTATGATTTACTTTACCTTTGGGTCCATTTTTCAAAATTAGAAAGGCTCATGCTGTTCTTTCTGCCTTGCTGGGTGTGTAAAGTAAGTATCACAGAAAAGGAGAAACTGAACTTCTGAGTATTCTATAAAACACTTTGTTGTACATACATACACAGACACATGATAGCAGACGGAAACACACACACACACACACACACATAAACACACACACACACACACACACCCTTTGACAAGTACCTGAGGGGCGGGACTTATCGACTGAGCCATGGACTCATCACAAGATTGTTCAGTCGGGCCACTCGCATTAATGGTGAAGTAAATTGAAAAATGCAATCAATGATTGGAGTGAATGCTTGGCGGTAACAATATCAGCGTGAGATAATCCAATAATTGCCAAGCTGATGTATTCTCTATTGGTATTTGGCTGCTCTGTCAGTGTAAAGTGTGCTCCCCTTTTCTTTAACCCGGCCAAGAGTGGAAAGCAGAGAGATTGAGAGAAAAGAAGGATACAGCTGCTATGTTGAGTGGAGCTAATGAGGCTAAGTATAATGCACAGAAACTTGTCAGTCAAACAGTAGGTAGCCATGACTTTCTTATTTTTTTATTGGTGAAGATAGTGTACACCAAAAAGGGGACATAAAGAGTAAACAATACACATACAAAGACATACAGACAGTTACAGTCAGTTACAGACAATATACAGCAGTTATGTTGAATGTTGACAATGTACAAATCTTGTATAGGGAAAGTGTGTGTATGAGTGTGTTTGAGTCTAAGCAAGGGTGTATGTTTAGTAAACCTTAGTAGAGTGGTAAAACAATTGTGGCAGAGATGATAATAAAACTTAAGATTAATAAACAAATTAATGACATTATTAAAATAGACGTGAATAATAAATATTAATAATAAAAAAAGTCTTTAAAACAAAATAATTGAATATTAGTATATCTACATCAGCACTATTGTTGTCATATAGATATATATATATATTATTGCTGTCAAACGATAAAAATATTTAATCGCATTAATGTCATAGTTAACTCACAATTAATCACAATTAATCGCACATTTTTTTATCTATTCTAAGTCCTTGATTTTTTTTTTGGCCCATTATTTTTTCTCATTTTAATGCTCTTATCAATGTGAAAAAGTGGATCGGCTTGCTTTGTGCAAATGTTTTTTTTTAAGTTTGTTCTTAGTTGTGGTATCCATGTGCTTCTGTCTGAAGCATAGACTGTTAATATTAATATACAGTCTATGGTCTGAAGTCATCCATTGTCGCCTGGCTTTGACGAGGGGGCGGAGAATTTGCATCAGCTGTATCAAGTGGTATTTCAGACTGGACGTTCTGCGATGATAGCTCAGTTCACAACGACAAAACACACAGATCACTTTGGTCTTGTCAATGGAACCATTTGGCAACTTTTTAAAAGTAAACTTTCCATTCAGAATCTTATTGGCATCCATTTCGGCGTCTATATATATATATATATATATAAAATGACTATAATACTATGTTTTTCATGCCACCCTTGTGCACGTAATGAACCCTGCATCCTCTAGGAGCCGCTAGCAGGGCTTTTGTGGGTATTGTTTGTCCTCATCTAGTATCTCTACTAAGACACCCCTTTCTCTCTCCATCTTCCAACCTCTCTCACAGTCTGTTATGAGCTGACTGCAGTGGTTGAGGCACAGTCCCCCACTGGGGCTGCAAGCATTCTTGCTTATTCAGCATCTTCTCACTCATTCTTGCCTTCCACCCCCTCTCTGTTTCCATCTATGCCTCCCAGCTTTCATTCCCAACAGATTTTAGAGTGGTTGGCAAAATACATTCATAATTAACCTACATACCACTCTCCCTTACCTGCATTCCTCCCTTACCTATCTAATAATAAAAAATAAAAAAACAGAAAAAGTGGCATGATCTGCATGAACATGATATTAGAAACAATTCAATTTAATTTAAAGTGTCAAATCACAACAGGAGTTATGTCAGGACACTTTACAGATACAGAAGATCTAAACCACATGCCAAGACACAATTTCCCCCACAAGAGCAAGCATTTGGTGCAACAGTGGCGAGGAAAATCTTCTATTTACAGGCAGAAACCTCGGACAGACCCTGACTCCTGGTGGGCAGCCATCTGCCGCTGCCGGTTGGGACACAGAGACATGATTCATAATAATTATAGCAGTTAGTATGATGAACAGTAGCAGTACCACTAAATATAATAGAACTATGAGAAATAATAGTAGTAGCAATGGAGGGCCTTGAGCAGGACCACGGCAGCAGCTGCAACCACGACATTTAGGTGCCACCCCAATCCAGTGCAAAGCAGGGCGTTGAGCAGGACCACGGCACCAGCTGCAACAGTGTGTAACATACACTAATGGTCTCTTTATATTGCCCGTTGCACACAATGGACATGGTACCATGGCTTTTAACTGCAATAATGTACAGTTTCCTATATATAAATTGTTTTGCCAAAAATCCTGTGCTGCTCACACATTAATGCTATTAATGCTACTTGTTTTATCAGGTAGCTACTGAATATTACACTATATATAGTATGATCTTTAACTTGAACTAAAACCAGGCATTTAGTTTTTCTGTAGTTTGACAACATTTGGAAGTGTTAAATATATTTTGGATACAGTAAAAATAACCACTTTTGGCTTGCATAAAATATGTTTAGTAGTTGAAATGTATTTATTAACTTTAACACATCACCTATGCATTGATCCATCTCTTTCCTCTTCTTCACAGTAAATGAACTGGCTAATAGAGTTCAGCAATGAATGAGTTTTTTTTTTTCCAGAGTACAAGGTTCATTGGTCAGTCCCCATTTTCTGATCTGTTGTCGTCATGCTTTCAGTTCAGTTCAATTTATTCACAAAAGTTAAAAGACAATCAACAACAACAACAACAATCATAAGACATAATGCAAATATGTGAAATGGGACACCCTGGTAAACTATAAATAGGGCCCCTATACACAAGCTTCAAATTTGAAGCTTGCGTATAGGGGCCCAAACACTAGCAAATAATACACATTATAAAAATGATCATATTGTTTGAATAAAAAAGGAAGCATGTATTATACAATATCATTTACAACCTACAAGAAGAAGAAACCCTAACTACCCTAACCCTACCTAAGTGGTCCCAAATCATTTATTCCATCAGTCTAAGCATTGGTTAAATAGATAAAATGCAATAAACATTAACCTACAACAAGTGAACATAACTGTAGAAATAAAATAAATAGATTTAGGAGTCACTTGTTTAGAAGTCGCCAGCCGTTTAGAGTATTAAAGCTTTAACATATTTTAGTAGTTGTCTTAGACTCTTTTTGAAAGCAGACACAGACAAAGACATTTTTATAGTGTTTTCAACCTCATGCCAGACCTGTGGCCCTCTGCAGACCACAGCTTGAGAGTAGATTGGAATGAAGTCAGAGTATGTCGGTAAGCATATTTACAACAATATACAGGCATTGTGAAATATATTACATTCAGCAAGCTTCAGAAGACTGTAGCTGTGGAACAGAGGGTCAGTAGGAGCATTTACCTTTCGTCAGTTCATCAATATGAATTTTAAAGTTAAAAAAATCATCAATATGCACCCCCAGAAATTTTGTGTTTTCACTCAATAATTTGACCGTTTATCCACCTTGATTAATTCCTCATTTAGATTATTTTGCAGATCATTCAAATCTTTGTGAGATAAGAATAAGTTAGTATCATCAGCAAATAATACTTTATGTAGGATACTAGAGAAATTTACAAAGTCATTGATATATATATATATATATATATATATATATATATATATATATATATATATATATATATATATAGTATGAAGAGTAGTGGCCCTAAGATGGATCCCTGGGGGACCCCATATTCAATGATTTTACTTTGAGATTTATGACCATGCACATGTACATATTGCTCCCTCCCATACATATAGCTTCTGAAGCAGCTTATAGCTGTGCCTCTGACACCATAATGTTAAAGTTTCCTTAGTAGAATTTCAATGTTCAATGTTGATAAATGTAGAATATTAGCTTAAAGTTGTATTTGTGTTTGTTGCAAAAGAGCTGTGTGCAGGCATTGAGGAAGTGGTTAAAAGTACTACGGGTGAACTGTGATGCACAAGAAGGTTAAGCTTAAGCCTTTAACTATAGGTTAAGCCTTATATGGCATAAAAGTGCATTGTGTACCAGACAGATAAGCAGAAAAACAGGAAAGACAGTTAAAGTTACGAGATTAGGAGAGGAAGTTGCACCACACAGAGGCCCCAACCTTGGTGTGTGTGTTTGTGAAAATAACGGTTTCTGCCTAGAAACAAGGAGACACCCCCCTGTGAGGGGAGGATAAAAGCTTAAGGGAGACAATAGATCAGGGCTCATTCGAACCGAGATCCTGGTGGACCGGGCTCTGACTTCATGTCTGTTGCTAGGGAAACTTAGACTCTGTTTTTGTGAACCCTCAGCTGTGTTGTAACTCTTATGCTGGACTCAGTAAACTTTGCTTAACTGAACTTTTCGTCTCAGATTGATCCTTGTGTTTTGGTAAACTTAAGTCCGATATAAAGAAGGTGTGGGAATTAATTAACTGGAGTCAGATTAGACTGGCCTTAGGGCCTTATTTTGGACATAATTCCCACATAAATCAAGGAAAAGTCCAATGCCGCAGTCACCTTAGTCAGTCGCATCATTAATTTTTTTAATGAGATCCAGAATCGCAAGTGGTGCTCTTTTTTTCTAAAGCCATTCTCTGATGGAGCAAGAATGTTTGATTTATCTAAGTAATCACTGAGTCTACTATATACAATTATTTCCAGTACTTTGGAAAATGTAGGCAATATGTAGATATAGATCTGTAATTGTACATATCATTTTTATCACCAGACTTAAATACTGGCACAATTTTAGCAATCTTTGTCATTTTAGGCATTCAGATAGTTGCCTTTGAGATATTGTCTGAAAGAAGCACCCTTAGGTTGGTTTTTACCTACAGAGATGAAGTGATCGCTAAAACTATTAGCAAAATCTATATTGTCATAGTCATTTCCGTGATTTCTGTTTTATGACCCCGGCTGAGGACCTTGTTGAGCACCTTCGAAGGTGGTTTATCCGGTACCTTTCTTCCCGACCTCAACAGGGAGAAAAGGCTGTTACCCGGGTGGTTTGAATCTTTAATGATTTTTCTAGCCTTATTCAGCACCCGCTGTCAGTATACTTTAGGCAGGGAAGGGCACCGCCTATTGTATGTTTAGCCAAACAAACCACTTTCTGCAGGGCCTTGCACTCCTGTTCGGTGCCGTTTCGGTACCATGTAGTGATGTTCCCCATCAGGACGCTCTCAGTGATGCAGGAGTAGAAATTCTTCAGTATTTGAGGGGGTACTTGGTATTTCCTCATTCTTCATCCTTCGCGTCTGAAGTGAAACGGTCTCTGCCTTGCCTTTCTCTCCACTGAGTCAGAACGAAGCGCCCAGATTAGACCCTCGGTAATGTGAACACCAAGGTACTTGAAGCTGTCCATCCTCTCCAATGAGGATCTGTTGATATTAAGGGACGCAGTTCCTTCCCTCCTTCTTCCTAAAGTCTACTATCATCTCTTTAGTCTTGCTGACATTCATGAGAAGGTTATTTCAGAGGAGAGCCAGATCTCAGGGAAAAAGCCAGAGTTACAACTTCACTCTGGGCAACACCCTACTAGAACAAAAGGGTTCTTAGTGGTTGAAATTAGTGCATCAGGGAGTTTCAACCTGGCCATAAACACACTATGTAATAAAGCTCGGAGAGCTTTGCATGCAATCAAATGCAAATTTGAAAAGAAATATCCCCGCAAGAATTTGGCAAAAAATCTACAATTTTCTGATAACACCAATAATGCTTTATGGAAGTGAAGTCTGGGGCCCACTAAAAAAAACTCCCACTTAAGAATTACAATTGTAATTCTGTAAAATTATTCTAAAAGTTCCCCCAAACACCCCAAACAATGCATGCAGAGCAGAACTCTGTATATTCACATTAAAATCCAAAAAAGGTCAATTAAATTTAGGCAGCATTTAAATCAAGCTGATAGAAATGTTACTGCATACAAAGCTCCGACAGGTAGAGAGAGAGACAGGTACACTGAGCCTCAGAACCGCCACAGACACAATCCTCAGTCTTCAATCAAAAGATTTGAAAATAAATTAAGACGAGTATACAGAACAATGGCGAAATGAAAATAAAACGCAAACTCCTCTGTTATCAATCCCTGAACACAGATATCCAATTAGCCGAATATCTCAAAACAAAAAAACGAAACGAAAAACTAATTTTAACAAAATACAGAGTCAGTGACCATGAGCTGGAAATTGAAAGAGGTCGACATTTAAAATTGTGGAGACCAAGAGAGAAACGTGTCTGTACACACTGCCACCAGGACATCCAAACTGAATTACATTTCTTACGCCGGCTACACTGTTGCGTGTCAGTTGCATGGCGGCTGCGTGGCGTTTTCTATGTCTTTGCACACCAGAAACATGTCTGCTGCTAGCCTTGTCTGTACACATGTATGTTTCCCATTGATAAACTGCACTCAAGCAGTAGTATACTTCATGTTAAACATAAATATATACTGATTTGATTATAGCAAAGACAACGTCGGCAGAATTGACGGCAAAATAGACTACAGAATATTTCGTTCTGTATTGACAGGTGCAATATTTGAAAATGGATAATTAATTATTATAATTTTTTTTAATTACATTTATATCTGCATTTATGTCAAAACCTAGAGACTTTGAAACATTAAAATGTCATTTATTAAATGTATTCGTGTCAAAATGACATATAAACATCTTTTCGTATTCTATTTTGCCTGGAAATGCTTCCAACACACTTGCGTGTCACGCAGGCAGTGTACAAGCTATAACCTGTTAACATGGGAGCTAAAATAAAAACGGACACGCCACGCAGCTGACACGTTCACGCCACGCAGCCAGTGTGTAGCCGGTCTTATGTACATGTCCCAAATAAGGAGACTTAAGAACCAAATATTTCCAAACATATGACAAACATATACCAGGCTTCACTACCTACACTGAGGACAAAAAGCTTCCTTTTTTATTACGGGAAGATAAAATCCCGGCATGGCTGGCAGCTAAATATGTCTTCTCCTGCCACAATATAAGGCACAATAGTATTACAAGTATATAATTGTATATATTATCATCTTTATTCTTTGTTTTTTGTCCCTTTTTTATATTATTGTTTCAACGTACCCTTTGAGGGACATGCACAGAATTTGTTTATTATCTGCAATTATATCATAATTATCCTGTTTACTTGTATTATTATATCAGATGTATTTACTCGTTGTTGTTTATATGTATGTTTGTTCTTATGCTTTGGCAACATAGATCTATTGATTTTGTCATGCCAGCAAACTGAAATTTAAAATTGAAAGTTGAATTTGAGAGAGAGAGAGAGAGAGAGAGAGAGAGAGAGAGAGAGAGAGAGAGAGAGAGAGAGAGAGAGAGAGAGAGAGAGAGATGATGAAGCCTGACATTTAGCTTGGGAGCTGTGATCTGCCATAAAGCCCCATTCAGGAAACACCTCACTAGCCTTTTCATAACACTCAGAAATGAGTCATTCCCCATAACTGAGCTTATGTGAATGATTTGCTACTAAAGCAGTGATGGATTGACATCTGGTTGGCAGCAGCCAGCTGTTGTGGCCGAACGGCTCATGCCGTAGCAGTTGGTGTGAGATCCAGCCCCCTCTATAATCCCTGTGCCATTTCTTTGTAGGCTCTCTCTCTCTCTCCTGCCAGGCTCATTTGGCTTTTGATCAGCAGGCATTTTTCTTTACTCCAGCATTTTCTGCATGGCTTAGGTGTACAGTGTTGCACAGGGCTTTGCGCTACTGTGCCAACTCTCTCTCTCTCTCTCTCTCTCTCTCTCTCTGGCTCCTCTCTTCTACATACACTGTGTGATGACCATACACAAGGCCGGGCTGTGCAACAGGCTCCCCACTGTCTCATCCGAGAGACTAGGAGAAAAAGGACCTGGCCCACAGTGGAGGATTTTATATAAACCTCACCTCAAAAAAACGGACAGCCGGCCTCCAGTGGAGGATAAACAGTACATGGTACCATTGCCTCCAATGCTTTTATTTAAAGTGTCCATTTTGTTGCTGTTTACCATGTTTTTACTGAGTGTAAGAGACTCACAGAGTTCTTCTCTCTTTGAACATGTTTATAGTCTTTTTGGTGTGGTTTTTACTGAGAGGGTTTTTATCATTGGAGCTGCCTACAAAAAAGCAGACGAGACAAGTGTCAGCTCCTAAACTACCTTTCAGGTGCTATCTATGTTAGCAGCAAGAACGGAGAGGACAACAAAGAAGGGCAGGCGGTCAGGTCAGTGTGGCTGTGTAACATCAGGGCCAGACTCTGGAACAGCTGGAATTCAGTTTTTATAAAAACATTGGAGATTTGGATGCTTTTTACTTCGATGTCTTTACTCGATTAATTATTTTTAAAATTGGGATTTTAATGCATTAGCACTTAAAATAAATATGTAAAAATAAGTGTAAAATTCTAAAATCTCTCTCTCTATTTTTTCTCTGGCTTCTGTCTGGACTGCCTAAAGATTTTTTTCCATCTCTGTCTCTATCTCTCTTTCACTTTGTTCTCCCTTTGTCCACTTTAGTAGAGTGGCTAACTGTAGTATCCACAGGCTAATGTGCACTACATCTGGTTACCCACGAAGCTCATACCTACTTTAGTAGAAGTATTTGCTGTACATAAACACGTATTGGCTTACTTAATAAAATACACTGTAGCTACCTATGGCCTGTGTGCTAGCGTAAAATTGCATATCTGAAACAGAAAATAGTGCCAGTGTGGTGTCATACAACATTTTCATAATGCCATTATTATATATATATATATATATATATATATATAGAGAGAGAGAGAGAGAGAGAGAGAGAGAGAGAGAAAGAAATGAATATATATGTATATATACCGTACTCTTCCGAATATAAGACACCCCCCCCACTCTTTTAAGACAAATTTTTGGAAAAATACTTTTTGAAGACCAAATCTTGTTTTTATAAAGAAAATAATTTTATTTGAAAATAATTCTAATGAAAACACATTGACTAAAACAAGGTAGGCTGTTGTTTTTAACATCTTTTAAACAAAATAATATTTTCAATATTTTTTTAGATGGAAGTGTCACATTTAAATTAACGGTAAATGTTTCCAAGGCCTTCAGCTGAATGACTGCTCTGGTAATGGGCATCCCATCAATACGTAATCACACACTCTCCTGTCAATCTCTTAGTAGCGCCGCTTTAAGGACCACGGTAAGATTTTCTTTGGCTGTTTGCATTTTTAGACGGTGTATCATCTCCATGACAACGCCTCGTTGTACTTCCGTTCTAACTTTTTTGTCAAATTGGCGAAAACACGTTTAATTTCTCTGAGTCGCGGCTTCTAGCGCTGGGCCTGACCATATAACTTTACCGTGCTTTCGGGCGGTCGTTGAGGCTCCGTCTAATCTCTGCCATTTCAACCAGCTGTTTGTAACATTAAAGGAGAAATCTGGCCCAAAATGAACCTAGGGGTTAATAACACATGATTACCGAGTCATCCGTTCTCTGGGACATGTTTTCATGCTAATCGAATGTGACCAGTTTTAGCCCAAACCGCTAATTAGCTTATAAGGCTAGTCGTAGGGGCACGAGGAAAGTAAAAGTAAATTGCTATTTCTATACCACTAACAAGGCTCAAAATAGCATCACACTTCCACGATAGCATAATGAGGATCCCTACATGTAAACCGAAGCATTGAGAACTTTGTAAGTGTACAGACAGTTTATTAAAAAGATAGTTTAGAAAGACAGTACTGTTCACATATACAGGCGGGTGCCGTCTTGGGAAAACAGTCACGACAGTCAAGTCTCCTTGGTCACTCCAAAAGTCCACACCTCCTTTGGCCGCCACTCCTTCCAGTTCTTAGCTGCAAATGACTGGAATGAACTACAAAAAACCCTGAAACTCAAAACCCTTATCTCACTAACTGCCTTCAAAGCACGTCTGCCTGTGCTCCTGTCTGATCACTGTACGTGCTAACTGTTCCCCGTCTTTCATCCACTGTTTTTGTACACCCTTACTCCATTATCTCTGTCAAACCCCATTGCATAGTTGCACAGATGCACATCTTCACCTGCATTGCACTATCATATCTGTTTATGCTAATTTGCACTATTCCCGCGATAGCTGTTGAACTTTTGAACTCCAGCCGGCCACTCTGCAGCCTGAGCTGTGGTGTGGTGTCAGGTTACAGCTTGTTGCTACAGTCATTACTATGGAAATAACCACGGCAAATCGTTTTTTGGGGGGAAAAATACGTTTTGGAATATTGGATTGTATGAGTTCGGCAATCGACTAGTGTGAATTTCACCAGAAACCAGGAAACAGAGGTATGGATTAACACAACTTTTATGCATTTCTGTCACAGCTACTGCAGTCAAATTCGCTGTGTTCCCTTGGTAGGAATAACTGCACATGGGTAGGGACTTGTACTGACATTTCAAACATGTTTAGAGGCTAAAAGCAAGTTTAAAACTTGCCCTGTTTAAGCCTGTTGGCTGCTAACTCTAGCAGGAGGATAACACGGTGTAGGCAGCACCGATTGTTTTCATTTTTCTCGCTACTGACAGCACTCCAAATTTACAAACAACAGAGCTACGGGTTGAAATCGACCGAAATTCTCCTTTAAGGACACCAATTTTCTTTGTGAATGAATAATGTGTCGTAAATAAATAAATGTTCTTCCTTAAAATACAGGGGTATAAATAAGTACACCCCTATGTTAAATTCCCATAGAGGCAGGCCGATTTTTGTTTTTAAGGCCAGTTATTTCATGGATCCAGGATACTATGCTACCTGATGAAATTCCCTTGGTCTTTATATATATATATATATATATATATAATAGCCCCACATCATCACATACCGTTCACCATACCTAGAGATTGGCATGGGGTACTTTTCATAAAATCATCTCTGAATGCAAATCAAACCAGCTATTAGGCTAATTGAAATAAAACCAAGCCAATCTCTAGGTATGGTGAAGGGTATGTGATGATGTGGTGCTATTTTAATTCCAAAGGCCAAGGGAACTTTATCAGGATGCATAGTATCCTGGATCCATGAAATAACTGGCCTTTAAAAATAAAAATCTGCCTGCCTCTATGGGAATTTAACATAGGGGTGTACTTACTTATGCCCCCTGTATTTTAAGTAAGAACATTTATTTATTTACGATACATTATTCATTCACAAAGAAAATTGGTGTCCTTAAAGATGGATTTTTCCTAATTTCTTTAATTAAGGCATTAAGATCAATTTCCAAAAGATGATTTTTTTATTCCGCTTTTTAGTCAACTTTTGCATGGGTTCATAAACGTATGAGTGCCACTGTATGTTCAGTTTGACTTCATTGATAAAATTAGGATACATAAAATACAAACATCAAGACTACCAGAGCTCTCTCATTCTTTCCCACTGCCTTATTGTGATGCAATACACATGTCTCTCTTGGGAACACACAAGAAAGCATCAGCATACAATCTGAACAATTTTCTCCAACGTCCTTTTTCCTCCCTTATTATCTCTCCCTTCATAATCCTCATAGGGTTATCCTCTTTCTCCCAAATCAATGTTCAAGCTATGGCAATCACAGCAAAACTCCCCCAATAGGCAAAAAACAATGAGGAAGCAAGAGAAAAAGCAATGATAAACAAAGGACAGAGGTCTGCTGGATGTAGAGATTAAGGAGATCAGTGGATGTGCTAGTGGGTTTATGTCCTCCTGAGAGAGGAACGCAAGGCAGAGACTGGGCAACAAGAGAGCTGATCTAAGAAACTTCTGTTTTGTTTTATTCAAGTATTCATAGTTTACCGATTTACATGTGAAAATATGTTGGCTCTATATACGCTATAAAAGTATTGTTTTTTTTAAATGGAGTCTGGTGGGTTTAGCGCTAGCGACCTCAGTCTTCATTGCTTCTGGTTTTAGTAGCGCCTTGAAGGCAACGAGATTGAGCAGATGGCGACACCACCAACTCCAAAAAAAAGTCAGATTGAGAAAATGAGCCTACTTCTCATTTGCTTTATTACCTCAGTAAACTTTGTCCTAATAGTTTTATGGCCTCAATCACTAGTTTCAAGTCTTCTTCAATACAGCATGATGTTTATTTTGTAAAGTATGGTCCCATTTAGAGTAAAATAGACGATAAAGCATGGGATGCTTTAGGGCTTGGCTACCTTGTGATTGACAGGTTGCTGTGGTAGCGACAGGATAGAGGCTGAGCAATGTGTATTCATGGCAACTGTGTATATTTAAATAGCCCCACAATCGTTTTTGGGTGTTGTCTGTGTTTTGACCCTTTCACTGTGTTTTCACTTCATCAAAGATATATAAGATAAGATATAAAACATTTTGGAACAAGTGTGACATGAGCCTTAGGGGGCTTTCACACCTGCCTTATTTAGTTTGGTTGTATCGCACTAGAGTTCGTTTTCCCCCTTGGCACGGTTCGTTTGGGCAGGTCTGAATGCAGCAATCACACTTGCATGTGCACCAAAAGCGGACCAAACAAGCGTACCGAGACCTCCTTGAAGAAGAAACGAACTCTGGAGCGGTTCGTTTGTGGTGAGAACGTGATTCGACCTCGAACCGCACCATCTACTGTATGTGTCCTCCACAAGTGTGAGCTAATGTCTCCTGTAGTCAGATCTGCTTTGCAATCTGCTATGCGGCAGAACATGCAAACTGTAGCAGCTTGTAGTGTTTCTCTCACAGAAATAGACTGCGGTCAAGCTCGTCGTCACGCGCATTTCCATCGAGATGCAAGAAATATGCACTAGTCCAGAACACTGGACCTTCTTTCTGTATTTCCTTTCTTGCTCCCGCCCCAGAAATGTCTGACCAATAAGCAGAGTGAACGCTCTTGCGTCATTTGTAATGACGCATTTGGTACGCTTGGATTTTTCCATGGTGTGAAACGAAACTGAACCAAGGCCAAATCGCGTCAAGTTTACAAAGTCATCAACTGATTCGGACCAAAGCAAACAAACTATAGGTGTGAAAACGCCCTTATTAACACCGCAATATTACTGCTGCATGGAATGCTCCATAACTCCCACCAGTGAAAGGGATTCATAGATAAAATATCCGACAGCCGAGCTACCTGCACCTGAACATTTGTCATCCTGCATAATTACCCATGTGCTTTTGTTTACTCAGAAACAACTGGAGATTCTGTGTTGGCAATGAATGAAATAAAACGAACATGAATCAGAGTTGAATCATTTAATTATAACCTTGTTATAACTATGGGTTAAAGTGGGATTTGGCAGGTGGGGGAACCCTAAGATCAGGGAAGCTGGTTCGCCTGTTACTCCAGTCATTCTTTCAAAGTGCTTGCTCGTGGGGGAATTGTTGGGTCTCTTTAAATTGTGTGGTCCGGACCTACTCTATCTGTAAAGTGTCTTGTGAAAACTTCTGTTATGATTTGACACAATAAATATCATTGAATTGAATATGATTGGACAATCACTGTTCAGAGGAGGGGGGGGGGCTTAGGCTAATGAAGGTATCTTTTGAATACAAATGTTGTGTTAGGTGAAGCTTTAATCTGTTTAGCATTATTTCCTCTCTTGGGCTTGTGAGGCCAACACTTCCCATTAATGAACTGAAAGTGTCTCATTTGCTAGATTGCAAGATTAAAGTCTTTTTACAGATCAGTTTACCCTTAGCTCTCACTGCCTTGATCAGGAATGAGGGTGGATAATTTAATACAGTTGTGCACGTCTGTGGTAATGGCTGCTGAAGAAGGCTTTCAAGGATTGTGGTCACTTCAGAATCAACCGCTAATTGTTTCTTCTCTTGTACATTTCAGGCCAACTAATGAGCTGTGAGCAAGAGCATCTGAGGGTAAGTCCTGTCTGTATGAAGGTATATTTGTAAGAAAACACAGACACATAGTCTTCCAAACAACTACACACTTGATTATACAAATTCCCTTGTGTTTGATACAGAAATGCCTTTATATACGTGACTGAGATTTATTAACGTGTGTATTTGTGTGAATATATGCCCATGCAATATGCAGTACTTACAGTAGTACTTTCTACTGTACTTTCTATCAGTGATGTTTACATACTTTGGTACATTGAACCGTATGGATGCAAATTAAAGACATGCACACATATTTGAACTTTAACGGCCACTGAATACTTAATATTGAAATATTTTACTTTTAAAACCATGTATCTGAATTTATTTGTTCTGAATTCACCTCTTTGAAATTAAAATATTACATTTCTTTATTTGCAATTTAAAAAAATCTGAATTTTAATATCTTTTTTAAGTGGCCACAAATTCAGATCCAACAATTCCTGGGTAGCCTCGATGTTGCTATGCGACTTATTTCTACTTGAATTTTTGGATCTGAATTTGATCAATTGGATTAGACTGATGTTTAATTTTTTTTTTTCAACCTGACCAATCACCAATCAGCATCCTGAATCCATAGACCATTTTGGTGTTTGTAAACAATGATGAAGTTTTTGTGTGACAGCCATGGCCCGCTTGCCTGGTCATCCGGTAATGTTAACAGTTAGCAGGGTTAGCATGGCGGCGCTAGCCAGGACCAGTCGGGATCACTTTACTGGCTGTGTCTCAATTAGTTTTAGCGAGTAACCAACTCGGGTACTCTAGCTATATAATTCAATGTGAGTACACAAATGTTGAAATGACATAAAATGCTCGTTCCTTGTAGCCGTGATAAATTAGCCTGAAGCTAATGCTTACCTGTTCAGGAGAAAATTAGCCAACTCTGCGTCCTTTTGGGCTCTAAGCTGTCTCCATCTTTCAAATACATCTCTAATATTTACCTGGGGTTTGTTACGTCTCTGGTCACGCAACTGTTAGAAACGTTGTTTTTTTCAGGTCAGGTAGAATCTATCTCCGTTAATCCTGTTTGTTTGTTTGCTGCTTTCATGGCTGTACTAACGTTACAGCTGTAGCGCGCTGGGTTTACATTTTTACAGGTATATCTGACAACCGGCCTGGCTGTCAAACTGGGCAGTTGATAACAACATTAACAACAAAACACGAACAGAAGTTCCATCCCGGAATGGACATTTCAAAAGGTGAAAATACTGGCATTAGTATTGTTGTCAGAAAAGATAGTATTTCAACTTAGCATGTTTCCTTAATGTCTGATGACGCATTGGGGTCATTTTTGGATTTACATATTGGACTTTAAGTAAACCTTATAATTTTTTTTTCATATATAGATTATTTAAGTATACAAGTAATGTAATGTGTAATCATTTGAAATGGCAGAAAACAACTAATAACAACTACAAATCACCAGTTTAATCTGACTTTTCTGACATACTTGAGGACGTCAGATATGGTGTTTCAGTTGGAGGTAAATGACATCAAGCAATCCATTGAAACAACAAACCCACATGGCATGGGTTGCCAGCACAGACATCAGACCTATTCAACAACCCCAGGAATGGAAAACCAAAGCTCTATATTTCAGTCTGTGTGTACTGTATTTGAGTAAGAGGGAGGGGATTTAAAGTGTGACTTTACACCCACTAAAAATCAGTTTTTTGCTGACCTCCAGTGGTTTAACTTCTCACCTTGCTGCAGTGATGTACAGGTGTATCCTCTGCCATCTCTGTTGGACGTGGTTGAGGGTGCAAAAAAGCACTCATCTGACCAAAGCCAACCACAGCCAGAGATGAAACAGACTTGTATCTTTGTATCAAAGGGGGCAGTGAAACACTGCTTTTCAGCCTTATGTAAAGGTACTTTTTAATGTGCCAGTAAACTGTATTGCGATTGTGGTAAATTTAGTTGTAGCACTGCGTTGCCGATGTGTGGAAAATGAACTTCATTGACACTGCTCTTGAGTATAAAAAGGTTTATTACATCAGAGTTTTCAGCATCATTTTACAGACCCATGGACATCTGGAGAGACGACCGACCCAATCTTCAAAATTTGTCGCTCTGCCTTTTCTTTGTGTGAACACAGTATATATTCAATGCATTGTATTAGCATAGGACGTGATATTTGTAAGTATATCATTGGACCAGATAACTGATCAATCGATGCCTGTTATCTGGCACAACTCCAAAAAAGGTCTCTTCTGTCTTGGGGGGACCTCTGCTCATGTTAACAGTTTCCAGATGTTCTCAGTAAATGTGGGGTAAAGTTCATGCATCTCCTTATACCAAAAACTTAGATCACAATGGTAAATAGTCAGATACCACACGATACACACCTGTCCAAAGCTACAGCGGTAACAGTAAAACATGTGCAGGTAACAAAAACCCGAAGGGGCCTAGTTTAGTCAGGCAAGGGCAACAAGTGCAAATGGGTGAACATGTGGAACATACTTAAGAGTGTGTGGTGATTAATAAATACACTCAGCCAATCACGTCATCAGTATCATTGCTCTGGACCAGCTGAGCCATCAGCTGATAACATTTTTTAAAGCTAATGGTCTAAGACCACCAAAGTGAAGATATTCAGGCTACATTCTCAAATCATATCTTTAAGACAGACTGGCTGCACTTCTATTTGCAAGTGATCAGATTGGATTTGTGTGTCCAGACATCACCAACCTATCTGTATAGGTTGCTGTGGTAACGACGTAGGCGTCAGTGTAGCTTTCCAACGAGGAAAGGTGAGAAATGGAGTTCCACCATTTCACCCTCTAGTTGCACTCGTCGTCAGAACTGTTGTTCTCCTTCACGTTGTCCTCCGTAGCACTCTGCAAGTAGCAGAATCCGTTATCTTCCGTCACTCTGGATTTCGTGTTGCCATTGCCGTTAAGTATTTTGTTGAGTGGCCTCTTTTACGAAATGCTTGAAGTGCATTTAAGTTGGGCTTTTATTGTGAAAGGTAAAACTGGAAGAAGTACATTCCATGTGGTTTTTATGCTGTGCAGACTTTCTTAAATCAATCTTTATACAATTTGGATATGCCAAAAAATGGATTTGGGGTGAAAGTCTGAACGAGCCCTAAGGGCCCTTTCACACCTATAGCTCGGTGGCGATTCAGGGGTGAAGTTACAACAGTGTTGCATGTTTCATTTGGTTCGGTTTGCTTTCACACTGCACTTTGTCAAAGACACCAAACACTGTAAACACACGTCACGCGATCGAGATGGTCGCTTGTTTATTGGACAGAGTATCCGAAACTCGCCGACACTTCTGGTCTAAAAAAGTACATTTTAAACTTCTTGGGTTTTCTGGTTCTGCTTTAGCGTTTATAGTATTTTAGAAAAAGGCGAACAATGAGCAGCTGACAGACAGCGAGTGAAGGAGAGAGAGAGAGAGAGATGATGATGATGTCACACAGACGAACAGCGATGTGTGCTCAGAATAAAATATGGATCTGAAAGTTATCATCCCTTAAATCATATATAAGTCTGTAAATTGTGTGAAAAGTTAAACTGCATGCTAGTAAATGCTCTGTTGTTGGTTCACTTTCTGTATTTGGGTCGGATCGTATTCTCATCTAAAGTGAACTGAACTCTAGTGCACTTAGAAGCAAACCGAGACCCCCGTTTATAAGCGAACCAGATTTTGTTTGTTTGATCCGCACCAGAGTTTGGATGAGCTTTCACACCAGCCCAAACCAACCGGACTATCCGACCAAATGCTCCAAGGTTCTTTTTAAATGGACCAAACGAGGTAGGTGTGAAAGCAACCTTAGTTACAAATTACAAATTGTGAGTTTCCTGTACCTTTCAATAAATAATCTAGTGATACAAACATTTACAGTCAGTAACACTAACATTAACATGCAATATTTTTAACACACGACAAGTCTTTCCGGAGTAGTGTGCATGCTGTACAGTATGTTGTTTCCCAGATTGTTGAAAATACAAGCCTGATAGTCCTCTTTGTTGTTTGTGTGTGCATTTGTTTCCATGCATGCTTCAGACACTTGTGAATGAATGCTTTGATGTATGTATGAAGCATCTGTATGATGAGCATATTTTGGTCTCATTACTGACTTAACAAGTGACTTGAGAATAGCAGTGAACCGGGAGCCTCATTATAAATCTTGTAGACTAGCTCATATCCACACTTAATGAGTCAAAGCTCTTGCCTCTTTGCTGTCTACTTGCCTCATGGGATTTTAGGTGTAGTTTGATATTTTATTGCTGGGTTAAGCAAAAGTGATTTTTTTTTTTTCCAATAACCAACCATGAATCTAAAAAATTAAATGCAGTTACAGCAGCAGTAAGTACAGTCTGTGGTGGCTCTGATGCCATGCAGCATAACTCTCATTAAGTTTTGGTTACATTTTGAGTCTAAAAATAAACTTCCAGTCAGTGTTATTATTCATGCAACGGCGTCTTGTTGTAAACCCCTCTACACACAGCTACCAGCCAATTTCGTTTCTTTTTAATTGTACATAGCCATAAGGAAATGAACAACTGTTTTCTTCAGGATAATGGGGAAATGAGAAGAAAATAGGTTACACTCTCAGATTGCATCTGGACTATAAATGGTTTTTTTTTCCTTCTGTTTAGTTATTTGGCCCTTAGGGTATTTTTCCTGTTATAACACACACACACAGACACACACACACACACACTTAGTGCGTGGCACTATCTTTGTGGGGACCCGTCATTGACATAATGCATTCCCTAGCCCCTAACTCTAACCTTAACCATCACAACTAAATGCCTAACCTTAACCCTTACCCTCACTATAACCTAATTCTAACCCTAATCCTAAAACCAAGTCTTAACCCTCAAACAGCCCTTTAAATTTGTGGGGTCCAGCATTTTGGCCCCACAAAGCTGTTGGGGCCCCACAAGTATACTGTATTCCCGGTTTTTGGACCCCACGAATATAGTTAAACAAGAACACACACACACACACACACACACACACACACACACACACACACACACACACACACACACACACAACCCTAATGCAACCTATGAAACCCATTAAAAACGTGATGTCATTTTATAAAATGTGGTGATGGATTATTAAACTATGGCTGTTTTGCAACCCAAATCAGTGCTAATTAATATTAATGTTTCTGTGCTGAGCTCTGCATAACATCCAACCTGCACCATGTTAAACATCAACACACCATGAACCTTAGGATCAAAGCGATTAAAGAGGATATTCTGAAGCTGAAATAACTGTAATATGTGTTTGCCATTACAGTTTTTTTCCCCCGATTGTTAACATGCACTGCTCAAAAGTGAAGTCACATTGTCAAGACTTTTCATGTAGTCAGCGGAACAGAAGGCTATGTGGACCAAACTGGCAATCAGTTTTCATTGCTTTCACACAAAATGCATTCAATGACCACATGTTCTAAAATCCATGAACTCTTTTCTCATTCGTACTCCACCACCTGCAAAACATGATATCTGCAGCACATTGTTCAAATGCTAACACTTTTTTTTTTTTACACTTTTAAAAACACATTCAAAACAGAATGATGGCATATTGTCTGCATTTCTGCAGTAACCATATTGACGTATAGCAAAATATTTAGAATAAAATTAAATAATAATCATTCCAAACAACTGATTGCAATTTCAGCAGAAAGAGAAGACATAAGATGTGATGTTGAGCGTGTGTGGCCAAATGCAGGAGAGAGGGAGGACTAGAACCCTGAGAGTACTTTACAGTATGAGTGATATACTATACATGTTGTTGCCAGGCTGATGAAGTGCAGACTTTACTATTACAGTTTTTGTGAAAAGTGAATGGTTAGACAAAAGCATCAAAACCTTAACCTTTTGTAACCATGCCTTAAACAAAGGCACCAAAAATACAAACAGGTTTTCTGTTTTGCACTTTGTTTGCAATTCTGCAACACACTTCTTGCAAAACACTACACTGTTTCTCACATTTAGACAATAAACTCTTGCAGTCATTGGGACACTTCTCTTCGAAATGCAAAACTATTTGAAATTGGCAACACACACGATTATCTTGTGTGCAGGCATTAAGGCCGTTTTATGGTTCTGCGCAGGCTCCACATAGAGCTTTCGCCGTAGCCTTCGTAAGTGGCCTGATGTTTATACTTGTGTGCTGGTGTGTGCGTTGAGCCGGCATGTGTGTGTGTGTGGGGAGTGGGTGTTAGAGCGAGGGAGAAGTGAGAGAGTGACGGCGATTAGCTTCGGAGCGAGTACCGACTCTAGAGTCACAGTGAGAGAAACAAAGTGTCTCCCCTGTGTTTTCTGACCAAGGTGGGAAATCTGTAGCAGGAAAAGTTAACCCTCTCTTTGATTTCATGATGTTTATGGAGAAGGAGAACCAGGAAATGAGTCGGGGGAAATGCAACGCTGCAAAGCCACGGCCGAGCAACATGCATCGCTGCGACGTGTAGTTACATTTTTCGAGAGGTGCACATCAGGCTACGGCGTAGGGTCCGGCGTAGACGCAGAGGGGTCTGCGGGGGTACGCCGTCTACGCAGAAGCATAAAACGGCCTTTAGAAGAGACGGCGCTGGGTGGGACAGAACAAAGTTAGAATCACTTCAGTAACGTTAGTTGTGGAATTCCAGTAAGAAGCCATTATTATTATTAATTTTTAACATCAGATGAAGTGATTCTTTTCTCTAATAGAGATGATGTTGTGTCGTTTTAATTAATTATAAAGTAGTCATGACAAAAAAACTATAATTTTTCCAAGAATCATCTATGTTAGCGGTTATAACATTACTTAGCTTGTTGAGTAACGTTAGCTTGTTTAATAGCTTGTTGGATAGTTAGTTAGCTAACTTGCTAATCCCACCCAACATGCTTTCACTGGTTACAGAAAATGAGCCAGCTGGCTGGTTAGTTAGCTTGCTTGCTAGGAGGCTCAGTTCTCAGTTCAGCATCATCTGTATAAGAGAAAAGAATCAGTTCATCCGATGTTTGAAGTGAATAAAATAGCTTTGCATGCCTACTTACTGGAGTTCCACAACTACACATATCCTCTACAATTGAATGATTTTGGCTGTATTGTTTGTGTCCACTAAAAAAATTGCTCTTGAGAAATTGTATGTTTATTGTGTAATGTAATTTAAGTCCATAGCTAGTGTCAGGAAAGCTGAGAGTTTAAGGAAAAAGCTTGCATGCATACAGTATGATATAGGTTGTTAATAGTGCCCTCTGCTGCCATGCTGTCAGCTGCGTTGCCATGTGCAGGATTGGTAATCTTACTGGTAATCACTTTTCTTCCCTTTTCAGAGTTTGCAGAGTTCTGCGGTTGTCAGTATGTTTCTATAACCGACTGCATAGTTTGTTTACTTACAAATCCATTCTGTGAAATCCATGTTGTGAATGCCTTTGCATTGGCCCATTTGACCAAGTTTGTGGTGAAAATTCTGTTTGATAAGACAAGAAGTCAAAGAAAAAGTGTGAATAGTGTGTAGAGAGGACCCAACTGGCCCCACAGACTCTAAGAAAAGGTAAAGATCTATACGCTCCTATGTGCACACTGTAGAGTACCTCTACTGTCTCATAGTGTCTTCAGTATGTGACAAATCTGAAATGCTTTTGCATCTGTGTTCCAGACGCTCCACTCGAAGATGTGTTAACTAATTTGTACCCCTGTTTCTTTAGGTAATTGATAACTCCCCTTCAGTGTAATGCACAAACTGAACCAACAGACTGTAAAGCTTATATATCAAGTGTTTCCAATTTGGTTTGTTTTTTATAAAATCTTTTTACATCCTATCTGGATAATGCTACTAAACTAGCAGAGGGCTATTATGGTTACAGGTGGTGAGTAAAATGATGGCCCACACTCCTGCCGCCTTCATACATATACATCTGATCTCATGCTTAATTACTGTTTTATTTTTGTGCAGGAGGAAATGGTATTTGTAAAAGAGGTCAGACTTGAAATGAAATCATGTCACTGAGCCACTTTGGGAGTGCATGATAGATGTTTCTTCATTTTTTCACATGACTTATTCTCTTGTGGAGCCACCATAGACTGTAACAAATAGTAGACATAGCATCAGTGACATCACCCATTGGTTTTTGAACTGCCCTTTTTGAAGCCTCGAGTTTGGCAATATGGCCGTCGCCATCTTGGTTTTGTTTTTTAAACCTGACGTGATGATTTTTGACGAGAGGGTGGAGCTGGGGAAGATGACGCGGCCAAGCCACTGTAGTTTATGGCTGCAATGCAAAAGAGGGAAATTTGCCAATATCAACCCTTCTGAAGCGAGTTATCCAGTGGAGATTTTTCGGCAGGTAAACACGGACATCCAGTTACTGGCGCCATTCATCTGCATGTACGGCAGTACAGCAAACTTTCCCTTAAGTTACCAGCTCGGCGTGTAGCCACGCCCTAAAGCATCCCCTGCGCTTGAGACCATCAACTCATTATGAAAATGTTTACTGAGGTAATAAATCAAGTGAGAAGTAGACTCATTTTCCCATCGACTTCAATAGAAACAGACTTTTTTTTTTGGGAGTGGGTGTAGCCCCTGCTGGAAATGAGATAGAATGCAGGTTTAAGGCACTTTGGCATTGACCTACCTTCATACCCGAAGCATCGTCCATTATTTTTTACAGTCATTGGGAGCCACCTGCTGTTTTTAGTAATTGAAAATGAAGTGAAGTGACACGGTGGCTTTAAATGATTACAGTAGATCAGCCTCTTCTATTCAGAGACTCATTTTGGGGTTTGTTTATATCTACTGTGATCATCTGTGCAGCTTGCCCTGTTACACTGTGGGAGCGTCCCAGTTTGATACACTGCTAACAATACTAGAAGCACACATCAAAAAGAGATTTAGCCAGCCAAGAACAGCTATTCACAAGAACACTTCTGCTGAGTGTACACTTTTGTGTGTGTGTGTGTGTGTGTGTGTGTGTGTGTGTGTGTGTGTGTATGTTTTTGTGTGTGTGTGTGTGTGTATGTGTGTGGGTGTGTGTGTGGTTTTCTCCACCTCTCCTCCTCTGTCTCTTTCTTTCGCTTTCATTGTGCAGTGGTATACCGTAGCCTCCTGCTGCATAGAGTAGATTTAGTCATTAGGCTCCCTCTTTCTCTCTTACACACACACACAGGCACACACTGAAACACTTGCGCATAGTGAAGTACACACTCTGAGAAGTGGTGGCTAAGCAGGATTTTAACAAAAGGAGTGAAGAGCAAGAAAGAGAAGTCAAAGGGAAAATAAAAACGGGTCAGAGGCGTCTTCCCGATCCAAGAGCAGTTGTCCCAGATTGACTGTGATGGTGAGCTGGTGATCGAGGGATACGCAATAGGTTGCACAACTTGTGTTTAAAGTAAAGGAGTCTGTTTCGCTGCTGCAGGGGAAGGCACTCAGCTGTCCAGTCATTATGATGATGTATCTGTGGGTAAGTTGTATCTGTGTGTGTGTGTGTGTGTGTGTGTGTGTGTGTGTGTGTGTGTGTGTGTGTGTGTGTGTGTGTGTGTGTGTGTGTGTGTGTGTGTGTGTGTGTGTGTGTGTCCTGTTTGTGATCTGCTTTGCATATTTGCTCAGTTGTAAATGTGCTGCAGAAAGTATTTTGTTGGTCAGTTGTTAGTTAAATTGTTGTTTGCTGTGCATTAAGCTACATTGGTTTAAGCGGAGAACATATAAGTATCAGAGGTGTTCATAAATTACAGATACAAACCCAGGTTTTACCTGCTGTTCCACACAGTTAAGATGTACATACTATAAGTCTATTTCTAGATTATGTCTTGTTTAGCAATTAGGGAATTAAGTAGCACGATCAGTCAGAGTTTGTGAATAAACCTGGCTCAGGAGGTAGGGAGGAAGTAGAGCACCAATCACAAGGTTGGTCGTCCAATCCCCAGCTCTTCCTGTCTGCATGTCGAAGTGTCCATGGGCAAGACACTGAACCCCAAATTGCTCCCCATGATGAGGCCAGCACCTTCCATGGATACACGTGTGTGTGTGTGTGTGTGTGTGTGTGTGTGTGTGTGTGTGTGTGAGAGAGAGAGAGAGAGAGAAAGAGACTGTGAGAGTAGTACACGTCATCCTGATTGGAAATTTCTTGATATCGACCATGGGTGTGTGCCGCGTTTATGCGTAACGTTTACTGTTTTGTCGTATTAGCCTATACAATAAATTAGGTAATCTGGCTTTCATAACTCAGTGCCTAGCCTCTTACTGACATCAACACACATCACTGCCTCGCCGCACTGCCCCCCCCCGTCTCCCCCCGTCCCCCCCGACCTCCTCCTTGCGACCTCTTTGACATATAAGAGCGTCACATTGCCTGTGACATCATTTAATAAATTATGTTTCTGTCAAAATGTATTTGACGAAGCTAATTTGTATTATAAGAAGGTGCTCGTATTGAACCTGGCTGGTTCTGATTGTTTCACATCACCTTAATACCATCAATACAATATCCTACTGAAGTGTACCCATCATGAAAACACCCCATAATAATTACATTTTAGAAAAAAATAATGAATAAAATTCTCCCCTTCAGATGTCTTATAATTTCTGTGTGCTGACTGACTCAAGGGCTTTGGCAGAGGGAACATGTTAATTGAGAAATATTAGGCCACCTTTAATGAAAGAAGGCTTGATACTTTTTTTAGCAAGTCCTATCCTCTATGCAGCACCACTCTTTATTTGAATAGTTCATATTTAATTGAGATTACAGCCCCACAATAAAGTAGACTGCTGCCCCAGAGAGACCGAAACAAATTTGCAAAAAGATTCCCCACGCTTTAAAAAGTTCATTGGAATCTGTATCGTGAATGAGGAACCCAACAAATCTATCACATTACCATTGAATTTCCCAAGGGCTCTGTATAAAGTTTTCTTGAAATTGAGAATGTGCTGCATTTCTCTACGCTTTATTAAGATTCAAACTCTTGCAGCCCCAAAGAAGAGATCATTAAAATCAATATTCAATTTGAAGGCTGCTGCTTGTGATGCTGCGCTTCATAAAAATGTCAAAAAGATTTAGCTGTGACATACACTGGAGGGACAGCTTGCATTTGTTGATATTGATTTGAAGATATCATAGAGAAAAGATCCAGAAGAACAGTTTTAGCAGCTGCATAATGACAGAAGAATTAAATGGAATATAATAAATGGCATTAAGGGACTTGGTGTAATAAATCAGTTTGGCGAAATTTAATAAAAGATTCTGCTAAATAAGAGGTTCAAAATGGAATTCCATCCGCATCTGCAGACGTCTGCAATTTTTAACTCATAAAGGATTTGTTTTTTTACACAAGTGTGTAGTGTCCTGTCTTGTTTCCCTGGCTGCTGAGTGGAGTGATGGGGGTTAGCTCCATCATCGGCTGTCCGACCACAGTCGGGAAGCCGAAGCAGGAAAAGCTAACACTTAGCTACTGTACTTTTTTAAAAAGTTTCCTTTTAGCAAAATACTTTGAGTGAGTCTAATTCCCTCTGGTAAACAGTTACACAGTGTAGCGTAGACTGTATATAGAATGTAGCATATGTTTAGGGCTTTTATTGTGAAAGGTAAGAACGGAAAGAGTGCCTCTGGTAAACGCTACCTTTGTCAGAGTTCGGAGAAGACATTGAGAAGGACTTTTGGTCGGCACCAAGGTGCTTCTGGAAAACCGCCCGCCACCTCAAGAGGGTGAAACGGGGAAACATCCGAGCTGTGTACAGTAAGAATGGGACGCTTTTGACCTCAACTGAGAAGGTAATTGGGCAGAGGAATGAATCCAACTAACACACCCTCTATGGTAGAGGCAGAGCTGGAGGCTGATGGTCGTCAATTTCCCTGGAGGAAGTCACTGAGGTAGTCAAACAACTCCACAGTGGCAAAGCTCCGGGGATTGATTGATGAGATCCGTCCAGAAATGCAATTAGCTTTGGGTGTGGAGTAGCTGTCTTGGATGACACGCCTCTTCAACATTGTGTTGAAGTCTGGGACAGTGCCTAAGAAGTAGCAGACAGGAGTGGTGGTTCCCCTGTTCAAAAAGGGGGACCAGGCAGTGTGTGCCAATTACAGGGGTATCGCATTTCTCAGTCTCCCTGGTAAAGGGAGAAAAAACCCTCCTTGTCGAACCCTCCTTGTCGAAGAGTAATAATGCGGATTCTGTCCTGGTTGTGGAACAACGGAACAGCTCTTCACTCTTCCAAGGATCATGTAGGGGCCTGGGAGTATGCCCATCTGATCTTCATGTTTTTTGTGGATCTGGAATAGACATATGACCGGGTCCTCCGGGAGATACTGTAGGAGTATGGGGTGAGGGGGTCCCTTCTCAGTGCTATCCAATTCCTGTACATCCAAAGCGAGAGCTGTGTCCGTGTTCTTGGTAGTAAGTTGGACTTATTCCAGGTGAGGGTTGGGCTTCACCAGGGCTATGCTTTGTCACCAATCCTGTTTTTGATATTCACGGAGAGGATATCGAGGCTTAGTTGTGGGGGGAGGGGTTGCGGCTCGGTGAGCTGGGGATCTCATCGCTGCTTATTGCAGATGATGTGGTCTTGATGGCATCATCAGTCTGTGACCTTTAGCACCAACTGGATCGGTTCGCAGCCGAGTGTGAAGCGGCTGGGATGAGGATCAGCACCTCTAAATCTGAGACCATGGTTCACAGCAGGAAACCGATGGAATGCCTACTCCAGGTAGGGAATGAGTCTTTACCCCAAGTGAAGGAGTTAAAGTATTGTTCGTTAAGTACTTGTTCGAGAGTGAGGGGACAATGGAGGAGATTAGCCGGAGAATTGGAGCAGCGGGGACGGTATTGCATTCGCTTTACCGCACCATTGTGACGGAAAAAAAAGCTTAGCCGGAAAAAAAAGCTCTCGATCTACAGGTCAATTCACCTATGGTCATGAAGGCTGGGTCATGACTGAAAGAACTAGATCCCGGGTACAGGCGACCAAAATGGCTTTTCTCAGGAAAGTGGCTGCCATCTCCTTTAGAGATAGGGTGAGAAGCTCAGTCATCCGTGAGGAACTCGGAGTAGAGCCGCTGCTGCCAGTTGAGGTGGTTCGGGCAACTGGTAAGAATGCACCCTGGGCATCTCCTTAGGGAAGTGTTCCAGGCACATCTAGCTGGGAGAAGGCCTTGGGGAAGAACCAGGACTAATGATTATGCATTTTCCAGCATAATTTATGACTAATTACCCAACATTTGGTTTCATTTTACATTTTGACATCATTTATTCTTATTTCAACATCTGTAAGAATTGAAATAATATACAATTTAAACACCTTGCAAAGGCCTTCATATACAAATGAAACCATTTTGAACTGAACTCTGTGGAACACACTCTTTACTCTCTATCATTCGGTTTGTGGACCTGCTGATTGTCTTTACTGGGTACATTTCTCTACATGTCGAGCCATGTTGCTTCAATGTAACAATAAGTGTTTAGGTCACACAGACCTTCCACAAACACATCCGCACATTTATATCAAACATCACATAGCTTATACAGGATTTTGTAAGGGCAGTAGAACGTATAGGAGAGTAAATTGTGCTTTGTGGCTGTGCTCAGAGGGCTACCAGTGCAGAACACAAATGACATTTCCTGTTTTGTAGTAAATTATGCAGGGCTTCCTGAGTGCTGGCTGAACAGGCACTCCATATATCCAGCAGAACAGCAGAAATATGATGTGGGAGCAAGCCTGGCTGACGGGTATTAATGGCTGCCACTGCAGCAAGGCGAACAGAGTGCTGAGCTGATGCTAAAGGGGAGAGAAAGACAGTTTGGATACACTGGGAGTTTTTCAGAGGAGGACAAATCAGTGTAGAACATTTTTTACAATGAAAGGCCCCTGAGCGTTTGAGTCAGGGTAGTTTTGGAGAGGCCTAGTGACCTGACCACCTGCAACTTTCACAAGGAGCTCACATTGAGTGTGTGTCTGTGCATTAGTGTTGGGTTAAAGGTGTGTTAAAGAAAGACGTCTGTCTTGTGTTTGATTGTGTTTTAGTAATCATATTCGTTGCAGCAGTTTTTTTTATTAATTAGCTGTATGCTGTACTGGAAGCTCACCAGTACCTGCTTTGCTGTGATTTGGATTTGTTAACTTTCCTTATAGAATTTTCCAAGTTGAATTAATGAATGCTACTTTTATAGCAAGATTTATTTTAGATGTTAAGGATTTAGTATCTATAGAGAAAGGGGATGAGAATTTAAACGGATGCCTTTTTTATGAAAAGACCTTCAACTTTATGGGAAATAGATTCAGCACTTATTTGCTTTCCATATTGTTTGCTGTTGACCAGGGGTGTCGGACTGGGGGTGGAAAGGGGACTGAGTACCCAGGGCCCTCATGTGAGGAGGGCCCAAAAAGATGCTAGAATGAATAGCTGTGGATGTGGGGAGGGGGGCATTGAGAATGCCTTTCTACAGGGCCCATGCTGTTGTGCTACGCCCCTGCTGTTGACACTACCTGTTTCCATTTGTATCATGTTAACTTGCTGTGCAAATCGATGCAGTCTCATTCTAAATTATTAAAATATAGTATATTAATTATGCCTTGCTCCATCTCTCTGTGCTTTCTGTCTCCATAATCCCATTGGTCAAACTAAAATGAAATTTTTAAAAACGCACTCAAATTTATAGTCTAGTTTAAATCCTAAAACAGCTGGCAATTGTACTTTTTAGCAAATGTTATTCAAACAGTAGCAAATAGTGCATTTGTTGCTGACTAGTCAGCGGATTATTGCACAGTCGGTGCTCTATAAGCACTCTACGCATGTAAATACCAGTACAATACAATGTAGACTGTGAGAAATTGGTTGATGTCACAGCATTAGTTTATCTCATGTCGATAATTAATATTCTATAATCAGAATTTGAGCATTTCCATGAAATTAACTTCCCTCAGAGTACACAGAGCAATGCTTTTGTCGGTAGAAAAAAAACATATGTTGCACATGTCTCTATTAATTGATTAAACTAAATCAAGAAGCTGAGCGGCTTAGGCTGGTTAATCATCATATTTTTCTTAGCTTAGTTGGCCTTCTGTTGAGAAGAAAGTGATAGCTGGAGCTGCAAGAGCCCTCTATCAGATATCCAAGGGTACCATCCAAATAATAAACTGGAGAGTTTACACAGACATAATACTTATACCTGTTCGTAGGGCCAACTATTGTTGGTTTTAGTCGTGTCATGGGAATTATACATCATGTTATAAACCACTTATTAAATGTTTATACACTGATTCTAAATTCTATATAGGGGAATTACAGCAGTGTGTCACAGGTTTACAGGTTACAGATATGGACCACTTTACACAGTGATTGGCCAGATATATGGAGGTGTGAAAGTATCTTGAGTTTGAAACTCTCTTTTTGCATTCAAAAGTTACATAACTTGTCACTGTCCTTTGAGCAATGGAGTGTAACACAATATATGCCTTGAAAGAGAAACTGTGTGAAAGTGCGCGCTGTTATCCCCATTTGTGAGATTCATTGCTTTGATTCAAAAAGACAGAGTTGTTGGAGAGGCATCAGGGGGCAGTGGGATGCAGCCAGGAGGAGGCTGTGATAGCAGGTGAGGCCTTTCAGAACAGGTAAAAATACATTGGGCCTCAGTCACCAAAATCTTAGTTATTTCTCAAATCTAAATTAGATTCATGAAGGTTTTCTTAAAAGGTGTTATTCGTACCTGTGTTCTTATAATGATGAATCCCATCGTCCTCCTATAACTGTGTGCCAGTTGGTCCTAAGTAAACACCACACCAATCCCCATAAAAGGGCATGAGACTGCAGGGACGTATGCACACAACAATTAAAAAAGCTGAGAAAATTGTAGAAATTATAACTATACCGTACTTCAATACAATTGTAAGGGAGGCTACTTTTAAAGGTGCCGTAGGTAGGATTGCGAAGATCCAGGACTTAGCCAAACAATTTGAACATTGACAACTTTTCAGTCCCTCCCCCTGTGCACGATAGAGCGCGTGTGAAGAGGGGGGAAGGGGAGGAAACCTATCTGCAGCTCATGCCCGGGGGGAGGGGAGGACGCTATAATATGTGTGTGCCTGAGCAGTGATTGACACGCAATTAGACACCTCCCCTGGCCCTGATTGGTGCATCTGAATAGGGAGCGGTGGATTTTTGCAAATCGCACTACAGGCTGTAGGTGGTGCCAGAGGAGCCAGATTTCTTTTTTAAATTACCTGCTTCATGTAGTTCTACTCGACCACAGGGTCAGTTTAAGCAAATATGACAGAAAGTTAGTCTTTTCTACTGCATCTTTAATTCCAGGCTTCTTTATGCAAATCAGCTCGACTTGCTGCCTATCCAAATCTTTTAAACTGACCGTTACACCGATAGATCTAAAATGAAGACAGATTCAGCAACTGCATAGCTTATTTTTTGGCGTAAAATGTTTTCAGAAACACATTTCAATGAACTATTTCCTAAAATAAGAAAACGTTTCCAAATGAGCCGCCGTGTTGGTCTGTTTGAAAAATCTGGGAGGAGACAGCCCAGGAGTGAAGCGTTCATCCAATCAAGTGCAGCCATTTCTGTTGTAGGAGGGCATAGCCTGTTATCTTAGCTTTTTATTGGTCATTGAAGAGAAATTGAGAACTTATAGGGTCAAGCCCACCAATGCTGGGAACCGGGGCGATCCCTGCCATCAAGAAACGCCAATGTGGACACATACCATAAGGGACACAACCTGACTTCAACCTGTGTCTTGCGAAAACACAAAACATATTTTATTATTTGCACCAATCTGCCACAATGATGTGTTCTTTTCCATTTGCTGATCCACCTCTTTGTCCAACTTGCGCCAGTTTGGCTCCTACCTGCTGGCCCAGCAGCTGTCTTGATTATTGACCAAATGGGTTATTTGTCTCACACAAGTAACCATCACTATTTACCAAATCGTATTTCCCTGCTTGCTGGGCTCCGGCGGGGCTCATTCAGCCACATCAGGCCTGTTATCGGCCCTATCATCAAGCTTGAAGCGTTTCCACGCTGTGCTTCAGTCAATGGCGCCTGTGAAAAGACAGGCTTCTCTGCCTAACAGCTTGCACCAGGCAATCTGTACTATCTCACACACACACACACACACACGCACACACACACACACACACACACACACACACACACACACACACACACACACACACCTAGGCAATCTGTGCTATCTATTAGCTGAGAGCTGAGGGTAGTCTATTCCCCTGAACAGTACTCTCCTCCTCAGACATCTCCTCAGATTCAATCAATAGCAGCTAGTTCACCACAGAGAGGGCTGTCCGTGTGTGTGTGTGTGTGTGTGTGTGTGTGTGTGTGTGTGTGTGTGTGTGTGTGTGTGTGTGTGTTCCTGTCTGTGTTCACAGGAGAGAAAAAATCAGAGACAGTGGGGGATACAGGTAGAGAGATGGAGTGGAGTCTGAATTGAGATGGAGTGATGGTAGGGACAGAGGATGAGGAATGCTGATGCTGCTGTTCTATCACAGAGGATATCTAACCAGAGCACCACATTTCTCTCTCTCTTTCTCTCCCTGTCTATCTCTCTCTGACCTGCTCTCTACCATGCCTCCCTCCTGCAATAATCTTTCTGAACTCTCTCTGTGTTTTTTATTTGCAAATCTTGCACTGCAGCAATGTCCATTATAAAATGCATCATACAGAGAGGGAGCGTTAACTTACTTTCTGAATTTGGAATAGTTGATTACCCATCTCCTGATTATTTTCTTTGGAGTACAAAGAGTAACCAGGTTGCCGCAGTGCATGTGAACATGTTCTCCAATTACAGACAAAAAAACCTGATTGCTGATGTTCATCGGCAGAGAGAAAAATACCTCAAAACCTGACATGCAACAGCTGAAACCTCCTAATTTGCACCAAAATAAATTCTACATTTAAGTGTCTGGTGCAAATACATAAACAAAAATGCACGCATAGCAAAAGATAAACCTCAGTGTGGCTGCTTCAGATAGATTAAGCTCACTGGTCCTCCTCAGGCAGCATGACCTTTTTCCCCCAGCAACCTGCTTTGTTGTGTTCATGTAAGCGTAGTGAATGTCTATTGGGCAAAATTATTAGGGAATGTTACTGCAGCTACTCTCTTCACGTAATATCACCCTGCCCATGTTGCTACGCTATATTTTCTTTGTAACTTTAGTTATTCTTAAATAGGGTTGGGTACTGAAACCTGGTGCCAATATAACAGCGGTGCCTAAACGATCTGTCTCTACCACACTGAATGACAACGCAGATTTTGGTGAGTCAGAAGCATCACTGCATGTGACGCTAGTTAACACTACACTTGGCAGCAGGTAACGTTAGCCTACCGTTAGCTAGCAGCTGGCTTAAACACGGTTAAAATGCTAAAAAACTAAATGGTCTAACGTGTGGCTGTATTTCACTGGAAAGACTTCCAACACAGGGACGTACAACAATCTGCAGCTAAAGACACAGAGGAGACTAGCTACACTTTCAGACACCATGGACACTGCCATAGCCGGAAACAACACCAACAGGACTTGATAGTGCGTTCAATTGCACGTTGTAAGCTCAATCTCTCTCTCTCCCCCCCCCCCCCACACAGAAGAACCAAGCAGGTCTGCCTTGTCGCACGATCCAAATTTTCTTCATAACTTGCCATTTTCAGCGTGTAGCTTGCTAGCTCGAAGGTTGTTGTTGTTTCCCCGCGAAGGGCTGTGCTGGATGTCAGGCAATTATCCTGGAAATGCATTGTCATTGATCCAGACTAGATCGTACCTAATACCTAATATTAGATTAGATTATTACATTCAAAATAAATTTTGACCAAAAATTTCAATTTGACCATATGGCCTTAGCAATAAATGGGCCATTCTTTAATGTAGCCAAATCAGTTTGTGCTCTTCTTTTTTATTTACCAGAGCAATCAAACAACTCGTTTTTTGGTTTTTAACACCCATTTACAAAAGGAAAATAGAATGAACAAATATAGACAGACCCAAACAAATCGGTAAAGAGCTTTTTTTTCTCTTTTTTCCAGGCTTTCTCTAGATAACTGTTTCACATGGGAACAGCTATCTTAGTCGTTGAGCATCATCCATATTTACAAAATCAATATCTATTTTTATCTTACTTAACAAAGCACAAGAAAAAGGACAATATAAAACAAAATGGAACTCATTTTCTATATCATTTAACCAACATATTGAACAGATGTGCGTTTCTTCGACATTAACATACCGTTCACTTTCAGTAACAGTCAAAGGTAAAATACCAGATCTCAACTGAGCACATAGAGATTTTTTGCCAACTTATATAGAACATAATTCTCTGTGCCGTATTCAGTTTTAATCATCAAAGAAATATGCAATTTTGGCTTAGTCATATATCGTCAGCCCATTTGTCCTTAGCAAACACAGATTCTTTAAACAAACCGATATTGAGCTTTTCATTATTAAAAGTTATGTTATAAGTTATTGAAAATGCAAGTTTCATTGACTGAAGCAGTAACCACAAAAATATATGTTGTTGTTGAAAAGCTGTAGTAACAGCTCTAACAAAATTTAAATGTAGGCTAATTCAATTAAATAGCTGTGTTTCCATCAACAGTTCGAAAAAGAGTTAACACGCAAAATGGGAGCTGGAAACAGCTTTGCCGACTAAGTTGTGACGTAGCAAACATGTAACTCACATGACTGATGCCGTTTCCGCTGTCGTTATTGCATAGCCCTTGCTGTGTGCATTACAATAATGGCATTTCTTTGTCTTCAGACAGCATGCGACATGGCCAATACTAATTTAAATGCCTGGACAATTACAACATGCCCAATGGCAACACATTCCTGAATATACCTACCTCTCTCCATTTAGACAAAGAACTTAGCTTCTAATCTCTTTGATTTACTAAGCCGGTTTGCAATCTACAACCATGTGTAACGTCAACTTGTGACGAAACTACACTTTGCGTAGTCTAGTTTATTCGCTCTAAATGATGGAAAAGCTTCTAATTAGCACATTCTCTTTTTTCTTTTTTGCGACATTTTAAAAGTCCACTTAAAATTAGCTTGACAATTAGATGGAAACATGGCTTATGTCTTTATTTATGTACATTTATATGAGGTCAGCTTTTCCTCTTGTATAGGAATGAGAAACGATAGATAAATAACTGTATTAATACCCAGAGGGGATGCACAATAACAAAAGATACCAGCCAGCCAGCACACAGCAGACAACATGACAGTAATGCTGTTACCACAACACACATACAACAGCATACATTCAATTCAATTCATCTATAGTATCAAATCATAACAAGAGTTATCCCAAGGCAATTTACAGATAGAGTAGGTCTAGACCGCACTCTATAAACATCAAGGCACTGGCCACGCAATTCTTCTAGAAATCATTTTAGAGCTTGTGACTGACATCAAAGGACTTCAATTTCCTGAAACAAGTCAATGAGATCCTTTAATATAATTCTTTTAAAACTGCAATAGTAAGCGAAGGAAGTTGCCATGTAGTTATTGATGGCCACATTGAAGCCAAAAGCAGGCAAAGAAAGGCATCTTCCTTCACATTGAGTCAGCAGCGGACATTTCCCCAAGCTAACGCACACACACTGCTTTTACATTATTCTCATAGCTTCAGGTCTCAGCCTTTGCTGCTGACATTTGAGTTCCACAAGCAGACTGAATGACCGTTGCCGCCAGTGTTCAATTGCCTTGCTCCGCCATGCGTGGCAGGTAATAGACCACACAGCCACAAATGGATGTACACTCTCAATACGCTACAGACACCGTTACACATATACACAGTCACTGTGAAAGTGCACTGCAGAGGAAAGTCAGTGTCTGTGGCACAAATACAAATAATACAAATACTGTGTCAGCATTTCAGCAAAGTAATAAGGACCTCAGAAATAAACCAAATACTATAAATTCCCCCCAAAAAGCTGGTTCAAATAATTCAAATAATAGTTGGCCTGAATAAATGAAGTAGATTGTTAAAACCACCGAGGGGATTCAACCAAGTAACAGATTTTAAAAAGTTCTGCAGGAATCCAGTGTAGCTGTATTAACAGCCTCCTCAAGTGGCCCCTAGAGGCTGCAGTGTTTACTACACCTCACAACATTATTACACAACCATTATATCACTTGATTTTCTTTATTTATTTAAAGCCCTAAGAGTGTTTATTATATTATATGTATTTCCCTAAACACAGTTAGAATCCCTGTTCGAGATTTTTTTAAATACTTAATACTCATCATGACCTGATAATACCTAGTCTCACATTGGCCAGCTCTATCTCCACAGGGCTGTGGAGTAAGATCTGGCTCCACCACAGATGCATTCTGACATAGGAGAAAAAAATAAAACTCTGGGTTGTTTGCATTTCTTTAAACCAATCACGTCATCTTAGGGACTGTTCGTTATTTAATTAAGGGGTCACCGGAGGAGTTTTGTGGCCTCTAACCTAAAAAGACGTGACCCTCCCCTCGTCAGTAATAATTTTCCTATGACCCTCCAAAACGATTTGAAAAAAAGGCATGACCCTCCCCTCACGTGCAAGTTTGCACTTAGCAAGGAAGAACAGATACCATTTGATTTTTACAGCTATGACATACAGAAGTTAACCTCGCATTCTCATCTTACACATCACACTCCTCTGTTATGGTGTGGTGGCCATTTCAGTAGATTTACTCACTGACATTGTTGTGGAAACACAATAAGCATGGAAACTAAATGCACACTTCATGCATTACTGCATTACTTCAAATACTAAGTTACTCCTCTAGTAAACTAGTATTCATATGAAATAAAACGATAAAACATTGAGACCATTCAGCAAAGGACGCTGGGATATAACCAGGGCATGAAGTTAACTTTTTTGACCACCAGGGACTTTTTACCAGCCAGTTTTTTTTTTTGCGTCATAAAGGTGAAAAACAGGAATTGCTGTGTCTCTATGATCCTATCCTGTCCTATTGATGGTAGCCTACTGGTGGACATTGCGCCGTCATCACGTGCTGTAGTATGGGGGCCCGCCTTGATAATCCTGCATAGGGGCCAGGTGTTGGCTCGTTACGCCACTGCTTATAAGAGATGAGATGACTGACAAAATCAGGAGTAGCCTACGCGCACCACAACAACAACAAAACACTGGTGAATGCGCACCATAACACATGAATGTTTTTTGTATAGTTCTTAAAAATAAAAAAATAAATAAAAAGGAAACTTGTTTTGGGGAGAATAATACTTATTACTATTAATTAATTACTCTGGGCTGAGATTTTCTAGTAGCCTTACCAAAAAGGCTCAGGATGCTGCAAATGTTGGTATAATATGAAAAAGGCTGGTGGATTTAAGACACAAAATAATTTATTGGATGAATCAAATATGAACATATCTGTCATTGTCAGTGGCTTGTTGATCTTTACATTGTTAGTTAATTTCCTATCCTGGCCTGGGTTAATAAAGTACTTATTGGACTTTAACTTATCATTGCACTTACAATAACGTAGCTGTCCTCAATTTAGGTCATCCTGTACGTCTCATCTGCATTTTTTCCTGCATCCACCGTGTGCGTGCGTGTGTTTGTGTGTGTGTCTGTGTGTGTGTTTGTGTGTGATTGTGTGTGCGCGTCAGTCGCGGGGGAAACGGAGCAGCCCCGCCTGCTGCAGAGAGCCGACAGATTGAAACAGCAGCCGCTGACTTTAGAGTGAAAAAACGTTACAGCGTACATTGATGTTAAAATGTATACAGGTTGGCAGGACGGTCTGAAATGTTTTGCACGGTCTTTCGCTGTATGTTTTGTTGGTAAATGTGAGATGTTCGAGTCACACACACGTCTCGTCTTCATATCAGAAACTAGGAAATGAATTTTACCCGTTCTCACTCCCGCTTGGTCAGTGGCTGCACGTGGGACTGCTGGGATTGTGTGAGTAATGAAAATGCGATAGGGGGACCCGGCTGTCAATCAGTGTCTTCCAGTGATGCGGGCCCCTGATTGGACCAGGCCCGTAAGCAACTGTGTACCCTGCTTACCGATAGTTACGAGTCTGAATCACTCAATTCTCATTGGCTACCCGCCAATGTGGCAGGTAGATTGACAGTTTCACCCGCCAATCACAAAAGTTACCCGCATTTGGCGGGTGGGCGGGTGCCAATTTCATGCCCTGGATACAACCAATTCAACACTGGTTGCTATGGACTTGTCACTATCGTCATTGTATATTTTAGCACATAGGTAAAGCTGCCGAAGCTGAACATTATATTCCAAAACACATATGTTTATTTTTAAAGTTTTTAAGTTACATTGTAACAATTTAACAATTCGCCCTTATGAAATCCAATCGTGGCACGGCTGTTTTGGAACGCAATAGACAGACGCTTAAATTCAACTAAAATTTAACAGTGAACAATCAGTGTTGGACCTACAGTCTGTTGAGATGCCTCTCCAAACTCACCATAAAACGTTAAGACGCGTTGAGAAAAAAAGATCCGTATTTTGCCGTAATCCAATGACACGAAAAAAAAGTAATCCACAGCGATCAGTAGATCCACAAAAAGGTAAATGATACGGTGTATCCAGCAAGGCCTATACGAGCGTCACATTCACCAGCCAGCTCCAAACAGGTGAACGAGGCCTCTCCACTTCGCCGTTTAAACAAAGTGGAATAAAAGTATAAAAGTCCAAATCTACACAAAACCCGCAATCAATTAGTAAGCTGACATCACATGTATATGGCATTTAGGAAACCTTTATTGCAAGGTTGGCACGGCAAGACGCCAGAGTAGTGCAACAGTAATTTTCGTTTTTTTCAGACCATCTGCTAGGGGGCCGAGACTGAGAGCTACATGGAAAAATATGCACCAAACAAGCCACTTTGAAATTTTGCTCTTTTCATGAATAAAAAAGTTGGGTGACCCCCCCACCCAGACTAAAAAATGTTGGATGACCCTCTCCTCAGCAGAAAATAAAAAGACATGACCCTCCCCTATTTTCCTCCGGTGGTCCATTCCATAAATACCGAACGGTCCCTTAGATGCTGCAAAGCTCCGGACGCAGCGACGGTGGCTCTGCTAAATAGTCTCAGGAAAGAACTTGTTTGGGTATAACATTTGCATCCCGCAAAAGAAAACGTCACATACAATATTAAATGAAGTTAACTGTTGACACAGTACAGTAACGTGAGCTATTTAAATTAGCTGGATACATGGTTTAACTATCATTAGCTCTTACCAGTGTATCTCCGTGTGTACTTCGTCCACAGCAATCCCACCAATCGGTCCCAAAGTTAGAGACTAAATGCAGTAAACATATTCTTTGTAAATCTTTACGATCATTCCCCGGAAGAACCAAGCAGGCCTGCTTGCTAGCTCGAAGGTTGTTGTTGTTTCCCCAAGCGAAGGGCGGTGCCGGATGTCAGGCAATTATCTTGGAAATGTACTGTCGTTGATCCAGACAAGATCGTACCTAATACCTAATATGAGATTAGATTTTTTTTTCTTTTTCAACTGAACAGCAATGTAAATGTAAACAATAATAAAACCATTCAGGCAATATATTCTTTACACCATTTACAAAAGGGATGTTTAAAGAGGAATAAAGTGTAGCAAAGCAAGCAAACAAACAAATAAATAAATAAAATAGGGTTTAGGGTTTACATACAAAACATATAGACTTCACATAATCATACTAATGCTTCAATATTATTTTTTATGTTAATTATGTATTAAGAATGAACCTATGCCCCAGTAATTCTATCTGTATTTAGTGTTAATTGTTTAGTCTCACAACTGGAATCAAAGACACAAGTGAAATCAAAGCCCACTATAGATCATTATAAGGTTATGAATTTATTTTAATTTAATTTGCTCAAAACACACACATACCAAAGTATATTAGGTATTATTACATGGCTTGGTTGAATTCTAAGGCATTCTGCGATCTGCTATTTCTTGATAACAGACGTTGCTAAGTATAACACACCATTGCCATGCATAGCAGAGCGTTGCCATGCTGGCCCAGCTGGGGTCAGTTACACACTGATGGCAGCGTTAATGAAGCCCAATGGACGAAATTGCAAAATTAAGAATTTAAAAAAAGCTATAAGACAGATTCCATATGATCCCTACGTTAAGTCAGTGCTAAAAACTAACTGGAGATTTGAAAATGTGACTACATCTAAGTTTCCAATCAAGTCACCCCACTGTTAGCCTGGCTCTGCCCTCCTGCGTACTTCTGCTCAATTTTCATTTTCCTTCAGTACTCCGTCTGGGTATGCGGTATATTTTGGGTTTTCTCCAGCAAAAAATTTGACGGTCCAATCAGCGAACAGAGGGAGTGGCTGAGAACGATGACGTTGAGGTCGTGACGTGTGCTAGTTTGAGTTCTAGCCTGGTCCTACCAGACAGTATGTAGGAGGGTGGAGCAAGGCTACCAGATTGGCTCTGGGCAGATCCAATAGTTTTAAACTACCGCCTTCAAGGAAGTTAACACTTGTCAATGGAGAGTGGCCAGACTCTCTATACAAATGAAATGTACGAGAGTCTGGTAGAACCAGGCTACCCCACTGTAACTATAATCTTAAAAATGCATTAAACAATTAAAGCTGCAAGCAGCGTTGGAAGGGCCCTCACACCTATGTGGGAGTTGGGGTTACTGGCGGACGCAGCTGGATATGGCAGTGCATTAGCGCAACCGTTGGATCCAGGTCCGACCTGTGACGATTTCCTGCATGTCTTCCCCCGCTCTCTCCCCTTTCTCACCTAGCTGTCCTGTCCATTAAAGGCGGAAATGGTGGAAAGGAAATGGTGTATTGCAAATATTGTACCAAGTATAGGGGGCGGGGCAAACCGTCACCAATGAAATAGGAACTCTCTAAAGCGTAATAATAATAATTTCTTCAGTTTCAAAAGGGCTTCGCCGGCCGACATAGTCGGCGCTCACGCCCTAATAAGTCCCAGTGGCTTAGGCCCGGTGGGCCATCAGGCTTGCAATACACCGGGGGAAACACTGTATCTAAACATAATAAATCTCTAGCTATTTGGGGCCCTTATACCTCGGGCCCCCAGGCAGTTGTCTACCTTGACCATCAACCAGAATGTATTTCACCGGTGTTGTGATTTTGGGTAGCCGCGACTTGGTTATGTGACATTATGTCATGCCAGCTGTGTTGCTCAGGACCAAAGGAAGCGCAGTGAGCGTGAAGTTGTTTGGATGAGCGGTTCTGGAGAAAGCTGCAAGCAGCCACACCACAGGCCAAGCAGTCGACCCTGTTTCAAACAGGCCCGTTTTCAACCGGCACTGCACTAGTGACAAATTGTGATACCAAAATAAATGAGAAGAAAAAACAATAGGAGTGACAAAAATGACCATCTCACAACATAACACACACACAGTTAAGAGCTGGGAAGGAAGCAGAGGTTTATTCAGTCTCTCCCACAAATTGGATCATCAATTAATTTAACCAACTTAAATAACTTATATATTTACCTAATGTACACACACATGCACGCACGCACGCATACACCACTTAGCTCATTACGTGGTGCCATATTTATTTTGCTGGGAGAGTGCTGCTACTTTAGTCTGCTTTACAAAAGAGGGCAGTCCTTACTCCTGCTGCACTGTTTAATTGAAGGAACAGATTCTTTTCCTCCTCTAATTACAGGGAAGGAAGGAGGAAAACCTTGAGATATGGCCACTTTCTCTCTGCACAGACAGCCAATTATGGGAATAAATTGGAATAGCTGGGTTGAAATGTTTGCTGGCTCTGCACAGTGGGGAGACCATTTATTTTGGCTTTTAAAACTCTAATGGCAACAGGCACTACTAGCTTATGTTTAAGCTTTATTATCTCTAAGGTTATTCATGTCATAAAGCATGAAGAGCTGTGTGTTTCTACATTTAAGCATATGTGGCTCAACACCTCACGTAAAAGAAAATGGTAAGAAATCCAAATAATAGACTGTAAGATATTTAAACTAATACAATAACAACAAAATAAGACTAAAACCTAAATTAGACAGTTTACTCGACCTAGAACCTTCAATGTAATGTGTATGTAATCTAATGTAACTGCCATGTGACTATGTGTGTGTGTGTGGGTGTGTGTGTAATGATAGCTGAAAGTCACTTTCAGGGTTTCACTGAGACTGAAGAGCGATCAGAGGAGGTAGAGCCTCTCATACTTTTTCTCTGTGAGGTTTGCTTGTGTGAGTGTTCCCAGTTGGATTCTGCAAAATCTTTTCAGTGCACAGACTTTATGTAAATCACTTCTGTACACAAGTAGGAGCGCATTCCTGAGATTCGTTAGCATAGTCAACACCCAGACATTGCTATGAAAAGGCAACATGTTCCACATGGTTTGTGAGCAAGTTTCATTCACAAACAATGCTACCAAAGAGTAAAAAGAAGAACTGTGGAGCTTCAAGTTATGCTGTTGAATACCAGCAGACAAAAACAAGACAAATTTAGCAGCGTCAGTGGTCATACTAGGGGACCAGAAGCCCTGTTGGCTGCCAATGACGTGACATTGGAGCGGTGCTGTATCATGACAAAAAAAAAGATGGAATGTTTTGACATGAAGTTAGATGATGAAGCAAAAACTTGCGGTCAAAGGGATGTGAAAGTCATACAGATGAACTTTAGGATATTATACTGCAGGTAGTCTCGCTTTGTCAGACCTTTCTCCACCGCGGCGCTGCAGAGGAGGATCTGGCTAGTCCACACAGCATTCCTGGATGGGAGAATAACGTGCTCTGGTTTATTGGCATTTCTTTAAACCAATCACAATCGTCTTGGGCAGTGTTAGGCACCGGGAAAAGCCACGGTGCTGCTACAAAATAGCCTCGGGAAGGAACTTGTTTTGGTGGAACGTGTACAGCCTCAAAGGTTGTTTTAGTCGTGCAACAGAAAACTCAGATTGGACAGATAGTCTAGCTAGCTGTCTGGATTTACCCTGCATAGATCTGAGGAGCAGTTAACCACAGTCCTCAGAAATCCACCGGGGTTTAAAATGTCAACACAAAGGAAGCCAAGGCAACGGATATCGGGGCTAAATGAGTGAAATGCTGCGAAATTTCCGTCGGCAACAGAGCAATCCCGGAAGGATTTAGATATTAGATATACAGCGGGTGGTGTAACACTGTTGGTGCAACTGTCACAGCACAGGTAGTACTGGAAAAATGTATTGTTAGATCTAGGAGATTTAATTACCACTGAACCTTATGCTGTACCAGCTACTGACAGGTCACAACATAACCTGAATGTCTCAGCTGCCACTGAACAAGAAAAGGATTCAGGCCTTACATGGACCCCCCAATAGAGCTCAATAGTGTGGTTCTGGAAGTGAAAATCCCATTCATTTTCCCCAAATGGATTTTGATTTTTAGCCATAATGTCTAAATCATCCAAGGTCGACGGACCACGAGCTACGAGGTTGTAAAATGAAGGTCTATGCCTCCGTAGAAGCCACAGGTTTGTTTTGAAGAAAAACATATTTTATTCACGATGCCATGGAGAAGTACTACACTACCTACAATCCAACACAACGACATCTCTGATTGGTGGAGCTCGCTGTTACTATGGAAATGTACCCGCGAACTGCGAAGGGCTATAGCGAGCTGCTACTATCGAAGTCTATGAAAGTTTCTGTACACGGTCTTGTACCTATACCTTTTTCACAGTATGAGGAATTATTTGGACCATTATTTGGTATGTGAGTGCTGATAGATTCATTCATTACAGTGAGAGTGCTGCAGTAAAAAGCAAGCTGAAAGCCGGCCAATGCATGCAGAGCATTAGTCATCAGGATAACACTAAACACATGAGTCAGCTAAACACGAGCAGCTCTGCTTAGTGCAAATCATTAGATTTCTGTGATAGTGTCAGTGTGTGATCAAAGCTTCATATCAATTATGCCCTAAACACGTGAGAGGAGTCTAAGATGATTTTGACATGACATAATGCATTCTAGGAGGTATTTTTATTCACTCAATTCACAGTTTTTAGCCATGCTAGCAGCATGCCTCTAGGAATGGCAATGTTGGTCTGTTGCATGGTCAGTCGGACAGTTCCACCACTTTCGACGTCAGACTTAAATATCTGGCCTTGGGCATTCGTAGTCTCCAGAGGATGATTCTTAATTAGTCTTTCTCTGACTTTTCCTATTGCACTATCATGAAGATTTGCACAATTAATTTGGAATTGATTGCTAGGATATTTGGTGTATACTTTAATATCCTATTCAGGATGAACTGTAATAACTTTGATCTGTTAACGGTTCATCTTGAACAATTATCAGATCAAAATTAGTATTTGTCCAATACCTGCAAAACTATTGGGATTCGTATCAGTCTCAACTGTAGTTTTGTTTATGAGTAAAATAAAACATTGCTGTGGCCTCTTGGTTTTCTATTAACTCAGCAAATAACAGTGAATAATAAAAAAGTATTTCTGTTCAGAGAAGTGAGTGGAAGCGGGGACAGTGAGTATGATATGACTGTAGTTGGACTGCTATGCAGATGTACATAATACGGAATTATTCAAGACAACATATAAACATTATCTTAGCAAACATCATCAACAGCGAGTTTTTAAAAAATGGATCAGAAAACAGGAGGTTTCTTACTGGAATAAGACAAGGCAACTGGCCTTCTTTCTGGAGCAGCCTCAACCTGCTGAAAGTGGATGGTCTTCACCCTACTGGAAAAGGCATTGCTATTTTATCCAGGAATATATAGACAGGCGTTTGGCAAGTTTGACATTATGGACCTAGTGTTCGGCAGGTCGCAGGTGATTGGAGAGCCTGCTAGGTTCATAGTTAGTGCAGATTTAGAGTCTATTAGCTTAGTTTATATGTCCAGCCAGGGAAACCTCCAAAGTGCAGACTATCAGACTGATAGCCCAATTTATAACATTGAGACTGTCTCCCTCCTCTGCCTTTTTATTAATAAATTCTCTTTCCCAAAATATATGAAACACAAAAATCTGATTATCATCCCTCCCACGGATGGTGGTGAAACGTACCACAAAGCACCTGATAAAGTCTTCTAAAGCTAAATATCTAAGGTAATCACAATTTGACATACTGTTGTGTGCACAGGCCACCAATATTTTCTACTAATAATAAAAGGTCTCTTATTCCAATTAATATGTCATTAACTGGTAGCTCTACAGACTTGCCTACAAATGAAAGCTGCAGCCACAACAAGTAAAATATAACCCTCAAATTTGTGTTTTCGCTTCAGATCCCTGTCTACCAATGCCTTACGATACATGATTTGATTCTTCAGCATCAATCAATCAATTTGTATTTGCAGTTAAACCTAAGTAATGACAACAAAACACCCCCCCCCCTTCACACAGTTGCTAGTAGCCAAGGAGGACACAGAGGATTAAAAAAACATGATGGACTCTTCAGAAGCGCAGGAAAGTCACCGGACGCCACAATCTTCTGAACATAGCCATACTGAGAAATACAGAGAGAGTTGTGTGGAGCTGATAGTCTTAATTTAGCCTGACGCCGTCATACTCAGATTCTAGTCAGAATATGAGGGTCGTGTTTCAACCGAACCAGGAAAGAAAATGCCTCTGCACTCAATTGGATAGACCTACAACCAATCAGAGCAACGGAGATAGACGTCACAGAAGCTGCAAGTCAAAGGCAGGCTTCGACAGAGCAAAGGCAGAGGCGGCAGTTTCAGTTATAAAGCCCACCCTAACAATTTGATTGGTCCGAACAGCTCTGGCTCGAGCATAGTTGCTCCACAATGGATGAAGTCCAGACCGAACTTCCCGACCTCAAATGTTGTGGGTGGGACTAAGTTCGGATGGCATCCAGGCTAGTCTTAATTAGCTTTTTAGCAACTCATTTGGCAATGGCTTGAATGTATCGGACGTTCATTAATATCAAAAAGTTATGCACTAAAGCGTTAACTTGTGCATGATCCAACGCAGGCCACCCAGCTCACCGTCCAACGCCAGCACACTGGCCAGCAGGATGCCCAGCAAAGAAGTGGCAGGCAGTGTTCAATTCCTCCATGCTTGCCTCGGTAGCCCCTCTGATGTAGAGATGGAGATGGATGCAGAGATGGGCTTGCTAGTGCATTTAGTTGGGAGAGAAGCCATAGCTCGTAGCTGATAGCCATTGCCTTTATGTTTTTTTGCTGATGTTTACATTTGAAAAGTTTGACCGGCCAGGCTAGCAGAGTCAGCAAGAGTGAGTTGATTTCCCTGGTCGTGATGAGCGACTCATAGTCATGAGATGGCCGCAGAGATGGTTTTGCTAGCTTAAAATCATAATCTCTGATTGGAGAGGTCTGCATCCTTCTAGAACAAGATCAGGGCCTGGATATGTGAAACTTTGCTTTGTTAGCATTATATTAAGCTTCCCCGCTAGACTATACCAATGTCAATATTGCTCGGCTACTAAACCCTGTGGGGGCTAAATCTATTTTCAATTCATCCTTCAAATTTGATATTAAATTTAACTCATGTGAGGCTCTTGTGTTAAAACTAGTGATGGCTAATGAACCTTCTTTTAAGCCTCATGAATTGTCTTTATTTTCTGAGCCCACTAGATGGCGCTCTCTGTTCAACAAAAGGTTGAAATCACACTGAATTATCATTCCTTGAGCCTTTTTCTTTAAACCAAGAACATCATCTAGTGGGGTCAACAAATACAACTACAGTAATTAAGCTTAATTTGGACGTCACTAATGAAACCATCGACTATTACTTTGTCCATGGCAACAGGCTCCAGACCTTGTGGTACTCTATAGACTGCCTGGGCCTTATTCCCAATGTTTAGAAGTTGGAGAATTTATCTCAGACCTTCTTACTCGCTCTGATGATACTTTAATTATTGGAGATTTTAAAATTCCCTTGAATAAGGCCTTTGATCCTCTAAAGTAAAGCATTTCTGACACTTATTGATACTTTTGGTTTGTACGTGAACTCACTGACTCCAGTGGTAACTTTGATTTGATTCCATCACGCAAGATAGAGGTTTCTGCTCCCACGGTCTCTCTTGTCACATACAGTATGTGATGTCAGATCATTTTATTATTACATCTGAAGCGATGATGTATTTACCACTCGCTACATTGGTCCGTCAACTTTAATTGTACTTGGTGAGGGATCCTGGCTCCTCCCACTGCAGCGACAGGCCTGGTAAAAATTGTACCAGTGACTTAAATACAGCCCTTTGCATTCTCCTGGACTCAGTTGAACCTCTTTCTACCAAAAATAAGTCAGTCAAAGACACCCTGGTTTACTGAAGAAACACATGATCTTAGAATAGAATAGAAAATCTTTATTGTCATTGTAACAGATACAACAAAATGAAGTGCAGTCAAGTGTCAAACATCTGAGGTAAAATATGCCTAAATAAATACATAAATAAAGAATGCTACTACTGCATACATATTAATGCTAAAAACACATAGGAGACACACCCATATAGGCATCCATGTTTAAAAAATTGCACATAGCCCTATTGACATAGATCAGTGGTGGGAACTATACTTTAGCAGCATTGTTCAATGCACTTATGGTTGTTGGATAAAAGCTTTTTGGTAGTCTGTTTGTTATCGTTTTCATGGACCTGTATCTCCTGCCTGACGGCAGTAGTTTGAACAGTGTGTGACTGTGGTGTGATGAGTCCTGTAGGATGGTTTTGGCCTTTTTGAGGCAGCGGGAGCTGTGAAGTTCTTCCAGAGAGGGGAGAGGGCAGCCAATGATTTTCTGTGCTGCCTTTGTGACCCCCTGGAGCTTTTTCCTCTGTGCCACAGTGCAGCTTGAAAACCACACACAGATACAGCATGACATGATGCTCTCAATTGAGCAGCGATAGAAGGACACCAGCAGTTTTTGGGGGATGTTGTTCCTCCTGAGAACTCTCAGGAAGTAGAGTCTCTGCTGGGCCTTCTTCACTAGCTCAGTGGTGTGGGCGTCCCAGGTCAGGTCCTCCATGATGTTGACTCCCAGGAAGCGGAAGTCAGAGACCCTCTCAACACAGGTCCCGCCTATGAACAGTGGCTGGATGTCCATTTTCTTCCTCCTGAAGTCTACGATTAGCTCCTTTGTCTTTGATGTGTTGAGGAGCAAGTTGTTAACTCTGCACCACCCCGCCAATCGCTCCACCTCATCTCTGTAGTTGGACTCATCCCCCCTATTGATGAGCCCCACTACCATGGTGTCATCAGCGAATTTGACGAAGGTGTTGCTGTGGTGAGCAGGGGTGCAGTCGTGGGTGTAGAGGGTATAGAGCAGGGGACTCAGCACACAGCCCTGGAGGGAGCCAGTGCTGAGGCTGAGGGCCGTGGATGTATGGGGGCCCACTCTTACCCTCTGAGTGCAGTCTGTCAGAAAGTCCTTAATCCAGAGGCAGGTGGAGTGTGGTATTCCAATGTCGGACAGTTTGGACACCAGTCTGTGGGGGAGGATAGTGTTAAAAGCAGGCAGGCAGGCCTAGAGGAGAAGTTTTCTAACTCTTAAAATTTGTTTCTCATATTTAGCTTCTTCTGTACAATTGTTAGGGCATATATTAAATTCCAGTTAGTTCTGTCCTTACACATTTTGAGACTATTTAGAACTGTTCTCTAAGCTGTTGTTGGTTTCTAAACCAACTAGCTGCCTTTTCGACCCCCAGTTCAACTTTTTAGTTTTATTTGACACCACTAGATGGTGCTCTTGGTTTAAAGAAAAAAGGCTCAAAGGATTATTTAGTGTGCTGTCAAATTCAATTCAATTCAATTTTATTTATAGTATCAAATCATAACAAGAGTTATCTCGAGACACTTTACAGATAGAGTAGGTCTAGACCACACTCTATAAAGCCCCAACAATTCCAATAGTTCCCCCAAGAGCAAGCATTAGCAGAGGCTATTGCGACAGTGGCGAGGAAAAACTCCCTTTTAGGAAGAAACCTCGGCAGACCCAGACTCTTGGTGGGCGGTGTCTGACGGTTGGGGTTATGACGGTACAGGATGTAGCGTGGCACAGCAGAGCATGGGTGGACGCGGTGGACACAGCAGGACGTAGCCGGGCATTGCAGGGAATCGTAGAGCGTAGCAGGATCTAAATCTAAATCTTTATTGAACAATAACGCCATCTAGTGTGCTCAAAAATAAATAAAATGGTTCACGAAGCTTCATTAGGTTAAACCTGTACTTTAGAAACCACACCTTGAGGATCTGTAATAAATATCGTCCAGTCTCTAACCTTCCATTCTTTTCAAAAGTACCATAAAGAGTTGTGATAATTTCCAAATTATTAAATCAGAGGCCTGCTTGTTTGCTGTGGAAAAAAGGATGTCACATAATTCCCTGCTCCTAAATTCTGATAAAACTGAGGTGCTGGCCATTGGTCCTGCTCAAGGTAGACACCAGTTTGACCAAGAAACGGTAACTCTCGACAACTGTTTGACAGCCTTGGTGTTACGTTTGAGCCTCCTCTCTCTTTTAATCAGCCCATCAAAGAAATCACCACAATGGCCTTTTTTTCACCTGAACAACATAGCTAAAATCAGGACATTTCTGTCCTAATCCTGATCGTGATCGCAAGGATCCTAATTCACACCTTTGTTACATCCAGACTTGATTATTGTGACATTTTATTGTCAGACGAGATGATGGTTCAGAACGCTGCAGCTGGAATCATAACTAAAACTAAATTTTACCATATTATACCAGTTTTAGCTTCCGATCCATGTCCCATCAGACTTCAAGGTGCATGTGATAAGGTGCTCTATTTAGTGAACATGGGACTTTTTGTCCAGACTGACTGACACATAGCCCATCCTTGCAATGTATTGTAAGATAAGTTTTTTTTTTAAGGATTAATGTTAGTGAGTTTGCTTTGTGTGAAGTGTTTCAGAGTGGACTAACTGCAACTTTTATAATTGCACAATAAAGGCTTGTTAAAACTTCACCAAGTCTCCCTTTGTTTCCTTCACCTAGGGACTTATTAGCTGACTGTTTGCCCCCAAGACATCATGCAGTGATAACCCTTACCAGGCTGCAGCTTCAAAACACACTCACAGACACACCAAGGTGTATATACCTACTTAAACCCTCATGTGTAAATCGCACGCTAGTTACACAGAGGAACGCACAGTACAATTTCCATCCATCACTGACAGCTCCTACAGGGAAATGAGCTGTCAGAAACATGGTGCTTCAGAACTGATGGCGTGATTACACTTGAACTTCAGATGCAGATAGGAGGGGAGGAAGACAAATGCATTGTATCGCCAGAGATACCTCTTACACTTTCAGACTTTTCTCTTTCTTTGCATTTATATAGCATTACAGTCACACATGCTAACCAGTTGTTTACTTTGAAATGTTAACAGAAACTGCTTCGTGGTAGTTCATTGTTCTACAAATTAAGGCACGGTTTTAGGTATTGATCATATCTTTATAGCGCCACAATAAGGCCAACATTTCCAACTATTTATAACGTGTGTTCGAACATTTCACAATTCGAGCAAAATGCCTTGATGATCAAATATGAGCTTTTCCTAAAATGCAAATAGGAAAGCTTGGACTCTGGCTGGCTCAGGTGTTACCACTTAACCAAAATGTGAACTTCCCGTCATGTGATAAGAAATTTTTGAATGTGGGGCAGTTAGCATGTCTTTGGTCTGGTGTTGGATATGAATGTCCTCCTTTATTTCTCTTTTCAGCTGTCCACTGAATCCTGGACGATGGCCTTTGACCTTTTTTGGTGCTCAGGAGTGGAAGTAACAATATGTGTACTGTTTTGAGAATCAAAATCAGTAACTTTACTTGTACTTAAGCATTTGATTTAATCTTGAGTGTTGTGCTTTGCTACATTCAAGTCCAATCCGTTACAGAGACATGATAAACTGTGTGAGAATAAAACATACAGTAAGAAATGTGTCAGCTGCAGCAGTGAATAAGCTGCTGGTGTATAGTGATGTCACAATGAAGCTTCATGAACCATTGGTATTTGTTGACCCCACTAGATTGTGCTCTTGGTTTAAAGAAAAAAGGCTCAAGGAATAATAATTCAGTGTACTGTCAACCATTTTTTGAACAGATCACTATCTAGTGGGCTCAGAAAATAAAGAAAAAATGGTTCATGAAGCTTCATTTGGATATCACTCCAGAGTGCTCCATATGCAGAGAGGTGAAACTGCACTCGGCTGACACTCAGGAAAAGATTTATGTTTTAAATTACACATTGTTTTAATTATGTTTTAATTTACACATTCACTGGCTGAGTGTAAGTGGTTGTGATAGGTGCATGTGCACCTGGGTTCGGCCTCGCAGTTTGTGAATGGTGCAAAAAATGCACAACAATGCAACAATGCATCTACCATAATAAGTCAGTGATTTAATGCACCACTGGTCGAGCATGCTAAGAGACCCAAATCAAACACAACCACAATGTTGTGTGACCAACAGGTGCAGGCTGGGTCTAGCTAAAATGCATGGGTGGACTGCTTATATTTTGTATTAAAAATGATCAAGCCAAGTTCAACTTAGAGCAGATAGAGGAGGTCTTTGCACGGCACAAGGCTCACAGAATGCAGTTCAGACAGGTGAGTACAATAAGAAACTCACTGATGGATGTTACTCCAAAGGAGAACGTCAACAACCCCTGTGTTGGCTATCAACAATGCATTTTGTTTGTGCTACGCGGTGTGCAAGAACTGTGCAGACTCTCCTTTTGCTTTAATTGTGTTTTCTTACCGGTGAATGAGACATAAAGTAAAATTGCAGTCCTTTTTCTCTCTGATGCAGTGGTGCTTGTCTGTGTGCGCGTCGGAGCCTCGGAGGGGAGGGGTTAGAGGGAGCCCCCAAGGAGAGTATCCTTTCAAATCTTGCTAGCTTTTCAACATTACCAACACTGCCATTAAACTCATTTTGATGCAGTGTGTGAAACTATAGCTACTCAAATCATACGAATGCACATTTTTGATGTTGTAGTTTTTGATTTCATTTGACATGATAGCCCTCGAGACATTTTAGAATCTACTGGTTACTGGTTTCAAGGTATAACATTTTCCGTCATACCATTTCTGCGGTTTGAGCTGTTTTTTATTAGTCTTCAAGGACAGAAAGTGCAGTTTAGAAATCTGTCTCCCTGCCAGTGTGCAGTGTCTTTAAAAATAAAATAAATTGTGTTCAGACATTTATACCCAGACATTTCAAAATAATACATACCGCAATACCGTGATATTTTTGCTGAAGATTACCATACCGTCAGAATCTTAAACCGACCCATGCCTAACTACAACTGCAAGCAGGTTATGACAAGGTCCAAGCCTCCCCGGCTAGGGTGACCAGACGGTCCTGAAAAATTCGGGACAGTCCCACAATCCAAGCAATTGTCCCAAATCCCGAATCCTGCCCTAATTGCCCCGGAAATTAGAGCAAAGTCTCAAGAGCAGACTCTCGAGTGGTTATAGTCTGATAGAACATTAAAAACATGTTCATGGTGATTGAGTCGTCCTGCAGCCAGCTCCCTGTCCGGCAGATGGTCCGGGGCGCTCTGCCTGCGACCCGCTTCCAAAACGTTCCGAAAGTCCTCCACGTCTCCAAAATAAAAGCCGCCATCCCCGTCGGGAGACAACGGGTTGGCATCACAGCTGAGGGACACCACAGTCTGGGGCTGAAATACTTAACCAAAGGTTAATTACAAAAAATACAACCTTTTTGTCCCCTTTTTATGTTATAGAGTAGATGAAGAGAGCACAAGTTGCAGCCATGAGGCCAGGGAAAGTGCACGTGCAGGCAGCCACAAGAAGGAGTGATTGGATTGGATGTTGCTGATGTTAAAGCGCAGTCATTGTGTTTGTTTTATTTGTTTCATAATGACACTTGAGTTCATGATTTTAATGATTTTTTTGAAATTCATGTGTGTGTGTGTGTGTCCCCCCCCTCCCCATTCTCATCTGGTCACCCTATCCCCGAAAGTGGAACCCAAAGCGCCACTGCAGCAAGGCAAATGTCAGGAAATATCGCAACACGTAAGCTGCAAGGTCCTTAGTCAATTGAAAATGCAAACTTCCCATTTACATTCATTTTATACATAAAATCTTTTTGAGTGCAATAGGCCCTGCCCATTTTGACCAATCAATATACCAATTGTAGGCATGTGTAATCGTTCCTTTCCCAGTTACGCATCATACGCTTTACCAACCCTGAAAGTTTCACTTGAATAACTTGTACGGTGTAGGCTGCAGTACCACTTTTACTTCCCAAAAAATATGAATATTCTTTACGATTACAATAGGGTTCCCAGCACTGTAGCTCTGGGATCCAGTCCTCTCGGACTTGGACCCCTAATTATAGAATTTCTGCCTGATTGGTTGACTATTGAAATAATCCGTCTTTCAGACGATTAGATGGATTTCTGGCAAGTCAGAACTTTTGGTTGCCTTTCTGCAGTTTTAACAGTTCCATGGACCGTACTGTAAAGCTTTTACTATTATTGCTTATTTTGGATCGAAGCTTGTCTGCGGTTCCATATTTGAATTTTTCATCTTACTTTCAGTTCATATAGAATTGTACCAAGTAACACTGGCTTTCCCTCTTTCTGTTGACTTTGTTTAGGGCGCTGTTGTCTTGTTTAAATAAACTTTATTGGAGTTGTCAATGGACAAAACCATGTTTACGTTCATTGTGAGCCGTAGGTTCTGGCTGAATAAAACACGGACCGGAACAGAGTTTTATAAAATTGTATTTATATATTTAGCATATTTTATTCCTATCACTACAATACAAATGTTATCCACATTACTGCTGAGCATTCACCACAAGTCGCCATTACTTGCAGTCAATATTATTTATTTATTTTCTTAATTCTATTTTGGGTGAGAGATGACAGATGTGAGAGATGTTACCTTGCAGTTCATTGTTGGAACCTTGACCTCTAGTGGCGCCCCAGTGTTATCCTTTAATGTCACGTTTTACATTTATCTGTAAATTATGATGTAGATGAATAGTGTGACATATTAAAAATCCACATGACATTACTGGCAATTTTACACAAAACATTGTAATTACAGAACAGTGTCTCTGTTACTCCTGTTACTCAGGTCGAAAGATTTGAATTGTTATGGCATTGCCTTGTAGCTGCATCACTTGTTTTGTGTGTGTGTGTGTGTGTGTGCGTGTGTGTGCGTGCATGCTTGCGTGCGTGCGTGCGTGCGTGTATGTCCATGCATGTCCGCATGCACGCATGTGCGCCTGTCTCTGAACACTGCAAGTACTACTGAACAAAGTCTGCTTACAGGAGTACAGGCACTGCTCGGAAAGGACCGGGGCAACCCGCAGGCTTATGTAAGGCACAAATACATGAGAGTGAATCAGACAATCCAGTACTGCCTGAACTAAGGAGTTGGGTTCAATACATGACATATAATGAGAAGATAATAAGAAACAGCTGAGGCAGAAGGAGAGAAGAACAAGGGACATTGCATCAACTGACTGAGAAAGACAGAATGAGGAGGGACCTGATGGGACCTTCTGAAGCCGGCAGCTTGGGTTTACAGTGGCTGCTTTTTCTGTTAGGTAGGCTACAGAAACCAGAAAATCCTAATTTGGGGGAAGAAAAGAGGGAACCTGGGTGGAATTGAGGTGTGATGAGGTGGTGACCACCACAGGAAACTGTGATAGGCTCTGCTGCCTGTAAAACTTAATTCTTTATACACCTGAATATCACCTTAACCCTCTAACATGCACCCCCAGAAAGACACAGTATTTTGAAGTTTGCAGCCAAATATTCTGCTGTGTATGATACCTGGATTACTTTTACAACAAAGCATTATTATTTATTTAAAACAGAGCTTCTTGTGGAGGCAGGTTTCTTGGCCTTGGGTTTTGAATTTAATTGAGTATAGCTGGAGGTCTCTCTGCAGCACTGCAGTAGCTACAATCTACTTAGTGGAAAACCACAGTTTATGTTTGTAGATCTGGCTTTATATCTTTTTTTGAAGCAAAGTCTGTGAGCTAGTTCAGGCATTCAACTCGAGTCCTCCACTACACTTACATGAACTATCAGTTATGCTGACATCTTGGAATGCAGCACAACAATAAGAATAATTTCATGAGTCAAGAAACATGAGCAGTCAGACGATCAGGTTGTAAACAAACACTTCAACAAATTGTCTCTTCTACTTTACTTGGGGCTAAAAGCCAGGGATCGACCCTATAACGTTGTTAATAATCCCTCATTGCATGGGAAAACTGTGTGCACTCAACAGTCATTAGGTAATGACAGTAGGTCAAAGTTGGAGCATTAAGTGGGTCTGACTGCTTTGATGGATGTTGGGTAATGATTTTACTATTCAACTTTGTTCTCTCATTTAGCCTCTTCCTCCCAAAGTCAAAGAAAGTGTTAGTGAGCAGTTTGGAAAAACAGGACTGATCAGGAGGCAGGCATGGATTGGTCATCGGAAGTACCTGGAGATTTCCCGGTGGGCCGATCTATTTGTGTGGGCTGAATGGGCCGCACTCCGCTCGAGTTAATTTTATCGGTCCATAGAGAGAAGAGAGATCACAGGATTGGCCCACTTGTTTGTCTCTCATCTGAACACTGGCCAATCACATCCTACTAGGTACACTTCCATCCTACCATAGAGAGAGAGAGTGCATTTAAGTCCCGCCCCCACCGGCGGCAAAACAACTCCACACGTGCACGTGCCGGTAGCTAGCTAAAAACACGAGATCTTTAGCATGTCAAATGATGATTTCAGCGCCCTTGTCTACCAGAGAGGACGTGTTAGCTGTTAGTAAGCTAATGTTAGTTATGTATTAGCAAGCTAAGGCACTTGCAAACATGATACTATAACTTTCTGATTTACCCACATTCCACAATAACACAAATTGCATACTGTGTACAAAATGCAGCTTTAGCTAACTTACAGATGTGCCACTTGTTTACAATACAAGACATCTTGATAACAGCCATGCTCTACCCTCAACCTTTAGCCATCTTGCCATCAGGAGCCAGGCAGCCTTTTTGACTCAGTGAGTACATTATCATATACTATCTTACTTACCACTCAGCTAAGAGAGAGTATAAGGGGCTGGTATGCAGGGTTCAACATTTTTTGTCCACCAGCCAAAATACTAGTGAATGTTAAAATTTGACTTATTTTTGGCTGGTGAGGCAAGCAAATCTACCAGCCACTTGCATATTTTACCAGCATTTGGCTGGTATGGTGCTAATGTTGAACCCTGCTGGTATGTGTTGAAGGGGAGTGCAAGGACGGGTGGTGTCCGGCCGATTGTGGTGGGCTGGTCTGGGTCTCAAAAGTCCAGGGTGGACTTTTTACCCCAGGCCAGCCCTGTCAGGAGGATGACCTGGACACAAAAAAAAAATGGGGAAAAAAAATCACTAAGAAAGGAAAGGAGCGGACCAGAGACTGTTCACGCTGAAATAAGAGTATATGGGACCTACAAACCACAACAACTGGGACAGGGCGGGAGTGGGTAAAGGAATGCATTGCAGTGTCTACCACTGTTTTCCATTTTATTTTTTACAATCAGTAGGAGTCAGCAAAAAAAAAAAAGAACTGTGATGTAGTAGAGTATATTTAATTTCATCAGCACAAAACAGCGCAGTACAATCCATTCACTATGTGAGTTTACAATTGGGATTTTAAAAGAAACTAAATGCCTGACCTACAGTTGCCTTCATTTTATCTGTGCACACCAAGGTAATATTGTGATTACAGTAAATTAGGACATCAGAACATTTCCGGAGGGCCTTTTAGTGAACCATTTCTAAAATGGAGTTGACAAATAGGATACTGAGCTAGTAGGCATGCAAATATTACAGTGTGGATTATAACTAAACAGGCAATATCATCTGACACACTTACCATGCACAGTTTCATCATTCATGTCAGTTTAACAACATTCTCTGTGTGTGTGTGTGTGTGTGTGTGTGTGTGTGTGTGTGTGTGTGTGTGTGTGTGTGTGTGTGTGTGCGTGCGTGCGTGCGTGCGTGCGTGCGTGCGTGCGTGCGTGTGTGTGTGAGGACATTTGAGTCTACATCCTCAAGACATCTGGTTTTATCCATTCCCTCATTTGCTACTAAACAAACGCATATTACCATCTGTGCCCCGTGGAACCATCGTTTGTTCCTACCCTACGCACTAACGATTATATAGGAACCTTTTTCTAAATTAGTGCTGGTGGCAGCAGATCAACACATCCTTATATCTAAATGTAACAATCGCAGTTCTGAACACGTTGTTAGCGGTGGTTGGTTAGGTTTAAGCAACAAAAGTACTTGGTTAGGTTTAGGAAAACATCATGATTTGGGTTAAAATAAGTATAACCCAATTCTCGTGACATGCCTTGTAGGGCTGGGACGGTTACGGCATTACCACAATACCACAGTGACGTGATGCCTACCCCGGGTCTGAGCTCGTCACCGTCATCACCGCACATTAGCCTAGCAGCTAGCGGAGTTTCCTTCTGTTTATAGCTTTTTCCCAATAAAACAGCACAGTTGAATTTCAGCCTGCATGCAGGTTTCGTAGCCTAAAACAGAGCGGCTTATATTGGTAGAGAGAGCAACAAGTTAGCGAACTGCTGAGTCACCCTCTTTGCTCTCTGTCTGCTCAGCTGCTAGACGGGCTGCACTCGGCATTGTCGGCAAACTATTTCATTTGTATTTTACTTTATTGACAAAAGAGCTTTCTGAACTGTCTGTGGAATGGATCAACGGAGATGAGAGAAACCATGGTGGCCCTAAATGACAGCAAAACTCAGTAAGGACTCTCACATTGAGCTGAAATGGAAACACTGTGCTGCAGTCTTTTTATACAGTCTATGGCTGCAACATATGTTGTAAGGTTTAAGCAGATGTTTTTTCGGGGGTAACGCCATTCACTTTACCGGCAGTATTGACAATACATTTTATTTCACTTTTAACTCACTTTACATCAACTTTGCTAACTCGTTTTCCTCTCTCTTTTCCTCACAGCGGCACTCGTACGCTACTCTCCGTTACTGAATATGACATGACTCTGTTCTGATGCAATTAATGCTGTGAAAATGGTGCTCAATTCATCATGTGAGTGATTAGACTGCAGGTTTGAACAGCTCATTCTACTTGAGAGTCAATTGTAATTTCTGTTTCTGTGTAAAATATTTTTGAGAAAACCTCAATTTAGAAAACTATCATTATTGAAAATGCTCATTGCAATGGGGAATTATTGAGTAGTGGAGAAGGTGTCTGTGTGGATAAGAGCTCTGCCAATTGCTTGGCTAATGGCGCATGTTGAGTGTGTGGTAGCAACATAAAGATGTGCCCAAAGGATGAAGGTGGAAGAGGAAATGCAAAAAAGGGAGCGTGTCTTTAGTCGAACGAATGGATAAAAGGCAGCTCCTAGCCTGCAGCCATGCAGTTGCAGTGTCCTGGTTCATCCCATAATATACTCGTTATTGCCTTTATGTTCCCCTCTCTCTCTCTCACTCAAATCACACTGCTTATTTTCTCACAATAGAAGGTGTGACGATGCAAATCCAGCAGTGCAGTGCAATCTTGGTCCCAAGAATGAGTGTGTCCCGCCCTCCGCTGTCTCCTGCTCAGAGCAGGTCCACAGCTTAGCTCACCTGTGTTCCATAATATTTTCATCACTTTATTTGGTGAAGGCTAGTCTATATCCACTTCCGGAATTGCTCCATTGCCTCCGGAAATTCCGCCGGCTGTCCTTCATTCGGCCGGATATCCCTTACCTTATGCTTTCTTTGTGTTGTAGTTTTATGAGGACTATGGTTAACTGCTCCTCAGATCTCTGCAGGGTAAATCCAGACAGCTAGCTAGACTATCTGTCCAATCAGAGTTTTCTGTTGCACGACTAAAACTACTTTTGAACGTACACATGTTCCACCAAAACAAGTTCCTTCACGAGGCTATTTTGCAGCTGCACGGTGGCTCCGCTCGGCACTTGGCTCCCCTCGACGCTTAGCGCCGCCCATGACGATTGTGATTGGTTTACAGAAATGCCAATAAACCAGAGCACGTTTTTCTCCCATCCAGGAATGCTGTGTGGATTAGCCAGACCCTCCTCCGCAGCGCTGTGGAGGAAGGTCTGGCAATAATAATAATAATAATAATAATAATAATAATAATGGGGCCAGGGCATGGAGGGATTTGTAGGTGAGAAGGAGGATTTTATATGTGATGCTGGACTTAATTGGGAGCCGGTGAAGGTGGATGAGGGTTGGGGTGATGTGCTGCCAGGTCTTGGTGTGGGGGAGGACCCTGGTGGCAGAGTTTTGGACATACTGGAGCCTGTATGTGAGACTAGGTAAAGGCACACCACTGTGGTGTAGTTTTTGGCTTCACAGCTTAGGTTTCTGGGTTCAAAACATAGACTGTAAAAAAAAAGATGGACAACGCGTCTCCACTTTTTCCAAATGTACAAAAGTGAAGCCAAAATATCCCGGGTATGGGTGCCGCCATCTTGTAATTTTAGTCTGCGCAGTAGTGAGTGGTGGAGCCGCAGTATCAAAGTGCAAGTTAAGCGAGACTTGGCACTGAATTTAGGATTTGGTTAAAGCCAGTTGCTAACAAAGTATTTGAAGCCTACTGCTTCTTATGTAAGAAAGCAACTGAACTGGGAACGTTGTGTGTACTGGCGCTGGACTCATATAAAAGGTGAGAAACATCCAACTGCTGCGAAGGGTCTCCTGCAAACGACAGCCATCAGCCAGTTCTGCTGACTATCTGTCGGCTCCGGCCCCGGCCCCAGCACTACCTCCACACTGCCTAGGCCAGACCCACACAGCAGCTCTGCAACTCCCGTAAGCGACCTCCGTGTGGGATCAGAGACAACACTAAGAGCGGTCTTGAAAAGGTCAGAAACCCTGCTGTACTGCAGTCAGCCACAAGGGGGCGATTCAGCTGTTTTGGCTTCACCTACACCTACCCTTGGTTCAAACCTGCTGGCCATCTTGGGCCCTACTGTGTGGAGTTTGCCTGTTCTCCCTGTGCCTGTGTGGGATTTTTCCCCGGGTGCACCGGTTTCCTCCCACAGTCCAAAAACATGTAGGTTAGGTTAATTGGTGATTCTTAATTGCCAGTGCCTGAACTATTTACTGTCATGAATAGTTGCATTGACAAAGACAGACCACTATTTTTGTTGATCAAATACACTAACAGAGTGAGAATTCATTCTCAAGACAGGGTTGGGTACCGTTCACTTTTTTTCGGTACCAGTACTGATACCGGCACCTCAAATTCGGTTCTGGTACCTAACGCTACCTTTTTCTTACCACTTTCCCTCTGCAATAACAAAAATGTATTTCAGTTGTAAAAAATAATTCCAAATCTTTTCATTCCATTTACTTAGACCATCTTGTTATTTATTTAAAATATTTTACACACAACACAAGATACAACACCTCCCTCTCCCCTCCCAAATCACAAATCAACCCTACAACCTATCAAATCAAATAATTATTAATTTCTTGCACTGCCCTGGAACTTTTATTCTTGTATTTGTAACTTATTCTATGATAGCCTGTTTTTTTGTAATGTTTTTTTAATTGCTCTTACTTTGAATTGCTTTGTTGCTGAAATGTGCTATAGAAATAAATTTGCCTTGCCTTATAATCTCCAGCCTGTCAGTCAGTCAAAAGGGCATAGATAACACTACTGGGCCTACAATCTCCAGCCTGTCAGTCAGTCAAAAGGTATAGGTACTGAAATTTGGCAATTTAACGTGAATCGGTCCTCGGCAGTACCGACGTAATTCGGTCGGTACCCAAAAAAGTACTGGATTCGGCACTCAACTCTATCTCTAGATAAACAGCTGATCTCATCACATCATTTTGAGCTACATAGTTGTTGAATGACCAGCATCTTGCGGATAGTGAATGGTGGTTGGAATTTCCCAATGTGATGTTTAGAGTGGCGCTAAATTGATTTTACTCATAAAGGTCAGTGTACTTGTCACGGTTGGTCCCACTCAGCCTGTGCAAACAGCTGTATATTGTCTGCTGTGGCTCTGCAGGAGCTTTGTCAAGACTAAGAAATATGGCTTGGGATTGGAGACTATACATTTATAACAGAAAACCTGTGTTACAAACTGGAGGTGGAGTTTGAAAGATGTTGGTGTTTAGCAGGTAGGGGAGGGGTCCTCATATAGGAGTTTCAGAAGAAGAAGAGTGTGAACCAAAGCTGTTGTCAAATAATGTTGTCAAATAATCACATTTGAATGGGTGGTGATGGTGCAGTGGATATGACGCATGCCTTTCGCGTGGGAGACCTGGGTTCGAATCCCACTGCAATACATCAACCAATGTGTCCCTGAGCAAGACACTTAACCCACAGTTGCTCCAGAGGTGTGTTACCTCTGACATATATAGCAATTGTAAGTCGCTTTGGATAAAAGCGTCAGCTAAATGACATGTAATGCCATTTGATATATATAGCAATTTTTATTTTTAAGCAATACTGCACCATTCATACAAAATGTGGGCTAAATCACTCATTTTTTCATATTTTGGTTTCCATATTTCATTTACCAATGTGTTAAGGGTGCCAGGGTTGTACACCTGGTAGAGCATGCACCCATATACAGAGGCTCAGTCCTCGACGCAGCGGCCGCGGTTTCAGTTACGACCTGCGGCCCTTTGCTGCATATGGTTCGGGAAAATCAGAAAGCCATGCTGCTGCGCTGCACTCACTGGAGAGATCTCTCAGTGATCACAGTTACCTCGGGGTCACAGCACATTACTTGGACCCACAGTGGGAACCTCGGTTGCATGCTTTGACTGAAGATTGAAGAAGGCATTGCGCCGACGTGTGCGCCGAGCACTTTCCGCAAGTAGCCAGACAGTGTGGCATTGAACATAAAGTCAGCACACTGACCGCTGATAGCGCACACAACATGATTGCAGCGACCGGACAACTCCCGTTGGAGCACATGCTTTGGGTCGCATAGCCTCCACCGAGCCATCACAGTTTATCTCCCACTTTATTTATTTTTTGTATCTGCCTGTTTTGATCCCACTTAGTAGATGGGGATGTTTTTGTGAGCCTTTATTTTCTCACATGTGAGGTTAGACACAATATATTGTTACATTACATTGTTACATTTAGCTGACCAGTGTACAATGTGTCTGTTGCTGTAATGCATGAGCTCCACTGTTTTGTGTTGAGCTGCTTAAAAAAAATGGGATGTTTAGTTAACCTTTCCAAGTGTAAACTGGGACACTACATTGTGTTAGTACCACCAAGTAATGTTCCATTCAGGTCAATGTGTCCGTCTGTTGTTGCTTGATGGGCTTGAGTTTGCCATATTATGCTTTCAGCAGACTTTCTGACTGAGCATGCAGTACCTTTGAGGTTATTCTGGAGAATATTCTAGACAGTATTTGTTATTGTTTTGTTGCAATAATAAACATTTGCATAAAGTGAGCATATTTGTCTGCTCCCATGTTGGTAAGAGCATTTCAAACGTGAAAAATATCCCTTTTAAAGTACATTTAGAACGGATGAAAAAATGTGCAATTCATTTGCGATTATTCGCAACTATGCGATTACTCACAATTAAATATTTTAATCGATTGACAGCCCTAGTTTATATATCATGTGGAGACACACTGAAGTTTTTTTTTTTTTTTTTTTACAGTTTGGTATTTTGCGTGACTCCAAAAGTTTTGCCAGCAAATGATGGCACTTCAGAGAGAGAGAGAGAGAGAGAGAGAGAGAGAGAGGGGCTTCTATTGTGGCTGCCGTCAGCATCCTCGGTCGCCTCCAGTAACACATGTCAGAGAACTTCAATTCATCAAGAGGAGAGAGAGAGAGAGAGAGAGAGAGAGAGAGAGATCAGCATTTTGTGCAGAAAAAAAAAACATGCACATACACACAGCTGGACTTTCTCTCTTGCACGCACACACACACACACACACACACACCACATTAGAAACACAGACAATTTTCTGCCTCCCTCACGCTTCAGTGATCGCAGTCACACTGACTGCTGGCTTGCCTCCACACACGCACGCACACACACACACACACACACACACACACACACACACACACACACCCACATACACACACACACGCACACACGCATGCATTCATACTGAGTCAGACTCACACTTATTCTCTCTCACACACACTCTGAGTCACACACACTGCAGCAGAGCTTGCTCTCTCTCTCTCTCTCTCTCTCTCTCTCTCTCTCTCTCTCTCTCTGCCTGCGCTCGTCCCGCCTTCTTGCAAGCAGAGAACACTCGGGTCTCCATCGTACGGGACCGGCTGCTGCTTCCTTTGAAGCTCTATCTCTCCGCTCACTCTCTACCAATCCTTCTTTCTTTCTTTCTTTCTTTTTCTTCTTTTCTTTCTCTCTCTCTCTCTGCTCTTGCGGCCGCTCTCTCTCCACCTCGCCACTCAGAACAGTGTTGTGTATTGTCGGGGGGGTTTGTGTTGTCAGCTAGAGGAGGGAACATGCAGCATCCTGGAGGAACATGCGTGGCGTTACCCAACGTGGACGCCTGTCCTCCGCTGTCCTGCGCAGCCCTCACCTTCATGTATTTACAGCAGGTGAGTGTGTGTGTGTGTGTGTGTGTGTGTGTGTGTGTGTGTATTTACTGTATGTCTACATGAATCTTCATCATGTGTACATGCCTTTGTCTGCTGCTGCTGCTGCTGCTGCTGGACATGGGAAGTGGAGTGGAACAGGATGACAGAATGACTGTGTGCTGCTGTGCTAACATACTCACAGGGGCAAAATAAGAGAAACACAAAGCGTGTTTGGATATCTAGCATGTGTACATTGGTAGTGTCAGTTTGTGCCAGTTTGAGAGGCATGGGTCCTCCCCGGTCCTGCCATCATGCTGAACTGTGTACAGCTGATACTGGGGCTCTCCTCCAGCTCTTTGAAGACGAGGCAGGTGGAAGTCTACTTCCAGAAAAGGCTCAGTGATGTAGACTTCTGTTAGTTGGAAATACCATGGATCAGGACCATCCTGCTCTATATTTTAGCTAGTTTATATTTTATAAAAAAGCATAACGTTTGGTACCGTGTGTGTGCTCTAGATCTATAGATTTTTTTTTTTTTTTACATACTTCTATTTGTATTCCTTTTTGAATACTTTGTCTTCAATTCACGGCGTTAATCATTTTGTCGCCAGGCTCAGAACTCCCAATTCATTGTGTGTGTGTGTTCTCAGTTGTGACAGTAATAGTGTGAGTCTAATCACAAAAAGAAAATCTTTTTTTTTTGTTAAATAACAATGAGATGAGAGTTTTTTTTGTTGGGGGTGAAGTTGAGGTCACCTTTTGATTTTCTCTATTGCACCCACATAATTTATTTATTTGGGAATTAGCTATGCTCTTAGCGCTACAACACAAAGAATCTTATCTTTAAGACTTTTGTGAAGTTTTCTGCAGGACTAATTAGTAATTTATTATCGTTATTGTTATTGTTATTGACCATACACTTACAATAGAGGTATTATCATGTATAGGTTTGAGATATAGACATTTTTAATTGCCATTTTTTGTCATTTATTTTTTTTCAACCTGATCATGATTTGGGCCTGTTTTTACATCGGTGTGTATAATGCAGACAAACCTTTAACAGCATGAGATAAAAAAAATCAGTCCGATCAGTTTGGGAGCGTCAGTAGGTCAGTGTGCAGTGGTTGGAGTTTAGGCGCTGGGTCATCTTTAAACTCTCTGAGGACAATAGGACTTCTCCTAAAAAAAGCGATTTATTGACTATTTTATTCATATAGTACGGTACTTTTGTGAAAGACTTTTGTAAATTCATTTCAAGCACCAAAGCAATTGAGTGTAGGGATGTTTTCACAAGAGATTTGAGAAATATTTCTGCTTTAGGTCCTTATGATCTCTTTACATATTGCTCTGGAACAATTTTGGGCATCAGTATACAGACAGCTGAGTTTGTTCTGAACATTTTGATACGAAACACATGGGGATCAGGTTATATGCAAATACCCTTAAAAGGAGAATTCAAGAAGATATGTCAAAATGCCCTTAGACCTCAGAGGGTTTTAAACTGGTCTCACCTTTGAATTTAAATTGTGTGCTGATTTTTAGCTACTTTCTGTTGTAAATGAAATAAAAAAAAAAAAGGCCTTTTACGTGATCATTTTCAAAAAGGTCCATTTCATTATCCCTGGACCTCTGATCACAGCATCCTGCCATTATGTTTTTTTTTTTGTTTTTATTTCCATCAGAAATAAACCAAAATCAGGACATTTTAAATTCAAATGCAGAAGGTGCTTTCAATTCTATTCCAAGTGAAGATTGCAAACTGACTGCCAATTTGTGATAAAAAATAAATAAATGAGAAGTCAGTTTGGCAGCGTTGTGTTGAGTACACAGAACATCATTATCGAACGTTTTGGCAGTTTTTATTCACACATGAAAATAAAATAAGTTAATTGAATTTGACATTTTTTTTAGTTTGTCATACATGTCACACAAATGGAAAAACATTGTGACGCCAACCCTGTAAATATATCCTATTTTAATATGCATATTTTTGTGTGTGTATCAAATGTGATAAACGCTTTTATAGAAATGTATTTATCTTAATTAGGATTTATTTTAGAAACACAAATATATTTGTGTTTAGTTGTTATGGTGTTTTACATACATTTTACTAAATATATAATTCATTTATATATTAGATATTTATGTGTATATCATATATTTATATTGCACACATCTATATCATTACTATTGAACTAGTGAATTGTTTATTTATTGTTATTTTATCCTCAGAGGTACGAGGAAACTGCACTGTTGGTTGACATTTTTTTATTCCTTACATATACTACATTAATGCACATGCAAACATTTACTGTATGGACAGTGAGGACATTGCAACTTAAAAAAAATAAATATAAATTTCACTATATACTGTGCTTATTCTGTACTCCCATCTCCTTACTGTATCTGCCTTTTTAAATGGGATATATACTGTAGCTGTGTATCAGTTCTGTGGTAGCAGTTGTGTTTACAATTTTGGTCTATACTTTACTCTTTCCTTTTCACTTTTTATTTCGCCACTTTCCACTTTGGTGTTTCCACACGATGATAATGTTTCCACATTTTCACAGCAGGGGAAGCTAGATACAACTATATATAAATACACAAATTTCTACTCTAAATGTCTTAAACTTACATCATTTTAATCTTTAGTAACTTTTTTTATATTAATGAACATCTGTTACATTCAAGCCATTGCCAAATGAGTTTCTACAAATCTAATTAAGACTATCATCTCCACACAACTCTCTCTGTAATTCTCAGTATGACTATGTTCAGAAGATTGTGGCGTCCGGCGACTTTCCCGCGCAGAAACTCAAGTTATATAAGTTAGATAATGACCTCTTCTGAAGAGTTTGTCATGTTTTTGAATCCTCCGTGTCCTCCTTGGCTACTAGCAACTGTGTGGAGGAGGGGTGGGGGTGGGGGCATGTGCGCGATCACGGAAGGCTTATATCATGTGGACATGCCGACAGTTTTGTTGTCATAACTTAACTAGAAACAACAGAAACTACGCACTATAGCTTTAAATAGGTAATAAAAGAGAGTGTGTGAAAACAATGTAAAAGACCTACTTATACTTACTTTTGACAAAATAAAGTACACAATTTTAAGTAATTATATGCTGCTTCAACCAAACATGTTTTTCTGAAAATATTAGTAAAAAAAAATGTTTTGAATTTGAATCTTACCGTAACTTTCTAAAAATGAGCTAAATGACTAGCTTGGTAAGTTGTGACTGTTGCTGCCTGATCCGTACCAGAAACCTGATTCGTTCTACGCTTGTGCAAAGATGGCTGATATTAGGCAAGGACCTCGAATGGTTAGGGTCAAAGTAGCTCATGGGTGGGCACCTGGGTAGCTCACCTGGTAAATAGAGGTTTACTTCTTGATGCAGCAGCCGCGGGTTCGACTCTGACCTGCGGTCCTTTGCTGCATATCATTCCCCTGCTCTCTCCCCTTTCAAGTCTAAACTGTCCTATACCAATAAAGGCCTAAAATGCCCAAAAATAATCTTAAAAAAAAATAAAGTAGCTCAGTGGTAATGGAATAGATTAAAAACCAATTGAGTTTCTAATACAGATCAGGTACTGACAGTAAATGACAACAAGGACGCAGCCATGTTATCTTGATTTTAGTCTATATCCGCGACGTTCCACTTCCGGGATTGCTCCTATGCCGCCTGAAATTCCACAGGATCTGCTTCTTTTCAGCCGGATGTCTGTTACCTTCCTCTTTCTTTGTGTTGGCGTTCTAAACGTTCTAAAATCCAGACAGCTAGCTAGACTATCTGTCCAATCTGAGTTTTCTGTTGCACGACTAAAACTACTTTTGAACATACACATGTTCCACCAACACAAGTTCCTTCCCGAGGCTATTTTGCAGAGGCGCAGGGCCTGCTGCTGGTGCTTAGTGCCGTCCAAGACGATTGTGATTGGTTTAAAGAAATGCCAAGAAACCAGAGCGTGTTTTTCTTCCATCCCGGAATGCTGTATGGACTAGTCAGTGGCGTTGAAGGGTTAAATGATTTGATTTTTATATTGGCAACCATGAACTTCCATACAGTCCATGCTGTACTGCGTTTTCATACAGCTAGTGAGCAAAACATTGCACTTTCTTAATGTGAGCATGAATTTCCTGTCAGATCAGTCTTGTTCATAGCAGCCGTATGTACGGACGCGTTATTGCCAGGGCATCTTAATTGTCACAATAGTGGAAATGACTTAAATACTGTTGCCGAGAGACTAGCATGTGACTTTAGTCTTACGTTTTGTGAACTACTGCCATGCTGAGAACAAGGACACTCTGCTGTTACACAAAGGACTAGCCTACATTAGTTACCAAGTGATGAGTTATAAAGGCTCGGTCAAAAGAGGGTATAGATCTTGCTCTATACTGAGTGGATTTAAAAAAAAATAATGCTGCTTTTGCTTAGTCAGAGAAGAGAATGATGATCACAAATTCATAATTTTTTAATTTTAATCGTTTTCTTCTTTATGCTTTTTACTGTCACTCCTCTCTCTGAGTATATAGCATTTTGAGCATGTGTGTATGTATCTTTGTGTGTGGAATAATGAATATACAAGCAGCATTTCTCTGAATAAAGAAGCTGTGGAATGGAACGATCATGTTTACAGGAGCAGTGTTTACAGCCTGCAGGCGGCTGCTGCTGTACACTGTCCTCATGTTCCTCAATCATTACACAACCCACAGATCAATCATCAGCTGGGACGAGTCGCAGTAGATGGCGCTACACTGTTACACATCCATCACTGTGTGTTCCATAAGGTATCAAGACTGTTAGCAGGGACTCTGGCCTATTACATTAAAATGCATGCCTAAAATGAGCGCGTTTGCATCTGCAGGGAGGACAGGCAGAACAGTGGCACAGTGTATTCAATAGAAATTGGAAATTACACAATCAGCTGATCACTTTATTTGTTCTGAAAGGGTACTTAGATGTACTGCAAACCAAAACACACAAAAAAAAACATTTTTCAAATAAATGAGTCAAATATAGCCAAATTCTATGAATATAAAGTCATAAGAAATATCTAATACGTAGATGTTGGGCTCAGGTTACCTTCCCCTCCAAGAGTTTATTTGAGAGAAATTTTTGCTTTGGCTGATGGGAAAAACACAATATAAAATGTTATAATATTTATGATAAAATTGAAATGTTGTCAAAAATGCTTTACAAAATGAATAGAGTGCAGAAAAAAAATTGTCAGTGAACTGGGAGGATTTGGGTGTGTTGGATGGTAGAGAGTTCCAGAGAGAGGGACAGCAGCCGGAGAAAAAAAGGCCCAGGTCTGACTTTAGATCCTGAGGATGTGGAAGAGCCTGGCGTCCCTGGACCTTAGGTGGAGGAGATCAGTGAGCTACTGTAGAGAGAAGCTACATCATGGAGGGCCTTGTAGGCGGGGAGGAGAATTTTGAAGTTAACCCTCTGGGGTCTGAGGGTGTTTTCAGTCAATTTGAGCAAATCAAGGCAGTTATTTTCAAAGTGCTATGATTTTTTTGTATTCAGCAGAAGTTCATCTACAATAATATCTAATTATTTTAAAGATACTTTTTAACTAAATAACATGAATTTCAAAATGCCACACCAAAATGATTTATTATTTTTATTCAGGAACAAAACAAAAAAAATCATTAAAATCATGAACTCAAGTGTCATTATGAAACAAACATAAAGTATGTACTGTCTGTACTTTTGTGCTGTTAGTTATATGTAGTCTGCAGTACCTGGCCTGCAGAGACGTTTTTGCGTTTTAGCTACGTGTTCATCAGGTCCCAGGACACCAGCCTGAGTCTCCATTTCAACAATGAATGAATGAAAAATAGCAATGCATGTTATCAAAATTCGCACCTAGCCACCTAAGTAGGGACTACGTACTGTTGCAGCCAATGAGCAGCCGACCGGGGGCTGGCTGCAGGACGACTCAATCACCATGAACGGTTTTTAATGTTCTATCAGACTGTAACTACTCGAGAGTCTGCTCTTGAGACTTTGCTCTAATTTTCGGGACAATAGGGCAGGAATCGGGATTCGGGACAACTGCTTGGATTTCGGGACTGTCCTGAATTTTTCAGGACGTCTGGTCACCCTACGTGTTAATTAAGCTAGTATCTACCTTCCACTCTAAGCACTCCTACAGTTAAACTCCATGCCTTCTCTTTTCTGGTGTTGTCCTTATAAAAAAGATCTGGGCTTTCTATTATGTTTTTCAACCTCCAATATGATTCTCTCATTGTCCGTGGTGTTGTATTGATTGATTGATTTTATTTGCCCATTTCATTATAAATTACGATACAACTATGCACCATACATTAAAAACAAAACAAAGTCAGGATAACACAATAAAGCCCTGAGGCTTATTTCCATGTCAAGGAGACATAAATGATAATGGGTGTGTGTGTGTGTTTTGGTAAGTTGATTGGATGTTCTCTCTGTTTCACTTCCTGCCCGGCTGTTTGAATGCCCCGTGGCTCGCGTAAAAAAAAGACCTTGTGACAATTCAAATCATACAGCAAGAAACTGTACGTCTATTTACAGTAAAATACCTTAAAGGGCTCATATTATGCTCATTTTCAGGTTCATAATTGTATTTAGAGGTTATATCAGAATAGGTTTACGTGGTTTACTTTTCCAATAACACCATATATTTGTTGTACTGCACATTGCTGCAGCTCCTCTTTTCACCCTGTGTGTTGAGCTCTGTTTTAGCTACAGAGTGAGACATCGCACTTCTCTTCCATCTTTGTTGGGAGTCACACATGCGCAGAGTGCCACGCTAGCAGCTAGGAGAGCATTATAACGTGTTACAAAGTGACACACGTTTGTCTCTGAAGTAAAGGCTGGACTACAATAGAGCAGTTTGGAGCAGTTTATGAACAGTGTTTTCTGTTGGGCTTTTTCACTTTGTAATAAAAAAGATATATAACACAATAAAGGAAAGGGAAAAAGCCAAAAAGCATAATATGAGTACTTTAAAATTTAAAAACAGTATGCTTACTGTAAATAAACAGCAGTTTACAGGTAAAGCTGCTGCCAGGATATTACTGTAAATTTATGGTGAAAAGTTTTAGTGTGGATGACAGCGGAAGATATTCCTTGGCTGGAGTGTGTCAGACTGCTGACCTGCCTGTCAGATGATATGCTGCTCCCACCTTCATGTGCCGAATTGCATCTTGCGGACACATAGCGTTAATTTCTGAAGACGTGCACAACCTATGCTCCAAAGGAATGCAGGATACGTGTGGCAGCCATCTTACGTACGTGAACACGTAGTTAAAAGCAAGTATATCGGCGCCTTTAGTGGATAGGAGCGCCGCTTTACGCACGATTCTGGGATGCGCTGGTGGAATATCAAGCATTGACTTGAATTGCCGCGATTGCTCACTGGGGGTCACGGCGCGGTGAAGAATATGTGTAAGGTTTATAACAAGCATAACCAGTTTCATCTGCTCTTTTGTTTTATACAACTAATTTGCTATCTAAAAGTCTGTTGTTTTGGCAGCAAGAGTTGGCAGTGAGAGGGGTAATGGTTCTTTACACTGAATATGCAAAAGGGGCTTTTTAATATGGAATTTTCTGTTGCAGTAATGAAACCTGGATGTGATAAAAGCATGAATGAGAGTTTGTAGCAGGAAGTGACAGTTTGGGTGCGAGGCCATGTTGCAGAAGGCTGTTATGGTGATCTGATTTAATTACACCATAATCACTTGCACTGTTGTTTTTTTAAATAATTTAGTCATTATAGATAAAATAATTCACGTTTCAAAAAGGTGGTAATAACAGCTGGTTTTGTGTTGTATATGCAGATATGTAGATATGTAGACTCATGCTTTAACACAGGGTTTTCTGTTGCACAAAAGGTACTGTGGGTAGACTTGTGCATGCATGGTTTGAGTGTGGATTAGGCTTATTGTTTATTTCCCCGTTTATGGGGATGTTGGGCAAGTGGAATGTTTTGGAGATGAATATTATTTGTATCCTTTTTTACAGTATGATCTATACAATATGTATTCACATGTATTTATATGACCTGTGAATATATGCATGCAGTAGAGGCATACATAGATAGCCCCAAAGTGAGAAGGTTATCAGTGAATATAATGGCACTAAATTGGTAACGGAGTGCTTTTGTGGAAGAGGCAGTGTGGGTCGCCTCTGACTGGGGCTGCTTGTCTTATGCAACAGTGCTGCAGTGGTTTTGTGCTCTTACACAAGTGTGATGCTGTTCGGTCCATGGCTCAGGGTGGGTGGAGCTGACACTGTCTTAGAGCTGCTGGTTGAATCAGTTATAGGTTTTAATGTTGGGAGATTAGTTGTTGCAACTTTTAGAATGTTTCACCTTTGATCCTGTCTAGATATCAAGCCACATTACATAATTACATTGTTTAATGCAGCTGAGTTTAAGTTTTAAGGCTGATTGAAAATACTAAATAAAAGCATCCAAAGTAGAGTGCGGATCAGGCCGCATTTTTCTGTCCCAGCCAGGCCCGCGTCCGCAGTAACCGAACCCGGCCCGAGCCCGACAGGCATTAAGATATTTATGTCCGAGCCCAACCCCGACACAGTTAAAATCTCGTTTTCTCATTTTTCTCATACTAATGACACATATGTTTGTTGGTGTGGAAAGCCCGCTATTATTAAGCAACTGTAGGAAGGCATTCGGAAATGTTAACAGATGAGCACATCAGCGCACACGGGGCAACAAGCCTGTGTTAACACAGGCGTGCACCTACATAATAAGCTTTTTTAAATTTAAAATGTTCAATGCCTTATCGTGCTGATATGACCGAGCCTGACCCGAACCCGAACATCATTTCTAAATATCTGTCCGAACCCGGCCCGGCCCGTTGGGTACCGTTGGGTCCCGACGGGCTCGGTTCGGGTATCCATCCTCTAATCCAAAGGCATTCGCTTTTACGAAAAATATATATAAAATGCCTTTAATGCATCTGGCACATTCGAAATAGAATATATATTTTTTATTGTTCTATTTAGAATGTGCCAGATGCATTAAAGCCGTTTTATATATATTTTTCATAAAAGACGAGTGTCTTGGCTTTTTTCTTGTCTATTGGATTTGTTCATGCCCCCTACCAAAGAGCACCACCTTTTTATCACTAATAGAAGATCCAAGAACCTCTCCGATCTCTTCTATTCTTTACTATATGAAAGTGTTACTTATCCAAAGAAATATTTAGATTTTTTATTTTTTCTGACAATTTAACACAAATGATTTGCCATCTGGCAGCAAACTTCTGCAAAGAGCAACATGTGAAACAGCATTTTAATGAATTCACAAATTGACATCATATTGGCACGTGATTTTCATATATTTCAGATTTGAATTGGTGGGGGCGCGTGCACGATCACGGAAGGCTTTATCATGTGGATGCGCTGACAGTGTTGTTGTCATAACTTAGAATTCCTCATGGGGGAGACAGAAACTACGCACTATAGCTTTAAATCACATTTTATATGTGTTAAATTCAAATCAAAGCACAGGTGATTCCACTTTTTAGATCTTATTCTCAATGAGTCTTAAAAAGTATTGATTTCAACTCCATACAGTGTGCAGCAAGCAGTATAGTTGTAGTGCCATTAAAAGAGAAGAATGGTTTACATATTGAATTCATGTGTACAAATGCAAACACCATAACTATAACATAATAATGGATAATACAATAATACCAGCTTCACACAAACACAATAAAGTGAAACACATTTTGTAAGCTGCTGTAAACATCACATGTGCTTCCACCTTGCAATTATATCTCTATTATACAGAGTTTGCAGTCAGAATGTATGGAGTTGGTGGGCATGCCGTGTGTTTTTATGACCCAGTTTTCGAGCACATCGGCGTTGTGCGCCTTCTGCCGCTGCATCTGGAACCAGGCAGAGTGCGAAAAGAAAATGCGAGGCAGCGAGTAAAAAGAAATGAAAGTGTGACCGAGCAAAAGCCTGAAGCAGAGGAATATTTTAACGGCGCTCCCGGATGAAAGAGCTAAATGACGAGCAGAGAAAATGGCTTCTGCAATCTGACAATTTGTCACTAAGCAACTTTCCTCCATTAGTCTCATTCCTTTATCCAGCTCTTTCATCCCTCGCTACACCCTCTGTGTGTGTGTGTGTGTGTGTGTGTGTGTGTGTGTGTGTGAGAGAGAGAGAGAGGGAGCTTTTGTTTTCAGATTGCAGTGTTTGAGTATTCCAGATTGTACTAATGTGTTGGCATGTTATGCCAGAGCATTGAGTGTGTGTGTGTGTGTGTGTGTACCCTGCCTACATAGGGAATCTGGGTCTTTGAAGCTATATATAGTCGAGCCATGTAAGACATTTTGAATACATCTGAAGGCCTTTAGGGATTCTGTGTGTGTGTGTGTGTGTGTGTGTGTGTGTGTGTGTGTGTGTGTGTGTGTGTGTGTGTGTCAGCGGGTATTTTTTCAGACAGCACCTCACATTACTTATTTTTTGATGTACACTTTGATTCACCCTTCGATGACTTCTCAATTTGTTTCAAGACATACATTTCATGTTTTTCTTCTTTCCAAAGAGCTCAGTAGTCCATCATGGAAATGTATGACGGAGTGGATTCATTATGTACACACAGTCGATGCAGTCAATCTTTAATCATGTACACATCATGGTCCCCTGCTCAGCTGTGTGTGTGTGTGTGTGTGTGTGTGTGTGTGGGTGAGAATGTTGTTGGGGCAAATCAATGTTGGGTGATATAATATGCTGTCAGCAAAAACCAGAGAAAAGAGAAAACATTCCATGAGAAGAACTGTGAAATATTAGTGATGGTGTCAAAAGAGTAGTTGCACTGTATGTAGATGTTACTGTTCCATATGATGTTCACCAGAATTGTAAAAATGATGATAGGAAGAAAGTATTCGTTTTCTTCACTAAGTATTTCCAGTTGTTCCTACTTTGCTGTTTTTGCTATTGTCAGTGAAAGCCAACACTTCCTTCTGACGTTTAACATTAACTTTGAGCTGCTGGAAGTCCTTTAATGTGGCTATTTCACTTTTTGGAAATCTAAAATATCAACAAAGGAAAAGGCTGAAACAGGTTATAGGTGTCGTTTGAACAATTTTCATACACAAATTTGATCTAGCATTCAACATGTATGATTGATTGCCATCTGCGGTCTCAGATAGACAACTCATTCTCACAAAGGGTTCATATGATATCGTTCGAAAACCTATGCACAACAATTTGTACAATATCCTACGAAATTACGCCGATCACCGCTCACGTGCCGACCGGTCACTTGACGGTTAGGTTTAGCTTCCTTTTACAGTTAAATTTAGCCGGCATAAGGTGACTGTGAGCTGGGTACAGAGCAGCGTGAGGTGACTTTTCAGTGGACATTACAGTTAAGTTTAGCCGGCAAACGGTGACCGTCATGCGGGGACGACAGTCAAGTTTAGGCACCAAAAGGACTAGTGAAGATTGGACACAAGTTTGTGGTGTGGCTTAAAACACCGGTCCCCCCGGGACACAAACACCCGTGCCCTGGTTGAAAGTCTTGTGTTTTCAACTGAAATTCTTCCAGGACATGAACTCCGCTCCTTCGCTTGAAAGTCCTGTGTTTTAGGACCCTAACATCCACCCTGAGCACTACCCTCTGCTGATCCTCACGGTCTTATACGGCAGTAGCCAATGTGGTGTATGCATTAATAAATACGTTGAATACCTACGGATTATGGTGCTTTACTTTTCATAGCTATATGTACGATATTGTTAATGAGACCAGATAGAATGTTGTCCAGTGTAGAGCCCGACCGATATATTGGCAGGCCGATATTATTGGCCGATATTAGGCATTTTCCAATTTATCGGTATCGGCATTTATAATGGCCGACAAATGAATATTTAAAAAATAAAATAAAAACGGACGAAACACCCTTCAGCCATGTTATGAGTGTTGGCGTTGCATATTTTGTCCACCAGAGGGCACTATACAACGTCCCTGTTGGCAACACTCGTGTTTAACCCTTTAAGTTTTATATCTTAAGTTTGTGTTTTTATACATTTTATTTATCAGAAGTTTAATATATTTTGATGTTCCTCTATTCTGTTGTGACAATAAAACAGACGTTTATTTTTAAACTGCATTATCATATTATTTTAGTGAAGACTCATAAATAAGTACAAATAACTAATGTTAGAGAAATCTGTTTATGTTTTGTTACGCGTTTCTGGATTTTTTTTTTTTATATATATCGGCCGATATATCGGAATATCGGATTTTTAAATCACCAAATATTTGTATCGATACTGGCCTTAAAAATTCTTTATCGGTCGGGCTCTAGTCCAGTGCTATCATTTCTCTGATCACTGACACTTCAGTCACTGTGAATGTCCTCACTGCTGTTTGTAAATGTTTCTGTCGGGCTCCTGGGGCCCTCTTTTTTTTTTTGGTTTCTAGTTTCAAATCAAGCAACAGCATCCATGTATGTCACATGTAGCACAGATGGCATATGGCATAATATGTTTTAAGACAACATTGCCATTGTGTAAAGATGATGTGTACAGAATTTCAACACAATCGGGCAAACGCTGAATTTGATAGCAAGGAAGTCTGTTATGCAGCTGACGAGACCTGAACCCCGGTCCCCACATGTTCTGGGTCCCAGTAGAAGGCCCGTGCTAATGTCGCTGAGCTACAAGGAAACACATAAACATCAGGTTTTATTTCTGTATCACAGACATGATGTTTTGTTGTGAGTCATCATTAACTCTGCCGTGAATGCTGGGAATCTCTGTACATGACTCTCCACTGCTTTCGATGAAAATTATTAGAAATATTTTTAGCAATGTATATATCACCTGCAATTCAAGAGTGAGCTGGCAGGAATACTGGCCATGCCTGATTGCTTCTCCCGCTGCCTTTTTCATGAAAAGTTAAAGAAAATGATCTTTGATGTTTACAATCAAAGCTGGATTACTGACTGCAAGTGGACTGACTGCCTTGGGGCCCGAGACCTCCAAGGACCCACAAGGCTACAGTGAACTGTGGGAAAGTTAGTTTGTGTTGATTTGTTTTTATTAGCATTTTGTTTGTTAGTGTGCGCACCACTTAAGCACATTAAATAGCTGAAATGACAGGGGCCTTAACGGACCAGTTTTACATGTTTAAGCCAAATAGCTATTTGCTTACACCTTCTGTTACTTCCAGTCATTTCCCAAAACAAGGATATTTTGCACAATTGTTTAATATTTCAAAATGAGCTGAATGAACTACACCCACCTTAAAATGTAGTGCTTCACCCGCCAAAACACTTCTGCATTTATAACTCATGGAAAGTATTTACTCTATCATCCTGGCACTATTTTTCATGGCAGAGATATACATTCCTACTGTGTAGTTCAGTGTTGGATCGGTTAGCAGGACAGATATCCCATCTACGACTGATTCTGACTAGACAGACTCTAAAAGACATTGACAAAAAACATTGTAGTTAAGCATCTTCATCAACTTCGTCTTCCACTCTAAAGTCAGCAAAACAATTTCTAGGTATAGACCATTTAATACAGCTAACTGTCAAATATGTGACAAGTTTTAACCAAATCCATGTCTGATAATTCTCTGTATTCTCTGTAGCGTTTCTAAACATTGCTAATAAATGCTATTCTAACACTATTAAAACTCCACACCAAATTTCATTCTCAAATTTAACCCTTTAAAGTTTATTACTTTAAAGTCTCTACTACACAGCACAAAAAAACCTCACTTAAAAAGCTAGTTACCCTCGTTATTTCCTTCAAAACAGTGGTGAACACCAGGAGCAATTGCCATAGACAGTAAATGAAATGCGACGCCGTTTCGACGGAGACCAGTGAAGTATATTAGAAGCACTTTTCCAGTGATGGCTGACCGTTACTGCGCAGCTGCAAACTGAGCTTGCTGACGTAAATGTGACGTGAGCAACCTGTCTGAAAGTTGGAAGTCTTCTGGTAGCTGTGCCAAGAGAAATCTCAATCATTCCCATTCTTGCAGAGACGGAGAGCGTAGGTATATGTAAGGAGATAACATAGGCACAGGCTAATTATTGCTAACTAAAATGCTAGTTAACATTAATAATTAAACTTAAACCGCTAATGTAAGTCGAAACTGCCTGCAAGCTTCTCCTGTACTATACGGTAATTTGTCTACTATGTGACAGAAAGCTGCGTGGTTATGACACAATCATTAGCCTATTTTTACAAAAACGTCTACTACGGAGCCATAACGTGAGGTACAAGGTAATGTAGCCTTTTATACATTGTCATGTTTCTTTAGAAATAAACAATGGACAAATAGAGTCTTTAAACGCTTCAGATGTAAAGTTATTCACGTTCAAAGTGACGCCAAAATGAATGGTAGTCAATGGAATGCTAATGGCACCTGATGGCTTATTACCATAAATATGGCTCCATGGGAGGTACGCTTTGTGGAGGCTGCCAGGCGTTTTCATTAAAACAAAATGACTGGTGTGTTAACTGCATGCCAAATGAATCCCCCTAAATTACCATATGAGCGGTTACTGACAGGCATTTAAAGAACTTTTAGAACACACCGGGGCTACATTCACTTCCAGCTAACTTTACGGTGAACAATGATGGCAAAACAGCATCACCGATCTATTTCAACCGAATATTTTCCGTCTAGCTCAGCTGAAAACACCAGATCTGCAGCACGTTACAGTGTCGTTCATTACAGAGCCTGTTTGTAACCGGTAGATTACCTGTTCAACTGTTCAGACAGTACACAACTGTCCTGGTTTTATTACAGACGTGAACTAACCACAGACACTTGCCTTGTTCATGGACACACAGCAGTGCATTGGTGAGAATGAACAGGGGATACGCTGGAATGGATACTCAGCGTTATTTTGAACAAACCGGAAACACTGATGTATGAAACAGACAATTAGATACATTTACTTCAATCACCTTAGCCCCCTGGTTGTCAATATTTTAAGTTGTAAGCCCAGAGGAGGGTCTGGCTAGACCACATAGCATTCCGGGATGGGAGAAAAACGTGCTCTGGTTTATTGGCATTTCTTTAAACCAATCACTTGTTTTGGGCGGTGCTAAGCTCCGGACAGAGCCACTGTGCCTCTGCTAAATAACCTTGGGAGGGAACTTGTTTTGGTGGAACGTGTACGTTCAAAAGTTGTTTTAGTCGTGCAACAGAATACTCAGATTGGACAGATAGCCTTGCGGAGATCTGAGGAGCAGTTAACCATAGTCCTCAGAAATCCACCGGAGTTTAGAACGCCAACACAAAGAAAGCAGAAGGAATTGTGAAAATACATGCATCCGGCGAAATTTCCTGCAGCACCGGAGCAATCCAGGAAGTGGAACGTCGAGGATATAGACTACTTGGTGCATGTTTCAGGTTACATTACTATTACATAATAACTAATCCATGCTCTCTCTACCTCGTTTCCTTACGTTGCTGCTCTAGTTTGCTTCTTAAGCGGGATTTATGCTTCTGCGTTAAATCTATGTTGTGGCTACGTACGTAGGTACGAGGAGACACGGACCCTACGTCGTAGCCTGACCTCTTGAAATATGTAACTACACGTCGCAGCGACGCCGCTCGGCCGTGGCTTGGCAGCGTTGCATTTCCCCCGACTCATTTCCTGGTTCTCCTTCTCCATAAACATCATGAAATCAAGGAGAGGGTTAGCGTTTCCTGCTACAGATTTCCCATCGTGGTCAGAAAGAACAGGGGAAACACTTTGTTTCTCTCACTGTGACTCTAGAGTCGCTACTCGCTCCGAAGCTAATCACCGTCACTCTCTCACTCGCTCTACCACACACTGCCCACGCACACACACACACACACATGCCGGCCCTGCTATTCTCTTAAAAGCGATTGACGCACACACTGACGCACAAGTATAAATTTCAGTACGCTTACGTAGGCTACGGCGAAAGCTCTACGTGGAACCTCCTCACAACCATAAATCACGCTATAGTTTTACTAAGATAGTTAACCTATAGGCTGTATTTTTTTATTTGTCAGTTTTTTCATCATATTTTGATGTAGCATTCTCTAACTGAACTGTTTTTACATCGTCATTCTTTTTTTTCTCCTGAAGCTATTCACAACACAGCCAGCCGGTTCAGGAACAAGTGGCTTTTCAACCCGTCTCTTCACTGCAAGTGGGCTGTGTATGCTTTTCACAGAGCTGCGTGTGCTGGTGCAGGGGAAAGTGAGCCCATGTTGAGAGGCAGCTCTTGTTCAAAGAGCAGATTAAAAGTATTATCATCAGACCTGTAGAGAGGCAGAGCGAAAGCGCGGGAGACAGGGAGATATAGTGTCTGTTACAATTTGCAGCAAAACTAGAAAGAGTCTCTGCACTCTGTTGTTTTGCTTTCTTTTTAGGATTTGTTCTGTTGAGCTGAATTCCAACCATTTGTCAGTCACACTGTTAGCTCCATTCTTTGGTGGAGTGAAGAGACCACACATTGTATGGAAATAATGTATTTTCTTTTTGCTGAAGGCAGCATATTCAAATATTGTAAAAGAAAAAAAAAATGTTTTGAGAACAGAATACACTTAATGGATATAGGTCCTCTCAAACTCAACACAGCCATTCACACCTTCAATATATATAAAGGGAAGTCAAATGTGTCATATAAAGTTATAGTATAATTAAACCTTTGTGTTGTCCTCGGGTCAAATTTGACCCAAGTTTTTTATGCCAGAAATATGACGAAATTGCCCCAAAAATTACATGAATGCATAGATGTAACATTCTTCACAGGTAAAATGAATGATTACTTTCATTGCATTTTGGGTGTTTTATTCAATTTTATAGCGTTTGAAAAACATGTTTATGATTTACATATTCTTTGTAAATCTTTACGATCATTCCCCGAAATAACCAAGCAGGCCTGTCTTGTTGCACGATCCAAATTTTCTTCATAACTTGCCATTTTCAGCATGTAGCTTGCTAGCTCAAATGTTGTTATTGTTTCCCGTAGCGAAGGGATTTCGAGAACAGCAACACACAGAGAGCGGTGCGTGGCTCACGTGCCCGATGTCAGGCTTCATCATGGAAATGTACTTCACTTGATCCAGACTAGGCCCTAGCCAACATGGTTTCTGTCCAAGCACGACCCGAGCCAGAACCACAGCAGCAGTTATGGGCCCGAGCCCAATTGGAAACCCAAATTTCCACTGTAAATAAACAAAAAATAAAATCTTTTTTATTATCTTTAGCAGATCTTTATTCAAAAAGACACTTTCTATAATATACACTATTACAGTAGTTACAATTACTAATTCCACTTCCATTCAAATTTCTATTTCATTAACATTTAAATTAGGGTACATCATCTTAAAGTCTTGTTAGGAAAACAAATAGTGAATATTGGGAGGATTAGATTGGTATTTTTTTTTAACAATAGTTTTTGTACGTGGAATGAAATAATGGGGTGCTGTTTTCAGAGAAAGTAGCCATTTGATATTGTTAATCAAAGATTTATTCCTCAAAATGAAATTGTGTAGCAATAGCGCATGTGTGTATGTGTTAATGATAGGGCTGAATAAGTGTGTATTTCTTGTTCTGAGGTGCTGTGCCATTTGCTCAACATTGCACATGCCCATTTCATCACACACACACACACACACACATACACAGAGTCCATGGTTGTGTTCATGTAACGTCATGCCAGCGCTGCACGGATGAGTGCAGTGGAGTGGAAGATGGAAAGAGAGAGAGCGTGGGGGAAGAGAGAGAGAGAGTGATGAAAGGAAAGGATGAAGAAAAGGGATTAGAAAAGAGAGAGGATAGAGAAGTAGGCCAAAGGCAACCAACTTTAGTCTTCTCCGTTCAAAAATACATTTCCACACTAAAAAGAAGACTGTCCTCCCCCCAAAAATGCTCCCATAGGTTGTTTGTTCAAGCAGCAATTACGACTGTAGTCGTCGACGACCCTCTAGTGGCCGCATTACTTATGAAGGGAGCAAAGCAGGAAGCAAGGTGACAAAGTATAGGCTAACAGCCAGTGGTGTAGTCGACGTGATACGCCGGTATACCCACTAAGAAAGCTCCAGGATTTCCATATACCCACTTAAAAAATCCCCAATGATACGTAACAACATACTTTCCATTATATTTTTGACATATTTTGAATTATCATCTGTGTTTTCCTTCGCATAGGCTAAATAAAGGTATTTCCACTGTAAATTGGTGCAAAAAAGTCTTATCGGAATGCAGGAAATAAAGTCTGTGATGCACAAAATTTCCCTGGGGGAGGACACCCAGATCTCACTCTGTAGCTAAAACAGAGACCTGAACACAGTGTGAAACGAGGAGCTGCAACAATGTGCAGTACAACAAAAATATGGTGTTTTTTGAAAATTAAACCATGTAAACCTATTCTGATACAATCTCAAATTACAATTATGAACCTGAAAATGAGCATAATATGGCCGCTTTAAAGTAGTTTTGGTGCCTAACGCCAGAAACACACCGCATGCTGAAGCGCCGCAAATAGCTGTGAAATGTCGTGAAACGCCGTGAAACGCCGTGAAGAGGAACTATTTTCATTTTGGAGCCAATGTTGTGCGTGTTTTACAGTAACCGCAGCCAAGCTGGCGCGCGCCATCATGACGTCAAAATGACTTAGATCTTGCCGGCGCGCCCGGATTTATAGCAAGCGAGCAGAGGTCGCGCACCACTTCTTTTTTTTTCAGCGGCGCGCGACAAAGCGGAAACAGGAAGCATGGATGAATTTGAGGGGAATCGGATGCCAGGACTCTCAGAGTGACTGCAAGTCTCTCTTGTAAACTTACTGGGTTAAGATGAGTTATTTTATGGTGAATAAAAGGCTTGATCCGACGAAGTAGGTCATCGAATCGAAAATCAAAGCATTGACGTTGATGCTGCTGCCAGTTCTGCCGTTGTTTACCTTTTTCTTCTTCTTCTAGTCCGTAGGAACAGGCGCTAACCCCCTTCACTTTACCCAGCCGTTGGGAAGCAAGACACAGGACCTTTACTTAGGTCCCGAGAAGCTGCAGCATTCATTCAGAGACAAACCTACACTGTACATTAACTTCCACCTGTCAACTCAACTGCAAATTTCCTCTCTGCTGCAATCGGCAACGCCCTATCGCTCGACCACACACTCGCAGTGCCCACGCTACGCACCGAGCTATTCCTGAACTACTCTTATAACATAATGCATCACACTGTGTCACCAACTTCTTATAAATATAGGATTGAAACACTACATTTGAAACACATATACAAGAAAATTTAGACAGAAACAAAAATGACGATATTTTAGAGCTCCCCATTTTTCTCAAATGAGGCTTTCTGGGGAGCTCATGTCTCTTTCAGTAGCTCCCCCGCATTTCAAACTCTCGTAATAACACTCAAGCTGGCCCATATACGCCAATGTATGCTTACTGTTTATCAGATTTAGTGCTGCAGTATGGTCTGGCTACACCGCCTATCAATTCTGGGATTAGGGGGAAAAAAAACGCTCTGGCTTGTTTGTATTTCTTTAAACCAATCACAACCGCCCTGAGCGGAGCTAGAGAGGGGAGGGACATCCGGCGTGTCAGTCTTTGTCCCAGCAATGTACGTGTGTTGACTCAGACTATATCAGATTTGGTTGTGTTTGTTGTTTCTGCAGATTTGGGCAGAGATTCAGCAGTGTAGGTTAGCAGCACTCAGGCCAGCTCGGGGTCGGTGCTGCTGCTGGGCCAATACAAACAAACACACTGTAGGTCGTTTTCATTTGTATCTCTTCACATCTCTGTTACGAGTGTATTTTTGTTTTGCACGTTTCTGTGTGTTTGTGTACTCAACCGTATTATTTTTGGTTGAATGCCTATAATCCAGCTACCTGCATTTATGAAATTTGACGCCTGCACATCCCTCATCCTCCTTTGGGGTCTTCTAATATGTGGGTCAGAGTTAAAAAGCATATGCACACACACGCACACTTACACAAACACACACCCACACACACACACACACACACACACACACACACACAGTTTGCGTTTGTGTTTCCGTAAGGGGGTTTTCCTCCCGATGTGTCAGAACATCTCATGTCGACTGCATTTTATGTGTGTGTGTTTGTGAGTGTGTGTGTGTGTGTGTGTGTGTGTGTGTGTGTGTGTGTGTGAGTGTGAGTGTGTGAGTGAGTTTGTATGCATGTGTGTGTGGACTCCCTGTTACTTTGCTGTGTTTCCTCCCTGTTGTGACAGTGAAACAGATTAGACCTGAATTGAAATAGACATGGAGGAAATGAAAAGCTATGTTGTAACGTGTTGATTACTCTTGGAATTAAAATCTATTGCTGTGTATTACTAAAATAATGCATTAATTTAATCAAGTATACATTGTAGTCAAGTGTGTAGAGGCAGCTCTCCATCCTGTGCGACATGGAGTGTCAGTGATGTGAAGTTATCTCTGCTGGCAGAAATATAAAGTCTTATTGGTGTAGTCAGACCTTACTCCACAGCGCTGTGGAGATAGGTCTGGTAATGCAAGACTACATCAGCAGTGAATTCTCCACTCTCTGTCTCACAAATGCATACACACACACACACACACACACACACACACACACACACACACCCCTTCACCTTCATAATTACTTTTCTCTCTCTCTCTTGTTCTCTCACTCCCAGTAACACACACACACACAGACACGTGTGATGATAAACTAATTTCTCTCTCTCTCTCTCTCTCTCTCTCTCTCACTCTCTTTTTCTCTCTCTCTCTCTCTCTCTCTCACACACACACCTGCTTTCATGCTCTTGCTGACCTAATTAACTTGTTTCTCGCAGCAGAAAAAAAACCGATTTGGCTACAAAAACAGTAAAACAGTGCAGCCAGAGAGGAGGAACAGCAGGTGGTGTCATATGTTCATGGAAGAACCATACATGTGTCAGTCCTTCTCTCAACACTGACTTCCCTGCCCTCTCTGGGTCAAATATATAGTAAGATGTTTGCTAAGCGTATACACCAAATTTTGGTGGGTGCAACTCTTTGCAGCAAATCTTTCTGTCTAGCTGGGTATTTATTACAGTTACAGATGTATATGAGCACAGCAGCACTTCATCTCATTTGCATGGGTGTACATTTCTGCGTAACCACCGGTGCTTAGCAGCACCTGGAAGTTGCTTGATATAATGTAATTTTCCGATTGTTATTTCTGCCTACTCTCTCTATTTATATGGCAATGACATTAACACGATTATATGTCTAATATTTTCTCTGTTGCTCATCTTGAGGTCCCTATCCTTTAGCTTTTTTTAATTTTTTTTTTCATCCAAATCGAAAAATGTTCTCGCCACTGTTGCACCAAATGCTTGCTCTTGGGGGGAAATTGTTGGGTGTTTGTAAATTATAGAGTGTGGTCTAAAGTGTCCTGAGATAACTCTTGTTGTGATTCGACACTATAAATATATTTGAATTAAAACTGAATTGAAAAAAGGGCGTTTAAAACATATGATGAAGTTATTTACCTCATACGAAGCCCAACAAAATCGCCTCATCACTGTTTGAATATTTGTCAAACCCACAGACCAACGTAAAGGCTAACCGAAAAATGAAAAACAGAAATATCAACAACAGGCTGTTATATTACAGTCTTGTGTATGTGTGGTGCAGAATGGACAGCTCCTGTACACTGAGCTCATGTGCATTTTTTCATTACTGCTGACACTGTGGATTTTGTTCGTCTTCTCAACTATTACTGACCAAAGCAGTTTATTAAATATTATATAGCTGTTTCATAAAGCTCTCTTTCTCTCTCTTAATTACAAGCAAAAAGGTTGACAAAAAAAGCCTTGGGGCCAGATCCGAAATATTGCCATCATTCCTCCTCTTTTTACAAACTCTCTCTTTTTATTTAAAGGGTCATTTCGTTTTTTTTTTAAAACCTGTCTAAGTGACGAATGTGAATAAAATCTTTGAATTTGGTCCAGTAATGAGCGAGAACGCTGTAACCTTCAGCCGGACTGCAATGTAATCCTATAGGGAAAATGCACATCGTCAATTTCTGTCCACTAAAAGTTCTGTTTTTGTCACTGACAGGCTCAGATTATTATTCTAAGTGTCTTGACAACATTATGGAAAAAGGATCCCTACAGAGATAGACCGTAAAAGATAGAGATAGACGTTTTGTTAGAGAGTCCTTTTTGTTTCACTAGAAACAGCTCAGAAATCGCTGTTGCTAAACCCCCCCAGACTTTTAAATAATCAATACTTTTAGCGTATATATATCCAGCATATTTCCACGTGTAAAACGTTAAATGAACCGGAGGGTTGATTGTTGGAACAGCGGAAAGACGAACCAAGGCGGCTTTTGTGTATTTTACAATGAGAAAATGAAAATAAAGAGTCTGGTGGGTTTGGCCATAGCAATTTCAGGGATGTTTTGATGTTAAAAAAAGGATCTTACTCTTTAACAAAAAAGGAATATCTCTGGAGGGATCCTTTCCATAATTTTGTCAGACACTTGGAACACAAATCTGAGCCTGTCAGTTGGCAAAAACCACTGATCAAGCGTCAGTATTTTACGAGTTGGGAGTGAGAACGGGTTGGTCACAGAGTGCAACAGTGTGGCTTACTGATACGTTTTTAAATGGGAACTCCACCGCACAAATTTACTCAACATGAGGAGTTCTAATCCACCTGTAAATGTCTTCTGTGACTCTGATGATGTCATAGTGATGTCATCAGTGTTATCTCAGCTTGACGACTACACTTTAATAACGGAAAGCCCGCGTTCCACTGGCGACATGGAGTAAACTGTTTGTGTGTCTGTTTACCGTGAAGACAGACAAAAATAGGTTCTTGGTTGCATTATGGGAAATGTAGGATCCACCATTTTTGGTCTCCATACTTAGGGACTTAAGATATCTTGGTCTCTGCTGCTTCCATCAATTGTTTTTTTTTTTATCTGTCTCTTGTGAGTTCCCCAACTTTAGGCAAGTGCCATCACAGACTCTCGATGCCAAAACGCACCGAAAGAGCCTAATTTGACGCCCAATTGATGCCCACTGCAGGCATCAGTTTTGAAATGCCAACACCACAGAAACAGCAGTATTTTAGGAAAAGGTCGCTATTTAGGTAAAAGTGTTATATATTACACATGCCCCTGTAGACTTTCTTGTTGTTAACAGGGTCGTAAAACCTCAGGCGTAAGCTAAACACGTCGTATTTTTTTTTTAACGATAAGACATTTCATTTGCATTCAATCATTTTCATTCTTAATAATGAATGTAATACAAGCTTATAGGAATAGCTGCTTCTCCGCACGGCTTCTACGCACAGCTCATCGCATGTACTTGTAAACCATCATCACGACGATATTTCAATCATCAGCGTTGTAGTGATTCATTTATAGCGCTCATATTGAAACAGACTTTGCAAAGTGCTGCACAATTCAGGATAAATCACTGGAGCGCTCCTTTAATAGCTTTTGGACATCAATCGAGCGCTGTGGCACAGAGGAATAAGATATATCAGGCTTGGATACACACACAGTACTATTTAGTGGAAGACATTCATTGTTGGTATGGGTCTTCACATGAGATTTGTTTAAAATAAGAAATGTATAGAGTATCAGCAAACTTTTACTTAAAACTATGACACCACCTGCTATTGAAAAATGAAATGCATGAAGAAGAGAGTTGGTAAGAGAGAGCGTAGGAGTGGAGTAGGGTAGAGATGAAAGGGGATGAGGGGAGTGGTAGACTCCACAACCTCATTATGTCTGTTGGCATTTTAACTCCTTTTGATGATTTAGTAAGAAGAGGGGATGGAGGAGGAGGGGAGGAGGAGATGTGTTCTCTCCTCCGTCCATGACACCATTTCAATCCTCCGCTCCCACATCCCTCCCTCCCTGCCCTCCCCATGACGGAGAAGAGAGAGAAGAAAGAGAAGTGAGTGTCTTTAATTTAGAGGGATCCCGAATGCGTGAAATCCTTTATGCTATCTGGGTCACAGTGTGCCTTACAGGCTGAAGAATCACACACACACACACACACACACACACTGCTGGTTTCTTCCTCCATTGTGTGAGCATCTCTCTCTGTTACATGCGATGCTGAGGGAGGTTATGGTGTGTGTTGTGTATAGGCAGTATTGAAGAGTTAAAACAAGCTCTCAGTGTCAACCCCTTAATATTCTAGTTCTTGTTTTTTTCTTTTAAGTAACTTTAAAGTTACAAAAATCATCTCACTCTACACTGTCTGACTGTATCATTCACACTACATGGCCAAACGCATGTGAACACCGGCAGAAAGTATGTGGGCATTCGAAACGCTACACCCACGCTTGCTGAACATGTCATTCCAGAACTATGAGCATTACTCTGCTGCTATCAGCCTCCACTCAGCTGGAAGGGCTTTCCACAACATTTTGGCTTCGGTTTCTGGCTGCAGTGATATTCTTCCGAATCAAATTCAGACAGGAATGACGTCCACTGCTCAAATTCTCGCCCCCCTTTCAATAGAAGTCCATGGCAACGATGGTATGGTTATGGCTTGGGAAAGATCGCCATTATGATTAATGCAAAGGCAGTATTGAAAGTCTGTGATCAACAGGGACAAACACCAGCTGTTGACACAAAGTAGGAAGCACACTATATTGTCTAAATATAATTGGATTCCTGAGCATTAAGATAAGAACTAAGGGGCCCGAATCAAGAGAAACAGACCCAGACGAAAATACATTAAATTATGTCAACAGGGGTGTACACATAGTTTTGGCCATTTGAAAGAAACACGGTGGAATATACGGCAGCACCTGAACAATCCCGGAAGTGAAACATCGTCGATATAGACTAGACCAAGTGGGAATACACACATTTGACGAAACGAAAAAGTGTCAATTTTACGCTGTATTGCGTACAGTCTGCATGGTCAGGCTCCACACAGATGTCTGCGTATGGGTGGGCCCATGCAGACCCTTGTGGCCACGCGGATCCTGCATTCATTTTCCTTTTTCCATTGATTATGGATTTTTCCGTCCGCTGTGAACAATCACTGAAACCTCTGTGACTTTCCTTTGTAGACCATGAACAAAGCAACATCACGTTCGATCTAAACCGGGCCATGCCCCCCCCATCAAGACATTTAAAACACAAGTGAAGCGAAGTGGGGAATTTTTTGTGTTTCTTCCTGACAGCCACAGATGAGGGCAATCCAGATCTTACGTACTGTCTGTGGCAGCCATCCAGAATGTATAGAACTGTAGTTACGTCAGGGCTGTTTGCTAACCTGCTGTATTAGGGTGGGCTGGTAGAACTAATAGGTAGGCCACTTGGGAGGTTGGTAGCACAGAGGTTAAAGAAGTATATTAGAGGCCCAATGGGTGCCACTCCCAACCCCCTGGTGACATGACACAAACATTTGACCTAATCACAGACAGCTTGGCAACCCCAGGCATGTTTGTTTAAACATGCGTGGGGGACACATTTGATGTAGGGAATCTGTGGGTCCTTAAACACATTAAACACTTCATTTCCCACATTCTGGTGAAGTTTTATACACCTATTTCTACCTTTTTCTGCCAATTGAAAATATGAAAACATACATGAATATAATGCAGTAAGGCTCTCAGGCATTCTGTGTTGTTTTCTATTTATGCTCCTGTAAATTAACTTTTCTTATTTAATGTTATCTCTGCTGAGTCAACACACATGTAGGCATGATTTAGTCTTCCCTCCTCGTTTGTGTCTTTTGTTAATGAAGTAACCTCTTTAAATGTGCATGTGGCACTCATTTATGTGAATGACACATTAATTCATTTTAATTAATTCATAAACCCCTGGGCTGTAATATTTCAGGTGTGTTTCAGCTCGATGTCTGTTCATGCTCAAAACATTCTGCACATTCAAAATAGAACTCATCCCATCTGTGTTCTTGTAATATTGTTAAAGTCACAGTATTTCAAGAACAAATCCATCTGCCCTATAGTCTGCTGTGCATTCTGTTATTGCTCTGCTGGTATGGCAGGATCTCATTCAGGATCAGAACGTGTGACAGACACGGAGATCTCCGTTTGGGTCTCTGAATGAGACAAAGTTTAGAGAAGCGACTGTACGCTGCTTTACATTGGAGGTGGAAAACTGAAGCAGCAGAAAAACATGTACGCATTTTTTGCTTCCTGATACCGATAATGCGGTATCGGAACATCTCTAATACACACACATGCACACTTACGCATGCACACAGAAGGGCATCCATTATAATTCACTGAAGTTGCTACACTGACCGCGGAAGCCACGCTGGTCATCTCTATTTTTACAGAGAGAGTGGACAAAAAAGCGAGGGACGGGTCTGCTTCAGAGCTCTGAATGAGAAGACGGGGGTGCGCAGTGGGCAATTTTGGAGGCGGGCTTTCGGCTGCCCACCCAATCAGAAATTGGAAATGTTACTGGTATTTTGTGTGCTATTTTTTTTCCATTGGCTGAACATGTTTTCTTAACTTTTATTGGGTGGGCATGACGCACATTTGGGTTGGCTGAGCCCACCCCTGCCCCTAGCTACTGCCGGCCCCAAGTTAGGTGGGTATCTTTCAATTGGAGTTCATTAAATGGCAATTATATGAAACTTATTGTAGACTGTTTTTTTTTTTTTTTTTAAATCATCATTAAAATGCCAAATTGTCTCTTGTGATTGCAGTAACAAGTTTCATATTAATATCTTACAGTACAGCACATACATCCAACACTGGAAAAGAGGGAAAGAAAAGGTAAAAGAACAGAGGTGCTTCCTAGACCTTCACTAATGGAAATGTAATTAGTCAGGCTCTCTTTTTGTGACTTTTTTCATTTCTCTCTCTCTCTCACACACACACACACACACACACACACACACACACATACACAGACACACAGAAAGGCGCCAGTGTCATTTCCACCCTCCTGATCAGATTAGTTTTGCAGTTAGAAAAGTTAGAAGTTAAAAAGATTTGCCAAGTAGCGCCATTTGTTTTTTCTTTTATCTTTCGAGAGGTGCTTCGTATTCTCATGATCAGCGCAGTGTGCATGGTGCAAAGGTGAGAGGAAGTTTTATTCAAATGTACCAGCATACAGTGGTATTTTGGTAGGAACTGGCTGCTAGATATTGTTATGAGAATACTCACACATCTATTGAGGGTACACTTGGTTTACTGTTTTATAAACCACCAACATGTCCTAAAGTGTATGAAAGCAATAGTGTAACACAGGGCTACTATCAGTATCTCTTTCTCGGTAACTGTTTATAATCAGAGAATATCTTGTGTTGGTGCATCATCATTAAACTGAAGATTTAAATGGGAGGGGGTTTCAGATAAAAAAAATAAAGTGAAGATAAAGTACATTTGTCAAATATTGAGACGGCAATATCTAGCCATTTTGCATGTACTTTTGAGATGTCCATAAGTTCAACTCATTGTCTGTATACTGTCAGATCACATGGTAGCAATAATGCAACATTAGTCACTTTATCCTGCATTGCATGACAAATCTCTTTCATTAGACAAAAAGTTAAAGGTGCACTATGAATCCTGCAGGGTTTCAGCGCAATTTAATTTTTGTCTAAAATCGTAGGCATCTCTTTCCTCGATCCGCTAGCTGCCTGCCCCCTGAATACTCTGTTAAAAAGCCTGGTCTCGGGAGACAACACAGGGGTCATAAGCATCAAACAAACACTAGGGGCACAGGCTGTGCACCAAAATACAACAAACCACGTTCCAGCCAATCACCGACAATATGGTTGGGGGAGGGGGTGGGGGTTAGTGCGCGTGCACATAATGGGGGGGACGGCAGTGAGCAGAGTTGATTGAGTAGCGTGAGTTGCTGATTGGCTGGAGTGTGATTTGTTGTATTTCGGTGCACAGCCTGTGCCCCTAGTGTTTGTTTCACATTTACGACCCCTGTGTTGTCTACATTTTGACAAATCTACACCAGTCATGCTGCCTTGGCTACTAGCAGGGAACCGTTACCTTTTAATCTGAAGTTATAATGGACATGGGTTAGATGTCAGTTTAAATAAAGCAGGAAAAGTTGTGTTGTCTCAGGGTGCTATTTTGAAGCTCAGTCTGACCTTTGACCTCCCTGTGAAAAGAGGATTAAAATCAATGCAGCATCACATCATTTTATGAAATTATTTAAAGGAATTCAGAGCTCTAAAGCATGCTTTCAATTTAATGTCTGTGTTCCATGATCGAACGATGCACAGATAGTGTCACTCATTCCTCTGTGCACACACACACACACACACACACACACACACACACACACACACACACACACACACACACACACACTACAGCAGGGTGCACACTGTGTGTGTGTGCGCATCGGGTGACACTCAATACTTGACATTCAGTGATGGAAGAGCACTTAAAGCAATAATTGGAAATGTTCTTAGAGACAGAGCTGAGTATTTTAATGGGATTTGAGGGTATGGTGTGTGTGTGTGTGTGTGTGTGAGAGAGAGTGTATGTGTGCAGCTCCGTACGAGAGAGAGAGAGAGAGAGAGAGAGAGAGAAATATCTATGGAGTAAGCTGATACACACACGCACACACACACACACACACACACACACACACACACAAGATGAAATCACAGAGACGGATGACCCTCATGGGTGTATTGACATCTCTCACGGCTGAACAAATGGCGCAGTTGAGTTGCGTTCACTGACATCGATCTGAAAACTGTTTAACATTCCATCTGTGGCCTCACCTGGGTTAGTCATAGACCACAGGGATATAATCTATCTCTCTCTCTCTCTCTCACACACACACACACACACACACACACACACACACACACACACACACACACACACACACACACACAGACACCATGTAAAGCTTTGATGGACTTGAACACGTTACATCACTGTGATTAGAAAAGGTAGATACATTCTAGCAGTTAAACAAAAGCCTACTGCTGCAACTCCTGATGATGTTTTTGTTGACAGTGGTTCTGTGATGTTGATGGCAGTGATAAGACTAAGTTGCTAATGTTCAGTTGATGATGTTTATCTTCAGATGATAATGATAATGCTGATCTCTCTGTAGGTGTTTCTGAAGACCACGATGGTGTCGACGATTAGGAAGTCTGTCAGATAGGGACAGTGTTACACTGATCCTCCTACAGGGGTGGAAAGTAGAGCTTGTGGCTGTGTGTGTGTGTGTGTGTGTGTGTGTGTGTGTGTGCGTGTGCGTGTGCGTGGGAGAAAGCCTGATACGGTTTATTTTCTTCCTCCATTGTTGTCCAAAAACTTTTTTTTAAAACAGCCACACTGTTGTGACATGTTCCTTCATTACCATGAACACAATCACTAGAGCACCAAATGTGGATTAATCCGCAGCTGAAAATAGTCCCCAACAAATGCACTTTCCTTCTGTTTGAGTAACATCGGCTACAATCTAGAATACCAGCAGACTTATACTTGGTATATTTATTACTGACTTACTGTTAGCTGGTTCATTTAGGTTTTTCTTTCTGATAACATTTATGACCAACTGGTGTGGGGTCATGGAAGGCCCGTATCATGCAGACGCGCCGACATTATTTGAAATGTGGCTTTTAAATGTTTTTCAGTTGCTTAGTAAATCAGACACTGATTGCGCAGCACTGTATTGTGCCTCTTCATATAGCTAGGCTTCTTTTTTTTCTACCAAAATATTTTGTGCTGGTCAGGGGTTACTTGGATGAAAAAAAATTTCAAAGGGGGTACATTATTGAAAAAGGTTTGAGAACCACTGGTCTATAGTGTACGTCTGTGTGTTCCAGCCATCTCTAGATAACGAGGACGAGAAGGTGGACTATTTAAAGCACATGTACATTAGGGCTGTGTATTGGCAAGAATCTGGCGATACGGATCATGATACATGGGTCACGATTCAATATATTGCAATATATTTTGATACTGTGTGTAATGCGATATATTGGGATTTTTTTAAAGTATAATTTTATAAAAACTAATATTTAAAAAAAGACATGATGTGCATAAAAGCCAAAGAAGTTTACTTTAGGTAAACAATTCAGTACACAGAAAATCAAACTGCCAGTTTGGGATTGTGGTTCACAGGTTCTTAGTGAGCTAATTTTTATATGCTAAAGTAGGCCAAAGTTCAGCCATAGCTACATTGTTAGCTTCTAGCAAAAAGTCAGGCACTGCTAGGCACTGTTAGGCAAGGACACTAGTGGTGTGTCTCAGCATAGCCATCTAGTGGTAGGGGGTTTAAACACAACCTAAACGTGAACCACTGTCTTACATGAATATTTTTGAACATAAAAAAAAATATTGCCTTTTTGAAAATGTATACAGTATTGCAAAATAAAATATCGCGATACACACACACCTTCCTCCTACTGGCAGTTACCACTAATTTTACTGCTGTGAAGCTAGAGGCCAATGTTTGTGTTTGTAGGATTTGAAAAGAACAGGAATCAGTAAAAGAAGTAATCGTAGTCAGAATCATTCAAATCTAAAAGAAGAATATTTAGCCCACCCTCAGCAGGCTGACCATATTTTCTGACACGTGCACACAGGCAGTTTCAAAACTGTACCTTCAGCTGCAATTTGAAGTTGAAATACAGTATGAGCTAATGGCTCCAAGGTCACTAAATATAGTTTACCCCCTATTCATATGCTCCTCTCTTTCCCCTGTCTTTCTCTCTTATGCACAAACACACCAGGCAATTACCAATATCTGCCAAATCTGCTGACATGTCAAAATGCTAATGCATGTTGTAATGGTCCTTTGGCTGTAATGGCTTTTATTTGACTTCATTTCCGTCTTTCCCCGTTCTTTCCTTTATTTATTTTCATCTAGCATTCCCTCTTTTGTTGTATTCTGTTTGCTTTTCTTTCCTGTCTTTTCATTCCCTTTCTTTTCCCTTCCTTTTCTTTTGCCTTCTATACCTTACCATCACTTACCAATACCATAACATTTACATGAAATCCAATAGAGGGGTCTCTCTCTCTCTCTCTCTCTCTCTCTCTCTCTCTCTCTCTCTCTCTCTCTCTCTCTCTCTCTCTTTCTCTCTCTCACTGTCTTGATGGAGGGATCAGTATGTCTCTGTCTACTTTCTGACACCATCGATCTTGACATACTTCTTTACCCAATTGTGTGGTGGATTAACACACTTGCACGCACTCACGCACACACACACATGCACACACACACACACACACACACACACACACACACACACACACATAATATTAGGTATAGGTATTCTCTGATATGAGACTGCAACCACATTCTAACATTTTTAGATTGACATATTGTTTTACAGATGTGCACAATAGCAGCAGGCTGTTAGAAATGATATCGCTGTGATAGTTAGTAATAATTGGTTATAATTATATATAATATTAAGTAATAATATAGATTAAAAACACTGCTGTTGGCTGGGTATTGCACTACTTTTCTCCTCTTCTCATTCCCCTTGTGTGTGTTACTGTAATGTGTGTGTGTGAGGCAGGATGATCAGCACATTAAAGGAAGGGCCAGAACCATATGTTAATTATGTAAATGATTGGCTTTAATCAGGCTCAGCCATGTAGCAAGTTAGTGGGTAGGGAGAATGTGTAGATCCAACACAATCCCAATTAATATTCATCTGGAACTCTGTGTGTGTGTGTGTGTGTGTGTGTGTGTGTGTGTGTGGCTGTGGACTGAGTGAGGATGAATTCATAGTTTGATGAGGGATGAAAGAGCTGGAGTGGCTCGGTTCTGCACCCCATCTGTCTTCACCTCAGTTGCCTTTGAACATACAGACACACAGCTGTAGAAAGGGCATCCGTGGCCAGTGAGAGGTGATTATTCCATATTTCAGCCAAACAAATGGGGTAAGTTGAATTTTAGCACATCGAAAGCCATATGGGGAGCTACTGGAGGAGCATAGAGGTTGTTGAAAACACCGTGATCTGTCCCAGCTGCTCAATACACACAGAGAGACAAAAAGACAAAACATATACTGTAGCGTCACGGTCCGGGCGTCACGGTCCGGGCGTCACGGTCCAGCGCATGCAGCTGACACAGAATACACGATATGTAAACTATGCACTTAATGCAGAACGAAAGTTCACAAGCGCGAGTTCCGCCTGGGTACTAGAAGCCGTACGCCGTTAGCACAAAACCATATGACGATATAGGTCGTTTATTCCTACCCTCTTATACGACCCACAGGAGTGTTTTATAAATTAGCAACCCTCGCTGTTGCAGGAAATTCGAAGACATAGGAGCATTATCCGTCCTCATATCTAAACCAGAGAACATAACCGTTGCGGTTTTAAACGCGTAAATCGTGTGAAATGGTTGCAGTTTGGTTAGGTTTAGGCACCAAAACACTTGCTTAGTTACTAATTAATTAAATCCCCCTTTGCAATTTTTAAAAGAAAATTTTAAATGCATTTGTGTACTTCTACATTGTGAAAAAAAATATAAATTAAACGTTTCTGTTTCATTTTATTTTTCTTCAAAACACACTTCAGTCTTTTTGGGTCAGTGTAGTGTTGGAATATTGTGTGTGTTTGTGTGTGTGTGTGTGTGTGTGTGTGTATGTGCGTGTGGATGATCACATTTCTAGTTCTCAAGAACTGGGATGTCTGTTCTATACATGCCGAATAGTGCCTTCAGTATGCTAACCTCCTGAACCTTCACTATATTTTCCTCCGCCAAGGAGTTTATGCTTTCAGTTCAGTTTGTCCGCGTGTTGGTTTGTCTGTCTGTCAGCAGGATTACGGAAATACCACTGGTCCGATTTTTATGAAACTTGGTGGTAGGGTGTTGCATAGGCCAAGGAAGAACCCATTAGATTTTGGAGCCGATCCGAATCACAGGGCGGATACGTTACGATAAGATGTGAGATGTTTGTGCTGCATTCATGTGGTGTCAGAATAATTTTAAAAAATGTTCAATCATTGTAAGATGGGGCATGCCTTGGCCGAGGTCCGTGCTCTTCGAGTGCACTTCTAGTTCATAATGTTGCATGTAATGTATGACGATTTATTTCAGAATTACTTATTGATTTATTATATATTGAACACTTTGGTTCTCCATTTAAACTCTGCTAACAAAGAGATGAAATGGACGATTAATTAAATGTGTCTTGCTTTGTCTGTCAATGCTCTGACTGAAGAGCTATTCATATGGAAGAGCACACGGTTCATCTTCAGGTCTTTACTTGAACAGCACAGTGGGCCTTTGTAATGTGCAATTGTGACATGAAATTATGAACTAAATGCATTTCTGTTTCTGAGATTGACCACCAAAACCATGGATGTATTGAAGGGGTACTCCATTGATGTATTATTGCACTCCCGATGAATTGAGACATCTGCAAGAAACCTATTTCAAAAAAAGAATTGATATATTCAAAGCAGCAGACGTCGACATATGCTGACTTTTGGTCCCTAGTTTGGGTCAAGCTCTAAAAAACACTGAATACTTTTCAGTTAATGGAACTCAAGAGCATTTTGTAAGACCCTCCCTCCCTGTATGTATGTATGTCCCATGTATTAGCTCTGCTAGCTTAGCCACACACGTGTGCACACACACACACACACACACACACACACACACACACACACACACACACACACACACACACACACACACACACACACACACACACACACACGTATATCTCTATCAGAGAATCCATCACATTTACCAGAGATTCTGAACATCAGCACTGACCAAGGTCCAAAGCAGATTTCGTCCTTTGTTGTTAGAAGTGGTGAATTGTGGGTAAATTGCCCTGGTCTTCCTGCAGTTTGATCCTGGCCTAGGAGCAAAATAGGACTTACTTACTTATAGGATACACATCTGTGGATTTTGCAAGATCCAGATATTGAGGGCCCTATTTTAACGATCTAAGCGTGCGGCGTGAAGCGCCTGGCACAGGTGCGTTTAGGGCGTGTATGAATCCACTTTTGCTAGTTTAGGGTCCATGCGCCAAGCACATGCTTCAAAAGGGTTGTACTTAGTGTCTTAATTAATCATAGGTGTGTTTTGGGCGTAACATGCAATAAACCAATCAGTGTCATCTCCCATTCCCTTTAAAAGCCAGGCGTGTTTGTACCTTGGCGCATTGCTATTGTGATGGCGGATGTGCCCCGTAATGTTTTTATTTTTTATCTTCTGCATGTGTGTGTGCTGCTGCACGTCCCTGTGTGTGTAACAAGCATAGTGTGCGCACGCTGGGCATAAGCCTAGGCACATTTTACTAATGCGCTGTTAAAATAACAATGAAATGCTGCGCTATTGACTTTAGACCAGGTTTTTGTTGGCCAATGGCGCGATCACTTTCTGCTGCCTCAAGATAGCGATACGCCAAGAATGTACCTGAACACACCTCTCTGTAAGACCAGCACGCCCATGTGTGCACATACGGGCGCAGGTGCATTTGCTATTTAAACAACGTGGATTTCTGGACGGGAAACTGACAACTGCGTCAGTCTTAAACTAGCAAAGACACTTGCATCGGGCTTTGCGCCACACCGGGTGCAAAATAGGGCCCTAGATGTTTCTGAGCTTGGACCATTGGACTGATAGGAAATAACAATGAATAATGAAAGGCGGTATTTGTATTGAATGTGATGGATTTTAGGAAACACTCTGACACACCCCATCCTTTGCACCCTGTATATCCTGTGTGATGTCACAGGGATGGCGTGAGATCTCACAGAGGCTGTCATGTGTTACAGCCACAAAGCATTATTCAGTCAGTGCGATGAGATCCTCCTAACCACTCAGATCTCTGTAGTGGTCGTCTACCAATCGGAAGGTTGGTGGTCAATCCCTGGCCCTGCAGTCCCATGTCGTAGTGTCCTTGGGCAAGACACTGAACCTTGAATTGCTCCTGATGCTTCACCACCAATGTATAAATGTGTGTGAAAGGCGAATGGTGCCTGTACTGTAAAAGCGTTTTGAGATAAGTTGAATCGTTAAGAGTAGAAAGGCACTATATAAATGCAGACCATTTACATATAGTGCCATTTTATTTCCATACAAAAACTGTATAATGACAGTGGCATTTGTTCTGGTTTCATACTGTCATAAAACAACCTACACATAACCCACACATGTACAACAAGAAAAACCAGAAAACCTAAAAACAAAAGCACACAGATTCAATAGGACATGAAACATGCGCATGCAGAAGCACAAAACCAACTAAGCTTAGTTTGTTTCTTATGGTTTAAATTAAAGTTTAAATGCTGGCCTGGCCCAAATAATGACACCACAGACTGCTGAGGATTGCTACAGTAATGACTGGAAGTTGTGACATCCAGACTATACAATATTGCAGATTATACATCAAATAAGTTCAATTCAATTCAATTCAATTTTATTTATAGTATCAAATCATAACAAGAGTTATCTCGAGACACTTTACAGATAGAGTAGGTCTAGACCACACTCTATAATTTACAAAGCCCCAACAATTCCAATAGTTCCCCCAAGAGCAAGCATTAGCAGTGGCTATTGCGACAGTGGCGAGGAAAAACTCCCTTTTAGGAAGAAACCTCGGCAGACCCAGACTCTTGGTGGGCGGTGTCTGACGGTTGGGGTTATGACGGTATGGGATGTAGCGTGGCACAGCAGAGCATGGGTGGACGCAGCAGGACGTAGCCGGGCAATGCAGGGAATCGCAGAGCGTAGCAGGGTGTAGCAGGTCCATAGCCACAGCTGCACCCAAGACCCAGATCTTGGTGTCACCCTAATCCGAGGATTAGGTGGAGGAATAAGTGTGTATATAAATGAAATAACTAATACATTCAGTTCACCCATTCAACCATCTCTCTTATTCCCATTTGACTAAATTCCATATTTTTACTGCTGTTAAAAACAGTAATATATTCCCATCCCCTGGTAAGCTTTCCAAATGTTAGCCCCCACACATTGAAAGATTTAAGACAGACAAAGGGCCACACTGGAAAATGAGAATCGCATTTAGGGCCCGACATGTGTAGTTTATTGACATGCTTTTATTTCTTATTTATATAAATAATATAAATTATTTTTTTTTATTAATTATTATTGCATTGCATCTTCTTACTGACAGTTTGGTCGACATAAAGCCCTAAAAAAGTCAGGAAACAAGTTCCAAAGCCATCATAGATTTAGCAAATCAAACAATAATGACATTTTTAAAAGCAGACACCTAGCACACAGCTGACTCACATCAACCTGTTTCACAGCCTGAATATGTAAACTCTCTGTAATGTACATTCTGTGGGAATTTCTGAGTCTCAAAGTCAGCAAATCTGCCAAAATTCTGCTTTGAATCTCCCGTAGTTGCAGTCTGAAAAAAACAGTTTCCCGTCTTTTTGGTTTGGCGCACAGCTAGGCGGGCCAAAATTGATCGTGAACCTAAGTCGATATGCGGGCTGGATCAAAATTCGGGCCTTGAGATTGACACGTGATTTAAGATCTCTAGTATACTTAAACACCTGTAAATAGCCTGGTTCCTGGCCATGTAGACATGACTTGTGGGTACTGAACTCTGTTAGCAATCCTTAACCATCATTGTAAATTTAACATGTTCTATATGTAAATGGATCTAATACACTCAAGGCTCAAAAGGCTCAAGGAATGATAATTCAGTGTGCTTTGAACCCTCTGTTAAACAGAGAGCACCATCTAGTGGGCTCAGAAATTATAGAAAATGCTTCATGAAGCTTTAACTGGCCATCTTATGGTGTAGTGTACATGTGCACGTGGATTCTCTTTTTTTCCTCCAGGCCCTTTGCTCTCTTTCTGCTTCCATCTCTGCACATTCATGAAGAGGGCTGCAGTTGTATAACTGTACTCAAAAATGTTGCTTGGCATTGCATTATGCAACTCAACGGCAGCATCCTGTTCAGAAGGGATATTCTGAGGAGGACCATACAAAGAAAACCCACTGCATTTCTGACTTCATCGCAATACAAAAACACCTTAATGCACCATTCGTTTTGGACTCTTTAAAGTTGGGATGGTGTTATGGTGAATTCTTTCGGTCCTCAAAAGGCTTCACCTTCTGACACGAGCCACAGCTCATGGCTCCGTTTACACTGCCAGAAAAGAATAACACAATTCAACATTTTTGGCTTGTATGTGTAAAGGGATATTAAAAAAAAAAAAAAACATATTAATTAAAATTTCATATCCCAGGCAAAGTCAAAACTTGGATTTTGTATGTCATATATTATGATTTATTTCATGATCTTGTGATTTTGACTGAAAACATTTAAATATTCACTTTTTTCCACAAATAAATCTAAAAAGTATTTTTTGGCCAGGATAATCATCATGAATATTATCACTGGAAAAAAATAGATTATTCAGACTTTGTTTATATAATACCTTTCTTTTTCTTTTTTTAACATGGAAGTTGATTTTGGATTACTATACTGTATTTGACAAAATACTCTCAACTCAAAGGTCCACTTAGAAGGCTTTCAACCACATCTTACGTCCTTCATTCCGCTGATGAAGACTGTGAGATGGAATTGAAAACTCCAAAAAGCTGGACCTTTGAGTTACTATTATAATTATATCACATGAGTTCGTAACATTTCATACAGTTTATTTCCTGTCATATATGGGCTTCCATATATTTCCACTCACATCTGCCAGAGCAACTTTGATGTGAACACACAGATTAAAGTTTTCAGGTAATTTGCATTCATTAGCTGAGAGACAGCAGAGAGGAGGACAGTGCAGGTGCGCATCACTTTAACTCTGTGTGGGATGCGTCTGTGTGTCTGTGAGGGATCCAGGTGGCAGGCCTCGTATGTCACAGGTGGGTTTTCAAAAAGGTTTTATTTACCCAAAAATGAAAGATACAATTTTCCAAATATGCAACACAGCCGTTAGTTACAGAGAACTAAACTGATGTCACAGAGACTAAACTCGCCCACCACGCTGAGCACAAAGGGGAACAGAATGGCTGTCAAACCAACCAACTGAACTACAATAAACAAAACAGCCAAATTAGTCATACATATTATATGCATAATCAAAATAAATTTTTTAGCAATTAACGAAAATAGATGCACAAACAAACTAATATACTCTAAAAAAAATAAATAAGAATGTGTACTCCCAGGTATTTGTAGTCCACCGCTATGTCCACACCGACACCATGGATGGAGACAGGGGTCACCGGTGCCTTCCTCCTTCTTAAGTCCACTACCAGCTCCTTTGTCTTTGTCACATTAGTCCTTTTCTGACCGGAGGGATTTTTTGGGGTTCCTAGAACATAACCTTCCTAAAACCCTTTTTTTCTTGTGTTCCGACTGGACCAATTTGGGGATTATTAAGTTCCTCTTACCGCAGTTCCTGTAACTCTTTCAGCTCCTACTTCAGCGCAGGGTCTTTTTCCTTTTCCACATAGGGACCCTTAGTGACCTAGCAACGTCTGAAACACAAACAGTACATATTCTTCACTGTCTGTTGCAATTCACCTACGTATGCTAACTCATAAGACAAACATCACGCATTCAAGCAGTTAATTGTTAATGCTAGTTTGTCGTTTCGTTTGCCTGTTGTGCTCTGCTCTTCTGTCTTCTTCCATCATATTAATTAGGACCATATGACGCTGGAGCCTTCGTCTTCTGTGTTTCTCTGTTAAGTACGCTGTGGGGTGGTAATGTTGCAGTGGATATGACACATGCCTTTGGTGTGGGAGACCCGGGTTCGAATCCCACTGTGATACATCAATGTGTCCACTTAACCCCTAGTTGCTCCAGAGGCATGCAACCTCTGACATACTTAGCAATTGTAAGTTGCTTTGGATAAAAGTGTCAGCTAAATGACATGTAATGTAATGTACTCCAGCCTAGTCTTTAAACGCCGCCGTTGGAACTCCGTTATGAGGATCCCGGCAAGGCACAACAGGAACATTCCGATGGCCTCCTCCATGCTGGTTTGTTGTTGTATGTGGCGCTAAAGTCAAGTGACGACGCTATAAAGACCGTTGCCGTACTTGCGTCACTCCCTTACCCCTCCTACTAGTTCCTATGGCCACTTGGCCAGTGCGAATGCAAATGGCAAAACCGGTTTTGGGGGAGAGTAGTTAGTAGAACTGTTTAGAAGTGGACCTATAACTACGTTGGTCGGAAAGAGACTATTGAGCTGCAAATTATTGTCCTCACACCATGTGACAAAGTTATCCACCACAGCCCTGTACTCCGCCTCTTCACTATCACTGATACATCCCACTACCGCAGAGTCATCAGAAAACTTCTGAAGATGGCAGGACTCTGACTGGTAGCTGAGGTCCGTGGTGTAGACAGTGAAGAGGAACGGAGATCATGATGAAAATGATCATGTGATTACATCTTTGCAAAAGCAGCCATTTTAATGATCTGCTTTGGGTTTTGTGCTAAGAGTTGTGAGGTTTTACCACATACTTGCAGTATTAATACCAAAGCGATACAAAAAAAACCTGTAAGTATTAAGTGTAAAATATTAAAAAAAAATCGAGGTGTGTGCGGGAGGGTGATCATTTTTCTGTGGTTGAATAATGACTTATAAGGATCTCTGTGTGTGTGTGTGTGTGTGTGTGTGTGTGTGTGTGTGTGTGTGTGTGTGTGTGCGTGCGTGCGTGCGTGCTTGCGTGGTGCTGTTACAAAAGTGCTTGCATCAGCAGGTTCATCCTGAGAGCCTCTCAAATCAAATGACCAAGAATAATGTGGAGAAAAATGCTGAGGTCGGCAAGACAACACACGCGCACACACACACATACACACATACTGTCACACACGTACTGACAAGTCGCACAATTTGAAAGTTTGTATCTGTCCAGAGCACATTATCTGTTCATATCGAAATAACTATTTAATTTGTTCACAACCCTAATAGGAACCGTAATTATGTCTAAACATAATGATATGAGCAAAATGATTTATAGGATTTTCATACAGATTTCTGGACATAGCAGATTCCCCTTTCATGTCCATACGATGTGTATTTAGCTGCTGTTCAAGCTCCATGCTTGTATTTGTATCTTATCTTATCTTGTTAAAAGAAAGGCAATGTTCACTAATTGAGGGTTATGTAACATCCGTAAAGTGCTTAAATTACGTAATAACTTATTTCACATACGTAATGTACTTAACTCACCTACTTAATTTAAACCCAGTGGGTCACCGGTGACCCAGTTACGGTAGTTTGGACATTTTTCACAGTAAGCGTTAAAACAAAAAAGTTTAAAACTTGTGTCAACATGGACATGGTACACATCGTAAGTTCGGTTAGATTCTCCGCAATTTAATCCATTAGTCAGTTTATTTTACGGAAATCCTTATGTTTTCTGTTGCAACTCAGGTTCCAAACCTGGCCTCCCAGAGGACTGTACCAGTTCCAAACTGGGCCTTCCAAAGGACTGAACAAGTTAACCGAGTCCAACTCGGGCCTCCCAGAGGACTTATACTTTAACTCTTTTTCTGTTGCAACACAGGTTCCAAACCTGGCCTCCCAGAGTACTTATAAATTAACAATTATGTAAAGAAAGGTAACATCAAAAAGAAAGGTCTTCAGCCTTGATTTGAAACAACTGAGAGTTGCGGCGGACCTGCAGTTTTCTGGGAGTTTGTTCCAGATATGTGGAGCATAAAAACTGAATGCTGCTTCCCCCTGTTTAGTTCTGACTCTGGGGACAACAAGCAGACCTGTCCCAGACGACCTGAGAGGTCTGGATGGTTCATAGTGTTGTAGCAGATCAGAAATGTATTTTGGCCCTAAACCGTTTAGTGATTTATAAACCAGCAAAAGTATTTTGAAATCAATTCTTTGAGGCACTGGAAGCCAGTGTAGAGACTTCAGTACTAGAGTGATGTGATCCACTTTCTTGGTCTTTGTGAGGACTCGAGCAGCAGCGTTCTGAATCAGCTGCAGCTGTCTGATTGATTTTTTTAGGGAGACCTGTAAAGACACCGTTATAGTAGTCAAGTCTACTGAAGATAAAAGCATGGACAAGTTTTTTCAAATCCTACTGAGACCTAAGTCCTTTAACCCTTGATATATTCTCAAGGTGATAATAGGCTGACTTTGTAATTGTCTTAATGTGGCTGTTGAAATTCAGGTCTGAGTCTATGACTACACCAAGATTTCTGGCTTTGTCTGTTGTTTTTAACATTGTCGTGTGAAGCTGAGCGCTGACTTTTAATCGTTCCTCTTTTGCTCCAAAAACAACCACCTCAGTTTTTTCTTCATTTAATTTAAGACAGTTCTGGCACATCCAGTCGTTAATTTGTTCAATGCACTTAGTCAGTTTTTGTATTGGACTATAGTCCCCTGGCGATAAGGTTATGTAAATTTGTGTGTCATCTGCATAACTATGGTAATTTATTTTGTTGTTTTCCATAATCTGAGCCAGTGGAAGCATGTAGATGTTAAACAGAAGAGGCCCCAGAACAGAGCCTTGGGGAACTCGTCATATTTGTATGCTCAGATGCATAATTACCTATAGATACAAAGCAATCCCTATTCTTTAAGTAGGATTCAAATCAGTTTAATACTGAGCCAGAAAGGCCAAACCAGTTTTCCAATCGGTCTAGTAATATGTCATGGTCGACCGTATCAAATGCAGCACTGAGATCAAATAATACTAAGACTGAAATTTTGCCACTATCTGTGTTTAAATGGATGTCATTAAAGACTTTAACAAGAGCCGTCTCAGTGCTGTGTTGTGGTCGAAAACCCGACCGTAAGGCATCAAAACTGTTTTTCAGTGACAAGAAAAGGTTGAGTTGTTGAAAAAACGCTTTTTCAATGATTTTACTTAAAAATGGAAGATTTGATATCGGCCTATAGTTGCTCATTAGTGACGTGTCTAGATAGTTTTTTTTTTTTAGAGTAGCTTGATGACTGCAGTTTTCAGGGCCTGTGGGAAGACACCTGAGAGAAGAGACGTGTTTACAATCTGTAGAAGCCAAACAATTCGAAACATTTTTGAAAACGTCTGTTGATAGAATATCAAGACAACAGGAGGAGGTTTTCAGATGTATAATGTTCTCCAGGCTTTTATGGTTGATCATATGAAATTGTGTCATATTGGAATTTGTTTTGCCTGGACATTGTGACAGCACATATCCTGTACTTGATATGGAGGCACTGACTGTTTGTCTAATTTTCTGACTTTTGTCTTTGAAGAAGATGGCAAATTCATTGCAGGCCTTGGTGGATAAAAGTTCAGATGCTACTGGTACTGGTTAACCTATTGACAGTAGCAAACAAAGCACGTGAATTATTATTGTTTCTGGCGATAATGTCAGAGAAGAAGGACCGCCTTGCATTCCTCAGTTCCAAATTATAAATGTGAATTCTCTCTTAATAGATTCCATAATGGACCTGGAGATTAGTTTTTCGCCACCTGCGTTCAGCTTTTCAACACTCTTTTTTTCTGTTCTTACCAGTTTGGCATTTCTCCATGGAGATCTTTTCTTACCAGAGACAGCTTTGACCTTAGTGGGAGCAAAGGCATCGATAACATTTGTAATTTTACAATTGAAATTATCTACAAGCTCAGTGACTGAGACCCCTGAGAGGGCGGGTGTGGAGGAGAAAAGCTGAATGAATGTTTCATTGGTGTTCTCAGTGATGTACCGTTTTCTGATTACCTTTGTTTGGACTCTTTTGTGCACAGCAATAGTGCTGTTAAAGAAAACACAGGAATGATCAGAGAGAGCAGCATCAGTCACCACAACCTTGAAAATGTTTAGACCTTTGGAGATAGTCAAGTCCAGAGTGTGCCCCTTGTTGTATGTGGGCTCTGTCACATGCTGAGTCAGTCCATAGTTCTCAAAAACACAACACAGTTCTTTGGTCCCTCCATCCTGGGGGTTGTCAACATGACTGCTAAAATCACCAGCAATAATTACACACTCAAAGTTAATACAGATTATAGACAGCAGTTCAGTAATGTCATCAAAGAAGGTTGCACAGTATTTAGGTGGCCTGTAGATATTTAGAAATATAGCTTGAGGGGAGGACCTTAGCTGAAGAGCCACATATTCAAAAGAAGCAAAGTTTCCATAAGATATTTGCGTACATTGGAATGAGTTGTTAAACAAAATGGCGACTCCACCTCCTTTCTTATTCACTCTATTCTCACTCATAAAACTGAAGTTAGGGGGAGCTGACTCGATGAACAGCAGCACTGTTATTATGGTCTAACCAGGTTTCAGTTAAAAAAATAAAATCAAGATTGTGCTTAATAATAAAATAATTTATTAAAAATGATTTTCTCGCCAAAGACCTGACGTTTAGTAAGGCTAGTGTTAGTGTGTTAAAATAATTATCTGTCTCATTTTTTGGGACAGGCTGGGGCTGACGAGGAATGGATGCAAAATTTGCAGTTAAGTGCTTCTTCTTACTGAGCGGATTCACCATTCTTTTTCTATTACCTATCACAACATAAATTGAGGAAAAATTTAATACACAGGGCCCGGGCTTGTCCTGGAAAGAGTCATGAGTGCCACTAGGCGTGCAGCCTGGACCCGGCACATATCAGTTAAAGCTTGCTGCATTTTGTACACAAGCATACTTATCAGTTTGTGGGATCTTACTCTTTAACAGAAAGGTCGACCTCCTTAGAAATCCTTTCCATAATGTTGTCAGACACTTGGAATATTAATCTGAGTCTGTCGCCGGCAAAATGAGCACTTTTGTGAAGGTAAATACAAGCTGGACAATTGACCTATTAACGTTACATTGTAGCTTGTTTCACCGCTTCCGACTGCAGCGATCTCGCTTAATACTGGACCGATGTCAAAGATTGTTCTTCCCATCAGTCACTTAGACACAAAAACATAGGGAAATAGGTTTGAAAAAAACGGTAGTTACCCTTTAATCTAAGTTCTGAATATTGTCATGTGGAGTCCATTGCTAACTGTCTGCTAAATTCATTTGTCAAACTTGTTCCAAAGAATATGTTCTCCTCTTCCTGCACCATGCTGCTTGGTATGCGTGTTTTTCTTGCTGCCTACACAATTAAACTATCCCCACCTTTTTTTTGTTTTCACCCCGGGATAGTGTGGAACGTCAATAAGCTGGGCCATGTCTCTGAGCAGCCATGTTAGAACGAGGTGTCATTGGCCAGAAACACATCAATCATGACGATTTTAGCAAATTCCCTTTTTAATGGTGTATAGCATTAAAGGACAATTCCGGCGCAAAACGAAACTAGGGGTTATTAACAGATGTGTACCCACTTTGTCGCTCTCTGGGACATGTTTTCATGCTAATCGAATGAGTTTGGAGCTTGAAAGACGCTAGCGCGGACCGCTGATTAGCTTACAACGCTAGTATTCAGGGCACAGGGAACGTAAAAACAAATCGCTATTTATACCACTAATAGTAGTGATATTTTGAGCATTTTTAGTGGTATAAATAGCGATTTGTTTTTATGTTCCCTGTGCCCTGAATACTAGCGTTGTAAGCTAATCAGCGGTCCGCGCTAGCGTATTTCAAGCTCCAAACTCATTCGATTAGCATGTTGTTGACAAGAAGTAGAAGTTATGTGTGGTGTTTTACATAGTGTGCCATTAAGCATGTCTTACTAGGGTTGCACGATATTGACAAAATGTGATATTGCGATATTGATTATGAATATTGTGATATAGATATTAATTAACATATGTAAAATTACAAAAGTTACAGGAAAACACATCAAAATAGATTCATAACAAATACAACACAAGGTTTATTTCAACTGACCGTCATATTGGACTGGTCCAACATGAATAAATAAATAAGGACCATGTCTACAGAACAGGGCATGTTTTACTGGTTGTACAGTATAAAATAAATAAAGAGAACAGGACAAAACCTTCTCTGATTCGTTCCGTTTAGTTGTCTCTATTTCTTCACTTACACTTTCACTCTGTTGAAATATACACACACGTCACGTGGTATGCTCCATAGGGTTTGTCACATAGTGGACCCGTGCACTGACGTGCACTAACATGTGCAAGTGGCACGGTAACTGGCCAATGAAACATGATCATTATAGCGTTTCAAGCGAGCTCTAAATCAAACACAACTGAGCCACACAGCCAACCAACGGGACGCAGCGCTCCACAAAATAAACAAAATATTGCATACTTATTTTAACACTCTCGATATAATATTGTGCAACGTGATATCGCAATAACGATATTGAGTCGATATATCATGCACCCCTATGTCTTACCTATTATAGACAAGAACCAAATTAACAGTTTTGAACCATGTTTGAACTGATGTAGTGTAGGTTGTGTTTAATCACATGCTAAGCAAGCACATGTACAGAAACTAGAAGAATTCAGGTTTCAAATGCAGCCTCATACATGCATTCTGGCCTTGCAGTCCTTCTGTTACAAACGTTTCCATGTGGGTAGGGCAAAAAGGCAAAAAAGAAAAGAAATAAGATGCATATTATCAGGTTAAGTTACGTAACAAACATACATATTTAACCCAAACCATGAGCTTTTACCTATCCTTACCAAGTAGTTTTGTTTTACTGTAATTCATTATTTTTTCCACGTGTTTAAAAACTGCGACCGTTTCACAATGTTCGTCTGTTGCTGGTATAAGGACGTGTAATCTGGGAGAAAATGTGTTTCCCTCGAACGTAATTGAGAACGCAGTTTAGTATGGGAATGTAATTTTTTTAGGAGACAGGGTTGGAGTGTTGAGCCGGAGTGTTGAGCCGGTGTGTTGTGTGTGTGTTTTCCTGTGCCACAGCCCAGCATTGTGGAAGCAGTATGACAAATAGGACCTGTCAGCTCAAAAGGGAGAGAGAGAGAGAGAGAGAGAGAGAGAGAGAGAGAGAGAGAGAGAGAGAGAGCGGCACTGATGATTGATTACTACAGTCTACAGTGAGGAGAGAGAGAGAGAGAGAAAGAGAGAGCGAGAGAGAGAAAGAGAGAGAGAGAGACCCTAACACTGAGAAGACGTGCTGATGTTAACGCTTTGTCTCACCAGACTGAAGCAGAAGATATAGAATGTGTTTGGATGCTGGTTGTCCTCGGTGTGTGGAGGAAGAATAATTAGAAGCCGCTAACACATTAGACCACAGACACACAAACAGGTACAGAAAGGCAGAGAAGAGAGAAATTAAGGAGACATAGTAAAAGGGAAGGAAACAAGAGCAGAACTGAGGTTGTTCAGTCACATCTTCAATACCCAATAAAGCTTATGAGTCATTACAAGAAGAACACACACACACACACACACACAAACACACACACACACAAACTTTATGTATTGTATTGTATTTTTTCTTATTTCTGCAGATAACTGGCCAAACGCATCGCAGTATCATCACACAGATGTAGTGTAGTTTGACACATTAGCGGAGCACTTTCCAGACATCAACAGAAACATCAGGTCTTACTGTCAGTCCTTTAGCATCAAAGAGCAACTGCAGTTCTAGAGCTGCCATTTCACACCAACAACAGAGAGAGAGAGAGAGAGAGCGAGAGAGAGACAGAGAGAGACAGAGAGAGAGAGAGAGAGAGAGAGAGAGAGAGAGAGAGAGATCCAGTGCAGAAGTGGCCCTTTGGTACCCTGGAAATCCAGAGTTCTCGCGAGAGCACAATTTGAATTTGCTCAGCGAGTCACTCTGGCATTCAGTAATGATGCTCATTAACTATGCCCTTGTAGCCAGGCTGCACCAATCACATCGTGTATCTGATATAGGCGGGCCAGAGGCGAGCTAAACAGATGACGACAGCGCTGCGACGTCAAAGTCATCAGTAAACATTGCAAGATGGCTACGGATGAACACCAGTTGTTTGAAACGGCTTTGGCTGCTACAATGAAAAAGTTAGACTTGGCTTTTTATCTAAAAGAGGAACAGAAGATGGCGCTCAAATTGTTCCTTCGCAAGAAGGAAGTTTTTGCCGCTTTGCCGACCGGATACGGCAAGAGTTTAATCTACCAGTTAGCTCCGCTGGTAGCTAAGCGTTTGGGGCTCTGGATACGTCACCCTGTGTATTGTTGTGATTGGTTGTAGTGTTATCCAATTGCGTGTAGTGAGATTTTCAAATGCATGCTTGGTGCCGCCCCTCGAGTTGGGCCATTTTCATTACTCAGTGCCAGATCCTTAATCTTTGGGATTTGGGTCTGGATTTCCAGGCTAGCTCTTTGGTACAGTTTATTTTACATTGCAACAGTTCCCAAGGTTATTTCAATTCCACCTTTTGCCACACTATCAGTGCCAAATAATGGCAGTGTTGCTCTGTCCATCCGTTCATGCATTTTGGAGCAAAAAACCTCTCCAGCTACAGGCCAGACTGCCATGAAATAGGTACAGTATGTGTTCTATTCATAGCAGACTGCTGTCAGGGACTAATACCTGTTCACACAGGACCTGGGTCTGCAACTAATTCCAAATACATCACTGCTGGACCTAAGTGTCATACCAGAACTAGTATACATATATCCGCTAGACACAGCAGTGGACTTTCAGTTCATTACAAGTGTTTGCTGCAGGGAAAAGTGGAGATTCAATGTGGCAGTGCATGCAAAACAGTGTGACTTCATGAAATCTTATGAAAAGTGCATGCAGGAAAGTTAGTTGAGAAGGATATAATTTGCTGACAGTATCTACCATAAGGGTAAGGTGGGATTCTGTAATGGCTCACATGGTTAATTCAGCATAACATACATTTCCACAGCACTAATTTCATTAGTATAACAGAGTCAGAAACTGTGAGCACCACTTTGCTGCTCCGAGTTTCTCTTTTTAACACAAATTCTGTTTTCATTCACTGAAACCCAGTTTACACTCAAGGCATTTTCACACCTGAAAGCCCCAACCAAGGTTTGCACTTTTGTATATACATTGTATACATTTGATCCGGTTAGTACTGGTTCGGATCAAACTCAAAAGTCCAAAATTTCCGACAGCACGTGACGGTAGCGAAGAAAAAGAAAAGAGATGAAGCGACTTTGCTTTGTTGTTGCAGGACACGGTCCACTATTGTTACACAAACTCCTCAGCAATTCAGTGCTTGTGTTTCGTATTCTACCTTTATAGTGTTTAAAACTTTTTGGTGGCAGCCAGTGATGTTTCCCGTTTACAGTAACGTTAACGGAACTTGCACGCAGCCATACGGACAGATGAGTCTGATCTCTTCTTACATTATTGTCCACTGCAGGGTGACGATGGGTTGCTTTTCTCCAAAAGTTGAATCGGACTTAACTTTTTGCTGCTGGCATTGAAAATAAAAGGAAAGGCCTGCGTTTTTGCCGGACTGTCTGACGAATGATTATACTAAAAAAGGTTATACTATGTTTACCTTTATCAAATCGTCTGAAAATGACTAAAACTACTTTTGAAGTAACACATGTTCCACAAAAACAAGTTCCTTCCCGAGGCTATTGTGCAGAGGCACCGTGGCTCTGTCCGGCGCTTAGCACCGCCCAAGACGATTGTGAATGATTGGTTTAAAGAAATGCCAATAAACCAGAGCACGTTTTTCTCCCATCCTGGAATGCTGTGTGGACTAGCCAGACCCTCCTCCGCAGCGCTGTGGAGGAAGGTCTGGCTATGCAAGACTAAGTTTGTATCAACAGCAATAGCAGCAGATCAGAAAGGTGTTATTATTTATTATTAGTTATTATTGAGGTATTTATCTTATATGGTATGTTATTTAATAGTTATAGAAATAACTATGGCAGAGCTGTGACTATTTGCAGGAGTTTTAATGTTGTGGACAGTTATTAGGTATCACACATGATGACAGATGACAAATTCAGATCAACAATGAGCACAGGTTTATCCCCTTATTACTGCTAAAATGTGTATAATTGCCACGGCCAAATTCCACCAGGCGCTGCCGGCGCCACAGATGCTGCCAGCAATCTCTGCCAGCAATCTCTGCCATTCAAGACAATGCTTGTTATTCCACCAGCCACGACGCAGTGTGTCTCAGAAGCATGCGAGAAGCGGCTCTCCGCTCCGCTAAAAATACACGCCTGGTCTATTTTTCACGCGAGCCACGGTGCGTTGGACAGGCTGGGCAGGATGTTTTCGATAGCATCCGGTCAATTTACTAAAGGACACCCCAATATCGTATATATGTCGCCTCTACAACACCATGGACAACGAGATTCATCTTGGATGTGGAAAAACATAAAAGAGAAGGCATGGAGTTAAATTACAGGAGTGCTTGGAGTGGAAGGTAGATACTAGCTAATAAACACGTGGTTATTCTTTCAAGTACTTGTAGAGAGCCTTTCAGTGACAGTCGGGCAGGCAAGATGCTCCGCTTCGGAGACATTCCTGGTGTGGTATGGCCAGTGGTGGAACGTAACTAAGTACATTTACCAAAGTACTGTACTTAGGTACATATTTGAGGTACTTGTACTTTACTTGAGTCTTTTCTTTTCATGCCACTTTCTACTTCTACTCCGCTACATTTCAGAGAGAATTATTGTACTTTTCACTCCATTACATTTATCTGACAGCTTTAGTTACTAGTTACTTTACTCATTAAAATTTCTGCACACAAAAACACATGTAGTTTATAAAATCTGATGTTTTATTATAAATGAAACTAGCCAACAATATAACAGCCTACAAGTCCAGCTGAAATGATTAGACCATTAAACACACAACTGTTTGGATCTTTTCCAGTCTCTAGAATATGAGAATTTTTCTGCATTGAGTACTTTTAATACATAGGGCCCTATTTTAACGATCTAAGCGCACTGCGTGAAGCGCATGACGCAGGTGCGTTTAGGGCGTGTCCAAATCCCCTTTTGCTAGTTTGACGGCGGAAAAAAGGGTCCGTGCGCCAGGCGCATGGTTCAAAAGGGTTGTACTTAGTGTCTTAATTAATCATAGGTGTGTTTCAGGCGTAACATGCAATAAACCAATCAGAGTGTCATCTCCCATTCCCTTTAAAAGCCAGGCGTGTTTGTACCTTGGCGCATTGATATTATGATGGTGGATTTGCATCGTAATATTTTTATTTGTAGTCTTTTGCATGTGTGTGTGTGTGTGCTGCTGCGCATCTCTGTGTGTGTGTAACAAGCATAGTGTGCACGCACTGTGCATAAGCCTAGGTGCATTTTACTAATGCGCTGTTAAAATAACAATGAAATGCTGCGTTATTGACTTTAGACCAGGTTTTTGTTGGTCAATGGCGCGATCACTTTCTGCCTCAAGATAGCAATACGGCAAGAATTCACCTGAACACACCTCTCTGTAAGACCAGCACGCCCATGGGCGCAAAGATGGGCGCAGGTGCATTTGCTATTTAAACGACGTGGGCGCTGGACGGGAAACAACTGTGTCAGTCTTAAACTAGCAAAGACACTTGCATCAGGCTTTGCACCACGCTGCGCCGGGTGCAAGAGAGGGCCCTTTATGTACATTTTCCTGATGATACTTACAGACGTTTACTTAAGTAACATTTTCAATGCACGACTTTTACTTGTAACAAAGTATTTTTACAGTGTGGTATTAGTACTTTTACTGAAGTAAAGGATCTAAGTACTTCTTCCACCGCTAGGTATGATGTAGGAAGACGGAACAAAACCACAGCACAGCCGAACTTGGAATTTCGGGATCATATGCGCAACATGTGGACCTCTCCAGACACCTCTCCGTCAGCTCCGCAAAATGTATGCTGAACTGTCTATTTTACAAATATTAGCTGTGCTTTATGTGGTTGACGTTAGACAGTGATGACATGTGGCTATGAGCCCTGACTACGTGGACAAGCAAGCCCATCTCTGCGTCCTTCTTCATCTCTACATCAGAGGGGGCACCGAGGCAATCCTGGAGGAATTGAACGCCGCTTTCCACTTCTCTGCTGGATCCTGGAGTGCCACCGCCATTCAACCGGGTGACTCTTTCTTTGTGCCGATCTGACGGCCACATTCTGCTTTATGATTAAACGGAGCTGAAGGGATAACGTTTCACTAGAATTATACCTTGTACAATTTCATATGAGAAATAAAAATTGACTGATTGGTTAATGTAATTCAGAAACAGTGGAAACAATTAAGAATTCATCCATATTTTCACTAACACATTAGCCAACTGTACGTGTTTCGTTGCTGTGTGAAGTAAAGATAAAAAAATATATCTTCAGTTTTTATTTCCACAATATACAGTGTGTAAATATATATATATATATATATATATATATATATATATATATATATATATATATATATATATATATATATATATATATATATATACACAGTGGTGAAACAGAATCAGTAAAGAATCAGTAAATAAGCAGCAGTAGGAAATAAATGCAAATCTATATGAAATGAAGACAAATGTGACAATGCAGTGTTCCAAATAGGAGATGGAGCATCTGCAGCATGGGATGCTGGGCGTTGATTAGCTAATTAGTTCTGAATCTGCATCTGTAAATTATTATGTAGGACTACTAATTTTTCATGAGTGCATGGCAGAGGGAAAGCGTTGGATTCTGCATTTCCTATTCTTTCATGTTTTTTAGACATTTCCTTTCACAACATAGCTTGTGTCAAGAAACAGTATTTTTGCTTGTTTGTGTGTGTGTGTGTTTCAGTAATGTAATGGACAAGGAAGGGTTGGCTTTGTACAAGCCAATCAATCAGACAGACTGAATAAAGCAAATACACACACATGCACACTTGATGAGAGAAATCAATCAGTAAAGGAGATAGTCCGAGTCTGTCACTCTCTCTCTCTTTGTGTGTGTGTGTGTGTGTGTGTGTGTGTGTGTGTGTGTGTGTCTGTCTATGTCTCTCGCTCTCTGCTCGCTGTGATAAGTGGGTTAAGCTCCTCTGGGTTAATTAGACTGTTTCAGATGTGACTAATTTGCTGGCTGCAGGCACCACAATATGCTAAACACCTTGCGTGTGTGTGTGTGTGTGTGTGTGTGTGTGTGTGTGTGTGGGAGGGGGGCACTTGACATGTGTATATAAGATAACATATTATTAAGCCATAAGCTCGACATTGTTAAATGTTCAGTTTGTCTGTCTCCTCATCCATCTTAGTTGCGTTTATTATTGCGTCTTATCACTTTTGTTCAATTTTAGTATCACGCAGAGGAACACTTTTACAATGTCTGCCCTCAGAGTGGAATTCAATCAAGCAATCAATCAAGATCCAGCTCCACTCATATGAAAATACATGTTAAATGTGCCATTTTTCCACTGTATGGATACAAAAACGATTAAATGTGAGGACTCAACCTGGAAGCTTTTTTATTATAATTATTTACAAAAAAGTAAATGACCAAAACCTTAACTTCCCAAAACTTAAAACCTTCATTATTTTCATTATTGATACAACTAGTACAGTGCCCGTTGAAAATGTGCCTGTCTGAAAAGGGCCGTTGCTTGGCCTATGGTATTGCTGCTTGTAGAATTCTCCAAAACCAAATTGTACCCCAAAATGACTTACAGAAGGACCCCAAACCACTTAATATGCAACTCCACTGTATAGACTACTACTGACTTACAGTATAGGCTACTTCTACATCAGAGGAAGACATTGTAGCTACTATGTTTACCTGACAGATTACGGGGAAGATTCAGAATGTAATCACAAAATATCACCATTAAAATGTGGAGTAATCAGACATTAGCCTCATGGACTTATGGTGGTGCCATACCCATCCGGCCCGTTATGAGAGCCAATCAGCAAATATCTGCGTTAATCAACCACCAGAAACTGAGCGAGTAGCCTACAGAGTCTACAATGTGAGCCTACAATCTCACTGTTTGTGTGTGTGTGTGTGTGTGTGTGTGTGTGTGTGCAGAGAGAGAGAGAAAACATTGTAGTGTTGTCTTTTTCGTCAACGATAATGCATGCTATCACCACAGTTTAATGACGGGGGCGTTATCTTGTCTCGTCTCTGGTGCAACGTCCATGCAAGCAATCCGCTGTTGCTCCTGGGAAGCGAAGACATGTTTGGTTGTTAATGTTATATCCAGTAATCATGAAACGCAAAACAGTCAAAGTCAAAGCTGTTGAACCTCCCCCCGATGCTGTACTGAGCATTGTCAAACGCTGCAGTTTGCAAATTGCTGCAGTCAACCTGTTTAAGGTGCTCTAAGAGATGTCGGGTGACGGCACTTCTTGTTGAAGTTCGAAGTATTTAAAAAAAAAAAAACGAGGCTAGCTTGCCCCTCCCTCCTCATCCCGTCCCCTCTCCCTCCCTTCCATGCTTCCGTGCACTAACCCCCCAACCCCCACCCCCAAATCTTTCTTGTCGGTTATTGGCTGGAACTTTGTTTGTTATGTTTGGTGGTGCAGTTTGGTGCAGTTTGTTTTTGTTGCCATGTGTGGAGCCTGGGCTGTCTACAGAGACTGCATTTTTTTACAGTGTGTTCAGGGGAAAGGCAGTCGGGTTGTTGTTCGTCGGAGTTTGTTCCCCCGTCGAGTACTTTATTGTGATTGTAGTAATCTCTTGGCTGTAATAAATATATTGGCCAGGTTTTCGGTTTTTGTGAGGAAGATATACATTATAGGCTTAACGTTACAAGTACCATGGTAATAGGCGTATGATTTGCTTGTTTTAAACGGCTGTATTAACATAATAAGTTATATGTGGAGAAAAGTTAGAGGCAAACATACACATACAGTTGCGATGTTCCTGTATGCTATCCGCTCGTGCTCCAGGAAAGTGAAGAAAAAATAGTTTGGTACATCCAGCAATTATGTAACGTTGGAAGCAGAAAAAAGTGTACCCCCTACCTCTGCTGCTGTAAAGCATTCTGCGTGTGGCGTCTGCCTGTGACGTGCAAATTATCTTCCCCCCAAAGACAGACACACATACATACATACATACACACTAGAGGATGGATACCCGACCCAAGCCCGACGGGCCGGGCCGCGTTCGAACAGATATTTAGAAAGGATGTTCGGGTTCAGGACGGGCTCGGTCACATCAGCGCGCCTCTTGCGCCTGTGTTAACGTGCGCTTGTTGCCCCGTGTGCACTGATGCACTCATCTGTTGACATTTCCAAATGCCTTCCTACAGTTGCTTAATCAAAACGCTAACCCTAACCCTTTCCACACAAACAAACAAACATGTGTTATTAGTATGAGAAAAAAATGAGATTTTAACTGTGTCGGGCTCGGATCGGCCTCGGACATATATATCTTAATGCCTGTCGGACGTGGGCCGGGCTTGGACAGAAAAATGCAGCCCGATCCGCACTATAATACACACACACACACACACACACACACACACACACACACACACGCACACACACACACATACATACAGAGGTGTCCCGCTTTATTAGACAGATGTATTTTTTTTTAAACATGAATGACGGATCAATCTTTAGCGTAAGCCAATGGGTTGTTAGTCATGGAGAAAACGGCAGTTTTAATAGGACAAACAGAAAGGCAGAGGGGTTAAAAAAATCTGTGATAATAATAAATTTATTTAACATAGCACCTTTTACAGAACAAAGTCAAAAAGTGCTTCACAAGAGCAAAAACAGACCAAAAAACAGTGCTTATACAGGTACAGGTACTTATACTTGACTCAAGTACTTTCATGTTAAGCTTTACCAGTGCGTACTTTTACTTTTGATTGTACGTTTTGCTGCTTATACTTGCACTACAGTTGTCCATGCGAGAGTATTTATTAGTGTGCCATTACTCAAGCGAAAGATCTCAAAACTCATTCAGAACGTTTTCACCACTGGAGTGCAGCGTGACTTACCGCTAAAAATGTACTTGTTTAATGAAGTAGCAGTTTTCATGGACGTTTGGACCATGCCAGTGTGTTCGCAAGTTTTAGCTCCTTAATGCACACTTAAAAAGAAAAAAAATGGCTGACTGTATTATTACAGTTTAATTCTTCCCTGGCCAATGGCTGCTTTCCATCCATTTCTGGGATTTAAAATGTCACTGAGCATGTGCCAATGTGGTGAAGATGTTTGCCAGTATATGCTGTCATTTCATGGCCTATTCTGATTGGTTGGTTTGTATACGTGGGTTCTAGCAGCAGTCACATTGTGAGAATTTGCTCCAAACAAGATACAGTATTTTATAGTGTTAAAATAAGCTATATAGCTAAAATATAGCAACATCATTTTATTTCCATTATTTTGTTATTTCTATATCTCTGTCTCCTTCCCTTGTTTCTCTCTCTCTTTGTCTCTCTCTCTCTCTCTTTGTCTCTGGTTGAGTGCCAGTAGAGGTGGCTGAGGTTAACAGTTTTTTGAGCAATGCATGCAATCTATCATGTGTCATTCTGAAGGCTCACACACACACACACACACACACACACACACACACCCACACATTCACGCACCGATGCATGCACGCACAGTCACACACACACACACACACACACACACACACACACACACACACACACACACAGAGTCAGGGCGTGTGATCACAGAGCAGTACATCTAGTATGGCAGGGTCACTGCATCACTCAGGTCATTACTATACACTTACAGAGAGAGAGAGAGGGACTGAGAGCCCTTACACACACTGATTTCATATAATTTGCATCCACTTTATCCTTAACACACACAACAACCTGATGCAATCAGGAAAAGATAACAACAAACAAATATCTGCTGTTAACTTGATGCTACTTTCTTAAATTCAATAAACGCATGTTCCAGGCATGTTCAAGGAGAAATCTTCTGATGTTCTATATTTTTCTGATAGTCCTATAGTCCAAAGCCATTCCCATGAACACACACACACACACACACACGCACACACACACACTGTAGTTTATTTTGGCTCATTCCCATGCACCTGCTGCCAGAAATACTCAGCACCTAATGTGTATTAATCCGCCGTTCAAAATAGTCCAAGAGTTTCAGTAATGTTTGATAAAAACTTCAGTGACTAGCTGTTTTAGGATTTTTATTTTTTTTTGAAGATTTCTGTAACAAAGTCAGACAATAGTGACAGATTGGATCTTTTGATGGGATTTGGTAAGCCTTATCCTTTGTAGTGAATTACAAAATAAAAACTAATAAAAGAATGTCTGACTGTCCACACCAACCTCAAAGTAGCAGGCTGGGAGTTCAGCTCAGACCCTGAAAGGAAACTGCTAATCAACAATACCTCTTTAAAAAAAAGGTTTTGTTCCTGTGAAGCAGACATTATCCACTTGTTGTGCAGCTGTTTGTTGTTGTTGTTGTTGACATTAAAATCACATTTAACATTTGTGTTTTTGTGCTTGGAAATTCACATAATCTACATGCTACACATAAACGTTGAAATGAATGTTACACTCTGTTGGAAAGAGAATGACTGCGAAAGCATTAGTAAAGCAAAGTATTAATGCTTAGTATCTTTGTTTTCTCTCTGCTGGACATCGTGAATGCATTTTGCTTCATAAAGGTAAGACCAAATACATTTTCTACTTCCTTTTTCCCACTGTCTGTCTCTCGAATTATGTCACCACTGGGCTTTCACTATGTCTGCCATCTGACTTATTGATTGGCTGACTGGTTAATATTGATTGGCTGACTGGTTAATGCTGATGTTATAGTGTTCAGGCTGTTTTGATGGCAGATGGCAGACTGAAATACTAGCTGGGCTTGAAGTTAGAAAAGGCTCCCCCTACAGTGCATGTCAACCATAAACTCTAAAACACTCCATCTTTCTATTTATAAGTGTGTGTACTTTAAATATAGTAAAGGTTCTCATATTGTTAAAACAAAATGTGGGGTAGCAGAGGAATACACAAGTGGGTTTCTGACAAAGAAGTTGCAGGTTGGAGGACCAGCAGGACCACCACTGCTAAGGTACCCTTGACCAAGACCCTTTACCCTCAAAAGCTCCGATGGGCAGTCTCCAGATGTGATATGTGCAACAGTAAATGTAGGAAACATGACACGCTTGGATTGCATTTTCTATTTACAAATGAGGAAACATTAAAGGTTAACTACCGTTGTTTTCAACCTGGACTCTATTTTCCTATGTTTCTGTGTTTAAGTGACTGATGGGAACAACAATCTTTGACATTGGTCCAGTATTAAGCGAGATCGCTGCAGTCGGCAGCGGTGAAACAAACTACAATGTATTAATAGGACAATTGTGCAGCTTGTATTTACCTTCACAAAAGTGCTCGTTTTGCCACCGACTCAGATTAATATTCAATAATAAAGTGTCTGACAACATTATGGAAAGGATCCCTTCAGACATAGACCTTTTAAACCTGGGCTACCCAGGTGCCCTTTACTAAGTAGTTTTGTTGCCTAAACCTAACCAAACTGCAACTGTTTCACAACGTTAACGACATGTTACAAACTGTGACTGTTATGTTTAGATATCAGGATGAAAAATGCTCCTGGGTCGTATTTCCTACCACCGCTGGGGGGCGCAAATCTATGAAATGCTCCTATGGGTCTGTTGGGGATTTCCTCCTCTGTGTCACCCCTTTTGGGACAATGTGTCTGACTCCAATGAAAGACCTATATATCCCGCGCATTTGTTAAATTAGTATTACATTGATCCTAAGAAAGAGCCAAACTTGTATACATTTGTTTAATCAGTCAAGCATTGGAGTTTCAATACACAGATCTGTGGGATCACAAAGCATGCAGAGACTAAGTTTCCCTAGCAACAGACAAAAATCTGGAGCCGGTCCACATATCTCTAGACTGTCAGACCTTGTGAGCCCCGTTCTATCCTTTCCCTAAACTCTTATACCCCCCTGGCTCTGGGGCGTTGTCTTCTTGTCCCGCACCGGGACTGTTATCTTCACACAACACACGCCAGGGTGGGGGCCACTGTATTATGTCTCGTCCTCATTTGCTCTCACGCGAAGTGGTACATTCTGTTCCTGTTTTATTTGTTTTTATTACTAATGTACTTTGCTTGCAACTCATGACCTTTAACTACTCTTTAGTTATGGCTTGAGCTAAACCTTCTGTGCGTCAGAGTTTCCTTTGTTCGGGGAACCACCGTCTCTATGACAACACACAACTCTCTGCAATAAGCATACACCGAAACACACTTGGTCTCTTATGGAAACCTTTTATATTCTAATTATATGTATCTGAAAATCGTAGAAACATTATTCTACAGGTTGTATTAGAGGGTAGGAACAAATAACCGTATGGTTGTATGGTTTGAAGGACTTCTTGAAACTTTTTTATGGTTATGTTTAGGCACTCACAGCATTTGGGTTAAGGATTGATCGTGGTGTTAGTTTAATACAGAAAAAGGCTGCATGTATTCTGTATAACCATTAAATCAAAACCACAATCTTTCCCTATTCTTAACGTCCTGTGCTTTGTAAACCCACCATCCACCCCAACCACTGCTACTTCTGTATCGTACAAAAAATTTAACACTTCCTTCACTCAAAAACCTTGTCCGTGAAAATAATCCAGGCATGATTCAGTTGGGAAAACAAGTTAGTTAGGGGTATGCTGTAGGAGACAAGGTTGGACTCATAATACAGAGTCCATTCCTGTTCTTGTCAATTTGCACAGTTAGCCAATAGAAAGTGACGCATTGGGTTAGGAAATGGAGATGTAATTATTCTAGTGATGTGTCATAACTTTGTTTGGTATATAATGCCTAGACTAGACAAGACTACAAACTGCTCTTGACCCTTTTTGGGGCTGAGAGTGGGGGGGGGGGGATTTCATTGAAGGCTAATATGACTGTATCCTCAACTGTGTCAGTGTGACTGATTAAAAACTTAATGCAGAAATTAGACTGGGGATTGACAGTAGGGACACTGAGTGACACTAATGCCCAGGCTGGGCTACACAATGATGTCATGACTAGACACTGGCTTCAATGTCTGGAGTGGTACCTCTGTCTCAACAAATGATCTTTTCTTCTTTTCACCAAGTGATAGAGCATGACAAGGACTGAGACTGAACGAGAACAGTGGCTCAGAAAAGAAAAGGTTTAGCCTTTTCTGTTACAATAAGGATTAGAATGTAGTATCATACAGTACATCATGATGGCGCACTGATAAACTAATACTGCACATTTACCAGTAAAAGTCTAGCCACATCTCTAATTTAGTCAACTGCAGTAGACTGGTTTACTGACTGACTTGTGAGCATTGCTGTGTGTGTGTGTGTGTGTGTGTGTGTGTGTGTGTGTGTGTGTGTGTGTTTGTGTGTTTGAGCCCTCCTCAACATTGCGTTAAACAAAATGGGAAGTGACAGATTCCCTAAAGGATAATGTGGCCAGTGCAGAGGCTGATATTACCAAACGCACACATGCACACACACACACACACACACACACACACACACACACACACACACACACACACACTCATGCATCTTTTACAACACGGGTGATTTGCAACAAAGCAGGTCTTTAAATTGATCTGTGTCATGTTATCAAACTGTGGCTGTGGAGTGTGTGTGCGCCTTTGTGTGTGCGGTTGCATGGGACACTGAAACTTCATAAGGTGCTCAGTGGTTAGCATGTAGAGTACTTTGTCTCAATTCAAGCATGGAATGGGAAATTTTAAGCACAGATAAACGTACATGTAGATTTTCCACCGCTCTCAGAAAAATCGGTGCGTTATTTTGACTAACGGTGACAGAGGACGGTCGTACTCAAAGATGAGAAGGCAATTTATTTGCAGAAGAGAAGAAGGCCAGGGCTCTACTGTATGTAGTTTTTCATGTAATTTACCTTGAGTACAAGCCTAGTCCATTTTTTGCTCCTCTTTGGTAATTTCCTGACAACAAACAAAGCTATTTGTGCCGAGGTGGGAGGTGAGGCGCAGCTAATGCATAAAATCGTGTTGGTGTTAAAACCTGCTCAAACGCAGACGCAGGGAAATCTTCGTAGTTTAGTTGACAGAGGCGCACTCATACAGACCTCTCCAAAATCAACACCTTACATGTATGTTGAGTTTTGCCTCTGTGAGTTTGCTACACATTTATTTCATCTACTGCAGAGTGATATGTGCATCAAAATACAAATGTGATTGAGAAATGAGACTCTTCAGGTGTAATCCAGTGACCCAGAGTGCCACAATTATCACTAAATCAAATCTAGACCCCACTCGCCTGTCAATATAAGACATGACCTGGCCCATAATTAAATGTAGGCTCAGAGCCTTTTGGGGAATTCAGAAAAAAGCTTGGGGCGGAGGATGCTGTCAGGGAATCTATTTGGCTTTTAAATGTTATTCTATCATTATGACGATATAGCAATATGCAAAATAGGTATTTAAGAAAGGTCAGGGCAGTAGGGAAACAGCAATAACAATGACGCAATAAATTACATTCTTGAGCACAACGTTAAATGGTATTTTGATTAAACACAAATTAATTTAAGAATGATCCTCTTCAAGATGGCCCCAAGATCAGATCATAAAGCTACCTAAAGGCCCGTATCAGGTCAGGTAATTTATGCTTTAGTGCTGGAGTATTTAATTAAAAATTAAAGAGGTCCAGGTACTAAAATAGCCTCCCAGCAAAGGGCTGAACCTCATAATGTCTAAATTGTTTCTCATAGCCTGCCCCAACGTCTATCAAATAAAATTAACGACGTGCATTTCCATATCATTTCAACAATAGCTTATTTTGTCAATTTTCAAAGTAGGATACTTTTAACATACAGACACATAGAACTTGTATGGAAAACAAATAGCTAGCTTTACCATAAACAAAACGAGTCCTAGCACAATGGACCTAAGGCTTTTACATTTCTTTCTATTTCCCTTTTCTATTGAGAGAAATAGGCGTGTGACTGCCATGCCAGTATAGGTTGAAGCTTGGCTTGAATAAAGTAAGATCAAATGTTTTTTTATTAAAACAAACAACATAAACACACTTACACATCATCAGCATGCTACAGGTAACAGAACATACATGTAACACCTCCCCTCCATAGAATGGTAAAAATATATATAATATAAAATATAATAATAATAAAAGTAGAAATAAATTAAATTAATAATAAGGAGTGTGTGTATATATATATATATATATATATATATATATATATATATATATATATATATATATATATATATATATATATATATATATACACAATACATTTTTATGTCTCAGCTGCTAAAAGCCACATATCTACCTTCACCTGTCTCCATTGATGCGGGCTGTTGAAATATAAACCACTGTATGTCAAGTAAGGTCAGAAGACACTGCTTAATGCTCAAAGTGGGTGGGGGCTTCCAGCGCACCGCCATCATTTTCTTTGCAGCTGTAAGTCCAGCAAGGACTATCCTTTTCTGACATTTAGAAATCTGGAGGGTCATTCAGCAGCAGAACTGGTATTGTCGCGGGAACTGTCCCAAGTAGGTGCCATTCTTAAAATAATATATAATGAATAAATTGACTAATAATGTTCATAGTGGAAAATGCAGGAATCACAGCTGTAAGTAGATCCAAACATGCTCTCTTAAAGAAATATCTGTGTATTAACAGCAGTCTTGTATAAAGTACTTGAAAGCAATACTTGAGTAAAAGTACAAGTATCTTAGCAGACAATGACTTTGGTAGAAGTTAAAGTCTCCTTTTGGAATATTACTTGAGTAAAAGTCTTAAAGTATCTGATATGTACTGTACCTAAGTATCAAAAGTAATTTTCTGATAATAAATGTACTTAAGTATTAGAAGTAAAAGTTAAAAAAAAACTTTGATTATGAACTTTATGGCCAAAGGTGTGTAACGTTATCTTCATCACCACTGTCGTCGGGGTGGTCATCATCTGTTACCATGGCGGCAGAGCCTGCACCAGGTGTTTCCATGACACTATCAGTCATTATGCTTCCTCCTCTTCTTCTTTAGTTTTGGCCTATAGTTGTTTTTTGCCGCTTGGAAACAAACAGGCATTACGTCACCAACTGGAATGGAGCGTGCATTATTTTGGCAATTTAGGAGTAATGATTTGCCAAACTTGCTTTTTTCCAGTGTAACAAATTTCTTCTGATTTTATTTTATTATTCTATAAGATTTTTTAGGGCATTTCAGCATTTAATGGAAAGAACAGCTAGATATGAAAGGGGGGAGAGAGAGGGGGATGACATGCAGGAAAATCGTTTCAGGTCGGACTCGAGTCCTGGACCTTCTGCATCGAGGCATACACCTCTAAATATGTGCGCCTGCTCTACCCACTGAGCCAATCCGGCCACCTTCTGATTTTATTTTGTAGTAACAAGTAACTAAGATGCTCAGGGGAAATGTAGTGTAGTAAAAGTAAAAGTTCAAGAAGAAAGAAATATAAATAACAAAGTAAAGTACAGATAAGTGAAAATTCTACTTGAGTACAGTAGCGAAGTATTTGTACTTTGTTATATTACAACACTGATTAACAGTTTTTGTCTCTTTTTAAACATTTTGGGCGAATTGTTTCATTATATATATATATATATAGCTTTTCTTGATGCTTTTCTGACGTTTTTGTCGCTTTTTAAAAAAAACCTTTTAAAGTTGTTTTTTCCAACATTTACAGAAACTAACTCAGCAGTTTTGTATGAGAGAATTTGAAATAACAGAAAATGTTCTGTACTTTAACTGTAGTATACACATATCATTTTCTGTCTTTTAATTACGGGGCAAAGTCCGGGTAATGAGCTGCCGGAACCTTTATTTTACGGATTTATTTCTTACAGTGTGGTCAATACAATGGAAGCTCATTTATAAACCTAACGTAGACGTAAACGTATAAACCAGCGCAGATATGAGCGCAGAAATCATCTTACGACAGGCTTCACGTGTGATTCATGAAACGTTCGTATCACACCAATCAGAGCGTAAGAATGGCAGTACGTTGATAAATGCAGCGGCTGGAAATGATCGTAATTTAAATATCATGCCCCAATATATTCTCGGTTTTGAGGCCTCGGCCCTACAATTCACGCCATGGCGAGACGTAATCCGGCTGAGAAGCGGAACTTTTCAGAGGTGGAGATTGAAACCCTGATATCTCAGGTTCATTTGCACTAACGTATGTACTATTTGTCAGCCTGAAAACTGTTATCAAAGGCTGTAGAAAGAATGTGGAATGGAAAGAGATCACTGATGCAGTCAACAGTGTTGCCGTGGTAAATCGGACTCCAGCTGAAGTTTATTTAATTTATACATCCTTGACATATGTATGACAAATGTAAGTCCTAAAAGTAATATACAGGCTTATATTGCAATCTCATAGGCCTCCATGTAGGTGTATCTATATTTAAATAAACACACAGTAGCAGAGTTTATGCAGTGTCTTTTATTTCACTCGTGTTTTTTCATGAGTCAGAGCTGAGCAAGCCAAGAAACGAAAACCTGAAGAATAAATAAAAATGTTGTGCATCGTCATGTTTCCTGTATTGAATATAATTGCCAAACATAACACTATACCTTTTAAAAGCGAGGAATAATATCCTGTCTCCTTGGTATAGCCCCAGTTGGGGCTGTGCTGGACACTGCTCTCTGGGCATCGGGTCATCTGGCTCCATCACTACATTTATGGCACCCTGTTTTCCTGTGTGATGTTGTGCAGAACCCCACAGGCTAAAACAATGTTGCAGACTTATTCTGGTGTGTATAGTAGGGTCCCCCCTCTCACATCTCTCTTATGCTGTTGTTCTCTCCAGCGAACTGTCTACACACGGTGAACAATCGATTTGATTTGTTCAATTGAGTGAAGCTATTCCCATATGAACTGGATTAGCTGCGATCAGTTGTGCTGTCTGTAGCCGCGGTCGTTGACAAGAAGCAGCGATCCGTGAAGTTTTAGTTATTCTCATGACTTTATCTGAAATTCATCACAGGTCCAGATTGAACCAACATGGACCGTGATTCACCATTTGGTGTTGTCTGCTTTAATGTTTCATATTCCGAAACTTAACTTTAACTAAATTTGCACAAACTAGTTGATGCAGTAAAGCAGGTGGTTAACATGCTACTCCTGGAACTCCAGGGACAGTCAGCCCGGTCGGTAGAAGGATCGCTCCGTTGCCGCTGGAAATTCCGCCAGATTTCACTCTTTTCGGTTCCTTCCTCTTTCTTTGTGTTCTAAACACCGGTGGATTTCTGAGGACTATGGTTAACTGCTCCTCAGATCTCTGCAGGGTAAATCCAGACAGCTAGCTAGACTATCTGTCCAATCTGAGTTTTCTGTTACACGACTAAAACAACTTTTGAACGTACACGTTCCACCAAAACAAGTTCCTTCCTGAGGCTATTTTGCAGAAGCACTGTGGCTCTGCCCGGCACTTAGCACCGCCCAAGACGATTGTGATTGGTTTAAAGAAATTCAAATAAACCAGAGCATGTTTCTCTCCCATCCTGGAATGCTGTGTGGACTAGCCAGACCTCTGCAGCGCTTGGAAGATGGTCTGGCAAAGCGAGACTACCCGGTTGGTAGTCCAGCCTTGGTTATGCTTTGAAAATGTGACAATTTGCTGCTTCTCTTCATATATGCTGTACGTGTGTGTGTGTGTGTGTGTGTGTGTCTGTGTGTGTGTGTGTGTGTGTGTGTGTGTGTGTGTGTGAGATTGATTGCATGGGGACGCTGGACTTAATGACAGCTAATTTGAGCAGCCGGAGAGTTCTTGTTGTTGCTGTTTTTGCCACTTGCTTACATTGATGACTGGCTCTAATGATGATAATGACATTTGCATTGTAAATGTGCCTCTTCAGCAAAACAACAACAGCACAGAAAGCATGGGGATAATTGGTATAGTTTTACTAATATGATGGTGTTATTTAGCCTGCTGGGCTAAATAGACTGCACGCCACGCATTGGTTATTGACTTTGTTTTGTAATTCATCACATACATTTTAAAGCCGTAATGGCACAGTAGAAACATAATCAAGTTATGTAGCAAATACAAGTGTATATATAAGAAAATGTGTAGTGTATACATATTGTATGTATAATACAGTACATTTCTCTGAGTCGTAGAATAGATATAAGAAACCACCCGTAAGGGGAACGATCATTAAAAAAAAATACTTCCCTTCCATTCTCTTTTACCTGAAATATCTTAAAAGAAAAACTACAGTTTTGCACATTGGGTTGTATTTTTGTAGCTCTGGCCATCAACTCTATCTGTCATGACAACATTGTATTCATCAAAGTAATAGTGATATGCTAAAATGAGCTCTGCTTAGGTAAGAAACACGAGAAGTCAGACAACAGTCAGATTAGCTACCTTTTATTCACGCTGACTAAACTACTTCCGCTGCACTCATTCTTCTTTTGATTATGACACGAGTGGCCAGGCTTCAGTGTGAATTCTACGCAGCGCCATCTATGGGAATGGCAAGCTAAACTCATTTCAGGACAATAGTATACACGCCATTACAAAACGAAAAAATAAAAAATAAAAATATTAATCGATTTTTGGAATTCTATGTATCGATTTTGAATCGGTAGAGCTCGAATCGCGATACGAATGTGAATCAAATTTTTTGCACACCCCTAGTGTGAACACATTAAGCTTAGAACACCACAGTATTAGAATACCAACATTTCTATTATGTTATTTGTTCCATCCACTTTCTTAAGCAGACTTAAGCTTCATGGCACTAGAAAATTTGACGCACAACAGCCAACCTAAAAAGGCCTCCCATTTGAAGACTACATACATAATCAAACAACATGCCGAACTAAGCCAAATGTTGTAAATCAGTGTAGGTGTGTGTTCATTTAGTTTAATGAGCATTTGTGCCAACAGCCAATTGTGTGTGTGTGTGTGTGTGTGTGTGTGTGTTCATCTCAAGCATGTGGTCATTCTGCTAATGCTACGCTAATTGTATGCTGATCATCCATGCTCAATATTGTCAGCAGCTAATGCTAGGTGAATTACATAAATGAGGCACTGTCTACAGTACTCAGCAGATACTACTGAATTACAGACAGTATGTCCACTGAGGACTTGAGCAAACGTTTGTATATACAGTCTCATGTTCAGACACTACAGAATGAAAAAATAAAAAAAACACTGCTGATGAACCATGTTCATGCCGCATGCTCCTCTGTTTTCTCCTGCTTTGTTTAAAAAAGGTCCACTGCAGGCCGCTCCGCGTGTGTAGCTCACACGTCATGAAATCAATGTACTGCTGAAGATCTTTAACTTGATGCCTTACACTTGATGTCTAGATGATGGGCAGCTAGACATCAAGTGAGACAGCAATGAAATGTCAAATTCTGAGCTTGTTAGCTTGTGAATATTAGATGTCCAGATATTCATACCAGTACGTGAACACACCACAATCAGACACAGAGATTTAAAGCAGCATGTTTATTTAATAGCTCAGGGCTACAAACCTGCTGCACAGTTGTAAACTTTTAAACTGGCCACAACGGTGTGCTTGAATATGGAGTTGTATACTTGGCATCTTAGTTTTGTAAGCTTGTATATTTAAGTTTTTACCTGTACACTCTGTATTTGCAGGTTTGTGCATTTAGTTTCTTCCCTGAAGAGAATGTCTGTGATTGCTGTAACCACTGATGCTGACTGGCAAGAGTTTTGACAAATCAGTGACCATATTATAATAAACTTCAGTTGGTATGAGTATTTTGACATTGGATTGTCTTTAAAACTTAATCATTGAAAATGTATAAATACATTTAAAGAAAATCTACCTATCTTCAATGAATGATGCACTATTTGACATATGCATTGTTTGTGCAGCATTAAAACTCTAAGTGCAAAAAAGATACACTCACTGACTTTTGACTTTTTGTCTTATAGCTACAAAGAGTTATTTAACTTTAAGATTGTTTCTAACACAATAGCTAGCTAACGCTAACTCTATAACATTACTAAGTTGCCAATAGACCTCATCCATTCTAAGGTGTATGGACATAATTCAAACACTACTGTACATGCTTCAATTATTTAATATTCAGCCAACTATGGCAAATCCTGGACTGCATTTTTTTGTTATACAAAAGGTCAAATATTAATATTTGAATGGTGGAGATTTTAGGACTAGAAAATTATGTTTGTCTGGGGTCTGCCTGCAAGAGAAGCTTCCAGAAAATTCTACACACATTCTCTGAGTCTGTTTGATGAGCTGTATCCTAAATTATATGGTTTTGTTTCCAAGACGACACATTTTTTTTAAAACCAGGGAGGCCGTGTGTGTGTGTGTGTGTGTGTGTGTGTGTGTGTGTGTGTGTGTGTGTGTGCGTGTTCTTGCCCGACATACATTATTTACAGCCTGCCTGCGCTGCTTGGGAACCCTGCTATTTTCCGTGGGTGTTAAGCGTACAAGGAGAGCGCAGCTCAGCTCTGTTCACCACAGCCGTTGCATAACGTTTCCAGTCCCGTGTGACTTCAGGGCTGTGGCTGTGTGGAGCACTGCTGCAACACAAATCCTCCTGATGTCGGACTCTGCTGATGAATTATGGCTATGAGGAGATGTGGTGTGTGTGTGTGTGTATTTAAAGCAGCATTCTGCAAGACTTTTATTGAAAGGCCACGGTGGCGGAGGGGTGACGTCTTGAGTAGTAGTTTTTTCATATGGCCACTAGATGCTGAGATACAAAGTCAACATTTGACTTGAGCTGTGTTCATCATAGTTGATAGTCTTGGTGGATTCTTAATCATTACTGTAACGATTTTTGTTTTTTTTCTTGACTGACAGTGTAATGGTTGCTGTACTGCCTCAGCTTCACCTGTCAGCCAGGCTTCACCACCTTTATCCAGATTTGGATATTCTGACTCCAAAATGACAGAGCAGAAATCTGATGGTGGTGTCACAGACACTTCATCTTGTTATTCTGCAGTACATAGTGCACAGTTTACAGATTACAAAAGGCATAGCAGTAAATCATAGTCAGTGATCGTTTAGGTTCAGAAATAGGTTCTTGTCAAAAGAACTGCGAAGAAAATTTCCAACCTACAAAACTTCCAACTGTTCATTTTGAAAGGATAAAAATGTTGCCTTGGCTATGCAAAGGGTGTTCATTCTGTCCTTCTCCCAGTGGGATACGCCAATTTAAGCCTTTAGTTTAGGTTCAGCTAAAAATTTGTTTCCGTAATGTACACAAATAATTTGTGCTTTGGATGTGTTTAAGATTACGTGTATAATTTTAGCAATCCCAGTTTAGGACCAGGGTGAATTAGCTCAAAAAAAATTGTTTCAGTAAGTTGCTTCTTTACACAACAAGTGTAACCGGATGCTTCCTGTCATGCTGCCGGGCTGAGTATGATACTTCCGTTTGCCCCTCCGAGGCCTGATCAGTGTCATCAAGTGTGGGTTAAGCGTACTGTGTGTTGGCATATTTCACACATGGGACACACTTGCCTACTACCTGCGGTCACGTAAACAAAGGCCACAAGTGTTGGCATTGGGCCGAGACCGAGAGAAAACATGATGAACGTACAAAAACACACAACACAGAAACATATAAATGTTGTTGACAAGACATACAGTAAAAGGTACGCAGTAGAAAAAAAAACCAACAACCACACACACACACACACACACACACACACACACACACACACACACACACACACACACACACACACACAGAGAGACTCGGGTTTACATACACACTGTCTTCTAGTGAAGGAATATCCTTTGTTTGCATGGGAGAGCTGCTGCTGTGGAGAGAAAAGCCTGGTTTTGTAGATTATGGGAATGACTGCATGGAGATGAAGGCTGTGTGTGTGTGTGTGTGTGTGTGTGTGTGTGTGTGTGTGTGTGTGTGTGTGTGTTGCTGCTGCTGCTGCTGCTGCTGCAGCAGACGAGCTGTGGTGTGTTGACAAAGCAGTTCCCAATGAACCAAGTCCCTGGTTACACAGTGGCTAGCTGACTGTGTGCCAGAATGTCAGCTTTCTTTGTGCGTGTGTTTATTTTAGCACAGTGTTTGTGCATGTGAACAAGTACATATGTTCCTGGTTGCTTGCATATGTATCATCACATGTTTGTGTAAATGTGTACATTGTATGTGTGTGTGTGTGTGTGTGTGTGTGTGTGTGTGTGTGTGTGTGTGTGTGTGTGTGTGTGTGTGTGTGTGTGTGTGTGTGTGTGTGTGGGTAGCATGGATTATGTATAAAAGACAAAAATGCAAATTATGCAATTACAAGCCCCAAAGCCAAGTATTAGAATTAATGCCTGCAGCAGATGTGATGGAAATGAAGTACATTTCTGATGTAGAATTAGCATACTGTACTGTAGGACAACCCCCAACACACACATACATAGACACACACACACACACACACACACACACACACACAAAGAGGGCTCATTCTCAATCTTTATTACCTCCATTACATTTTACAGTTATGTGTACATGAATTATAGGACTTTGCTTTATAATTGAGTAGCACCAATGAATACTCTGTGTATGTTAGGTGATGCAAAAATGATCTCTAACTTTTGTGGTCATCATGCTACATCAGATACTACTGAAGTTTCAGAGGAACCAGGCTTTGTGGGACTATAAATGTTGAGTTTATCCTAAAGGTGGAAGTAGAGGAAAAGCAAAGTGATCATTATCATGAAAAGGGTTCATCCTCTGGTAAACAGAGTCATCTGTCATCGGGAGAGACCCAATGAGAGATGGCTGCTGGACATTGGGATGGCTCCTCAAAGGCTCATAGTGTTCAGGAGATACAGGATCAGGGCAGGCTACTCGGCTCAGGGCAGGCAGGCCGGACGCCAACCACTAAATTCCAGCGGTGCTGCGGTCGCCAGCAGCAATGACAACTACTCAAGACAATTCTTGTGATTCCACAACGCAGTGCGTCCCAGAAGTGACTCTGCTTTGCTAAAAATGTGCAGCAGTTCTATTTTTGAAGGAGGGTTAGAGCATCCGGTCAATTTTCAAAGTAAACACCCTGTGGAAACTTCCCGATCGTACTGTATATCACATCACTACACTATTTCAACAACTAAAACACAGCCATAAATCTTTGATCCGTGTCGTTCATAATTGGACTAAATGGAAGAAACCATTTAACTATGTAGACTACTTAAGTTTATGGTAAAAGGACAACTATCCATGAAAAATGACAAAATTTGCTAATCGGGCAGGCAAGACGCTCCGCTTTTAAGACGCTCCCGGTGTAGTATGACGCATGACGGAGGACGGAACAAAACGGAACGCGGCGCAGATGCATCCGTGCCGGATGGAATTCTGGGATAATGTTCCCAAGGCTTGCAGGCCCCGGTGCAGGGGAGGCTAGGGTGAAGTTAAAGTTCTCTGAAAATCCAGGCATCAACTTCACCAGCCAAGGCTTAGAAGCCACCTGCTGGAGAGCCAGTGAGAGCTGTGTCCTTCTGCTCACTACTAGAGGCATTTTGGCAGTAGGCACTGAATGGCATGAGTCACCTTATTTAATTGATCTACAAAAAAGGCTTCATCTACTGGGTCAAGATTATACTGTGAGAACAAGTGAAGTACCCAAATGCAGATATTCCAGGCAGACAAGAGTGATGTATTGACAAAATACAAATACAAAAGCTTACTGGCATGGGTAGTCTAAACAGAAGTAACTTAGACTCCAAGGGTGAACAAGAATGGGGCAGGTAGGCCCAGAGAAGGGTTCAGGTACAGATACAGGTTTGGGTACAGGTTCAAGTGCAAACACAGGTACAGATGGCTGGAAAGCAAGGCACAAAGCAACATTGACTATGCGTCCGGAAATTAGTGCCAATGGATAGGTACTGCGGATCTGATGAAAGTGGAAACAGGTGTCTGAGGGCATCTGGTAGATGGCCAGACTGGGTTAAATGAAAACAACTGAGACAGCCTTTGTGACGCAACTTTGTACATGGGGAATGGAACTTTTAAATAAATTCTAAAAGGGACAGGAAGACAATGTCAGGATGCAAAAAAATGTGTAATGTGTTCTCTTTACTGATTTTTGTGAAAACTCTGGCAGCTGCATTTTGTACAAGATGAAGTCTGCCCTTTCTCTTCATTCTTCTCCTCCTCAGCACCTGCTCATTAATGCTACGGCTGCCATTACACATACATTTTGAAATAAAAGCTAAAATGCTTACTTCCTCCATAACCTCCCTAACTTTAGTGCAACAGCGTGCTGCGTCTGACGTCATTGTTATTGTTCTTTTGCGCCTGCGGGTCAGTTCGATACCGCAAACATAAAGTTTAGTTTTTGTTTTCCAACTTGAGACTATTTATTCTTTGGTTGGGGTGGGATCCTAAAGAGAACTGTTTTGGTGTTGAGAGACTCATTTGTCTTGTGTGCCACGTTTGGGTGTTGTCATAGCAACCTACAGCACGTGGCATTTGTTTATGCAATCTTCTTGATTTGATTTGCATTTAATTGAAACGTCCATACTATCCTGGTGACTGATTTTTTTCTGGTACTTCAAAATGTTTTGCATTTGGTGCACATCACATACCTATTTGAATAATTAAAAAAAATCACTCTTCCTGTTTTCCTCCCATGTAGGCTACACCTTTTTATGTTGGAGGTACAGTTTGTGACATATAACTTATAACTTATAATACTAACCAAGTATGTCAGTATCAAAGTACGTAAGCTTTTTCTGCTCCATTGCTTTCCAGACATGCTGTAGATCTTTCAGCTATTAATTAGCTGCTTTAACAAACTGGAAACAGGTTTGTTTGCTCATTATTTTTTGCTCATTATCTTTGTTTCTGTTCTGTGTTGTTTTGATCTAGTTTTTGTTGTAGAAGTTGAATTGTCTAGTTCAGGGCCATCATGCAACTATGTCTGTTTTTTTAGATTTTGTAAATAAAAAGCGTATCACTTCCCTTCAAATGTTTGCAGATATTGCAGTAGCATCACTATGAAAATACTGTTGTATTAGCCAATATGGATTTTAAACTTAAAGATAAGAGCTTTCTAACGGTATTTGTGATGACAGGGTGCAGACAGCGATCGCAGAGCTGCATGATGATTTAGAACGCCAACTTTTGTTGAATTTAGGAGAAATCTACAGACGCAAACAGACAAAGTGTAGTAAAATAAAGACCTAAATGTGTATTTTGGACTTCTGAAAGAATACATGTTATTGAAGACAAATAGCCCAAAATCTCAAAATTGACCAGTAAAAAAAAAAAGATGTTTTTGCCTGCCGTGTCTTGCCTTAAACAACATGAACATGTAGGATATTCAGTGGGTAGACTTACATTCTAAAAAAGTCTGAGCTATTAGAATGTACGGCCCTATACAGTAGCTTTTTTCAATGTTTCTTTGTGCTTTCAGTTCTGTGGGATGGATAAAGAGAATGCCCTGTAGCCCCATACTCTGTTTTGTTTTCCCTCTCTAAAACATCTCATGTAATAAACATGTAAAACACATATATAAATACACTTAGCTCTGTGTTTCTGTAAAGAAGCCTTCCCCAAAATCCCATGATTTCCCCACATTGTTTGTTAGATTCAATGATCTTCCAGGAATTCAAGTTAAAGTTTCGGCAGCACGTCCTTCTGCTCAACTGCTTCTCTCATAGTGATGTGATTTGTCTATTTTTATTCTCCTGCTCTCACCCACCCACTCACTCACACACACACACACACACACACACACACACACACACACACACACACACACACACACACACACACACTAATTGGGTTTTGGATCAGTTAAAAGTGTTGGCCATTTTGCTTTTGAGCAAAGCTGGTGAAAGCTCATCTTCATGTTGCCTTGGAAACGTAGGAAGAAAATGTTTGATATGTCCTTGGAGGACCTGTAATGCGTGTGTGTGTGTGTGTGTGTGTGTGTGTGTGTGTGTGTGTGTGTGTGTGTGTGTGTGTGTGTGTGCGTCCGTGTGTGTTTCTGTACACGGATGCATGTTGACACGTAAGTATCTGTCAGTTGTACTCTTTGTGTGTGTGTGCGTCCGTGTGTGTTTCTGTACACGGATGCATGTTGACACGTAAGTATCTGTCAGTTGTACTCTTTGTGTGCGTGTATGTGTGTGGGGGGGGTTGAGGCATATTTGTAGTTGTGTACAGTAGATTTACTCTGTTACATATTTATGCTAACCCGTAATCCACCACAACTGTATAGTCTATGATAAAACAGACTAACCCCAGTGAGGTCCTCCACCTCTGAACAGTTGAACCTTGAAGTCCAACAACTAATATAATTGCATGCTTTTTTTTAGCATACAGATCCACTCTAAGTTAGATGTCCTTAAGGGAGAAATGTATATTCTATATTTCTTGGTTCTATGATGGGGCCCCCATTTTTTGCATTAATCCTTCAGAATTCAATTGATTATTTGTCTATGCAGATGGAGAAAGTTCATGTTAAGCCCCTCAAAAATGTGATTCATTTGGCAGAGAAGTAATAAATGGAGCAATTCCAATAGGGCCTTTGCCGACTGACTCAGGCCCTTATGACAAACTGTGATTTTGGGTTGGACTTGACGTGCAAAACACACAGGCTCACTTACACACAGAGTGACAGTATGACTGGAGAATGAATTAGTGAATAGACGAAATACTTGGTAGGTAAAAACAACTCGAATAACCCCAGCAATACCATGGGCATTCAGTCTCAAACACACATAACACAGCCCGGAGAGCCTATTGTACAGTGTGTGTGGGCGTGTTCGGGCTCATCTGCATGACCGTTGTTGCAGTCAGCCAAGGTCACGTCACAGTTTATGGCAGGGCATTCTGTCAGAAATCAAAATTTAAACGGGTGAAATGAACCTTGAAAACATGCCCACACAATTCTAAACAGACTGAGTTAAACTTGAGCCGCGTCCTGGGGTACCAGAGGAAAACATGTTGACCATGGAGTGGTAATACTGACTGACTTGGTATGTATTGTTACTAATACTGTGCCATGGGAATGGCTTTATATACACATATCTATAGACACGTGTGTGTCAGTGCAAACACCTTGTTAATCCTGTTACAAAGGTGCTCCATACTTTTTTATTCTGTGTTTTAACAGCCAATTAGCTGTAGCTTTTAGTAACAGCTAGCAATGTACATGTGCCAGGGTGTGATTGTGACAGCTTAGCCTCTGACTGATCTCAGACCTTAAAAAGGAACTCCCAACAACAATAACACATGTGACTGCCTTCAAAAACCACAAATGCAGGAAGACATCTTTTGTCAGTGCCTTATAAAAAACATTACGATTAAAAATGTGGTATGTAGTGCTGGGACGATTCATCTACGTAATCGATTACAAAAATACGTAGATTTGCATAACGTGTGTCGGAATAGAGAATTTCCCCCGACTCATTTCCTGGTTCTCCGTCTCCATAAACAACACAAAATCAAGGAGAGGGTTAACTTTTCCTGCTACAGTTGTCCGACCGTGCTCAGAAAGAACAGGGGAGACACTTTGTTTCTCTCACTATGACTCTAGCTAATCGGCGTCACTCTATCACTCGCTCTACCACACACTCCCCACGCACACACACATGCCGGCCCTGCTATTCTCTTAAAGGGATCGACGCACGCACCTTTGTGACCAGTTTTTTTAGATAGTCGCGCATGTGCAACCTGCAAATTTGATGACTTTATTTATTTTTTCATGTTGGAAAAAGGAGGAGAAAGTGAGCCTGCCAGAGGTGGCCAATATGTGTGAGAGGGGGGAGGGTCTGTTAAGGATTAGTCAACTGCATAATGCTGTGATCTATACTCGTGTGTTTCACTGTCACTACAGTGCTCCTAGTGTTTATTTCCACTGTACTCCCCTTACGTTTGGGCCATGTTCTCCTTAATTTAGGCACTTAATTTGCAACACGGCAAATACATTAATTAATAATGCAATTGTGTGTATGTGTTTACAGTAGATGAGCACTGCAAGGAAGTGTGTTTCAATATTGATGCAGATATAATCTATAAATTCTATATTATAATAAAATATTAATTGTGTGCACAGTTTGGTGAAGGCAGAGATTCCCAATACAATTCTGTGACATTCTATAATTGTACTGTAAATGCAATGTAAACTACCAAATCTGATTTTGTGAAACACCAAAAACAGCAATTTATTGGATGCAGTTTTGGGAGAAGCCTGGGAATCTTAGAGTACATTTTAATAAAACAACAGCCCCATTTATTTTCGAAAAAGAAAAAAAAATGACGCTGCAAGGCGAATTGTCATTGACATATGATTTTGATTCAGTAAGATGTACCCAGCATATGGGTCGATTTGGAAGCCAATGACAAACGTAGCCATTTGAACATGAGTCTATACTCCTCTGAATAATGTAGTGTTTTTAAAATCATAATAACTGAAATCGAGTCTAGAGCCCACAGTGCAGTACATACTGTATTTCTCTCTGTGGTACAATACACACATACCATAAAAGTAATGTTGAATCATAAGAGTAACAAAATGTTACATAAACATATTGCATGGCCATAACACATATAAATAAAACTATTACATAAGAAGATGTATCAGGACTGTTCACAGCTTTGTGTGTGAGATACAAACACCTCTCTCCCAATGACAACAGCTAACAGATGGCTCTATATTACCGAGCCATCATCTGTGTTTTCACAACCACTCGCCCTCTCTCAGCTCACTGTATGTGCCAGTGGAATGGCTTTCAGTTACTACAAAGTGCAAACATTGATTCTGACAACAGAACAACATCTGTGGGCTTGTTAGGCAAATGAACAAGCGTTACACACCAGAAAAGAGAAGCTGCAGGGTCACACACACACACACACACACACACACACACACAGAGCAATATGCACTATGTACAAGTTAAGCAATACACACAATCTTCCTATGACACACCTCACACAGACACACTCTTTAAGCCTTAATTACAGGCCGCAGTTCTTTCAGAAAACTTGACTGAATTAATTAAGAGTGACACTGTTGCATCTCTCATTGATTTCTCATTGATGGGAACTTAATTCATGTAATTTCATTTATAACCTGGAACAAGGAAACCTTTGTAGTTGCTGTAAATAACAGTCCAAACATTCTGACTGGTCAAACAGGTCCAGTACACGTTATCTATGTAGTGTTTGAAATCATGTAGACATACAGACATCTGGCCGGAACTCGCCGGTCCACATCCCGCCAGCTTTTCCTTCCTCACAACTCCATGTCTTTCTGTGTTCATGGGCGATCAAATAGTTAGAGGCCATGTCTGTGTGTGTGTGTGTGTGTGTGTGTGTGTATATATGTGTGTGTGTGTGTGTGTGTGTGTGTGTGTGTGTATGTGTGTCTCTCTCTGTCTCTGATTTCTTTCTTTCTCTGCTCTGCGACTGATAGGCCTTCCTATAAAAGCCACAAAACCACAGAGAAACTGAGACAGATGAATGCAGTGTTTCACAAAAAGAGGGGCATCACTTAAGAGGGTTGGAGGCCATGGACCAGCCACTAAAATGATTACCATTATCAATAGTGACAGAAAATGAAGCACAAATTAAGTTAGTTTATTTGATAAAAAAAAAAGTAAAATGGGTTCTATTTCATCCTTACTGACCACCAGAGGCAGTGCCTAACCCTGGATTTCCACCGAATGCGGAATGGCTGCAGACCGGCTCCGCTGCGTATTGGCTCCGTGCTCCGCCGTCCGTCAATACCCACCAGGTCCGGATTTGTTGCAGTACGGCTGCGGCCATGACTGACAGCTGTAGTCACGAGGACCCATGAGATCTCACAAATTCACGTAGAATAGAGCCACAAAACCAACAACAGTTTGTTTCCATTCAGAGGAGTAGAGGGGAAACAACTCTGTGCTGTGTTTTCAAGGTGTAGTGCAGGGAAATATGATCCGCCGTGAGCACAGTGTATTTTATTTTGAAAATTAACCGGTTGTTTTATTTTGCTGTAATTATTATTATTGTGCTCGACTTCCTGTCCCGCACTATCTGCCCTGTGCTGAATGGTGCAGAGCTCTCCGGCATCCGGCAAAAATAGAAGCTCTGCGTATCTGCTCCGGAGGGCTGCGGATCGCCAGAGCTGGGACGGAGTCGGAACGCAGCCGTTCTGCAGTCAGTGAAAATACACACATTGACTTTAATGGAAACTTAATGACTCCGCTGCCGTTCCGGAGTGAATCCGCAGACGTTCCGCAACCGGTGGAAATTGGGGGTAACACTGAATATGTTGCGTATCGCGCTTGCGCAGGTCGAGTATTTATATCAACAAAGTCACCTGTGACCTCGTGGTGACCCTAGCCAAGGTATTAAGTTCCGTTGTCAACACCGAGCTCATTCCTTTTTCATCTTCTCACTACGCAGGTCGTCTGCCATCTGTGGTAGCATTAGCATTTGCTGTAGTTGAAAACTGTGGATTATTGATTGTTTCTAAGCTCGCCGCTTGTAGCCTTGCGATTTCGGTCGGAGTTGGGGATTTTTCGCCCTCCAAAGGCTGCAGCCAAGCTGTCCCTCTTCAGGGAAGGGGACGCTGTATTTGCCTTTCGGCTTCAGACAAAGCCCCAGACTGGCGGACGCTCCGGACCCACTCATAGCTTCTACACTCAGTAGGATATGTTTTGTTGTGTTAACATTGTGTCAGTGACGGTTGTGTGTTCGCTTCCCTCTCCTGTATACAATTGTTTGTTTCACTGTGGCTCGGTGCTTTCGCTATGCTGTGTGACGTTGATGTCCTTAACTGATAATGTGTAACTCCATTACTAACGTGAGCGTGTTCGCTCGGTGTTAATGTTTACGGTAGCTGTATTAATTACCAGTGTAACGTATTCACCTACACGTATTGTGTCAGTGACGGCAGTGTGCTCGCTTCCCTCTCCTGTATAGAGGGTTTTCACCGACGTCACGTTCTGGGCGGTAACCTGGATGCGCGGCCATGTTGGAGGCACTCGGTGTAAACAACTGAATGGAGTAATGGAGTATTGTGCACTTTGGATGCTTTAATACTTTATATCTAAACAACAGAAAAGCTCATCAAAACGCGTCCAAGATGCAAGAGCATGGAAGGAGTTCACAAAAACCACAAAATGGCGTGATATTTTGAGAAATTACAGTTTACTGGCGGTGCAGATCCCTACAAGTTGGCTCCCTCTTCTTGGATCCATGGTGACCCGGTGATTCTTCCTTCAGTTGCATATCCCGATATAGTCAACTACCTGGTTGTCTCGCCGAGCCCATACACAGCGGAAGACCTTAAATCCTACAAAAGTTTGGAGGCTTATAACCAGATGGTGTGTGGATGGGTGAGGGAGACGCAGTACCAAGTCATTAACAACCGTTGTGTTGTGAAGGCCTGAGTAAGTAATGCAATAACGTCTTTAATCAACCTAACCTTAACTGTATGATATCATTGCGATACTCAAGGTGTAGCCAAGTGACTCTCAATCGTTTATTTTCATTTCAAAGACCGAACAAGACAGATTTTTCCCTCATAGATCCTGGTTGAGCTTTGCCAACCACAAGCGCCTCCTTTCCTCTGATAACTTCTGGCATTCCTCTCCCTGGTTTTTAATAACTTTTGGAAGTCGATAATATTCCAAATGTTTTTCTTGGTCTGACCTATTGGTACAACCTAAAACACGGCAATAATTAACCATTTTCCTTGACATCGTTCGGGATCTACTTCAGTGCTTGTGCTTTGTTGTGATGCAGAGTACCTCCAACATGGCGACTTCTGGTCTGATGACGTGTCTGATGACGCGTCGTGAAAACCCTCTATATGATTGTTTGTTTCACTGTGGCTGGGTGCTTTAGCTATGCTAAGTGACGTTAAGATCATATCTGTTAAATGTGTTTCCTCAATTACTAACGTGAGTGTGTTCGCTCTACGTTATTAATTACTGTAACTGTAGCCTACTCACCAGTTTAACATATTGGTGAAGGGAGTGTCCTTGCTCCCCTCTCACTGTACCGTTGTCCATCGGCCCACAGGTAGCAGAGTGCTCTTGCTCAGGCTAAATTGGTGGGTCACTATCGTCACACTCTCATAGTTGTAGTGTTTGTTTGGCTCCTCTTCAACCCGAAGACGGCCACGACCTCTGCCCCCGTTGTCTTGGGGTCGATCATCTAAGGGAGGGCCTCTCAGAGGACCCCTGCATGAACTGCAGCTACATGCCCCGTGCAGTGAGGGCTGCTAGGTTGGCCAAGGTGGAACTCCTGGGGGGCCATTCTGACTTGTCTTTTGAAGAGCAGTTGACCCCAGCCCAACCTACCCTATCCAAACGTCGGACCACGGAGGCTGTGGTGCTCCTTCCAGGAAGAAGGCTAAATCTAGTGGGCTGCTATGGTAGACTTGCTGACAGCTGAGCTGGGCTAGATGAAGCCTCTCCTTTCCTCCATTCCGGTGCTGGAACGGTGGATGCTGCTCCACCCTATCCACCTGCTGCTGAACTTGTGGCTGAAGAGGATATGGTTTCCTTGGCGGCTTCAGCCACTCTCTTTCATGAGTATGCTGAAGAGGGGCCCTCCATTGCTTCAGGGCCTGGCTCTCATTCCTCGGCTTATAGCTCCTTAGATGGGGCCGATGCCAACTCCATGGGGTCCATCATTCGCACGGCGCTGGCTCGCTTGCAGCTGGATGTGGGCACCCCGAGCCGGTGCCAGCTAGTGCTTTCTTAAGGCGCACTCCAGCCCCTGCTGCCTTTCATGTTCCTCCCTCTGACGAATATCTCAAGGAGCCACATGCGTGTTGGAGAGATACTAAAGCTCTCTCCCATCCTACGTCTGATGCCAGAACTCTGGCAGCCATGCAGGATGTGGCAAAATTTGGCCTGGATCGCATGCATGTCGGACATTTCTCCCAGCAGCAGCTTTCCTGTTGGGCAGCCCTTGCTTTGGATCCTTAGGTGGTATCCACCTTAGCCCAGGGGTACAAGCTTCAATTCCGATACCGGCCCCCAAAATTCAGCCGGGTCAAAATGACCATCATCAGCAACCCGGCAAAAACTCTAGCCCTGGAACAGGAGTTGTCCTCCCTCCTGTCCAAGGGTGCAATAGAACCGGTGGATCCCCTGTCTCAGCCCAGGGGGTTCTACTTGATTTATTTTCTGGTTCAGAAATGTGGTGGGCTTCGCCCTGTTCTGGATCTAAGGAAACTGAACACATTTTTGTAAGTGTTGCCATTCCACATGTTGAGCACAGCAGATGTTCGTTGTGCTGTTGCCAAAGAGGACTGGTTCACATCCATTGATTTGGCGGATGCTTATTTTCATGTTCCTATTGTGCCTCACCACAGGCAGTTTCTTCGTTTTGCCTTCCAGGGCAGTCATTATCAGTTCAAGGTCCTCCCGTTCGGACTCTCCCTCTCTCCACGGGTATTCAGCAGGTGCGTGGCGGCAGCCCTCTCACCCCTGCAGTCGCAGGGCATGAAGATCCTGCCGTATCTGGATAACTGGTTGATTTGTGAACCATCCAGGCTTCAGGCGGCCCAGGACACATCTCGCCTTCTGTCAAATGTGGCCCGACTGGGTCTCGAGGTGAACCTCAAGAAGAGGCACAGGCACAGGCAGATCAAGGTGTCGCGGCAGTGCCTGATGGCTCCGTCCCGATGGGGGCTGAGTTCATATCTGTCGGAAGGGCTCTGTTCCCTTTCGACGAGAGATTGTCACGACAGATGCCTGCCTTTCAGTGTGGCAAAACAGGACAGCTCAAGGCCTGTGGTCTGCTCACGAGACCCTCGAGCACATCAACGTTTGGAGCTAAGGGCTGTGCACCTGGCTCTGCGGCATTTCCTGCCGTACCTGAGAGGAAGGCACGTACTCATCAGGTCGGACAACACTTCGACGGTCTTTCACATGAACCACCAGGGGGGCACCAGATCTGCCCAGTTACTGCAGGTGTCCCAGGCTCTTCTGACATGGGCTGCCCCCCGCCTGACCAGTCTCCGGGCAATGTTTTTACCTGGAGATGTTTTTTTCCGAGTGGTGTACAACTCATAATTGTGACCCAGTGAGTTGTTCTGTGCCTGCCATCCTTGAGTTTCTGCAGACACTCCTGGATGGTATCCATCTACCCTGAGAGTCTATGTGGCTGCTATTTCTTCGCAGCATGTTGCGGTTGACAATAACACTGTGGGGTGCCACAGGCTTGTATCCCACTTCTTAAAAGGGGCTCTGAGGTTGCATCCCACAAGCGCCCCAAGGGCTCCTGCATGGGACCTGCCCCTGGTGCTGGACACTCTATGCTCGCCTCCCGTTGAACCCTTGGCACAGGCGGAGCTGAGGTGGTTGTCAGCCAAGGCTGCGTTTCCCCTTGCCATCACTTCCGCAAAACGTCACGGACAAGGCACGCGAGCTACATGCCTTGTCCGTGAGTGATTCCTGTTTCAGTTGGAACTCGGTGGCTCAGGTGTCACTTTGTGGCCTAATACGGCATTCCTCCCTAAAGTGTTGGCACGCTCACACATCAATCAGCCAATGCACTTGGCACGTTTTTACCCCCCTTCCTGCATACGTCAGTCTGAGCAGCTTTTCATGTTATGGTTGTCTTTTTAAAAGCTGTGCTCTCTTGAAGCAACGCCTGTCCCACTGGATTGTGGAGGCCATTGCCTCTGCATACAGAGCGGGTAGTCAGTCCCTACCATCCGGAGTGAAATGTCACTCTACCAGGAGTGTCTCCACGTTGTGGGCGACTTTGAGAGGTGTGCCCTTGGAGGAAATATGTGCTGCAACGTCATGGGCGTCGTCGAGCACATTCTCACGTTATTACAGGGTGAATGTTGCCACCCCCCATCCATTGGGCATGGTCCTCCGGCCGAGGTCCTCTACTGCATCCTTGTGAGGTGGGTACTCAGGCTTCCTCGTGACTCTGTTGGTATGAGTCATCCAGTGTGAAATAGAACGAAAGTTACGAATGTAACTACAGTTCTATGAATCCTGGATGACCGCCAGAGTTCTTGGTCATTCGGAATCTTGCGAACCCGCGAGAAGATTCTATAGGAATGAGCTCGGGGTTGACACCGGAACTTAATACCTTGGCTAGGGTCACCCCGAGGTCAAGGATCTCATTTGTTCTCATTTGTGATTTTCACCCCAATACTGTCAGGTATGTCTGAAGGAAAGGAGAGCAAAATGTATGTTCAAGTAGTTAACATGCTTTTTGGTAGTGGATAGGAGGATATAGTTAAAAAAAAAAAAAAAAAACTCAAGTCAGAGTCACTATCTTCTTATGTTTGTAACTTCAATCTTGTATCATATTGTCTTGCTCTTCTTAAATACAAAATACATAGTTGTTTAAATAAAGTAGTGCTGGTTGTTTTGCCCAGTTTCAAAGTACTGCTTTGTATTTAGTTGTCCCCCCCCCCCTTTTACCAAAAAAAAGCACCCCCCTAAAAATAATTATCACCACCCACCACTGGTACACTCCCTCTTGTGGTGAAAGCTGGTGACAACGCTTAACTCAACTGTTGTGGATATCTTCCAACGTTGAAACAGTGGAAACAGGAAAGGGACAAAGCTGCCATAAAGCTGGAAGCTTGCTGTGGTCTACAATATTATTATACGCTGCAACATATAAGATTTCTCTTCATTGGAGCCAAAGGGCCTAAACCAGGAAAAACAGACAGACCAAAGGGACACAACAGTATGTCAGGGTGTTCACTTTTGGCCATATAGTTCAATGTAGACAAAATGAAAAAAAGCACAAAAATGAAGGGACAGGGGGAAAAAAATAGTAGGCTACATATAAAGGAGAAGTGAAGGATTATGAGAGAGGAAAGAGAAGAGAGTGGTGAAAACACTTTTGGGGAATGCTACTTTCATTCACAGTGGCACCTCCTCCTTCTGCTCATTCCTCCACTACACACACACATACACATACAAAACCATAATTGATGCTAGCTGTAGGCATTCACTGGCGGGCTGGACTTTACAGCACAGCTGGATGTTCACGGAGGAAGGCAAAAGCAAGATGGTAGAGCAGGTACTTCTGAGAATACACACTGTTATTTCCTCCATCTCTCTCTCTCTCTCACTCTCTCTTTCTCTCTCCTCATTGACGTTTTCTCGCTCCACACTGTTTGTGCTGTGACTGCAGAAGGCAGCATGCTGCATGCTCCTTTTGTGTGGTGTGTGTGTGTGTGTGTGTGTGTGTGCTTATGCGTGTTTGTGTGTGAGTGTATAAATGCGGTGCAAGTGGGTTCGCAGGGCTGTGTGCTTACTGTATGTGTGTGTCGGTTTGTATCTCTTTTTTTTCTATTTCATTTTCTTTCCATCTCATCTACGGTAGATGCTAGCAAGAGTCGATGAATTTTCGCATTAGAGAGAGAGAGGAGCGGCAGCTTTGGTTTGAAAATGAAACCAAGACACCTTGCAAGCTGAAAAGGTTTGTTGTTTGTTCAGCAGTAAGAGAAAAACAGAGTGAGGCAATATGAAGGAAGGATGGAGATAAATATTACTTTTTATTTATTTTTCTTAGTAAGGGAACATGTACAAATTAAACAAAAATGTTGTCATTTGGTCTATTATACTGTGTTTTAAGATAGCTTGTTTTATTACAATACTCAAATGTATGTATGTTGAGAGGGTTTTATTGCAGTAATCATTCCCCCTGTTCATATTGCTCATGAGGGGATCCCTTCCTTACTTTGTTCCAGAAGTAAAAAAAAAAAGAAAAAATCATTTAAAATCCCATTGATAATTATAACAACGCTTATAAGTAAAAATAGCCTTGGTACCACATGTTTTGTGGCTCACTAAATATATTTAAATACAGAAGTCAGTTTAAAAAAAAAAAATCTAATATCATTGTTTATTCAAAGCTTTAGTGCGTAACTTTTTGATATTAATGAACGTCTGTTACATTCAAGCCATTCCTAAATGAGTTGCTACAAAGCTAATTAAGACTAATCAGCTCCACGCAACTCTCTCTGTACTTCTCAGTATGACTATGTTCAAAAGATTGTGGCGTCCGGTCACACGCAAAAACTCAAGTGAAGATAATGACCTCTTATGAAGAGTCCATCATGTTTTTTTTTTATCTTCCATGTCCTCCTTGGCTACTAGCAACTGTGTGGAGCAGGGGTGGGGGGGGTGGGGGGGGTGTTGTTGTCATTACTTAGAATTCCTCATGGGGGCGACAGAAACTACGCACTACAGCTTTAATATTTAAGTTAAGTTTCAGTGGCCTTTAAGGAACAACATTTTCATTAGGTCCTAGATGTTAATGTTGATTTTGTGTGAAACCACTCAGTGAACTACATACATATCACACAGTATACGACACCTTGCTTGCTAGCTAGCTATTTATTTCTGCAACTTCTAATCTCAAACTAACCTCAACCCTAACCCCATGTTCTATGCGGAAACACTATCAAGCTGCTTTTCGACCAGAGTTTAAGGGACTTTTTAGTTTTTGGAACAACTTTTAAGGAACTAAAATATTCCTTCCAGCCCATTCTTATCTATCTACCAGCGAACACACTCAGCCTGCAGTTCAGTGTGCCCGATACGTTCCATCTAAAAAAGACCTAAAAAAACAAGAAAACAACATAGATTTTGTCTCTGTTGTTAGAACGTGGCCGCTGTGATACAATCAGAAATTAAGGTTTTATTTCTCATTCACAGTACCACCTTGATCTCTCTTTCTCTCGCTTGCACGCCCGAGACACACGTCTGCAGCCTGTAGTTCAGCGTGGCCACTGGCTCGCGCAAATCTCTCTGTCTTTATCTCTCTCTTTCTTTAAACTATTCCGGAAACCGACAGCAAACCTAATTTCCTAATTCCTAATTTTGAGGAAACCGCAAACAATCAGCAGTTGTGCAATGTGACAAAGGACATGGCTGTTCCTCAAACAAATTGGTGAGGTGATCGTCTCTTTCCTCTGGCCAAAACTCTTACACACCATTAGGGTCATATTATTGTTTGTTGTATTGTATTTGTATCATGTTGTATATCATGTTTTCTATGGCTGCAGCATGGGTTAAGGGCCCAAGACAAATTTCCCCCCTTGTGGGACAATAAGGTTAATCTTGATTTTGACTAATACTTAAGCAAATGTTTATCTGAAACTAACTGAACTAAACTGCCCGTTGTAAACATCCATTGAAGTTTACAGACTCACTTCCTGCTTTATCTTTGACCTTCTATATTTACTGTAGTTGCACACACAGTTTTACTGTGCAATCAGGGTTTATAAACAGTCATCGAACTGCTCGTGATCCTTGTCCATTTGGGACTAGCCTATTATTACTGATGTTGCAGATTTCCAAGATTTTAGAAATCTTTTTGGTGACTGCAATGTTATCCTAACTGATGGAACTGATGGCCAGATCTATGAAAATAAAGCCCAAATTGTACTATACTACAACTCGTTATGTCATTTGGTAAAGTGTGCCACTGACTTTCATAAATGCAGTTTGACAACAGGCAACAGTACAATATCTCGGAAGTCTGGTCAATATAACATTTTATCAGAAGTAAGATATACATTCAATCAATGGAGGAGGGACCAAGGCATTCAACATTTAAAACACAATACACACATTTCAGTAGAATCAACATCGTCTTTTGAGAAATAGTGAGATACTTCAAGAGAGTCACACACAGGGAAGCATACCGAGTGATGATTTTACTGAGGAAGGAGAGAAATTCCTTCCCTCTCTGTGCGCTTTTTCCCAATTTTATTTTTATTCCTTTAGTTGTGTGTGTGTGTGTGTGTTTGTGTGTGTGTGTGTGTGTGTGTGTGTGTGTGTGTGTGTGTGTGTGTTTGTGTGTGTGTGCGTGCGCAGTGCTCTGCCACGTAAAGCATATTTCAGCCTTCTAAATGTGGTTCTCATTACACAGCAGAGCTTTCAGCCAAGACTCACTGTCTGCATCCCTTTCTCTCTCTCTTTCTTTTTCCTACATATGACTGCACCTCTCTCTCTCTTTCTCTCTCGCTTACACTCTCCAATGGCTGAGATATAAATATCCCACAGGAGTAACCTCTCACACACACACACACACACACACACACACACACACACACACACACTCTTACACACCACACTCTTAAGTGTTTTTGAGGCACCTTGACTTTCGTGCTTTCGTATCTCCACTATTTTCTGGGAATCATAGCTATAGCCAGCTGAAACCACATTTCTAAAACTGAGATGTTTTTTTGTTTGATTTGAGGTATTTTATAGTTTGTGCCATCTTTGGTGATGATTGCTAAGGTACATCCTCTTACTACAAATACTGTATGGGATCACTGTAATACAGGACATATACTTCTCTCTATTCAATGTTGATGAATGTCTTCCTTCAGTCCAGGGTGTTTGTATCTAAAAAGGGCAACGCCACTCTACATCTTGTGTAGAGGAAAAACATTGTTGCACTGATTTCTATGAGTCCTGACACATCTGGTTATTGATATCTAATCACAGGTCTGTGCATTTACACTTGTATTATTAAGTGTTATATTTCAATATGAATAATGAAAGGGGAGGCAGAACTGAGAAATGGCAGGCTTATCAACAGACATGTGTCCAAGGTGAAGGGAAGTGATGTTATGATGATACTTATTTTATAGAGCAGGGGTTCTCAAACTTATTACTCAAAGGTCAGAGGTCTGGAACATTTGGCATTAACAAAATAACATTTGGCATTAACAAAATAGCATTTAACTGGATCAACTACAGTCCATTAACACCACTACTATATATTCAACGTCACTAACCATTTTCATGATCAATATGTGTCAAAATGTATTTAAAAATAAAAAAAACTTTACACTTTAAAAGGTATTGTTTTTATAACACGTGGTAGGCTGGGTCGGGATTGACTTGCTGTTCGGTCCAGATGCGGACCTTGGTCTGTACTTTGAGAAGCAGGAAGGGCTCGTCTGTAGCTTTTTGATAGGTAGCATTATGGGCAGCGTGTAGTCTGGCATTGCCAGGCTTATCTCCAGGGTTGTTTGCATTTCTTTAAACCAATCACAATCGTCTTGGGCAGGGCTAAGCTCCGGACCAACCCGTTCTCACTCCCAACTCCCAAAATACGGACGCTTGGTCATTGGCTGTCAGCGTCAGATACAACACAATATGCACCCCTCTGCGTGTGTATGTAACGCACCGGGCAGAGCAGCAGCTCTGCGGAGAGACAACGGTAGCGAGTAGTATTAAAGCCCGAAATTCCTCGTAGGGAGGCTGGTTGGGGTGGTGGAAGGGACAAACAACACAGGACTTTCACCCCGGAGACCGGGGTTCATGTCCCGCGTGTCACAGAAATGTGCATTTTATAAGCCCACCCACCATCTTTTCCTAAACCTACCTATGATCCAGCGCCTTTGGATAATGCGCGTTTAGATTTGACGCTAAAGGAGACTTTTAGCGTCAATAAAAACGCCAAAGGCACCTGACCAAGCATCCATATTTCACTCAATGGGAGTGAGAATGTGTTGTCTGGACATGGATACGTCATTGGCTCTTACCAGTGTATCACCCAGTGTACTTTGTCCACAGCAATCCCACCAATCGGTCCCAAAACGTCCAAGTTAGATAGTAAATGCCATAAACATATTCCTTGTAAATCTTTACAATCATTCACTAAAAGAACCAAGCAGACTTGCTTTAATACACAATCCAAAGTTTCTTCAAAACGTGCTATTTTCAGCGTGAGATCGGGAGAGGCAGAGTTAGATGATCTTTCAAGTCTAAAAGTGTGCAATTGTCCGCAGACGCTGAGCGCGTAAAGTACGTCCGAGTGTCCCGGACGGGTGAACTGGGACTCTGTTGCCTTTGTTTAATAGTTAATGATTAGTTAACGAGAGTTGGCTATCGATCAGGGAAAAAAAATCTAAATTAGCATCCCTAGAAGGCATCCATAGGCTGCTTTAACTAACAAGGCTAACATTGTCTCAGGTCCCTCATGAGTCTCCTAAAGTGATGTGGCTGTATGAGCTCTGCAGATGAAGAGCTTATCTGTAGTTTTGGATGAACAGGGTGAAAAACCAAGGACACGCAGTTTGGCCTGGACGAGTTCAACATTAGCAGTTAGCCATGCCAATGTTCTGGGACAACATGAGTGTTTTTATTTGTGTGCAGTTAACACAGTGTTCACCTGTGTTTAAGTTTAGTAATGTGTGTGTGTTCAGTCGGTGTGTCTGTGATGTAGAGTATCCTCTATAATCATGTAGATAACCCTGCTCTCTCAATGATGGACAAATTGGCTCTTATTTGACAGTACGGCTCTCTAAGTACATTTCCTCTACATGGAGTAGACGACTGTGTGTATGTATAAGTGTATGTGTAAGTGTGTGCTGGCAGTGATTCAATGGAGTGGAGTTTGAACTGAGTCTCATTACAGTCAGAAGTAGGGGGCTTTGATTGAAGAATAGACAATCTATGCATCAAAACACACAAAATGATTCATGCTCTGGGGACAAATAATATCCGCAGCAAACTTCACAGAAATCCAGCCATTAATTTTCACCATTAGTAGCAACAGTAAGTTGTTATTGAGCAAATTGTGGTCAGGTAGAACTTTTGGCCCAAGTTGACACTAATGCCACATTTCCACTGTATGGTACAGCGCAGCTCTTCCTTCACTCTAACACTTTTTTTGGCTTTCCATTAGCAAAATTTGTGTATGGTAGCTAGTTCTGTTTTTGGTACCACCTTGGTCAACGTTCCAAGCGAGCTGAGCCGATGCTAGAAGGTGGAGTTAAAACACGTCACTAGTGCGACACAGGACATCCTGCACCAAACGGTCATTTTTAAATAGCCAAGCAATTTTTTATTCATTAACCATAGGTTTAAAAAAAAAAATGGCTGCCCGCAAAACTACAACGTACACTATGTCGTTCAATTCAGTGCAGACATTGTCGCTGATTAAAGTAGTGATGGCCAATTGAAGTTTCATGAATTTTCTTTATTTTCTAAGCCTACTAGATGGCACTCTGAATTATCATTCTTTGAGCGTTTTTCTTTAAACACAGAGTGGCATCTAGTGGGGTCACCAAATACAACTAATGGTTAATTTGGACATCACTAGATGAAAGGATCCAGCAAACTGTCGCATTGAAGATTATGTCACAGCTATAGCAATCAGCTGAGAATTATGCATGCATTGAGGGGGTTTTATCCACAGTGGAAAACAAAGTAGTGAAAAGCACCTGGTACCAAAACCAAACCATGCGGTGGAAATGAGGCATTAAATACTATCGTTTTAAGACCAATAACATTCCTACGAAATTCCATTGCAATCTAGGCAGTAGGGAATATACTGAACAAAGTGTTGGAAAGACCAACCAACATCACCATCCATAGGTCTGCAGCTTGTTGGGCAAATTAAAATTAAGACAAATACCAACAGCTCTGTAAGGCTGTACTACTCTAAAGTTAACATGCTGATGTTTAGAAGGTGATGTTTACCATGTTCACCGTCTTAGTTTAGCATGTTAGCATGCTATCACAAATGAAAAGTTTGTTTTGTTAGTTTTGCAGGTATTTCGTCACAAACCAAAGTAGTGAAAAAAATTTGACCTGATGATGGCGCTAGAGGACAAGCCAGGGGATCACCAAAGTCACTAGGATACATTATCTGGACTATAAAATGTCTATACCAAATATCATAGGAAACTATCCAATAGTTGTCGAGACATTTCATTCTGAACGATAAATGCCAACCAGCTAGTGAAGCTAGATGAAAAGATTCAAAAGAAGTCAAGATTACCAAGAACTTTAGGATTAATCCTCTGGGGCTCACAAATCTCTGTACAAAATGTTACGGTAATCTGTCGTTTTAATATATTTTAGTCTGGACCAAAGTGGCCGACCGACTGACATTGTCATTCCTGCCCTGCCACTAGCATGGCAAAAATCATTGCAATAACTGATTTTCTTTTTTTAAAGTAGGGAGTGGAGGAAGAGATCAAAATCTCCAAAATCTTCCTCTGATGGAATGTTGACATGGTCTTTTAAATTAAAAAGTGAATCTCTTTGTCCATACAGGGTAACCAGGACACACCGGCACCCCCGGACCCATCCATGGCCCAGGCTTACCCATCAGCCCAGTTTGCCCCCCCTCCCCAGAACGGCATTCCAGCTGAGTTCACAGCTTCACACCCCCATCCACATCCACACTCCCACCCACATCCACACCAGCACCCAGCAGCACCACAGGACTACACTGGGGTCCAGGCCTCCATCAGTGAGCATCCACTCAACATGTACCAGTCCTCACAGAGCCACAGCGAGCAGAGCGGGTCAGACTCTGTCAGTCAGACGGTCACCGGCACAGCCACAGTAAGGCATCATGGGAAAAGTTGGTGTTTAAGTTGTCGATAGCTTGGGTTTCAGAGTTTAATGTTCTTAATTATTAATAATTTAAAACAATTAAATCCTGTCCTATATACATGTTGTAACTTGGTTATTTAACACATGCAGCAGATAAATATAAAACTGACACATTGTGGTTTTGGAGAAGTTTGTAAAATTTTTTGTCTTTATTTGTTTTGTAATTTTGCATACCCAGCTACGTTCAAAATTAAATAAGATTATTGACCTGTACACTAGCTTTCAAATAAAATAGAAAGCAAAAGGCAGTTCCTAGAATAACAGGTTACACAAACAATGTCCAAACTTAGAGGAACACTTACCTCCCCACCTGCTCAGACCCAATCACAGGTCATCGTATAGAAGCCACACACAAGGCCGTAAAAAAGGGAGGAAAGGCTGGTTGTAGTGGTAGTTACTGGCTGCAGTGACTACATGCAATAACTCAGAAGTCCTGTCCTCATAGAATGGTAGCCAGCTCAAAAAGATCTACAGTACTTAACACTATAAGTGCAGTATTGTTAACTTGCTGTTGCTGAAGATGCAGAAATGCAGTTTGGCGAGATTTGTTTTCAAGATTGCTCCAACCATGTAACTACTATTCAAACCACAATGTCAACATTTTACACATTTACTTCATGAGTTGCCAACATTTAACAAGAAACAAATGATTTAAGTCATTAAGTGTGGTTAATATTCTATACATCATGTAAAAGCAGTAGTGAAAGTGAGACTTGTAGTTGTCAGTGTCATAATTGATACTACTACTAATACTACTACTTGGAGTCTGCAGCTACACATTTTCATATCCTCCAGATAGGGGCTTAAAGGTTTGGTTGAGGTCTTCCAGTCTTTATGTTAAACTAGGGTAAACATCCCCACACCTACAGTATCTCGGTACTGGACACAGCGATGAAACTGATATCAGGCTTCTCATCTATCTTTAGTTTTGGTAAGCACATTTTCCCAAATGTCAGGGTGTTACTATGGGAAGCTTGGCGAAGTGTGGTTCTTACATATAGACTGCATACTTTTTTTTATAACTTAATATATTAATAGTGGTGTGCAAGGCAAGCAAACATGGGTAAAAGACTGTGGCCTGAAGAAATGGTTAAACTAGACCACAACCTGTAGGTTTAAGGGTGTAATCATGGCCAAAGGGTTATAGGACGTGATCATATTTTTCAGCCATAACTAACGTTTAAAGATATGTAAGTAAACACGGTGGTCTGACCTATCCAAAGTTTTTGCAGTGCTTATAATATGCACTGTGTTGCTTTGCTAGTGTCTTTGAGAAACCAAATCTAATGAATAGGTTTGGGAACCAATACTTTAAAAAAGAAGTAAAAGAATAGCAGCAGTTGGCGAAATTAAAGAACGGCTTGTTCATTGCTAAGGCCATATGGTCAAATTTGAATGATTTATTTATTATTTGTGGCTCGGAGGTAGAGTGGTCGCCCTCAACCACAAGATTGGCTTGTCTGTGTTCTTTCTCCGATTTCTCCGACTCTGACAGTGGCCATGGTGTCTCAAAGTGCAGCTAGTCTCGTCTGTGTCTTTAGCTGCAGACTGTTGCACGTCCCGGTGTTGGAATCCTTTCCAGTGAAATACAGCCACACATTAGACCGCTTAGCTGTCAGCATTTTAACTGTGTTTAAGCCAGCTACTAGCTAACGGTAGGCTAACGTTACCTGCTGCCAAGCATAATGTTAACTAGTGTCACGTGCAGTGATGCTTCTGTTGCTTCTAAAGTCCGTTTCGGAGCATCAGAGAACAACGCAGGCATTTAAGTGGCACCAAAATGAGGCAGCGAAATCCTCGTTGCTATTAGGAAGCACCAGTTTCGGTACTCAACCTTAGTTACGAACAGCAACATCTCACCGCCGGTCGGACTAACTGCTAGTTTTGTTAGTGTAATTTTCTTTAGTCTGTGGTGCAAAAGGTAAATTAGGTCTCCAACATAATGTTAGTGAAAGTGGTGACATATGAACATATCAAACATGCATTTTAGATGAATGAGATGAGAGTATATCCAGTTGTTCCTCACCTGTTTGCTCAGCACCGTTACATTGTACGGCAGTATTTTTCTACCCGGAAGTTTCTGTAAACAAACACTGTGATTGTGTGGTCTATGGGGGGGGGGGGTTTGCTTGTCTTAGGCTTTCATAGTCAGTACAGCTGCTGTTATGTCATGTTTTGTAATGGTTTACAGTAAATCTTACTCACTTTTGAAGATATACAAACCTGAAATATGTCCCATTTCAAACCAGTACTTAACCTAATTATGCCAACATAACCAGTTACAGGGCAGATCAACCTGTCAGTGTACATTCAGGTGATGGTGAGCTCCACTCCAAGGCACTATCCCCTCCATTGTGTTTTTGTTTAGCTGTATAGTACGACTATAACAGACCCTACAGGGTTATTTTCTGAGTGTCATCTGATTATCACACCAACACTCCAGCTCTCTAAAGACTATTGTTAGTGATCTCTAGAGGCCATTTTTGAGTCGGCTGGACTTTTAAACTTAATTCACACAATAAACATTTATCTGAATCAAAGATTAACCTCCACTGACGAATGAATGGCTGGGCCTGATTAAAGTAGAGTAATTCCAAAAATACTTTACAGCTGTCTGTTTAAGTCAGTATAAAGCAAACACCAATCTGATAAGACATCCTCCTACAAAAAAGGTGATTACTTGTGTAGATATTTAAACACGTCTGCCGTGAGACATAGATGAAAACACAACACAAGTATAATGACATGCTATAACAAAATGAATAACACAATTTTCTGTATAGGTCTAAACACCTATGCCAACCTATACACAGAAAACAAGTTAGGTAGCAGTATTTTACACACAGATCTTTTGGAATAGTAGGAACAGAATGAACTGAACCTTACTGACCAGTTCAGCTCAGTTAGGGAACTAGAAACTATATCGAACTGTGACAAGATTCACATTCTCAAAAGATTCAAAGGATAATTCTGGTTTTACATTTTACGAATTAAGAAACACAAGATCATACAAACCTCCAGATTAGTCAAATTCATTGGATGAGAAACAAAGGCTAAAGATGTAATCTAAGGGTGGATAGGTTTGGTTTCAGAAGTGGTGGGGACACAATGGAGTAAAAAATAAATAAATCAATATAAAATTGAATCTGTATTTTGTGTTACACTTAAATCAAACCAGCATTTAAGAAATAATGATGACAGTGGTTTTAGTGTTTTCCATAATATTTTCTATATAAAAAAAATATAAATTATATAAGCTCTGCTGTATTTTTAGTGCAGTTACCCTACTTAAAATCATGTTTATTTAACTTAATAGAGACATTTTTAGGACCTATGTCCTTTATTGCCTGGTTTGCAATCATTGCTAGTGATGTCCCAATGAAGCTTCATGAATTAGTTGTATTTGTTGACCCCACTAGATGGTGCTCTTGGTTTAAAGAAAAAGGCTCAAACAATGATTATTCAGTGTGCTTTCAACCCTTTGTTGAACAGAGAGCGCCATCTAGTGGGCTCAGAAAATAAAGAAAATGCTTCATGAAGTTTCATGAAGCTTCATTTGGACAACACTATTCGCCACACAGCTCATTGCTGACGAATCGACAGCAAGAGGACAATGTTTGGAGAGATTTTAGTAAGAAAATCAATGTGAAAGTATAAATGTGACGGAGACAGAAATAGGATTTTAAAAAGTGAGGGAGACATGTCCCCATCCCCTTGCACAGTAGAAAACACACCCTTATTTTATTTCCAAATGAAGTGGTTAAATTCTGGATGAACACTTGGTTTATTTACAACCTGTCTGTTTGCTTCACTGCTTGAGTTTCTTCCATGTCACCATGTTTCCAGATCTCAACACTTCATACTACATCAAAATGTATACAAATTATGGGACTACAAAAACAAGACTCAAGTTTTAATTAACCGGAATAATCCTTCAGTATCAATTCTTTTAATGATGTGATTTTGTAATGCATAGTCAGAAACTGTCAAATATGCACAAACCAGCCAACACACAGTAAACCAGGGACAGATACCGGCTTTGCCCAGTATGTAATCAAGCTGTGTCAATCATGAGATTAAGACCATTGGTCAGTCAAGGTTCCATCACTGTGTCCAAAAAGCAGGATGAGTCAGACACTCTGTCTTGAGTTGATGCCATGGTAGAAAAGAAATCACAAGTATTACAACTGATAACTTCCCAGGATAACAAGACCTGACTCCACCTGATAGCACCATAGCCCCATTGTTGAGCATTGTGTTACAGTTTACAGGTAGTAATCAATCACTGATAATGACTTGCAAAGATATTTTTTCATCTTTCTAAATGTTTATAATCTGCTTTATCAGAAATGCAGTTTTTGTTTATGTTCTGGAAGCTGAGAATGTTGTGTGAGGATTTCTTTGACACAACCCTGAGGATATTTTACCAGAGGAAAGAGTGAGACGGCATACTGTACATCTGGAAGTCTCATCAATTCTCCCTCAGTCAGTCTGTCTCCTGCACTCCTTCCCCCACATCATCAAACCTCCCTCTCACTGCTTTATTTCTCTGTTCTTTTCCTCATTCTTTCAGCCACATCTACTCGGTGTGTCTGTCTGTGTCTGGGACTCTGTGTTTCTCTTCTTCCTGCATGCTTCAGCTGTTTGCCCCAACTGTGAATTCCATCCCCAAATGATAATGAAAGCAAGATACTGAGAACGTTGGTGATCTTATGTACAACATACTTATTTGTGTCTACATGTGACACTTTCCAATATATTATATGCTTATGCCACATTACAGGACAGAGTCATCACAATAAGGACAAAAGCTTAAGAGCAGGATTAAACATAAGGCTGAACAACATGATGGAAATATCTATTTGCAATTGTTTCTTTGAAATAAACACCAGGCCTGAATGGCATAAAATGATTGGTAGACTTAAAATAGTAACTTAATAAGTATTATTTTTAGGGCTGTCAATCGATTATTTTTTTTTAATCGCGATTAATTTTTTTAATCGCGATTAGTCGCTGAAGTTCTGTGGTTAATCGCGATTAATCGCATATTTTATCACATGATTACAATTCTATTATTTTGCATTTCAGAACAGTTTTTAAGTACATATTAACAATCGAAAGCAATTTTTACCAGTGTATCTTGATTGGGAATCAAATGAATGCAAAGAAAGTTACTTTATGAACTTGATTTTAAGATTTGTAATTATTTATACTGTAAACAAAAGAAAAATGTGTGAATCTGTCATTATTGCACAATTCTTCCAAGTACCTAACTAAAAAACTAAAAATCCCTATCCTTACTAGAGTCAATATAGTGTTTAGTAACTCCTAAATAATGTTGATTACTCACTGACGTCCAGTGATCACGGGTTAATGAGACAGCGTTTGCAGCACCTTCTGTGAAAACTACTGTCCCCCTCAACGGCAATGAGACAGGTCAACCGTAGTACGTCTTTAAGACCCGAGTCCTCTATGATGCTGACAGATCTGCAGTTAGTTGCCACCCGTTTCGCAAGAGCTATAGTCATATAGTCATTTGTTAACTGAACTATATGCTTAGCTCCATAGGTGGTAGCTCAAGCTTGACGTGCTTCGTGATATTTTAATTTGGCTTTACACAATGTGCATATGGCTTTCAACTTGTCTACGAGCCGTCCGGAAATTTTGGAAAATAAAAGCTCCGTTCAGAGTTATTGCTGCTGTCTTTCTCCATCATGCCTGCAGCCTGCAGCAGCAGGATGTGTTACGAGGAAGTGGCAGCTTGATGATAAGTAACTGTGTTGCAAAGGGTCAAAATAGTAGCCTGTTAGGCACGACGCAAAGCCGAGTGAAGTGTAAAATAAATTAATAAATGCCGGCATGCGATTAATGCAATTAAAAAAAAATTAATCGCGTCGCGTCGGCCCTTAATTGCATCGCAATTAACGCGTTAACGCTGACAGCCCTAATTATTTTTATAATCATGGCATTCAAAATTGGCCTAATACTTGTATTATTATCTGACTGACGACTCCTGTTAATATAGAGGTAGATACACAGCTCTTTACTTGCTTGGAGTTAGCGTTAGCTCCACAGACTGAAGCACCCATTCCTAAAGGTCCTTATTCAGAGCTTTTAAGGTGATGAGCTTCAAACTAACTGGCAGACTCTGACAATTGTGTGGTAGTTGTACTTTACTTTATCGATCTGCTACAACAGTTAAATGCTGCTTATGCAATAATCTTATAATGTCATATACAGCATTATATCACAGGGATCATTCTTTTACAGAACCAATACTTTTACTTTTGATACTTTAGGTATATTACTCGACAACTACCGAAAATAACGTGACCCAACTCTAAAAGGTTTATCTATCTAAGTCTTTTTTTTAAACAGGATGCCATATGTGTTCAAACCTCAGAATGATACAATGTTATGTTCTTCGTAGGCAAAACTATGGTGGCCCTAAGAGCTCAACACCCTGGAAATTAATTTTTTAACACATGCGCAGAATTTTGCAATGCAAATATATATATATATATAAATAATATCTAAATCATGCCATCACAATGTTAAAATAAATCAAAAGAAACTCTTACAATGAATCTTTCAGCCATAACTAAATGCTCATGTAAATCATCTTTATAATTAAATTGACCTCATTACTACAAAGCAAAGCAAAAATAATAATGGATACAAAAATTCTAACAATAGGTGTAATTAGCTGGTAGGGTGATAGTTGTCAGCCGCGACAGTGACTTATGTATTGTTTTCATATTGTGAGTCTGTGTCTTCATGGCAAATGGGTTCCTGGAGATATCTACTGTGGTGGGAACTACCACAGAGGCAGTTTAAGTAGGTTTTTATAAGTGTTTATATTTCTGTGTCTGTCTGTCTGCAGACAGATTTTGTCACCACAGTAGCGTTGCAACCGTGTAAGATGCAGCCATGAAACGTTTACAAGTGTGTAGCTGAGATCAAAATGATGGCAGAGCTTAAAAACGGGTGTGGTCCAAGCAAGGGCACTGGAAGTAGGGGGTTAGGAAGTAGGGAAGTGGCCTCGGCCCCCCCACTCTACACCCCTGGCTCGATAACCGTGCAAGATGCAGTCATGAAACTTTACAGGCATGTAGTTGATCTCTTATTAGTGGAATCATGTTGTAATAATATTATCATATTTGGTTAATTTCCTAATTTCTGGCAAAAGAAAAATATAAAAAATATGCTCTGGGTTGTTTGCATTTCTTTAAACCAATCACAATCGTCTTGGACGGCGCTAAGCTCTGGATGCAGCGACCGTGGCTCTGCTAAATAGTCTCAGGAAGGAACTTGTTTTGGTGAAACATTTGCATCCCGCAAAAGAAAACGCCACAGACAATATTTAATGAAGTTAACTGTTGACACAATACCGTAACGTGAGCAATTTAAATAAGCTGATACATGGTTAAACCCCATTAGCTCTTACCAGTGTATCTCTGTGTGCACTTCGTCCACAGCAACCCCACCGATCGTTCCCAAAACGTCCCAGTTAGATGGTAAATGCCGTAAACATGTTCTTTGTAAATCTTTACAATCATTCCCATGAAAGAACCCAGCAGGCCTGCCTTATTGCACGATCCAAAGTTACTTTTGAACGTGCCATTTTCAGCATGTGGCTTGTTTGCCAAAGCAAAATGATTTTGAGAATGGCAACACAGACAGAGCGAAAGCGGAAGGACATCTGGTGCCTGAGCCACACGCTGGATGTCAGGCAATTATCCTGGAAATGTACTTCCGTTGATGCAGACTACCATAACAGTGACTGTCACTGTTTTGGACATGAATGTCATAGTTTATAAAAAACATTCAGAAATTTGTATAGTGTGCTGTAGATATGCATGAATGTGGTGATTGATTTTGAATGAGACTCTGTTTTTAAAAATGTTGCAGACCAAGCACATTTTGTTGTCAAAGTAATGAAAAAATAGAATACCCCTGTGCTTGCAGCATTACAAGTGTCTATAAAAAGTGAACTTAATATCGGAAAAAGCTTACGACAAATTGTAAAAATCTGTTAATGGATGGACTTATTTGCATAATGTTTTGTGGCTGGAGGTGGAAATTGGCATCTCTCTGCCTCTCTCTCTCTTGCTCTCTCTCTCTCAGTACTGTAAGTGTGTATGCTGTGTATGCATCCAGGAAGAATGACCTCATCTTGGTGGAGTGTTTATAGAGCAATGTCAACCTCCTCTCCCCTCAATGTGAGCCCCACATGCGAGAGGGGGTAGGAGAGAGAGAAACTGGATTTTTATAAATTTGCAATCAAACCCACGTTACTGATGTATATTTCATAGTGCAATATATATTTCCATCCAGACATACTGTATAGCCAATATTCAGAATCAAAAGTGAAAAATTATGGATGAGCCCATCTGAGTTCTCTGGCTTTAAAGGTACAATATGTAATACTGACAGCTTTAAAGTAGTTACTGCAGTCCAAATTCAAAATACTGGAGAGAGTCGTCTCCCCCGCCCCCTCCTCCCCAGACTGAGACAGATTGAGACCGCAGCATCCAACAATGTTGCTAGACGCTAGTCTCACATAGCAGACTATTTACACATTACTCCACAGCACAGCGGAGTAGCTAACGTTAGATGCTGGCTATATTGACATAAAAGCCCCTGCTCACACGGAGCTCTGTACCCGACTGACAGACACACTTCCTCGGTGTCCACTTAAAATTACAGTAGGAACCTCTAAAAACACCACTACCCCGCGGTCCTCTCTACCCGACTAACAGACACACTTTCTCGGGTTAAAATTACAGTAGGAACAATCGCTAAACACACTGCAAACTCACGGTCCTCTCTACCCGTCTGACAGACACACTATCTTGGCTTAAAATTACTTATCATTGGTTGGCTACAGCCGCTGAACAGACTACATGGTTGTTTTGCCAAAGTTGAATTGCGTGTTTCAGTTATGAGGAAGTCAAACTTGCGGTTTCTGTCATAAATCTGTAAAGGTGGTTGTAAACAGCTGTGGCCCGCTTGCCTGGTCCTCATGCCTGGTAACGTTAGTAGTTATCGCATGTTAGCATGGCGGCGTTAGCCAGGACCAGTCGGGATCACTTCACTGGCTCAATTGTTTTTGCGAGTAACAAACTTGAGTACTCTATATAATTCAATGTGAGTACACAAGCTGTGATAAATTAACCTGAAGCTAATCCTTACCTGTTCAGGAGGATAATTAGCCAACTCAACATCCTTTTGGGCTCTAAGCTGTCTCCGTCTTTCAAATACATCTCCAATATTTACCCGGGGTTTGTTACGTCTCTGGTAATGCAAATGTTTAGAAACACTGAGGTTTTTTAGTATCGGGTAGAATCTATCTCCGTTGATCCCGTTGGTTTGTTTTCTGCTTCCATGGCTAAATATAAATAGCAAATTTTAGCAGGGCAATGCTAAAATATATTGGTGATGATGGGAAACATTTCCTCTTAAACATCACCCTCGGCCTCACCCAGATGCGAGCATTGTTGCAGGCATCTGCTGTTGTTAGACACAGATATGTCTAACAACACAATTTAATGGGCAGATTACCATAAAATTTACTGAAAACATTCATGCTACTAATGGGATAAATCATTTTCATTTGAATGATTCTATGACCTTAACTCTGGCACCTCCTTCAGGGCAATGACATCTTTATCTCTGGCACTGGTAGGTAGAATTGTGAAAAAGAATGTGTTTGACAAGAAAACTCACAGGTCCATCCGTTTTTCCAGAGGTTGGTATGTTGTGTGGTCTATGCTAATATACTTATGTAGCATGTAGTGACGGCCAGTTGAAGATTCAGGAAGCATTTAAGTTATTTTCGGAGCCCACTAGATGACACTCTCTGTTCAACAAAAGGTTGAAAGCACACTAAGTCATCATTCCTTGATCCTTTTTTTTTAAACCAAGAGCACCATCTAGTGGTGTCAACAAAAACAACTAATGGTTTATGGAGCTTCATTTGGACATCACTAGTAGCATGTAAAGAACATTGCAGTCTCTTAAAGCTCTAGCGAGGCTTTTGACTCAGGTTTGTGGTTTTTATTTCTGTTTTTCTTCCTTTTTTAGTTTTCATTTATATGTTTTTTTTAACAGGCCGCCTTTTCACTACATTGTTACTCCAGGTTACATTTCATTGTCTCTCATCTGAGAACTTGATGTTAGAAATCATCTCTGTTTGATATCTCCAATATGTCTCAGACCACGTTATATTCAGCCTGGCCTGGCCTCACATATCAGTTTCTGATGCCAAAAGGGATGAGATGAGATGCTTTGTCTCACTCTTTGTTTGTTTTATTTTTTTCACTGCGAGTGTAGGCGGATGTCGCCACCAAAGAGGAGTGCTGCACAGATGGCAATCGCTGCTGTGTGTGTGTGTGTGTGTGTGTGTGTGTGTGTGTGTGTGTGTATGTGTGTGTGTGTGTGTGTGTGTGTGTGTGTGTGTACACTCTTTTCCATATGTGCTGGTATATACCTATGCGTTGCATGGAAGACTTGCAGTCTGCTTGCCTTATGCTGCTTCTTTTTAAGCTCACACACACATGCACGCACACACACACACACACACACACACACACACACACACACACACACACACAGGTGACTAGCTGACTTAAAGCCTGGGACTGTGTGTGAGCAAAAGAAAGAGAGGAGAAAGGGAAACCATTGTCTTTCGTGTAGGATCATGATTTTAGTATGTTACGTGTGTGTATGGCAGCAGTCTCCATGTTCAGTAGATGTATTATTCAACCAAACAAGAACCATGGAAACATTATCACTACAAATCAAATAACCCAAATAATGTCACATTTATATCATACACTTTGCATTGAATAAACACCTTTTTGACTGTCAGAGAGCTGTTACTTCATTTAAATTATTTTAGGCCAGTTTTGGATGTTTTGTATTGGATTGCATTATAGCCTAACCTTATATAATAGCGTAACCTTATCTTGTATGTTATCCTCCCCTGTCTATATAGGGGTGTATTAATTGATGAAGACTTGTTCATAAATAGATTAGCTCTAATGCCAGCAAAGAGACACACCAACAGCTTTTGTAACACACAGACATACACGCTTGCAGTGTAACAGACTGTGAAGTCCTCTCCTGTTTAACAGCCATTGATCTCACTCACACTGTGAGCTAAAGGACAAACACTGACTGCTGCTGGTACTCTTTATATGCGTGCATGAGCATTTATTATGTCTGTGTGTTTGCATATTTCACTCTTTCCAGTTCAAACTTGATTTTGTCTCCATCCATCCTTTTTCATCCGCTTATCCGGGGCCGTGTTGCGGAGGCAGCAGGCTAAGCAAGGTATTCCTCCTGGGGAACCCTAAGGTGTTCCCAGGCTAGACGAGATATATAATCTCTCCAGCGTGATCTGGGTCTGCCCCTGAGTCTCTTCAAAGTTGGACATGCATAAAAAAAACACCACAACTAACCCCTTTTTGACACGAAGGAGCAGTGGCTCTACTCCGAGCTCCCTCCGGATGTCGGAGCTCCTCACCCTATCTCTAAGCCCAGCCACCCTAAGGAGAAAACTCATTCGATTATATCCGCAATGTCATTATTTCGGTCATTACCCAAAGTTCATGACCATAGGTCAGGGTTGGAATATAGATGGATAAGTCAAGAGCTTTGCCTTCTGGCTCAGCTCCCTCTTCACCATAACGGTCCGGTACTACGCCGGCATCACTGTTGACCACATCCATCTTTTTTTTCCATTTTACCCTCACTCGTGAATAAGATACTTGAACTCCTTCGTCTCATGCAGCATTTATACCTTCTTTCTAATTCATGGGCTCTGAGGATCCATAGCCTGAGGTCTGTTACTGTGTTCTCACAATAATATGAGTTATTAATGTGAGAACTAATCTGACTGTCAGGGACCAAGTAAAAAAAGGCAAAAGGACAATGATGAAAAAAAGAAGCATTACTTTAATAAAGTTTGATAACAAATGACAAAAATGAATAAATCCTAATATAACATAATAAACTAAGTAAAAACGCTAGAAGAATTAGGGCCCAAATTCAAAGGAGGTCAACCAAGCAAGCAAAAAACTAAATCTTCAACCTAACACAACAGAACTAATCTGCCAGAAGGTCTGGCAATGCAAGACTATTACAAATGTAACAAGACACAAGTGTTGCATATTTTGGCTAAAGTTTTCACCGAAGTTAGTTGCTTCTGCAGTTGCTTCACTTCCTGTGGAGTCAACAAGTGGAAATATGGACAGCGCCACTCTGCTATTGTAACCCACTTTGTGGTCGGAGGGTGTAATATTCTTAAATCCTGAAATCCTGTCAAAGGGCTCAAGCATTCTGCTGCCACCTACCATCTACAGTTATCAAGTGCAGCCAACATTTAATCCCCCACCTACCGTCACAGCGGTAACGCTTTTAAGTGGCAGCAAGGGTGTCAAATGGAACCCGTAACATCTGAACTATACATTTCTCAAAGTTGGGAACACACATCCACATTTTTGAGGAGGTTGTTGTTGTTGTGTGAGCTCAGATGCTTACTTATATACTTAATAGTTTTATGTTACAGAATGTCAATGATCTTGTAAAATTATATTCAGGAAGTACATCTTTCTTTTGTTTCAGTGTCCTTTATTCTGTTTTACAGCAGACAGATGATGCAGCCCAGACGGACATTCAGCCACCAACACAGACTGTACCTGAAAGCACAGACAGCAAGGCCCAGCCCAAGAGACTTCATGTCTCAAACATCCCCTTCAGGTTTAGAGACCCAGACCTCAGGCAAATGTTCGGCGTAAGTACAATATCTGAGGTACATGAAAAAGTTTGAGACACCACAGGTTGATGTTTTACAAGACATTTGGATCAGCAAAAACAAGAAGTAAAAATGGTTGGGTTTTAATTTTCTGTTGAATTGATGACAAGAAGAAAAATCAATCATTGAGATGTTTCTGTTTTGTTTGTCTTTACAGCAATTTGGCAAAATCTTAGACGTGGAAATCATCTTCAATGAGCGTGGTTCCAAGGTACGTAGTGTTTCTGTTTTTACTAAGCGTGTCTCTAATTTGTTTTTATTTTATTTATTTGTTTTGCTTTTGTAGTAACTGTTTCAGACTTGTCTAGTCCAGTAAAATCAATCAGCACACAGGTTTAAATTCTTGTTTGATGGCACGTTGCCCTAGAGCATTCTTGCTGACATCACCACATCAGCTAGGCTCAGGTGATTACATTTCAACATACTGTACCTGTACAGCTGTTTATCACTGTAATGTATATTTTTATTCAAACCATAGTTGATATCGTACACCACACTTCATCTAGAAGGACAGCTCCTGAGATAAGCAACCAGACTTGCCCTCACTTCTCTGAAAACATTGGAACAAGTGTTGGAACAAGTGCGAGTAGGCATAATTTTAGATTTATAGACTTTGAACTCTAAATGGTTGATTTCTTACCTGAAAAAAATCTAAACTTAATTTGTGGACACAATACCATTTGCAAAAGATAGCACTTGTACAGTAACCAGGATATTTGTTTAGTTAGTTTACTCAAGCCATGTCTTAAAGCTTCCTCCATTAACTGCGCAGAGCAAGAACACTTTAGGGCATCTGGACCATACATGGCTAAATGTGGATTTTGAACTGGGACTGCATACACAACAATGACTTTCACGAGTCCATGAGTACACAAGTACAGACAAGAACGCTTAAAGAGAAAAGGCTCATATTTTAATGCTATAAAACAAACTGCTAAGCTACAAGATATGTGTGGTCAATGATATACTTAATGATAAACCACATTAATGAGGGAACACATGATATTAATGAAAATGTTGTAGATTGATTTTCAAAGTTTTTTCAATCAGTATGTTGTCTCTCTATTTCATTAGCAAACCAAAGAAATGTGGCTGATCAGTACTGGAATATTAAAATGCCTTCCTTCTTTTATACTGAGCTTGACTATTGTCTATCAAAGATGAAGTGCCTTAAAGTCCTTAAGTTCCTTTGAGATTTTTAAAATACGATTATTTGCTGTTTTTGTGCTCTTAGTTTGGCTGATGTGCTTTACTTTTGGTTATATAGTCTTTTTTTCTTATTGCTGATGCCATGCAATAAAGAAGTTAATTTCCCTTTATTCTTTTGGTAGATTTAATTTACTCTTTTATGACTTCATCAAAGGAATCTATTTGCCGTACCACCTTACAATATGGGAATATTGCAGTAGATGATTTATACATTTTATGCAATTGTCATAAACCTCTGCTTTAAAATCAGGCATTTATTATTGAGCCATGTTATTAACCCTGGAGCCCTATATTTACTGGGACGTTGTAGGTAATGAATGGGAAAAAGAGTGGGAGGCTTAAATTCCAATAATGGTTGATTTCATACCAATTGTGAATAAAATTACCCTTCCCTCGAACAGCAATTGTCCAATCATTGCTTAGCAACCTAACAGGCCTGTCAAGCTTTGCATTTGTGAATATAAAAAAGCAGTGTACATGGGGCTCTGGTAAGAGCGATAATAAGTATCCAAAGAGTTTACAGGGTTGTATCTTTTATTCACCTTTCAAAACCAGAAAACATTAGTGATGACCAGTTGAAACTTCATGAAACTTCATTAACCATTTTCTTTATCTTCTGAGCTGACTACATGGCACTCTCTGTTAAACAAAGGGTTGAAAGCACACTGAATTATCGTCATTGAGCTTTTTTCCTTAAACCAGAGCACCATCTAGTGGGGTCAACAAATACAATTAGCGGTTGATAAAGCTTCATTTGGACATCACTAGAAAACATAAGAGCAAAAATGTAAGGAAAGGATCAAATAGGGTGTTTGACTGTTCTAACATAAGCCACTAACATTAGCATGCTAAGTCGCTTACTATCTGCAGTATGCAATGCAATGTTAGCATTACTTCCAAGGCCAAAGAGCACATGATTAGCTACCTATATTATTTTGTATGGTTACAGGTCATGTTAGTTAAACCCCCATTCAGGACTGGAACATCACTGCATGGGAGCTGGTCCTGGATTATGCCATATCAGTGTACAGGCTAACTTTAGGAGCTTTGTCCTGATGCTGAAAATGTACACTCCAAAAAACCCAGCTAAACTCAAAGTTTTGCCTGGAACATGGAGCTTTAGCCTTAGTCTTTTAGCATGCTATCATGTATGTGGCCCTCAGGTGCATATTGAATACCCATTAGCGGGGTTCCCATTTCAAAAGGAGTCAGCCAAAGACAGTTTCCAACCAACTCAAAATGTAAAATGTATTAATGTTTACTGACTAAGAATGGGAAGCCTGATTTAAGTAGTCTACATCTGTCTGAAATGTGCAGGCACCCTGTGCAGTATAAACATAACTGTGTGGGTGTAGTAGTACTAGTCCATTTTGTCTACACAGCCCTAACATTGCAACTAAATTTGTGCAATGCGAGAAAGGAAAGGTTGACAAGTATAGTAACAGTACCTAAGGGGGGCAGGGCTTTACGGAGTGTCAGTTTCCTCTAATTAATGAATTAGCTTTTTCTTTCCAGACTTGTGTAATAATTTAGGATATTGGTTATTACAGGATACAGAAATAGAAGCAGAAAATTGTATTATCTAATGTGATCCTATTCACGCAAGCAGTTGTTCACTGTAATGTCAAGTATGATATGTCAAAAAATAATGTGCATGTTGTTCTTGCCTCTTTCCGTCCTGCATGCAGGGTTTTGGGTTCGTAACGTTCGAGCATAGCGTGGACGCCGACAGGGCCAGAGAGAAATTACACGGCACCGTGGTAGAAGGCCGTAAAATAGAGGTGCATGTTCTCAAATACTTCTTCCTTCTCCCTGTCTTTCTTTTCCTCTGTGTTGTATGTGCGTCATTGTGTAGTTGTGTGTGTGTGAGCGTTTGACAGTCTACTGCCACATCCCACTTTGACATCTTTCCCATGACCTCAAACTGTCAAGTCATCCAAGCCTCGTAATTTCCCTTTCCTTGTTTCATTAACCCAAACACAAATAAATGTCCACATATTACTAGTACAACATTATTGTATTTGAAAGACTTTTATTTTTTGTTTGTTTAGTTTTTTGTTCCCTTTTCCTGTTTTACTTTATTTTGTACTGTCAAAGCATTTGGCCTTACCAAAGGTTTAAAAGTGAAAATCCACACTACCCAGCATTATAGATAAACATATTTGTGTTTAAAAAGGTGCAATGATTTCTTTGGAGTTTGGTCATAAATGTTCTAAAGCAAAGATGTTCTTTTATATATATATATATATATATATATATATATATATATATATATATATATATATATATATATATATATATATATATATATTTATAATAAAGGAAGGATCTTTCCCCCAAAAAGTACTCAAATCTTGCTTATCCATGGACAGAGGAAGTACTTAGGAATTTGAGAGACACCTAGAGAGCAAAATGCAAGGTTCACAACTAACCTAATTTAGTACAGTAGCATGACAATACTTAAGTGCCATTTCAATGTCTTGTGTCCACTCAGAGGAACAACAGCTAGACAACACCAGCCTTGAAGCATAACTCTGTCCATTTATCAAATCACAGTTGGAATTTTTCATTGCTAATCCTTCATACCAGGCAAAGTCTACTTTACTTGTTGTATGTACAGATATAAAATAAATTATTTCTATTGTTGTACCCTGACAAAGGCTATAATACACTGGCACCACAGCAAGTCTCCTCCATTCATCCATCCACTTTCAATCGCTTATCCAGAGGCCCAGATGCCACTTCCTCTGGCTCTTACTGGGGGATCCAGATGGGATATGTAATCCGTCCAGTGTGTTCTGGGTCTTCCCTAGGGTCTCCTCCCAGTGAACTTCCCCAGAGTACCTACACAGAAATGAAGGAAGGCCAGGAGGAATCGTCATTAGAACCCCAATAAACTCCTTTTGATGTGACAGAAAAGCCGATTTTCTCCCTCTACGTCTAACCTGCAAAAGAAAACTATTTTTTTTGGGTTGTTACCAAAAGCTTATGACCATAGGTGAGGTTTGGGATCTAGATTGAGTGGTAAATGGAGAGCTTTTCCTTCAGGCTGAGCTACCTTTTTACCATGACAGTCTGGTACAAGGTATGACCTTGCGTTCCATTTTACATTCACATGTTAACAAAAGCATGAGGTATTCAAACTTCTTCACTTGAGGTAGTGACTCCAGCCATATTTATTTAGCAAACAAATTGCAGTCAAAGTTTCTACTACACATTCCTGCATTGTGTGGCAAATATGCTGTGTCACTGGGAAGCAGTAATCTCGAACAGAATTATTAGAATTATTAATAAGATATAGGGTAATATACCCTACACCCAACTGCTTGTAGGCTGACACCACATCTACCATTATAGCCTAAAGTAATGTACACTGTTGGTACATGTAATGCCAGAAGGTTATTCCCAGACACAGGTAATCCAAAGTATTGCTATCCAACCTCAGCACCTCTTAAATTGAAAAATCAAAATAGTCAAACATGCTGTAATAGACTGGATTGTAGCTGGATTGAAGCCAGATTAATTCAATTTCACACAGCTTCCAAATCTTTGATCCTCACATTTCCAAGTTAGCCCAAATCTCAAAAGGCTTTATAGGCCCTCATCAGTACCTGTTCCAGACCTCTAGACTCTTGAAGAACACTGCATCTTCATGTAGGCCATGTGGGCCCATACCCTATGTGGAAACTTATTATGGTGGCAATTATTGTATCTTTCATTACTAAGACCACAACGTAGACAGTACAAATACTATGCTTGTTTGTATTGGATTGGCCACTGCAGCGCCTTGCCGGATGATGTTACGTTGAAGTCCTGCAAAACACGAGCCAGATTCCACTGTTTTGGCTGACAACCTTGCTTGCTTGCTTGGTTTTTTGCTGGAGCCCTGTGCAGTGGCCTCATTCAAGTGAATGTGGCGGCTGAGATTCTTCATACCGTCAATGGCGTCCACTAAAAGTGGACTAAAAGTATTTTTGCAACTGACAGGCTCAGATTATTATTGTAAGTGTCTGACAACATTATGTAAAGGTTCCTTACAGAGAAAGACCATTTTGTTAAAGAGTAAGATCCTTTTTGTTTAAACAGAAACAGCAGCGAAATCAACACTTTTAGCATGTATAGAACCAGCATAGCTTCACAGTTTCTGTCGACTCTGAATTAAGTGTGTTCTACGATAAAAAATTCATTACAAACGATTCTGGTGGGTTTGGTGATAGCTATTTCGGGGCTGTTTCATGTTAAACAAAAGGGACCTTAGTCTTTAACAAAAACGTCCATAATGTTGTCAGACACTTACTAAAATAATAATAATCTGAGCCTGTCAGTGGCAAAACAAGCACTTTTAGTGGACGTAAATTGAAGGTGCACAATTGCCCATTAACATTACATTGCAGCTTGTTTCGCCACTGCAGACTGCAGCGATCTTGCTTAATACTGGTCCAATTTCAAACATTGTTGTTTCCATCAGTCACTTAGACACAAAACCATAGAAAAATAAGGTCCAGCTTGAAAAAGACCGAAGTTACACTTTAAGTAAACCCTCATAAAAGGTCAGCCCCCATCCACCTGCTCTCTGCAATACACTACACAACTTTTTATTCTTATAGTTTATCTGAAATCATTCCTACTGAATTGATAGCATGATCTGACAACTATAGTACGTATACTAATTTATGTACTAGTGAAGTAGTATGTCTGTGAAAATTAAGTGCGAAATACCAGGTAACTTCAAAATGTCATTAAATAAATAGAATTTTAGATGACATTCATTTACACATATTTGTGTTTCATTACAAATCAATGAATCTGCAAAAAGAAAATGCTCCAGGTGCCTTCAGAGTGGTTCTATGGGACTCTATTTGAGAGCGGAGCCAATATGTAGTTATCTCTGTAGAGAAGCAAAGTAGATGTTTTTGGCCTAATGAATCAGTATGATGGCTGAAGACCGCTTGTCCAGACAAAATGGTCGGAGTTATGCTTTAAGAAAGCAGCTAACTGCTTGTATAGAGAGAGCTGAAAGAGAGCGTTTGTGCAGAGGAATGATTGCAAAGTTTTCTTGGCCACCTGAGTAAGATGCTGCTTATTCCTTTCTCATCCCCTCCTCCCCCACCATTTTTCCAACGGTAGCTTGTTTAGGGCCCCATCCAACACAGTTACAACGGTAACAGTACACAAACAAGTTTGCGGAATGGTAAGTGTGGGCGAACAAGCCATTCTGCCAGCATTTCCTCTCTCTCTTCCTCTCTCTTTGGAACGTTTGCAACGCTAAAACTCACGTGACATTTCTTTTTGAATTGTGGTTGAGTTGATGCTGTATATTGACATACATATTTTCTTGCGTGTCGGCGTGCGTGCCCATTCACTAAGTGTTCTCCTGAAGCTGCGTGTGCGAGCGATACTGACTGAGATTTGAATTCGTTTGCACATCTATCTAAGATTGTTGGAAACCCATTTATTATTATTTTTTTTTTATTTTGGAAGACAATGCACCCCAGTTTTATTTTTACCCTGTTAGCTGTTGTTTGAATTTGGAATGGTTTGATTGGTTGATTGATTGACTTGATTGGTTTATTTGAGTACATCTTATTTTCTTTGGTTGTTTTTTGATCTTAATAATTATTCTTGCAATGAATTAGAGAGACTGTTGTCTGAGTGTGAATGCTTTGTGTTGCTTTCGTCACAACAGTTCTTCTCACGTTTAAGGTTGACTGGATGTTGCATAATGCTCCCAACATATTGTCTTCTCCCCTTCCCCCAATGACATTTCCTTTGTCTGTTTTTTCTCCTTCTCCCCCGCCACCGCATGCATCTATACATTTACAAAACATAATTTTGCCAAGTGCATCTGTCTTTACTTTTGTCTGTATGTTATTGAAATGTCACTATAATTGGGGAGAGCATGCTAGAAAACGTCATAAGATAGAAAATATGCAAATGAGAAAGAAAACTGATTTGTTTTGGATGTGTTTTAAGTGTTTCTGAATGCGATTCCGAAAACACACAAATGACATGGGTGTTTGCCGTGATACAGTGTACTGCTTTCTTTGTTTACAACATTAGAAAACTATGCATGCAGATTTACTCTAACAAGTGTAGCACTTACTACTAACGTATAAGTATCATAACTCATGGACCTCTCTTTATCTGCTGTAGGTCAACAACGCAACAGCCCGAGTAATGACAAATAAGAAGACTGTCAACCCATATGCAAATGGTAAGGCTAAGTCAACGTTTACAGCGCCTATAAAAAGTATTCACCCCACTGTTCTAGATTTATTGTGGCTTTTTTTTACTATAATCATCAGAAAAGTAAAAACGTATCTTTACAAATCGATCTAAATGAATTACAAATCTGAATTACAAAATACATGTTTGCACCAGGATTCACCCGCTTTAATAAGACATACAGAAATCATCACTGGTGCAGCCAATGGATTTTACAATTCACATGATTGGAGATCACCTGTGTGTTAGTCTCGCTTTATCAGACCTTCCTCCACCGCGGCACTGCAAAGGAGGGTCTGGCTAGTCTACACAGCATTCCGGGATGGGAGAAAAATGTGCTCTGGTTTATTGGCATTTCTTTAAACCAATCACAATCGTCTTGGGCGGTGCTAAACGCCGTATGGAGCAACGGCGCCTCTGCAAAATAGCCTCGGGAAGGAACTTGTTTTGGTGGTGTACGTTTAAAAGTAGTTTTAGTCGTGCAACAGAAAACTCAGATTGGACAGATAGTCTAGCTAGCTGTCTGGATTTACCCTGCAGAGATCTGAGGAGCAGTTAACCATAGTCCTCATACATCCACCGGAGTTTAAAATGCCAACACAAAAGAAACCCAGGGCAACGGCTATCCGGCCTAAATGAGTGAAATCCTGCGGAATTTCCGTCGGCAACGGAGCAATCCCGGAAGTGGAGCGTCAAGGACATATGCTACCTGTGTGTAGTCAAGGGGTTTCAGATACTGTGTGTCTAAATATACCTGTATCTGCTTTACCACTCACAGCCTTATGGGAGAGTGTCAATGAGAGAGCCACTCTTAAAAAAACCTGCCATGACATGTCAGCTACTGTTTGAAGAGGGCATGTGGGAGACTTTGATTGGAGCAACATTGAACACACGTGTTTAGTGTAAGCCAAACACTGCACATCATCATAAACATTGCCTCCCCTCCATAAAGCATGTTGATCTCCATGCAACTTGACAGAGCTTTAACTGTTGTGTAAAGACAAATGGGGAAGATTTGCAGTGTTCAGATGTGCAAAGCTGATAAAATCCTTTCCACTTTCAAGGCAAAGCTAAATACTGACTTAACGCTATAGTGCGCAACTATTTTATATTAATAAACGTCCGTTACATTCAAGTCATTGCCAAATGAGTTGCTACAAAGCTAATTAAGACTATCAGCTCCCCACAACTCTCTCTGTATTTCTCACTATGGCTTTGATTACAAAAGGGTGTCGTCCGGTGACTTTCGTGCGCAGCAGCTCGACTGATGTGTTTTACATCACTGCTGAGAAAGGACAACAGCAGCGTTCAGCTTTGGAGACGAAGAGACCATAAAAATGACAAGATATTTACTTCTTCTGAAGAGTCCATTATGTTTTTTTAATCCGTGTTAGCAACTGCGCGGAGTTGGGGTGGTGCGCGATCACAGAAGGCTTGCGTCATGTGAATGCTCCGACAGCATTGTTGTCATTACTAAGAAATCCTAATGGGGGCAACAGAAACTACGCACTATGACTTTAAGCAAGCATGTTTTTTTATATTTGTAATCAATTAAGACTTTTGGAGATCTGTTTCACATTAAAGGTAATTTTCCTTTGATCAGTGTCAAAAAGCCAAATTATCTCTACCTTGATTCAATGTAAATTGTAGAAGTTACATAATTTCATTTTACATCCCCCTCCGAAGTAAAACATTAAAACTTCCAATGAATACTATTTATAGGCACTGTAAACATGGATGTATTACACACGAAAGCTTCCGACTGCTGATTTCAGGCCTATTGACACCCAGTCACTCATAGACCACATACATAACATGCATGTTACATCTGTGGAATCACACAAAGGTTTCTCAAGGGCCATTTTAGAGTCTGGATTTTAATTTACTGTAGCCTAGTTCCAGCTCCTGGAATCACAGTTCAGATCCTTTATTTTCCTACAAGAGGAAATTCTTTTTGCAGCAAGGTAGCATAATAACACAAAAACCATGAAACAAACACAATAAAAACACAATACGACATTAAATTAAAACTGCTGGTACTATGCACATCATTTAGAATAAAATAAAGGGTGTATGCAGTAGGTTATTTGTTTATTTTAAACAGGGGCAGGATAGTTCACCCGCAATTAGCGAACCGCCCCATAAACGACAATTTTGGTTTTGTATTTTCTAATACCCCCTCACCCCACCACTCTAGCTATATAGTTAAGAGAATATTATGGATCCAAGACGAAACTGACCGAAGGCCGCAACTCAGAAAAAGTACAAATTACAAATCCGTCTGCTACTTCAGCACCACTTGCAGCGCCATGGATTTATTAATCAGATAAGGGATCAATGAGTCAGGCAGACTAGACTAACCTATTCTGCCCCCTGCACTACTCTCTACTAGTTACTAGGGGATGGAGAGGGGGATGGCAGGTTAACAAGGGGCATGCATTTTTGTCCACTTGCTACAAAGGGGTTGGCATCTCCTCTTAACCACCCCTCAAATTGCCTACTGTGTGTATGATAAAACCAAGGAAAACCGCAACACCATGGATAAAGACATTAAAAAAATAAAATGCTAACCTGTGTAAGAAACCAAGGGGCAGTTTATAATGTATTAAAACTAACAGCTCATGGGATGAATGAAAACTTAACCTGTTGCATCTAACTTTTGGAAACCTGTATCCCTGACATTAAACACAGTTAACCTCCACACAAAATAAGAATCAGAATCAGAATCAGAAAAGCTTTATTGCCAAGTACGTTTTTTACACATACTTAGATACATACCAGATTTCTTCTGTATTTCAAAAAGCTTTTGTTGTCATTTACGACAACATCCTCTTTCTGTGCCAGAATTAAGATAAATAGCAACAGAAAAAAATTGCCACAAGGCAACAAGCATGGGTCAGGTGGACAGCTATGTTAGACTGATTAATGAAGAGGAGAGAAAAATCAGTCAGGCAGTTCAGGCTGATTATCATACACCACTGTAATTACTGATTTGGGCCAATGGGAAGAAGATGAGGAAGGAGCTGAGGAAACAAGCAGCTAGCATTTTTTATTATTAATATTATTATAATAATAATAATTATTATAATAATAATAATCCTCTCTGCCTCATTTTTTGTCACTGTCATTGCTGGCTGGTTTAAACAAGTTGTTCACTTTGTATTTTCTTTGTAACTGATCAAAACACAAGGTTGCATAAATACATTCACATGGCAACACTGTCTTCTACAAATTCCATTCATATGCAACTCATTTGCATTGGCTAATACATAAAGGGAGTAAATGTAATACTGCCCAGATGGACGGCTTGCCATGTATACACGCATCCATTGTCCCCCATAGATTTATCCGAATAACTTTGGGGATCGCTGACTTATCCTGTAGCGCCACCATGAGGTTCACATATATTTGAGATTAATTTGAGTCTTATATCCAATACTATTGGATTGATTGCCATTAAATTTGGTTCAGACATATAGGATACATTGTAATCACTTTCTTGATCTTTTGGTCACAATGTAAATGTGTTTAACTCTGTTTCATTCATTTTAATTCTAGTACCTGCACAACTTATGACATTCCCATCAACCTCAGCTGTACTTTGTTTTAGTGCTAATTAGCAACCTTAGCATGCTGTCATGCTAAAGATAGTGAACCTGTACATGGTGAACTTTATACCTACTTAGCGTTGCCATTGCCATTGTGAAAATGTACTACCTGCTCTACCTAAGTACAGTATATTTAATTTAATTTAATCTTTTCTAACCCTTTAAGCATGTGTAAGCTCTAACCTGTTAACATGGGAGCCGAATTCAAAACGGACACGCCACGCAGCTGACACGCTCACGCCATGCAGCCAGTGTGCAGGGGGCCTAATTTGTATTAGACAATAAAAAATGTCAAGGAGGTGTATACTCAAAAGTCGAAAGGTTTAGTTCTAAATACCATAATATATGTTCATATAAACTAAGCACCCTAAAACACTGTTTCCTGTTCTGCCTCTTTCTCTTCCTCTCCTTTCTTTGTCTTGCTGTCCGTCTTGTTTCAGGCTGGAAGTTAAATCCAGTGGTCAGCGCTGTCTACAGCCCAGAATTCTATGCAGGTAGGAGGACATGCCCTTCTCCATCTGTCACCATCCTCTTTGTCATTATCTTCCTCCTCCTCATCCATTTTGTTCCTCAGTTTCTTCGACATCTTCATTTTCTCTCCCCCTCAAACCCTCCCACACCCAGCCCAAACCCCTTCGTTTTAACCTTCGTCACCTCTTTCTCCTCCACAACCAGTAAAAGTCTGTTTATACCTGGAGATCTATGCTGACTCGCACAAATGTTAAATCAAAATGTCATCTCTGCTGCAAAACAACGCACATTCTGCAACCCACACTGCCACCCGCAAGCCATCTTCAATCTTGGCCATCCCAGCATTCACCTCCCACCAACCCTTAACCACTGCCCAACCCCCCTCCCCACCCTGTCATTTACCGTGGCCATTAGGGTAAAATCTTCCTGGATTTTCGTGATAAGAGCAAGAGAGACAGATAAACGAGTGTGGCAGAGGAGAGGAGGAGTGAAGGAAAGCAAAGGACAAGAGAGAAGGAAATCTATTAGTCCATTTCTGCAAGGACATTAAAAGGTGTGAAATATATTTTGTAAATTAAAATCAATATTTTCAATTTCTCCAGACAGTCGTTTGCCTAATTCACCCCCACGTTCTTTTAATTACAAAGTGGCTTTGTATTGATTTACCTTTGTTTCACCTTTCCAGTATCCAAAATGCCATTGCAGCGTGTGTGTGTGTTTTGCATGGATGTGCACATGTGCGAGGAGTGTACGAGCTTTTTAGGCTTCTTCTGTATTAGTAATTTGTGCTATTATGTTATTAATAGGTTATGGTTGCAGCTGTTCAGTATAGAGGCCAGGACCTGATCTTGTGGTTAATTGGTTCGGATGTTTTCATCGCAGAGCAGATTAGGATTCACAAGGCAGTGCTGAAGACTCAAATTACCACAGCAAATATCTTTGTAAACTGTCAAAAAAAAAAACCAACAACAATATGGGTATTATTTTCTAGTTACAGTTCGTAGAAACTAACTGAGACGGGATGTGACCAGTGGTCTCTCATGAGTAATGTCAAAGTAAGACGATCACAATATTCCTGCCTTTACTTTCGAGAAAGGATGGCCAACGTGTTGTGCACAGCGAGATATCGCTGGAAAACATAAACAGGTTTAAATGTCTCAGTATGTTTCAGATGTTAAGTGAAGTCCCACCATGTCCCAAGCTGTTCTGAAACATTGTTCACTGCTTCAGTAAATAGGACGGACCTTAGATACAACTTGCTGTGCTTAGCAACAGGAGATATTTCTAGTCCGCTCAGCTCATAGAACCCTTTGGCTCAGACAGCTACGAGCCAGAAAGCTTAAGTTATGCTAACACACTTCAAAGTCAATAACATTGTGTACAGTTCAGTAAATATAATTTGACAGTATATTTAACAAGCTAGCTATACAGCCATGTCACTGTCCCCAAAATAATAAAAACTTTGACAAACAAAGGATCTGCCATGTGTACGCCAGCCTGAAGTAGCGACCTGAACAGGGAACAGGATCAGAGATGATCGCTGTGAAACAAAGTCAGTTTAGAGGGGCAGTATAACTTACTTCTTGCAGCTGAGAGTACACTCAGTGTTGGAAATAACAGATTCACATTTTCTTTTAATGTAGCACATTTATTTAGAACGCTAAACAGTCAGTTTCACCAGAACTTATTTGTAGGTGTCCTACATCACTTTTTAATGGACATCCTGCAGCCAATCAAAATTGAGTATTCACCCGGATCGTGGTATAAGTCCTAATGAGTCCTAGTTGTACTCTATCTGTATATGCCAAGCACTCCTTTTGATGTAGAGTGTATGAAGAGCAGAGTGGAGCAGCGTTGGGAAGAGTCATCGCTGTGACTTTAAGGGCAGCCAGGCCACTTGGCCCTAAAATCAAGGTGACAAAAGATGAATAGGAACAATTACCAGCCTCACTCCTCTCCTTGTCTCTCTTTGAGAAACTCTTATCCCTTGGCTTAAACCTTCCATTTTTCATCAGGTCAATGAATGATTCACTGTTTCTATTAGCATTTTATTAGATCTCCTTTTTGAAGAGATGTATAATTAGGGTTGGATATGGCACCTCGATCTCCTTCCCAACCTTCACTTACCCCAGCTCTCAAATTAAGCTTTGTGTCAGTTGTCCCCAATTAAGATTAATGATAAATTCATAACAACACCAGTGCAATGGCTCCACTCCACTGCAACCCTCTCTTTATTCTTTTTTTCTCTTCACATTTCTTTCCACACCTGAAAATGGGAGAACACTTTGTACATTCTCTCCAGAATTCAAATGCTAATGTCAACTACACCATGCACTGAATACTACTGAAATTAAATTGTGCATTATTTTGGGGGATTTTGTGACATCAGGGAAGGTGTGCATCATTTTCTGTTCTCTTTCTCCAGTACCAGGTTTTCCCTACCCAACAGCCAGTGCAGCAGCAGCGTACAGAGGAGCCCACCTAAGAGGCCGAGGACGGACCGTGTACAACACATTCAGGGCGGCGGCTCCGCCTCCCCACATTCCAGCTTATGGAGGGTGAGCATTCTTCCTTGCATCTTGTCCTGTTGTCATTTCTTCCTCTTTGGTCTCTCCTTCTCTGTTTCCTTTATGCATTGGCAATTCCTGAATCTCTGTGCTGAGAGTCAGCGGAGCGGTGCATGCCAGCCTCGCCTCACAGCGATAACACACTCCCCCGCTTCCACAGCATGCTGAATCAACCAACAGGCATGCTCCAAGACATGTGCCTTTGCACGAACTCATGGGAAATGATTGTCAATTTGGCCTTGTGCTGTGTGTGTGGCGAGAGGCTGTGTTTATGGTGGGATGTCCATCACTTTGTGACCACTTTTGGAGTTTACCCAGTTGCTACAAAAAAAAAGAAAAGAAAAATCATCTTTCCATCCCCAGCAGCAGCTCTGGCTGACCCTCAATGGCTGAATGCTCTGGAGACGAGCCAAGCAGGGATTGTGGGCAGTCAGATCTGATTTGCCATTATTCTGTTGGTTCTTTTTTTATTTATTTTGCTCTTTATGACTGCAAGCAAATTGACACTAAGGAGGCTGGCTGGGAGTCTATTTAAGGATGGGAGCAGTTTTTTTTCTCACACTCATCACTACATTTTCATCCAATGTAGTGATCCTTTCCAGAGTATTAGAAAAGAATATGCGATTTAGTATAAAGTGTGTGTTTAGTGTTTTCATCCACTACTGTTATGTCAATATAAGGAGTTGCTTCATGACGATAAACTTTAAATAAAGTTGGTGGAGCTAAAAAGCTCCAGTCAAAGCTCAAACAATGGAGAACCATGTTAAACATGATTTATTTTAGAATTATTGTGAGGAAGGTTACAGTCTCCTCATTGCTCCACACAGATTTCATGTTATCAGCTCTTAAGTGGAAGCCTCATTCATGAGTGTTATTAACACCCACATATGCAAGCATTACATTTAAAATAAATATGAAAGTTGCACTAATAAAGTAATCATTATAAATTCATGTTTTAAAAAACCAAGAAATACATGTTTTTTTTTTTACATGTACCGAGCAAAAGTATATGCATTTTTATAACAAAAGATAACAAAAATATTGATGAATCTTATTGTTAACATGTTTTAATGAATTATGAACAATTATTTACCAGTTTTATTTCATGCACTGCACTTACACTTCCCACATGAATCTTTTTTTTATTTTTTTTTTAATGAACATCCGTTACATTCAAGCCATTGCCAAATGAGCTTGAAAGCTAATTCGCATTCGCGATCACGGAAGGCTTGTATCATGTGGACACGCTGACAGTTTTGTTGTCATTACTTAGAATTCCTCATGGGGGCGACAGAAACTATGCACTATAGCTTTAAGATTATTTTTCAGGCCTTTTATGGTCTTTAATTTACAGGATATCTTGAAGACAGGAAAGGGGAGAGAGAGGAGGGACGACATGCAGCAAAGGGCCGCAGGTTGGATTTGACTGGTGTTCAAAAAATGCCAGTTTCAAATAATAGCAGGTATAGCAGTAATAAAAAAAAAAAAAAAAAAAAAAAAGGAAAAAAGGCAGGTCAGAAAAAAAACATTGAAGGGAAATTAGCTGGAATGACTCATGTAAATAAATAAATAGCATAATATACATTTCTACAGCACTAAATCAGTTTCATTCACGAATGAATGTCAATTGTTTCTACTTTGCTGTTTTTCAATTTACTTTCAGTGAAGCCCACCACTATCAGTGAAAGGAGGGATTATGCCATTTGAACTGCTGAAAGGCTTTTAATGAGAAACATCTGTCCAGGAAGTGTTGAGTTTACCTCACAGTAGCTTAACCCCGATTGCAAAAAAACTGAAGTGGAACAGACTGAGATTGTTCAGCAATTGATCAGAGTTTTTCTTTTATATGACTCTTGTTGTTGTTGTTGGACTGATGGAAATAGTCCAATGGAAATGTACATCACACTGAATTTATCAAGACAACATGGATGAGTGTTAAATTTGTATTAACATCAAACAGCATCAACAGCAAATTAAAACAAAAGCAGCTTGTTAGTAAAATATATTTATATTTTATATATATATATATATATATATATATATATATATATATATATATATATATATATATATATAGTATTATGAAATTGGAAATTAAGGCCTGTCTCTAATGTAAGCCTGTTTCTCATAAAGGCTTGATTTTCTATTCAAATTCAATTTTTTTTGTAGTGTCAAATTTTACACTTTACAGACAGAGTAGGTCTAGACAACACTCTATGATTTACAGAGACCCAACAATTCCCCCAAAGAGCAAGCATTTGGTGTGACAGTAGGAAAAATTTCATTTTAACAGACAGAAACCTCGGACAGAACATGACTCTAGATGGGTGGCCTTCTGGCGCAACCTGATAGAGGAGAGAGAGAGAGAGTGAGAGTGAGAGAGAGATATGACTAATACTAATAATAATAACAGTGCAGGGCGTAGCAGACGTCGAACAGGACCATGGCAGCAGCTGCAAACACGATCCAGGAAATCTGCGAGGCGAGAAAATGTGGTATATTACTTATTAGTTTATAAAATGGAAATAACCCAATACAAAACACCCTCCTTCCAACAAAGATAGATGTATAGCAGATGTGTGGGTGCTTCTGTTTTCCAAAGGCTTTCTGTTGGAAGAATGAATAAGAGCTTCACCCACAACAACACTGTCACTGTGAGCCGCAGAGGAAGTGTCACATAGGATGAGGAAGATAGGTGTTTGGGTGAACATTTGGGCATGGTCTTGATAAAGAGATATGTGCTACAGATTGTACTTTCATTAATGCTGCTGCACCGCTTAATTGCCCCGGTGGCAGTCGGATGGTGAATTATTAATGTAGGCCGTGATGTATTTTTATTAAAACTGTCTCGAGTGGCGACAAGCCGACTCCAAATAAAAACCTGTGACACAGCTAGGAAACCAAGTTTGCTGTTGTGTGTGTTCATTAAATGGTTCTTCATCTATTTAAGGGGGCTTGACATGACAGCCTATAATATTAATAAGACAATATGTGTATAAGTTGTGCTGCAGGACCCCAGAATACATTTTAATGACTGAAACGGCTCTCTGGGCCACCTTGACATTTGAGATATTATTGATTATCAGAGATAGCACAAATGGTGTGAGACCACTTTATTGGCTGGTGAAATTGGAAGCTTGGTCCTCTAAGGAGCTCTTCTTGTTAAATGGAACTCCATCGTAATGCAGAGCTGACAGCAGCGCCCTGCTGGTTTTATTGGAGGCTAGATGAGGAATGCCTTCTCTCTCGCTCTCTCTCACACAAACACACACACACACACACACACACACACACACACACACACATACACACACACACACACACACAGACTTGCATACACTGCACATAGAGGGAGGTTTTTAACCTCAGGACTCATATTCATCTAGGAATTTCATATCATCAGACAAGGGATTCTGCAGAATCAAATCCGGACACACAAATGGACAACCTACAGTAATAAGATTACGATCAAATGTCTTTGTCTCAGCAACCTTATATCCAGCTGTTAGGAGAGGTATCATTGGTGTTTAAGGATACACCCCTGGATTTCCTTTAAGTGCTTTCTTTTTGTATAACACTAATTATGTCATATTGATGTCATCAGGCTTATCACAGTACAGATTTGGAGACTACAGATTTATAACAGAAAGCTTAAGTTATAAACTGGATGTGTTGGCTTGCCAGGCAAAGTGGCTCCAACAGATGTTACAAGGCTAAGCTAACCTGGGCTCTTATAACAAAGAAACCCAGCTACTAAAGGCTAACCAGTCTTCTCTCCCTGTGTGATGTATTTAATTTTAGAGTGAGACTTAAACTGGCCTCGATGAGTGTATACTTATCTACCTATCTAAGAGGGGTTGTGCTGTGTTAAACTGACTTACCCAGCCGCCGTTTGAGTTCACGTCTGAAGATGGTTGCTGGTATCTGTCTCTCCTGTTTGGCGTCGTTGTCGTCAGCGGGCCACCCCCCCCCCTCTTTAAAAAAGGTGTATTTACAAAATTTGTGTTGTGGGAAAACAACAATAGTCTTCAATAGTGTTCCCCGTGTGGAAACTATTTCACCCCACACACCTGCAATGGCTGGGTTAAATCAGATCAACCAACACGCCCCCTTTATGTGTCATGTCAGCAGGGGCCCTGTCCATCAGTTAACCACACCCACTTCTCTAAAGACTCTAAACTGATATCATAACACAAAAGATTGTTTCAAGTTGGAGTCAGGATTCAGAGTTTCTTGAAGTTTGACCACACCAGAGACTAAAAACAAGGCTATATTGACCTTTGTTGGTTCAATTCTCAAACACTTTTTAGTTTTTCTGACAAACACCCCAAATGTTATAGAAGAGCAATCCTTCAACCATTAAATACCCTACAAACAGATTTTCTCCATCAACTTCTTACAATGAGTGATTGGTGTGATGTGTAGTAACTTGTGCAGCCCGTGGGATCACTGTGGACTTAGGTACCTACTTTAATGACCTGTAACACAGTAGCAGAAGTATTCAGTTAACAGTCATTAAGATTAAGAGATACTGTATTGATCCCGCAAAGGGAAATTAAATTTTTTCACTCTGTTCTTAGTTATTACACACATTACACAGAGGCCCGAAATACACACACATGCACAAACAGGACGTATACATACACTAATGGAAAGATTGTCAGAGTGAGGGGGCATGAATTAAAATGTCGGTTTGGGCTACTTTTATTTACACATCTTTCCACACATAAATACAAATGAATAACCAAATATACACAACAAACAAAAAATATCAGATTTTATTGTTAATATACTGTACATAACATTAGGTTATAACTACTTGAGCTCTGTATAATGAACCAGCTTCAACCTGTTTATCGGTGTTTTAAGCCCCCAACGTCTCCTTCCAGGCAGTGCTGCCTAGGATTAGGCAATGGTTATGGTTATGGTTAGGGTTAAAGGACAATTCCGGCTAAAACTATTTCTACACCACTAACAAGGCTCAAAATAGCACCACACTTAAACGGTAGCATAATGAGGGTCCCTACATGCAAACTGAAGCATTGAGAACTTTGTAAGTGTACAGACACGAATGCTGTGTTGGAGCTATGTTACTGGTTTCTGGTTGCACGGCGTTCGTCGTCGGTCATGACTGTTATCCAAGATGGCAGCCACATGTAAACATTAACGCTACTCTCTTTATAATCTATCTTTGTAATAAACTGTCTGTACACTTACAAAGTTCTCAATGCTTCGGTTTGCATATAGGGACCCTCATTATGCTACCGTTTAAGTGTGGTGCTATTTTGAGCCTTGTTAGTGGTGTCGAAATAGTGATTTACCCTGTGCCCCGAAAGCTAGCGTTAGCAGCTAAACACCGGTTTGCGGTAGCTAGTTTCAAGCTACAGACACATTTGATTAGCATGAAAACAGATCCCAGAGAACGTTAGGGTTAAAGTTGAGGTTAGGGTTAGGTGCCTTGAAGTCAATGGTCGCAGCGCTGCCTGGAAGGAGATATTGGGGGCTTAAAACACCGTCAAGCATTAACAACCTAGTGTGTCTCTCTTTGGGTTAGCTGCTTCACTGAGCCTAACGTTGCTGATCCTGGATAAACTGGCTCTGTTACTCTGCATCTCCCAATCCAGCTACTGTATGAGCATGATCACGTGCAAGATGCACAGTAATTAATCATAATTGACATAATGAGAACCATGACATGAGATGAAATGCTGATACCCGCGGGGACATTTGGTTATTGCAACAGCACACATTATATTCAACAAGGTTAACTCAGTTTTATCTGATCTGTTATTTCTGACTGAGATGTTGCATTAATAATCGAATGTTGTGTGTGGATTATTTTTCTAATAAAAACAACACAGGGTTTAGTTTTTTTTATTTCCAATTATTATCACTAAGTCGCCTCTTGTCTCTCCCCAAAGAATCTTTGCACAGTTAAAATGCACAGTTATAATCGTCTTTGTGTATTTAGAGTCGTAAATCCTCCGTCCCTTTGTTAGAAGCTCTGTTTTAAAACCAAGCCCTAAAAATTTTTTTTTTAAACGATATGCCAAATTGCACATTTCAAACAAACACATGAATTCAATAACATTGTTTAAATAAATGAAAGCCATGTTTTTGTAGATGAGTAAAATATGACATTAAAATATAAATCGATACATGCAAGGAAATATTCATTATATTATATAAATACATATATATATATTTATTTATTTATTTTTCTCCCATTTCTCTCCAGTGGCTTACATTATGTTATCATGCTAAAAAAAACATTATATACATTTTTACATACACACCTTAGTATAAATATAATGCTGCTGATTGAACTTGCTGTATAATATTTGTATACATGACCTAGTGAGAGAGAGTTTTGGACCTTCCCAGCCTCCTTATCCAGTCATTAAAGAGCAGAGAGCGGTGCCTGCTGTAGTTCCCTCTGCCTCTGCCCCTCTTATGTCTTTATTTTGGGTTGTTTTTCTGGGATTGTGTAGATGGGGGGTTGGTTGGTAGCTAGCCCAGTGCCTGCATGTCAACATGCACTAATATGGATGTTTTTGTTTTATTGTGTTTGTCTGTTTGTTTGTGTTTGCATCCTCTGCAGTGTTGTTTACCAGGATGGATTTTATGGTGCAGATATTTATGTAAGTATTATTTACTGGTATGACATTGCATGCTACACCGCCATCTCCATGGTTTCTGCCCTGTTACTACGCACATGCAAGACCCCAACCCCCCATACTCATACATGGCTTCACTTTCTGCCGGGTGAGCATATAGCCGGTCATGTGACAGTCTGCAGTTCACATTATGGCCCCAGTAAAGAGATCATATAGACTACAAAATCATCAGGCACTGTAAGCGAGGCACAAGCTGCACTCTAACCAAGATGCAAATAAAAGTGTTTTTTACAGATGTCAAAAACACACTGGACTACCAACACAGGGGGAGAAAATGAGACTTAAAAAGTGGCAAAAATGACTTCTTTATGAGTCTCACAATTTGATTTGATTTTGATTATTGGTGTCATGATTTAATTCAGAATCAATTCTTGATTCAATAAATAGAAAGAAGCACTTTCAGTGCACTGTGTGCCAAACCATTCACTGTTAGTCCCCTGAACTGTAATATCACATGTCTAACCAAACACATAATAGAAAGATGTGTTAGTAAATGCAAAATGTTGTATAATATATTTAAAAAATGTTCTGCAGTATCCTGTCTGCATAAGATTAGATTAGATGAGATTCAACTTTATTGTCGTAGCACATGTCACACGTACAGAGCAATGAAATGTAGTTAGTGTCTAACCAGTAGTGCTTAAACAGTGATTAAATACATATTAAATAATGTGGTGGGTATGTGTGTGGGGTGTCGGTGGGCAGAGTTCAGTAGGGAGACAGCTGTATGGAAATAGCTGTTTTTAAACCTGGTTTTGGTCCGGACACTCCTGAAGCGCCTCCCAGAGGGCAGGAGGGCAAATTAATGAAACAAAATGAATAATAATTACAACAATGCATCTGCGGTACCATAAACAAATAAAAAGTAAGTCATACAAAAGTAGAAGAACATGTAGCATCTGTTTCTATAAAATTAAATATTGTTTCATAGATAAAAAGGATAGCATTTTGGGAAGCAGCTATTAGGAAATGTAATGTACTTGTAACTAAATTAATAGCAACCAATAAAACTAATCTCTGTGATGCTAAATATGTCTTTTAGCTGTGTAAATATTGAATATTATCCACAAAAAAAATTAATAAATTATACACATGTTTTACAACTTTTCATTCATCTACACTTCACTACACTTTCAAACGAGGCCACGCCCATTTAGGAGACAGGAAGTGTGTACCCTTTCATACCATTGGCGCTGCTTGAAATGTGCTATCTTTAGTTTAAAGGATCTTTGGCCAAACCTTGACAATATGCACACACACAACAACTATTCACTCTCCTTACCAAACACAATCTGCACACACACAGACACACACACACACACACACACACACACACACACACACACACACACACACACACACAGGTTTGTGGCAGTATCTTTGTGGGGACCCGTCATTGACATAATGCATTCCCTAGCCCCTTACCCTAACCATCACAACTAAATGCCTAACCTTAACCCTTACCCTCACCCTAACCATAACCTAATTCTAACCCTAATCCTACAACCCTCAAACAGCCCTTTAAACTTGTGGGGTCCAGCATTTTGGCCCCACAAAGCTGTCGGGACCCAACAAGTATACTGGACTCCCGGTTTTTGGACCCCATGAATATAGTTAAAGAAGCACACACACACACACACACACACACACAAACACACACACACACACACACACATCTGCACACTGAGCTGTAGGGTTGCCATTAGTCACTCACTCAGCAGTGACAGTCCACAGTGACTGGTGACTTACACAGGCCAACCTGTTCATCTTCCTGCCACGGCCCATCATCACACGCACTAAGTATCACTTACTCGCCTCCACAGTTTATAGTGGTAATAATACATTGCTCATGTCAGGACAGACACACTGTCTCAGTCGTAGAGCATGGAAGGGTGGAAGGTGAAATGATGTGAGACGTGCTGGAGTTGTCACTGAGCCTGGAAGAGAGAAAAATGCCTATTGTTTTATGATAAATTAAGGCAGGAGTTCTCCGCCATGTGCCATTTAGAGCCAACAGTCTACTGGCTGTCAGTGGAAACACAAACTCTACCAAGCTGTTATATAACTCCTTACATTTTTAACAATGGAAAGAGTAAAACAAGACCAAAACTCCACCACAATACAATACAATATAGCTTAATGCACTGTAACGTAAGAGCCAAAACACTTTAATTAGACAACACATATACAGCAGAAAGAAACACACTGCACACTGGAACATATTAGCAAATACAGAAACGTTGCAAGTCCTGTACAGCAAAACCAAACTTTTCAGGGGAGAAAATCATTGTTTTGCAAGTCACAGTTAAGCCCTAAGTTGAGACAAGTAAGCACCAAGTGAAGTTCAAGTCCTAAATCTGTCATTATCTGCCCTTGATTTAATTTATTATATATTTGGCTATGTTATTATTATTATTAGAGAGTTAGATAACATTTAGTATATTAAATGTACAATGTACAGTCAATTGCATTAATATGTATACCTTTCAAATAAACTTTACATTTAAAATAGTGCTGTCAAAATCAACGCGATAACGAGTTTAAGCAAATTCTTTTTAACGCCACTAATTTTTTTAATGCACGAGTATTCTGTGATTTGGGCCTCTGGCTGCTCTGTAGTTTGGGAAATCAGGAAGCGATGCAGCACCGCTTCACTCATTGGAGACTCGACTTCTCTCAGCAATCAGTTACCTCGGGGTCACAGCATATTATTTTGACCCAGATGCGTGCGCAGATCACTTTCTGCAAGTATCCCGACAGTGGGGCATCGAACATAAAGTCAGCACACTGACCACTGATAGTGCACGCAACATGATTGCAGCAGCCAGACAACTCCCGTTGGAGCACATGCTTTGGGTCACATAGCCTCCACCGAGCCATCACAGTTTATCTCACACTTTATTTTTTGTATCGGCCTGTTTTGATCCAACTTAGTAGACGGGGATGTTTTTGTGAGCCTTTATTTTCTCACATGTGAGGTTAGACACAATATATTGTTACATTACATTGTTACATTTAGCTGACCAGTGTACAATGTGTCTGTTGCTGTAATGCATGAGCTCCATTGTTTTGTGTTGAGATGCTTAAAAAAAATGGGATGTTTAGTTAACCTTTCCAAGTGTAAACTGGGACACTACATTGTGTTAGTACCACCATGTAATGTTCCATTCAGGTCAATGTGTCCGTCTGTTGTTGCTTGATGGGCTTGAGTTTGCCATATTATGCTTTCAGCAGATTTTCTGACTGAGCATGCAGTACCTTTGAGGTTATTCTGGAGAATATTCTAGACAGTATTTGTTATTGTTTTGGATTGTTGCAATAATAAACATTTGCATAAAGCGAGCATATTTCTCCGCTCCCATGTTGATAAGAGCATTAAAAACTTAAAAAATATCCCTTTACATTTACATTTAGAACAGATAAAAATGTGCGATTCATTTGTGATTTATCGCAAGTTAACTATTGACAATCATGCGATTAATCATGATTAAGTATTTGTAATTGATTGACAGCCCTAATTTAAAAGCAAAATGATCCAGTGTGCCTTGGTGCAGTATCTTATTCCTGTGACACAATCTACAATTATTTATTTTCTGGGATAATTGTTGTTGTAGTGCAGTACAATGGGTTTATCAGAGCTGCCTGCTGCCTACTGCTGCTGCAGCTGGAAATCAGGTTGGTGTTTTCAGGCTATAAAACCAAAACAGTGAGCAAAGACAGGCCAAACACCTCCAGGGTTGGCGATTATTCTCTGTGGGTTCATCACAAAGAGTAACACCTTAAACATTACAAATTTGATTCTTTGTCAATACAAAATTAAATATATTGATTAGTGCAGCTTTAATGTTTGCTGTTTGTCTCTGTATTGAATCTGTAAAAAAAACCACCCAGCTTTCTCTTGTATGTTTTTTATTTATTTATGCAGTAATTTGTTTGACCATGAACTGCTCTATGTGATCACTGCTGCTGGCATTTCCTGTGTGTGCATGAGTCCACGTGAGTTGGTGTGTATTCATTTGTACTTGTGATGTGCAGAGGGAACTGATCCGGCAGGTCTGGAGACATTGCAAGATTTACTGAGTATTTTGGATGTCACTGCAATGCTGACACTAAACAATGCTGTCGTCATACTGTGTCAGCACTACAGTGTGACATAGTGCTGACAAACACTGCTACGGCTAGCTTCCCAGTTTCCACATACACTAAAAGAAAACCTGCATTAATGCACCCATTTCTAAAGTTATCACTCCATTGACAGGGCGTGGTTATCATAGACACTGTATGGGTTAAAAGGGGCCTGCTATACATGGGTTCAGATGCACGTTATCGCCTGTTAACTTGGTCAGGAACCCTTGGCGCCACTTTTTAACGAGTCCCGTTGTGAATTCTAACAAAGCTAATGTTACTTGGTTAGGTTTAGGCAACAAAACTGCTTGGTTAGGAAAAACCAGGAACACTGGGAAACAACGAACTGACACCAGACAAAGGGGGCACACAAACTAAATACACAAGTAGCTAATCACAAGACAAGTTACAGCTAGAGTGGGCAGGGTTACTGGAATAAGGAGGGAAACAGTGATTGGGGAACAAAACCACGGGGCAACACTAAAGCAGGCTGATTGAATGAATGCCCAAAACACAAAATCACAAATATGGCATTTCTTAAAGGAGTTGAGTTGTCCATTTTTATAATTTTTTTAAAATAATAAGTACGAGTTGACAAAGTAACTATTTAAAAGTCAGTTTATGAGCTTTAGGTTTTCAGTAACGTTACAGATCGAACACACACACACGGCTGTGACTGCGCTCTCCCAGTGCGTGCTCCCGGTTGTAGACACTTCTGTCCCGTAATGGTTGAGCCGACACTTAAAAATAAAATATTTATAATAACTTTAACGTTAGCTAGCTAGTGCGGTAACGTTACGCTAACGTTAGAAACTGCTAATGTTAGACGAGATATGTCAAACTAGAATGTGTAGGCTATCACTTGACTGTAACTGAGGCACCTGTCACGTCCAGCGTCTGAGGGCGGCTGCGCTGCGATGATACGGGTAGGACGCTCCTCGTCATCAGATGAAGATTCCTCATCAGGTTAAAGTGACGTGTCATTGATCTCTCCCCGATCCGATTCTCCGTCACTAATGTCCAAATCTAGCTTGCTCTAGCTTCTGATAATGCAGCCGCCTTGTCAAAAGACAAGTAAACAATAAGCATTGCTAGGCTACCGGCGGTTTTTTTAAGGGCTAAAGTCAGACTTATTAATGAAGTGAGAGGACGGCTGAAACGCTTGCTCTCTGTGTCAAATATCGCCGCAGATGGGATTATATTGTTGTTAGTAGGCCTTGTTGAAAGCCCCCATGCGATAGAGACGCTAAGTAGAACTTGTAGCCTGATAGTAATTGTGTTGTTGTGTTTGTACGTTTTATAGATGTATGATGTTGAAACAAGGGGGTTAGAAAATACAACAATACAACTTTTGCCACCTTGTGGCGCCGGGTGCGCAACCCAACATTTCTACTTACACAGAGTTTCGCTCTTTACACTACTCCTTACCATGTTGCTCTTCATACTACATCATCTTACAGTGCCGCAGGCAAACAGTACGCTGAGCATCCCATATTGGCGCGGATGGGTGATCCAGCTTACCAATAGATGCAAACGGCCAAATGGCCAACTAAGAGTTAGAGTGGGGCCAACAACTGATAATGCCCATTTAATTGGCTGATAACATTCAAAGCAGGCACACAGAATGCTTCATGAATTAATAATGAAATAAGACAAGTAGGGAATAATTAGATTTCAGTGGGCTCTCAAAAGTACATACAGGTAAACATACTTTAAGGAAAATATTATCTCTTATTCCAAATGTAGTGATTCTTCTTTTCTACATTCTTCACAAACTACTTCAGAGTGCAGAGATCGATGAAGAAAAACCTTTCAAAAGATCTTAGGTCATACTGCTGTCTCAAAGGATTTTGCCTTATTCCCCTCCAAGCCTAAAAATCCATACATCAATCCTTATTCTGAATTTGAATGTGGTTTGAGTTTTCAAAGTTGTTTAGTCATGTGACCTCCATTATAACATTTGTTTAGAAAATTCAATTTAAAAAACATTACAAAAGTAATACAATAGATATGCAGCCCTTTACATTATTACAGTCACTTTTTATAATAAATTGAGATTTTCAAAAGCATGATACTAGTTTATTCTAAACATAATATGCAAAATTCTATTGCACTTTAAAACACCATGTTTCAAAATGACAATCTTCACTAAGAGGGTGTGACATATCAAAATAGCTTAAAATACATGAAAAAATGAAATAAAAACAATGCTCTGGAGTTTAATGTGTCCATTTCAATAATCTAACCGCCTCTTCTTTACAGTTTTTGGTTAGTTGATTAATCTCACAGATGCATAAACAGATTAGGTAAACCTTTAAAAGTATAGGACCACAGAAGTACACTATTTACTGTACATGTTGGGACAACGCTGGTGGCTCACATTTTAATCACACGTGAAACAAATCACATATTGGCATGTGTGGTTTATCACACATAAGAGCATTTCAAATTTAATATATTCACACATAAGGTCATGATTGTATTGCATTTGGAACATTCACATATATATATATCGCATATCAAGTATCATATTTTACACATAAAATGTATGTGAAATGTATGTGATACTTACATGTACTACTGTCGAAAAGGTATAATTGGCCACTTTTAGGTCAACACAATTCACACTTGAATTTTCATCATGTAGCCTATGTATTTATTATTATTATTATTATTATTATTATTATTATGCTTTCATATTACAGACAGTATACAGGATGTGTGCTGCATCTGCTAAGATGAACTGAACAGTGTGTGTGTGTGTGTGTGTGTGTGTGTGTGTGTGTGTGTGTGTGTGTGTGTGTTTTCAGGGTGGTTACGCTGCCTACAGATATGCCCAGCCTACTGCTGCCACAGCTGCTGCATACAGTGACAGGTAAGAAGAAAGAAGTAATTAAAACCAGTTGAAACCAATATTAACCCTTTTTCTGGTGATAGGGTTGGGTACTAACACTGGTTATTTAATGACCCATTCCCATTTATTTGTACAGTATCTGCAGGATAACTCAAAACCATACTCGTTTATACTGTCCTTCTACCCAGCCCCCACCGCGTACATTTGCTATAGACCCTTTGCACGTGACGTCACGCTCCACTCGCGCGAATTATGAATGCCATGACGGACAGCGGAAGAGCTATGCTGTAGACGGACGGCAAGCTAAATGCGTATGTTTTCGTTAAGGTGACCAGATTTCTGAGACAAAATCCGGGGACATTTTCAGCTCAGAAGCGTAAATACCTCCAAAACAGGTAATGTTTTTATCTTTGTAAACTTAAAACGGGGACACTGCCCCAGGGGCGTCAATAGACCTAGAGCTGCACTGGGGCACAAGCCCCCCTATGGGGGTCCATGGGCATGCTCCCCTGTAAGAAAATTTTGTCTTTAAATTAGGGCTGTCAAAATAACGCGTTAATTTCGATTAATTAATCTGAGAAAAAATAACGCGTTAAAAAAAATAACGCAGATTAACGCAGATTAATCCATTCCATATTGACGTTTGACCCGGAGCCGTTCTAGCCACCATTCGACTGTAAAATGAAGGAGGGAGACGAGAATGTGCTGCCTGGATCATTAACTGGAACATTTACTTATAAAAATCTTCTTCCTGCCAACCCTGGCTACCGAAATCTGGTGCTACTGATATGTCTGCGCTTCTCTCTGATGCTCTGAAGACGATACAGGAAACACAAACACCGCTGCATGTGACGCTAGTTAACACTATACTCGACAGCAGCTAACGTTAGCCTACCGCTAGCTAGTTAACACTATACTCGACAGCAGCTAACGTTAGCCTACCGCTAGCTAGTAGCTGGATTAAACACGGTTACAATGCTGACAGCTAACGCTGAACAGTGTAAAGTTTGACTGTGTTTTACTGTAGAGGACTGTGACTCAACAGCGGGATGTAACAATCTGCAGCTGCCGTCGGAAAAACAACACAGACGGTGCGTTCAATGAAACTGGTAAACTACAGCTTCGTGGTGCATTTGAAGTTATTGTAAATGTCCTTGGTGGTTGTTTTTGTCATTCAACAGCAATTTACTAGTGAAATAAGTTATTGTTATACATTATTATTAAATCATTTAATTTTGACCATATGGCCTTAGCAATAAACAAGCCGTTCTTTAATGTCACCAACTGTTGTTTAGTACCCTTTATTTTATTTTATTTTTTTACTTTCTTAAAAAGTATCGGTTCAGGCACCGTTAATTATGTATGCGATTAATTTCGATTAATTAATCACAGAGTCTGTAATTAATTAGATTAATTTTTTTAATCGATTGACAGCCCTACTTTAAATGCCTCAATCTGGTGCACTTTGAAAATAAATTCAGACAACAAGCAGGAGGTGTTCTATGTGCGGAGTAGTTTTGGAGACATGCCTCTTTGTAATTATGACATATATATAAAAAATAAATGCTTATTTTTTTACAACCAGCAGGGGGGCTTCTATGTGTGGAGTAGTTTTGGAGACATGACATGACCAAAATTAGGCATATGCCTATTTTTGAAAAGTAAGTGCTGTAGTACAACTAGCAGGAGACAAGTTATAATTGAGGTAAGTTTGGAGACACTACCTTATTTAATCATTAAATTAATAAATATTTTTGTTGTAAGCTATCTCTTGTCGGTGTTGTAGTTTGTAGACCGTCCCTAAGCACTCGTCTTACTACTGTCTCACCGCCGGCTGGAGAAATAACATTGGTCTCTATGACCAATGTTATTTCTCCAGGTTGGAGGACGGCTCGTTTTGATGAAAATGAGTTTGTAGCTCGTTGTTTACCTTACTATGGTAGGAGAGATGCGTCGTTTGTGATTTAATAACATTTCGCTGCAGAGTAATTGATCCCTGAAGTCTATGAATATCTTTCTAACTTGAAGTTGAGCCCTGAGCAGCGCTTGCTCTGGCTGTCTTGAGCCTGCGCGTGTAGGTGCGCGACTATACATTTGGTCAATGTTTTCTTTCTTTCATTCCAATTTCGGGTCTGTCAGTCACAGTGAAAACCGGGGACATTTCCGGGGACAGCTCCAGCCAGGGACAGGTCACCGAAACCGGAGACTGTCCCCGGAAACCGGGGACGTCTGGTCACCCTAGTTTTCGTTCGTGTTTGTGTTCTCACATTCACAATCTGCAGAGTAATCCTCACCAACACAAGCATGTGTATGTATTGCCTTTCTGTTTTAAATGAGTGCTAAATAAAATTATCCTCAACCAGTCAGCTAGCTGCCGTGCTAACCAGCCGTTCCTGCTAACAGGTCCAACCTGATGATGACCCACATAGCTAACTAACATTGGTTATTCACTGACCTAGCTACATATCCAAAAAAGAAAGCCGTTCCCTTGATCATTTAACTTAACACATACAAAAATATCAGTTAAATTAAAGATGACATGGCACGGAAACTAGCTTCAAAAAGGCCAAAAAAACGAGTTAAATGCGGGTCTGCGGAGCTCCTACCCCGGCTAGCTGACGAGCTAGCTGCAGCTAGCTTTGGACTGCTCGCTAGCAGTTGCAGCTGCCCATTGCGTCGTAATATCCACCGGTTAATCAAGATAGATAATTAATGACTACACTTCCCAGAGTTGGGATGCCTTGGCACACCCAGTGAACAATGGTATGTGGGTAGCCACGACCGACCATGTCCTCTAAAAACATGGGCTATGTGTTATATAAATCTTTACTTAAGTAAAGAATAGATGTTAATACAAAATAAACCCTAGACTTATGTCTTATCTTTGCCATTATGAGGTTCCTCCCCCCGTTGTTAGCGTAGCATCGTGTACCTGTAACCCAGCCAGCTACAAAGAACTGGTTAGCATCCAGACTTTTAAAAGCTTTGAGATCAGCACCAGTATGGGGATACCCCGTTTACCACATAGTGGTACAGATCATGTGGACTGAAGTCGGACAGACTCGGTGATTTAATGAGGTCCGTGAAAACGGAGGGAGGAAGAATTAAGGGTCGGTATCCAATCCTGCTATCTCCAACTTTTCCAAATACTGCTCTTTGTGAGCACCTACCAGATGCCCTACCTCGACTGATAACGACACGACAACTTGTTGTTCAATAGAAGAAGCAATGAAGCCATAAATACAGTTTATTTAGTGTTATGTATTTCAAACTGATTGAAACTATGAAACTTTCCGCTCGTCTACTACACTGTTTAGCTTGTTATTGCCAGTGATTTCACCGTCCATCATGGCATCGTCACATGGTTGTGGTCACGTGTTTGCAAAGGGTCAATACCAGTAGTATCAAATTGCAACCACAATAGTAAGGCTCAAAACTCGTGGAGATCATGGAGTTGAATCGTTGAATCAATACCTACCTGAGAAACTCTCAACAAAAACAGAAAACATTAGAAGCTTCACCATTAATTACAGGGCCATTTCATTGGATTGCACTGCAGCATATATATATATATATATATATATATATATATATATATATATATATATATATATATATATATATATATCCAACACAATGAATAATTTGTGTTAAATGAGTAAGCACTGGTGTGAAATTTTAGGTTATAATTGCATGGAACTGCTTTTTGATGCATTATTCACCTTCTGTCTCACTTTCCCCAACTTCAGTTTTGTTATGAGCTGGGTTTGAATTAACAATCTTGGATGGCAGAAATCCCATCCATCTAATTCAGTGGCGTAATGTACAATTATTATGGAGAGGGCTTTGGCTCTAGACAATAGAGCAGCTACTATATTAGCAGATGAAGTAGATACACAGTAGTCTCACTTGAAAAGGAGCTATCATGCTTTTAAATGATGACACTGGCTATATTAGCCAAGGGTGACTTAAGGGAGAGCCAAGTTTAGAAGTGGAGAAGATTTGTTCCCCAGCGTCAGTACTTTTATTCAGGACAGACATGGAAAACATGGGAAAAAGAAAAAGAGGTTATATCTGAGGTCCTTCTTAAAACCTTTTATGTCAAACACTCTTTGACAAAAATCTAGGTGACATTAAGAATATTAAGTAATAAGCAATAAATAAAGAAGCATTTCCTGAAGAAAATGTGTAAACCTTGATGCTGATTGATTCGTATGATTCACATTCTCATCAAATGAAAATTCATAATACACTGTGTTGGCTGTACTGACTGTGGTATGTACCAGGCCCCCAGAAAGTGCACTCAGCCTTGCAACCAATTTCTTACAGTGGCCACTTGCAGTATTGCAACGATAAATCCCCCCGCGGCCCAGCAAAGGATTTTCCTCATAGGCCACTATTGTAAAAGAAACGTCTGTAAAACTCCCGCCAGGACACCTTACCCGCAATTTCCACCAACTGCGGAATGGCTGCGGAACGGCTCCGCTGCGTGTCGGCTCCGTGATCCGCCGTCATATAATACCCACCAGGTCTGGATTTGTTGCGGAACAGCTGCGGCCATGACTGACAGCTGAAGTCACGAGGACCCACGAGATCTCGCGAATTCACATATGATCATGCGATATAACAGGATGTAGTTTCTATAAACAGAATCACAAAACCAACAACAGTTTGTTTCCATCCAGAGGAGTAGAGGGGAAACAACAATGTGCTGACCTGCTGAAATATGATCCGCCGTGAGCACGGTGTATTTTATTTTGAAAATGAACCGGATGTTTTATTTTGTTTCTGTGCTCGACTTCCTGTCCCGCACAATCTGCCCTGTGCTGAATTGCTCCGGAGCTCTCCGGCTTCCGGCAAAAATAATAGCTCTGCGTATCTGCTCCAGAGGGCTGCGGATTGCCGGAGCTGGGACGGAGTCAGAACGCAGCCGTTCCACAGTCAGTGAAAATACACACATTGACTTTTATGGAAACCTACTGACTCCACCGCCGTTCCGGAGCGGATCCGCAGCCGCTCCACAGTTGGTGGAAATTGTGGGTTACCCTGCAAACAGTGATGGGAATAACTTACGTTACTAACGTTTCCGGGGACAGTCCCCGGTTTCAGTGACCTGTCCCCGGCTGGAGCTGTCCCTGGAAATGTCCCTGGTTTTCACTGTGACTGACAGACCCGAAACTGGAATAAAAGAAAGAAAACATTGACCAAACTAGCACCCTAAACGTGCATGTGCCCATATTTTACGATGCTAAAATTATTGTTTATTTACATGGAGTCTGGTGGCTTTAGCGAACGCAATTTCTCGAACTTTTTATGTTTAAAAAAAGGATCTTACTCTTTAACAGAAAGGTCGACCTCCTTAGAAATCCTTTCCATAATGTTGTCGGACACTTAAAATATTAATTTGAGCCTGTCAGTGGCAAAACGAGCACTTTTATGAACGTAAATACAAGCTGGACAATTGTCCTATTAACTTACATTGTAGCTTGTTTCACCGTTGCTGACTGCAGCGATCTCGTTTAATACTGGACCAATGTCAAAGGAAAATATTTCCTCAATAGTTTTACTTTTATCCGATACTCAATAAGCTGTTGCAGAAACAAGTTCAGCCTGAAGCAATAAAGCAAAAGCTGTCAGATAAATGTAGTGCAGTAAACATTACAATATTTCCCTCTGAGGTGTAGTGGAGTACAAGTATGAAGTAGCAGCAGGGGCGATTCTAGGATCAGACCTTTAGGGGGGCTCAGCCCCTAATGAGAATGTGACATGGATATAGTGCATGCAAAAGTGTTAATCTGCGCCATGAAATTACCAACTTCTTCACAACCGCACTCCTGCTCTCCCTCTGACAGATCTCTATCTGAGATCTCTATCTGTCAGAGGGAGAGCAGGAGTGCCAAAGGCCTGAGTCTGGCACAACCTCCTCAACCAGAATCTAAGCTTTCCAATGATATTGGCGCCAGTTACTGTGACAAATGGTTTGCAAGAAAATTAACATTGAACTTACATGAAATGTTATCATATTTGCATTCTGCATACATCTCTGCACACCCATTACTCTCTGGGAAATATCTCACAAACTCTTTACTCAACACATGCTTCAGTACAACAAGCGGTTCCCGGGTAATCCGGTTTTGAAATTGCAACAAAATTTCTACATGGTCTCCAACTTTATAATGTATTCTCATGTAAACTATTTATGTCAGCACAGACATTTTTGTAAATTGCTTAGCCAGTGTATCCCACCATAATGGTTATTATATTGCCAGATTCCAGACAATCCCACTTACTGATATATATCCCACTTACAAATATGAATATATATTTCTACTGGTATGCTTCCTAGTGACATTAATGCAAAAATATTAAGAAAAAACTATTCCACCTGTGTGTGCATGGTTAAAATTCTGAAGTTCTAAATAGGTCAGGCTACAGCACAAGTATTTCCATCCATAGATAAGAATAGTCAAGTCTAACCTCTGAATTTCTTTTCAAAGTGCACCAGATTGATGCATTTAAACGTTAAAATAGACAACATTTTCTTACAGGGGAGCATGCCCATGGACCCCCCTAGGGGGGCCCTGGGGCAGTGTCCCCGTTTTAAGTTTTACAAAGATAAAAACATTACCTGTTGGGGAGTATTTACGCTTCTGAGCTGAAAATGTCCCCGGATTTTGTCTCAGAAATCTGGTTACCTTATACTAACGCCGTTACTTTTTTCAGTAACGAGTAATCTAATTGAATACTCTTACCATCTTAATAACGCCATTACCATTACTGCCAAAAAATGCAGCGCGTTACTATATTTGAAGCTGTTTTATTCATCAGACCAACTATCTCTGAGTCTGAGCCGAGAAGCAAATACTTTTTTTTTACTGTTCTTCCTTGGTTAGTGGGCAGTGCGCGACGCAAGCGCATACATGCTGACGATTGGCTGAGGTTGAGTAAAATGTCATGTTAAGCCAATCAGAGGTAGAGTTGGGCGGGTGTTCGAAAGGACGCATAGTCGGACACACAAGAACAACATAAGCGAGTCAGTCAACGAGAGAGAGAGACAGGTATGGCGTTATGAACTCAAGGAGAGGGTTAACTTTTCCTGCTACAGATTTTCCACCTTGGTCAGAAAGAACAGGGGAGACACTTTGTTTCTCTTACTATATGACTCTAGAGTCGCTACTCGCTCCAAAGCTAATCGCCGTCACGCTCTCACTTCTCCCTCGCTCTATCACCTACTCCACACACACACACACACAGACACACACACACACACATGCCGGCTCGACGCACACACCAGCGCACAAGTATAAACATCAGGCCACTTACGTTATTTGCACTACAAAGAGTGTATATATTTGTAATTTATTTTTGGTATAGTGCTTAACAAGCATAATTTAATTTTGCCCAGTTGTGGCCTGTGGAGGTGTTGTGTTATTTGTATCGATCCACTATATAAACATAATGTCTACATACATGGCATTTGATTGGAGGCTAGTCTCACTTTGTCCCACAGCAAACATTAAAATAGTTTAGATTTGTGTACATTGTTTCTGTTAATAATGTATTGTATTAAGTGTCCATTTCATTATAATATTCAGATTTATCATAAATAACTGAACATGCACATGTATTTTAAGTTCTGTTAAAGAGGGGTGGAGCTGGGGTCACATTTGAGCATTTAAAAATGTACTTGAAAGTAACTCAATAGTTACTTTCTGAAGTAACTAGTTACTTTCATAATTTGTAACTGAGTAACTAATTTAGTTACTTTTTGGAAGAAGTAACTAGTAACTGTAACTAATTACTTTTTAAAAGTAACTTGCCCAACACTGACTGCAAACAAGGTTGATTATGACTCATTATAAATCCATGAACTTTTTATATTTGAAAAACTTCCCTTGAGCCAGGAAAAGCTATTTAAAAGCCTGTGACGTCACCACAATGTAAAGTCTATGGGCAGGGCCAGCGGGCATCACCGAAGTAACACCTTTTTTGGCATATGCGCTAGGCAAGCAACTCTATTGAACTGAATAGGTGCCATTTTGGGATCCCGTATTCAGTTATTAATATACATTTATAGTCTGTACAGCTTGACATCACAGTTTGTGGTTACAGGTACAGCAGAGCTCAACTGATTGTGTAAAAGGGTGCTCGTAGTGACAAACCCAGCAGTACATTTCAGCTTAACCATGGATGTATTATAAGAACTGAATACAGCGTCCGAGGCGGAGGCCCGTTCATTCGTGCGACAGTTGCTCATGGCGCATAAAGGCATCATGGAGGCAACGTTTTGTGGCCCATAGAGCAGGCGCATTAGAGACCTCTGCCGGTCGAGCCAGCTACTTCTGGTTTAGCGCTCCACTAACTTGAATAGGGATTAAATGATTTAATCGTGCGGATCTCTTCTAGACTTTCCAAATGTTATCGGACCGAATGGATCAAATTCTGATAGTGAAACAAGTAATTTTGCGGCAAAAAATGTATCCACTGATTTACAGTTGTGCCTTTTGCCATGTAAGTCCATGGGAAAAAGTCTTTTGGGGCAAGAGGGCATCATGTGACGGCCCAGGAGTTGCAATTCCACCGTTTGGCCCCTATGCTATGTAATTTGTTTCAAAGCCTGGCACACTTCCTGGGCTCTACAGAGCTGTTTGTGTTGCTATGTCTGCTGGTTGTGTAAATAGGCAACTGTTTGCTAACATCTTCACCAATTATTTTATAAGTTGATAATATATCAGGTGTTATTTGTTCAGCTTGTTCACGTGGCCAAACAATCAATTAATAGAGCTTTAAACAAGCACTGGGCGCCGGTTTGATGTTTCACGTAGGTCTGGTGTGGCTTTGAGGGCTTGCTTGTGTACCTGTGTGGCCTTGATGCACCCATCTGTGGTGCCAGTGTGGCCCCATGTTTATGCCACAAGGGTCACAGATGGGAAGCACCAACAGCTGCTTTCAGGAGGCCTGACTAGTCCCAGTCTGGCTCATGTGGCATACAAACCAATGCAAATGCATTGCAGCCTCTCATGCAGATATGCTCATTCAAGCACATTATGAGCATTCACAAATTACTACACACATGCACATGGATGAGCACAGACTTGTTAGCCCTTTACCAGAGCAGCACTTTTCCTGAATTCAGTAATTAAGTACTATTTGTTCCATGCACCACATGCATGTTGACATCTTTTTGGTCACTATATTTACAAAGAATGCCCCAGCAAGTATTTTTGTGTTCTTCTTCAAGGCATAGTTCTTAAACAGCAGATACACATTTGACCTTAGAAGCAATGAGCAAAGGAGTAGCAAAACAGTAAGAACTACTGGAACTGTCTTATAATCCATAATGCCATCATGGCGGGATAACCTTTTCAAAATAGGCCTCAATAGTCACCTAAAAACTCACAGTTAACCAAACTAAATGCCTTGATTGTGCACATTTTCAGCCATGGTCTGCAGGGATGACTCTATCTGCCATTTAAGTCCAACAGAAATATCTCAACTATTGGATGAATTGGCAATACATTCTCTACATTAATTCATGGTGCTCAGAGGATACATCCTAAAGACTTTGGTGATTCCCTGACTTTTCCTCTAGCGCCACCATGAGGTTGACATTTGTGGTTCAGGGTGAAATGTCTCAACAACTATTGGATGGATTGCAATGATATGTGACATTCATGTTACTGTGAATTTGTTTTAACTTTGGTGATGCCTTAACTTTTCATCTAGCACCATCATCAGGTCAGAACTTGAATTGCACCAATTCTTTGGCAAATTACCCATCAGCCTCAGCTGTACTTTGTATTTTGTGCTAATCAGCAAATGGTAGATTATGAACGTGGTAAACATTATGTTAAACATTATCCCTGTATAACATCAGCGTGTTAGCATTGTCATAGCGAGTATGTTGGTGTTAGCATTTTGCTCAAAGCCCTACTGTACAGTGTAAGTACAGTCTCACAGGGCTGCTAATGTGACTCCAGCTTCATACACAATGCACAGACATGAGAGATCTCTCAGAAAGACAGTGCTTGCTGCTTATCTAAAAGAAAATTCCCTCAAAATCAAATAAATTGGTTATTATTCTGCAACATGACCAGGAAAACTGCAGTTTGAGGTCATCAGCGTGCAGTACTTTAGATGTTTAAAAGACAATATTATAGTCACATAACTGTGTACGTCTTTGGAAAGATTTCTTTCTTCACTCTATCCAAAAACCTTGTGCATTTGACCAGCCTTGGCTCCCAACCGTTTTGTAGAGCTGTTGAAAATGTTGTTTCCATGTTTATCTTTTCACCTCAGGGTCATTTAAAAATGCATTTGACTCAAATTGCATTTGAATTTATGTTGTACAGCTTACCACACACTCTCTCTCTATCTCTCTCTCTCTCACACACACACACACACACACACACACACACACACACACACACTGATGATGGGTTAGGGCTCTGCGCTGTGAGATAAGATAGGTCAAATGCGGCGCTGGGCTGAGTGTGGGTGTTGGGGGGGCTGCATGGTGAATAGCAATGTCCAAAACTAATCGGGATTAACTTCTAATCGCTTCAACCACTGGGCCGCTATGCAAATCAGCTCAATTATGGGCACAGGCCTAGGCCCCTGATTGGCCCTTATCATGACTGGGCGAGGGCACAGAGGGGAGGAAGGGAGAAGGGGGTGGACTGGTTGGCCACAGCATGGCTGCTCACTTGAATAAACACTGCTGCTGTCTATTTCTTTCTAAAAATAGAAAGCTTGTTGATTCTCTCTCTTTGATTGTTTATATATTTAGTCTATTTTCATGATGCTTTGTGGTTTTTATTTTAATCTTTGTATCATGTGAACTCTGAGTGAGTCTTTTTTGGCAGAATCTCTCTGACTGTTTCCTAGACTATTTGATCACAACCCTTGGGATTATTTATTTGAATGGGTCTACTCTGTAAATAGGAGGTGGACACAAAATGAAAAGTAAAATGTTGGTCCACTCAAAGCTCTTCCACACTATGTCCAATAATTAGTTTTTAATCTAAAATAATCTGGCCTGTTGTAATTATGTCCACCCCTAGCTGTGATGTAGTTTGAAACTACAGTGCCACTATAGTCTTACATAGCCAGACCTATCTCCAAAGTGCTGTGTTGAGTTAAAATTATGATAATAAATTATGATACATTTTAGTTCAAACTATTAACGATGAGTCACTATCTTATCATTTGAGGTAGTTAGAATTTCCATGTTTTACAAACTTTTCACTCATTATTTCCAGGTTTGTTTTTAGTTTTTGTTAAAGAATAGCAAAACCCATATGTCCATTCCAACACTTTTGTACTGTGAGGTATAATTAAAATTGCACCCTCAAGGGACTACCAGTGAGGCTTTATCATGAGCCTCAATGTGCTGAACAATGAGATAAAATAGCCTATAAAACTTCATAGAGCTGCAGACTTGATAATTCTCATTATGAATTCGATATTTATAATTTATAGTGACTTTTTGTTGACATGATAGGCATTAACATGTAATGTAATGTAATCCCGCTGTAGGCTATATCACAACATATTTGGTAAGTAAATCAAGGAAGAACTAATGTGTAGTCATTTTGAGTCTCCTCATGAGTGCCAGGATGTAATATGGTTTAACCATTATCTGTTATCTTATGTATTTCTACAGTTACGGACGAGTATATGCTGCCGACCCCTACAACCACACACTCACTCCAGCAGCCACATACAGCGTTGGTGCCATGGTAAGACTATCATGCCTGCGACGCATCTCTGTTCTACATTCCTGGTCCTCTTCAGACCATGCATCAATCCACTTTCTTATCTGCAAAGTATCTAAAATCTAACTTTTTACTTTTTTAATTTCCAAAAATGTGCCTCCAAGATACACATTGCGTGTCTTGCATGTCACATGCTTGTACATTGTTTAGAGCTACACTTGGTGCACAAGCTTGAGTGGAGTGAGACTAACTGACCAATCCTCACAGCATATGGTGTGGTTAAGTAGGGCGATGGCAACATAAGCCTGATAATTAACTACAGCAACTGAGTTTTAGTGGCCATATTTATATTATAATATTAAAAAGTATAAAAAGATTTATGATCATGATAGGTAGTCCTAAGTAGCCCTGTTATATGCCAAGATAACCAACATATTTTAACTAAAATAATTAAATGAAAGTCTTACCTCAATGCAGTTCTATGGGATGCTTCACCTTGGTATTGTTGGCATGGTAGGCCTTAACAAATTGTCATTAAGGTGGAACTAACAAAGTAGCCCATAAGGCCTTCAAAGGGGTTAATCATCCTCGCAGTTGGTGGTCTGTGAAGGGAAATCATTTTGCCTTGTATCCGTGATCTCATTGTTTTTGTCACTACTCAAAACTCATGACCATAGGTGAGATTTGGATTGGATGATGAATTCAGAATCAGAAAAGAGTTTATTGCCACAATAATTACCCTACTTGGTGCCTACCTGCCTTGGTGATGATTGGTTCATATATACACAAACAAACATATTAAACATTAATAAGAACAAACAATCAATACAGAAACAGAGACAAATATATACAAAATAACTGTTTATGCAGTTTAAGCACTGTGTAAAATGGGCAGATGCATAGTCCAGGATGGAGGTTAGTGCAAAGTGTAGTGACTAGGGGTGAGGGGTTGAGTGTCAGTGACAGAGGGGGACCGAAGCCTTGTTGGTGAGGCTGACTGCAGAGGTGGAAGAAACTGTTTTTAAGGCGTAAGGTTTTGGTCCTGATGGACCACAGCCTCCTGCCAGAGGGGAGAGGTTCAAACAGTTTGTGTCCGGGGTGTGAGAGCAACCTGCCTCTGCGTCCTGGAGGCCAACAGGTCCTGGAGAAACGGCAGATTGCAGCCAATCACCTTTTGAGCAGAGCGGATGATACGCTGCACTCTGCCTCAATGATGGACTCAGTGATGGCAGTGTAGAAGTGAACCATCATTGTCTTTGACAAGTTGAACTTCTTCAGCTGCTGCAGGAAGTACATCCTCTGCTGGGCTTTTTTGATGAGAGAGCTAATGTTCAGCTTTCACTTGAGGTCCTGGGAGATGATGGAGCCCAGGAAGCGAAAGGACACAATGTTGACTGTGGAGTCACCCAGGATGATGGGGGCAGGTGGGGATGTGTCCTTCCTAAAGTCCACAACCATCTCCACTGTCTTCAGAGAGTTTAGCTCCAGGTTATTCTGACTGCACCAGGTCACCAGGTGGTCAATCGTCCTCCTGTAGGGTGGCTCATCCCCACCAGAGATGAGTCCAATGAGTGTAGTGTCATCCGCGAACTTCAGGAGCTTGACAGACTGGTGACTGGAGGTGCAGCTGTTGGTGTACAGGGAGAAGAGCAGAGGGGAAAGGACGCAGCCTTGAGGGGAACCGGTGCTGATGGTCAGAGTTTTTCCCCAGCTTCACAAGCTGCTTCCGGTCAGATAGGAAGTTTGTGATCCACCTGCAGGTGGAGTCCGGCACGTGCAGCTGGGACAGCTTGTCCTGCAGCAGAGTGGGGAGGATGGTGTTGAAGGCAGAGCTGAAGTCCACAAACAGGATCCTGGCGTAAGTTCCTGAGGAGTCCAGGTGCCGGAGGATGAAATGAAGAGCCATGTTGACTGCATCGTTTACAGACCTGTTGGCTCTATAGGCGAACTGCAGAGGGTCCAGGAGGGGATTGGTGAGGGTTTTGAGATGAGCCAGAACAAGGCGCTCAAAAGACTTGATAACCACAGTGGTTAGTGTGACGGATCCAAAACATTCTCCTCTCTGGTTGAACATTTAATAAACTGTATTTGGGGAGTTCATGGAGGGATTACCTTTGTTGAAGCCACCTAGGACAATAACAAGGGAGTCCGGGTTATTCCGCTCCACACACAGTATCTGGTCTGCAAGTTTGCGAGCTTCACCTTCAAGCTGAGCTCCCTCTTCACCACAGCAGTGCGGTACAGCCTCTGCAGTAATTGTGTTTCATCTAACCATCACTCGTGAACAAGACTCCAAGATACTTAGGCCCCTTTTGCACTGCAATCCTAATCTCATACCTCAAGGAGCTGTATGTGAGAATGCAAATGCCCGAATCAGTTGGACTGGACATTAGACTGATTTTACCCTGCCAGCTACCAAGTACATAGTCTGTGTAATGTCTGATTGAGTCCATGTGTGAATAGAGCAGCTCATTGTCTGAAGAATTTTACAGGTGGTGTTTCATGCGGCTGGCATGAAACCGGAAGAGAACAATCATCTGAGGATGAATAAGAAGGGTAATTTACACGAAGACGCCAACAAAAATGTCTAACTGGAGAGACTATGACATCCGAAAACTTCTGTCAGTAAGGTCCGTCAAAGAAATTCAAAGAACGGCAAGAAACTCTGTTGTTTAACCAAATTACAAACCAACTGTTACCGCTGTGTAATCCACTTCATGTTCTACCTGCTGCTCGCTCTACCCAGGCACCACACCTCGCCTAAAGAGTGAAAGAGAGAGAGTGAAAACACATCTGACACTTGCAATCTCCTGTTGTGGGCTACATGTGTGAAGGGGAAACTCTGGAGAATGTCCGGACTTGATTCTTCATTGTCCGGAGTTCATATTAGAAAACGGCTTTAAAGTCCTTCACTTAGTTTTGCACCGGAGGTTGTGGACTGATGAACTACACTCTCTGCAAAATGTAAAGATCCAATCCTGAGGTCATCATTTTGGACACTCTCCGTCCATTCTGTCCATGAAAATCTCCAGCAGAATTGGTACAACCCTGGAAGAGTCCAATGGCCATGGGGAATGTGCTTGAATTGTTTCCGAAAATATGGACACAACGTTAAATAAGACATGCAGCTCATACTCCTGAAGCACTCCCTACAAGACACCCTGGGCGACATAGCCTTTTTCAAGGCTGTAGCATTGTAGCACAGGTAGACTAGACTAGGCAAACTCCCCTCCAGTATCCTGACAATAAACAGCTGGTCCACTGTTCCACGACCAGGATGGAATTCACATCGCTCCTTCTAAAACTGAGATTTGACTAAGGCCACTTTACTACTTTCAATCAAGCTCTATGACTTTCTAAAAGTAAATGACCCATTGGCCTGTGCCCAGAAGGCTTGTTTAGGTAATCCATCTTTTAAGCCCAATTTATGGTCCGGCGTTAAATCTACACCATAGGTACACACGTAGGTACGTGTAGATTGGACCCTACACTGTAGCCTGACGTGCACTTCTCAAAAAATTAAACTACACGTCTCGGCTACGCAGACCGCAACAACTGTGACTGGTCCGCTTGGCAGTGGCTTGGTAGTGTCGCATTTCTCCCTGATTTCTGGGTTCTCCTTCTCCGTAAACAACATGAAAAGGAAAGTGTTAACTTTTCCTGCTACAGCTTTCCGACCATCAGAAAGCACAGGAAGTCACTATGTTTCTCCGTCTAAGCCTCCAGAGTCGTACAATTCCAGTATTGAATCTGTTTATCAAACCAGTATCACCTCAAGTCCCGTTAACATTTGCAAGTTATAAAAGACACCTGCAATCACCTGGTGTTAGCTGAGAATGTAAAATGAGTATGGAGTGGCATTTCTGTAGCAGGTACACAGCATAAAATATTAAATGTTTATTAAGTATAAATTCTCTCTTTGCAATAATTCAATTACATTTTATTTAGAGCGTAAAATCATAACAAGAGTTATCTCAGGATACTTTACAGTTAGAGTAGGTCTAGACCACACCCAAGAGCAAGCATTTGGTGCGACCATGGCAGGGAAATGTAAACTTCCTGTAAACAAACTGCATAATGCCAAGCACTTTGATAATTAGCACTCATGACTCGAACCCATGTAGTCAAAAAAATTAACAAATATACTAAAACCAAATAATGTATCAGACTAACAATTATCAAATATTCATTATTAAAAGAATGCTGATTTGGATCGGGAGCAAAATAACAGGATTGGGACGCCCCTTTTTCTGACGGAAGGACCCCTTGGCCTGTGCCTGGTATGCCAATTTGTAGCGCTGTGCTTTGGTCTTTGCCTGATTATTCTACCTACCCTATTTTTAAGAGACCATTGACTGTACATAGATAAAAACATTACAAGAGAGACAAAGTCGTCAGTGCAGGTACTCCTTTCAGGTTGCATACTGCTCCAACAACCTTTACCAATAAGATAACGCAGCCTTTATATAGCAAAAAAAACTGCAAAGGCCTCGCCACACCACTTGCTACTGCTCTTTAAGCTCATATCTTCCATGATCCTAAAAAAATGATTGATCATGCTTTTTTTAAATGAGTCTTTTGGTTCATACGCTAGAAACAATTACATTGTTAGCTATATATTTAATTCCACCAACTGCACTCCCCAATCTCCACACGCTTCATCTCCTCCATACTGTCCCCCTCCCCCACCCCATTCTCTTCTTCAGTTGCTGTGCATAAGCTTTTCTGCAGCGCTGACATCTCCTCACTTAAACTTAATTGAATTTGTCTGTGCTGCTAACGGCAGTCCAAATGACACATTAATCCCGCCTGTAAAAGGTGATGAATGTCTTCATGCCTTGGCAGCCCAGTCCATGTTAGTTATTATATTTCTAATTTGGTGGATACCACCTCACCCCGCACTCACTGGTAATGAAATAATTAGTCATTTTGATAATTAAATCCCTTGTGATGCCGCAGCCGCAGGGAGGAAGCGAGAAAGGAAAGGAGTGAACAAGAAAGCTGTGTGGGCTGGAGGGAAAGATTTCCAAACTTACTGGTTAGCTACAATCAACACCCTCCAAACTGAACAACTGTTTGCAAACAAAAGAAAATTACTTTCTTCAAATAAGGTTTAAAGTGTCAGTCAAGTGTCAAATACAATATGCCACACCTAGCATTTTAAACACTTCTACTGCCTTCCATATGCTGCTGTACAAGCTAAAAACATTTATTTTTTAATTTAGGTTATATTTCTTAGTCTTGGCCATTATTTCTATTGTTATGATATTGTACATGTCTACATCGCCGACAATACATATGAAATGTGCCACAAATTAGTTAAGCCTTTCTATTGAAGCCCTTTGCTAATGTTAAATTAGGTTTGAGCTATCACTAGGCCCTGCAGTATTAAGCTTTCCCAATTCCCTTATTTGATCGCCAGCAGGTAATCACATACAGGAAGACCACACAAAATAAACACATTTCAAAATTTAACAGCCAGGTTTATGGTGATTTATGGTGAGTGTTGACTTCTCACAGCGAGACACGCGATCAGGCACATGGAGAGAGAGACCGACGGATGGACAGAGAGACACACACACACACAGCCACATATAGGCTACAGTTACCACAGTTTCCCCTTGTCTCTATCGGAGATAGAGAGAGAGCGAGCGAGAGAGAGAGAGAGAGAGAGAGAGAGAGAGACGTGATGAAAGGCCAGGCGCACGATCAGGCACGTATCTATGCTACGCGACACTTGCGCGTGCCGTGTTTTCCAGCTGTTAGTTGTTAAAATAATTAAGGGTCTTCACAGGGTGTTTTAAAAATGAACTGGATGCTCTAGTCATCCACTTCCTGCTTGGCCTATGCAAACCAAGGTTATAATCGTTAACAAAAACAAACAAAATAACGATAACTAGGAGGGGAAAAACATTGTCGTTAACTAAAATAAAAATAAAAACGAGGCATTACAAGAAAAAGATAACTAACTAAAACTGTAATGTTTGTTTGCAAAACTAACTAAAAAAAAAAAAATAATCGAGTAAATCTCCTTAGTTTTCATCTTTGTCAACGTCTTTCATAGGGCAAATGACATTATATCTTTCTGAGTTGACATTTCCGACCATAGACCTGTTTTATACAGTCTATGCCATAGTTTCGGACTGGGAACCCAGAAATTCCGACATTCCATGTCCAATTGAACACAACATAGTCCGTGCCCCTCGCCTGGCATCATGGCGGTACCGAAAGTCAGAAGAAAGCGGCAGAGTCCTATTTGATTATGACTGTGTCAGATAAAACCAAGTGCCTTGCAGTGGAAGGTGGTAAAATATGTGTATAATTTATTAAAGGGAAAAATCCCACGAATTTGAAAGTACATTTGAGAAGCGCGCAGGAGGAGGCTAACCTAGCTTACCTTAACAAGGTAAAGGAGAACGCAAAGCCCCCCTCCCCCGAAACAGAAGATAACCCTGGTACAGGGCATGGATGTATGGGTACAGGGCCAGGCAGCATGACGGAGACAACTGTAGGACAGAGAATGGTTACACTTTACTTGAAGGTATCTACATAAGAGTGACATGACACTGTCATGAACGTGTCATAAACATTATAAACAAGTCATAAACGTTTATGACATAACGCTTCTGTCATGAAGTGTCATTCGGTTTTTGTCATGACAAGTTGGGGTTAGAGTTAGAGTTAGAGTTAGAGTTAGGGTTCATGTGTCATGACTGTGTCATGTGTCCATGACAGTGTCATGTCACTCTTATGTAAATACCTAAAGTGTTACCCAGAGAACACTACAGGAGGGCTTTCGACCCGATAGCTCCTCGTTAGTAAATACGCAGGAATACCAAAAGCGGGAGGAAGCGTGGGTTAATATATGTATTGATACTGGGGTGTCTACACAACTGTGTGAGTTGATTGACTTCAAAAAGTTTGCCACTTTACTCGACCAAAGTTCAAGCTCAGTGGAATTTAGGGGTTAGTGACAGCTGATCAGGCTGCTGCACAACATCACTACAGTTTTCTACCGAAGTGAACTGACATACAACAGAATCAACTAAGTTTTAGATGTTATTTATTTTCTGATTAACGATGTGGTTAAAAATTGTGGATCTGTATTAACTGTAGGTCTGTGCAGATGCCTGTCAACAGGGGAAACATGCAGAGAGACTTAAAAAAAAGAAAGGTCTAATTTCTCCTAAAACGTGTGTCCTCGTTTCGTCTCTCCTCACATATTTTCCTGCATATCACCTCGTGTCTTCAGTGGGAGGGACTAAGTTGCAGAGAATAGAGGGAGGGAAACCTGGACGCATTAAAGGTAATTGGGATGTACCCTCTGTTTTTTCTAGTTCCACCAGTCTTACAATAGCTACTAATTAGCCTATCCTTTTGGTATCAAAAACCTTTCCACACCATCCTCTGACCTAATGCACCTTAACTGTCCCTGAATCCAACCCTTACCCAAGCAAAGGGCCTAACCAGACTATGTAACGACATTGCAACTGCTACAATAGCTGGCCCAACTGGCTTGGTGGGAAGTTTAATCTAAATGTCATGGCCTGCTCAGTAGTCTAGCGGCTCTATCCACCATATACTTCATGTCTAGTTCCACTAATCTTACAAATATCCACTAAATGAGCATCCTCTGGTATCAGAAACGTTGTTACATGTACCCTGTGCCTTGAAATGTCTTACCAAAGAAAAGAACATGGTTTCAATATGAATTTGTTTGTGAGTGTAAGAGTGCAGGCAAATCTATAGGGTCATCAAGTGGGCGCAACTGGTGGTTTGTTGAGTTGGGTCCTCGGCACTGAGAAGCCTCAACAGTGTGTGTTCCAGCTTGACAGAACCACCTGCACCGACACCCCTCCTAAGCAAGAAAACACTGTTTGGCTTAACATCTGTCTCTAAGACACATGCTACCTGTGCTAGCATAAGGCCTCTCCATGTCAGTCATCGAAGCACCCTTACCATCAAATGATGGGACATAGCCAACATTACCACGCAACCAATCAAAGTCGAGGTTATTATTGCCTACATTGTTAGATTGGGAAACCTTTGGGGCTCTCCTAAATATGGACAGATTTTCTAGATTAATACAGTGCAGATGAAAATGTTCTAAAAGTAGGAGCAAACATGTATCACTGAGAATGTTTGGCCAGTTAGAACTCCACTCCTACTCAGAAAAGCTTGATAAATAGCTTGGTAAAAAAAGATTCATAAATGCAGTTTCATCTGGACACACACAACTTTCAACTGCAAATTTCACTGAAACAAACCAAGCACATTTTAAAATATATCTAAAACGAATGTTGCTAAAATCTCCATCTCCACCCAGTGAAAACCAGCATGATCCATCCACAAGATTTAGCTCATCCTGGTTCGCATTCTGCTTAAATCCACCTTTGGACTTGATTTCTTTGATTCATCTTTTACTCCACTTTTTCATGGTTGTATTGACTGGATTTTTTTCATATAGCAGTTGGCATGTACCCCTGGCATGAAGCGTCTCGCTGTGCTTGCTGCATGACGGTTGCTCCGGTCATTGGTCTTTTCATCCCCCATGGGTTTGCACCGGAATAACGGTAATGTTGAATCTCTAGTTGTAGTTTGTGCAGGACTAAGGGGGGCTAACGAGGGTTTGTGTGTGTGTGTGTGTGTGTGTGTGTGTGTGTGTGTGTGTGTGTGTGTGTGTGTGTGTGTGTGTGTGTGTGTGTGTGTGTGTTTCTATGAATATGGATGTGTGTTTGTGCATTATCTTGTATGTGTATGTGCCTGTGTGTGCTTGTGTGTGTGTGTGTTTCTATGAATATGGATGTGTGTTTGTGCATTATCCTGTGTGTGTGTGTGTGTGTGTGTGTGTGTGTGTGTGTGTGTTTGTGTGTTTGTGTGTTTGTGTGTGTGTGTGTGTGTGTGTGTGTGTGTGTGTGTGTGTGTGTGTGTGTGTGTGTGTGTGTGTGTGTGTGTGTGTGTGTGTGTGTGTTTCAGAACGCGTTCACCCCACTGACAGATGCGAAAACTCGGAGCCATGCCGACGACGTGGGGCTAGTGCTGTCCTCTCTCCAGGCTAGTATATACCGGGGAGGCTACAGCCGCTTTGCACCCTATTAGCAACACCTCCAACCTATACTCAACCTTCCAACAGGACAGAAAGAAAGTGTATGTGCGAGCGAGTGTGTGAGCGAATGAAAACAACAGAGAGAATGAGTTATCCGAGGAGAGACGTTACTGAGGCCTGGGTATTGCAATACATGCAGTTTGTGGATCATTTCAGCATCTCCTAAGAGAGAAGTACAGAAAAACAAAAGAATACAATGACAGCTGATATTTTTCATCTTATACCTCAGATATTTTGTGCTGTGTATTTTGATATTGTGGGTTTTTAATTTCTAAAGATTTAAACCTAGATTATCAGCTGTAGAGGTTTTTCCATGGTACTAATAGAGAGCTGCTAGAGTAATGATTAGGACACAAATGAAATATTTATCAGATTTCAAATTGTTAGGGCTTGTATAGAACTCCAACCCTGTAAGATAGGTCATAGTCACACTTTGGGGTTTTTATGTTTTGTAAGAGTGTTAAAGTGACTATGCTAGTCAGTGTTGTTGTTTTTCTTGTCTCAGCTTCCTTTGGCACTTCCTCTGTCTGTTTAGCAATGATAGCTTTTTTTGTTTTCCCTTTGGTTTGGGAGGAAGTAAAGAAGCCGTGGGAAACATGAAGATAGTCTCTGAACCTGAAGAGAAGCTGAGAACAGCAATTATTGCTATTCCTCAACAATCATCTTGAGATGTCAACTTTAGTTTTTCTTACCTTGAGAACAAGCTGTTTACTTGTGACTGAAACTTTACTATTATATGTTTATAGTTATTTCGCCAAACCAAGATAATACTTCTTTCCCAAGACAAAATCCTATGTAGTGTCTGCATATTCATGAAAACTGCATGTATTGTAGCCCAACTGCATTGAGTGCAACATGTGGTTTTCTTGTTTTTGTTTTGTAACATATAAAATAGCAGTGCATACAAAAAGAAATACAATGTTCATATAAGTTTGACTTTGTATCTCATAATTACAAAATCCCATCTCTGTTTCAAACATAAGCATTATCCACCAAACATTCAATGTCTAAAGACATTCTTTTTGGGTTAAATCCGATTGGCCCGTCGTTCATGTTGTTTAGCCTGGAAATAGATGTTGGAAAGTCAACTATGATTAGTCTGTCTGGTTTGGTCTGAATATAGGATGGCAACAACTTGGGACCAAGCTGTTTCTATAGCAGTGCAATCTAATGAAACCGCTAGTCGCGTAACTTTGATATTTTTTAACCTGAACCCTATTTTACTATGTTTTTTTATGTCTAAGTGACTAGTGGGAACAGCATTTTTTTTAAATTGGTCCAGTATTAAGCAAGACCACTGCAATCGGCAGCGGCGAAACAAGCTACAATGTAACGTTAATGGGCAATTGCGCACCTTCAATTTCTGTCAACTAAAAGTGTTGTTTTTGCCACTGACATGCTCTAAGTGGCTGACAACATTATGAAAATGATTCCTACAGAGGTAGACCTTTTCGTTAAAGAGTAAGGTCCTTTTTGTTTAACATGAAACAACCCCAAAATCACTATCGCTTTAACAGACTCCATTTAAGTAAACAGTAATTTTGTCATGGTAACACACACTTTATTCAAAGTCATCAGAACTATTAAAACTATCAAAAGCCGTCTTGGTTCGTCTTCCCACTGTTCCAACCATCACCACTCTGGTTTGGTTGAAATAACCCCTTAATTCACCCATTTACATGTGGAAATATGCTGGCTCTATATACGCTAAAAGTACAGATTATTTAAATGGAGTCTGGTAAGTTTGGACGATTTCTGAGCTGTTCCTGGTTAAACAAAAACAATCTTACTCTTTAACAAAAAGGTCTATCTCTGTTGGAATCCTTTGCATAATGTTGTCGGACAATTATAACAATCTGAGCCCGTCAGTGGCAAAAACAGAACATTTTGTGGACGGAAATTGGCGGTGAACATTTGCTATAGGGTTACATTGCAGCTCGGTTCACAGCTGCGGTTGCAGCGTTCTCGCTCAATACTGGACCAATTACAGAGATCTTTGTTCACATTAGTCATTTAGACACCACTGAGTGTAGAAAAATGCCTAAATTACCCTTAAACATTTTACTGCACAACTATTACACTCCACACATCCAACACACTCACACAACACACTCCAACAGCAAAATGTAGCTGTTGACCTTATGCAAAACCTCAATGTGCCCCTTTAACTGACACAATTAGCACAGCAACTCACAACATCAGTTCATATGGCTAAGTTGATTAGACAGTCCAACAATAATTACTGAAAGTGAACATCTCGTAATTATAAGATACTAAGTCATAACTACAAGATGAGGTCTCCAGTTTTTTTTATCCTTTGGTGAATGCAATGTGTTTTCTTGTTTGATGTTTCTATAGTTATGACAAAAATGCAACAAGTTTCTCTAATAAGGGCATTTCTGCTTTTTCATAAGTTATCTTGAGGTAATGGGGTAATTAAGTCACAATCGCTTTATAAAAAAAATACAACTACAGCAAGTATTAGCAGTCACAGCTGTTCTGAGCTTCCTGAGATAGTCAACGTGTAGTTTAGTTTACTTTGTAGGGAGAGAATGGTGTGAGTCAGCACCTTATTCAGCCTGTATGTTTATTGACTGAATAATGTGGTAATGTCTTATGTCACTTCAAGCCAAAGCTTCTGAAGGACATATCAGGCGTGTTAATGTGTATAGTAAAGATTCTACATAGATATTAGATGAGAAAAAAAAAAAAAAAGAATTGCCATGGCAACCAAACTGTTCAACCATTTCATTGCATTGTCCATATGCTGTGATATGAAAAACATTAGGGCCACATGAATCAAAAAAAAAAAAAAAAAAAGATTTGGTAATATGACTTGCAGAATTCTAAGGAAAAAGTCAGGATCCTGGGGAAGAAAGTCAAACTTTATCATAGAATTCAAACATAGGATCCCAAGATGAACTGTTGTGTGGCACTTATCCTCTTCCATACTGAGTAGTGTTGGCATCCAGAAGTAGATGTTTTTTATATAAACTTCCAATATATTCATTGGTATAATTGATGATTTTTATATTACAGGAGAGATTTAAAAAAATATATATATATAGCAGTGGCTAAAGCCACTGTGTCTATTTTATCTCTTGTTTTGCCTTGTTTTTTGTTAATTTTTTTTCATTATTAAAATTGAAGGGGGGTAAAGTACAGTATAATAATCCAACAATGTATTATATTTGAACTGTGCAGTGAAGATGTTCTCTTATATGAAATACACAATAGTATAATGTTTTAGATTTAGAAGAGTTGTTAGGGCGAGCTATCTCATTTTCTATCAAATCATATTCTGATTTTTATTAACTCTTTACAAATAATGTAATCACAATGTAGATACTCTCATTCATCAATATTTTTTGTCAACTGTACCATTTTGCACATGCAACTTGTCATTTTCACATAAAACCTTAGACATATCAGTGCTGTAGTTGTAATTTTTTTAAAAACTTTTTTTATATCAGTTCTGTATTTTCTGATTCCTTCTCTTTTACTCTCATGTCCTTCTTAATGTAACATCCTTTCTGTTATTTTGAACCTTTACTAAAATTAACTGTTTGAATATTATAATGCTAAATAAATATGAGAAATAAATGATTTGTGAACAGGCTAATCTACAGTATGATGTAAATAGAAATTAATGGAATAAATTTTGCAGTGTATTTGAAAAGCACTACATGGGCAACAGGAGCTCTGCTATGGCTGCATTGCAAGCCAGCCTACGGGCCGCTTCCTGTGCCACATTCTGTTTACAGCTAATCCCAATTAGTGGTGTTGTTACATATCTCCCTTTTTTGTATTTATAACTAATTAGATAGGGACAACTCTCAGATGCATCACATTAAAAAAAAAGGCAGCAGTAAGAGCTCTGGGGCCGCTCTGTGTCCGTGTGTGTCCATCAGAAACTGGACAACTCGTAGTCCTCACTATGCTGAATGTCTGACTCCGCAACTACTTTATACAAGCTCTGCTTCCAGTAGGTGTTGTGGTTCAAAACAAGGCTTCCTACCTAGTCATTGTATGTGCATGTAGTATGGTTCTTCCACAAATCAATAACCATCAATAAAGTTTTGTTTTCTCAAGATGTTCTCGTCTGCTTCCTCTTTTGAAAGCTTTGAAGTGAAGAGATCCTCGAGGACATAATAGCAAAATAACCAGATTGCATTTAGTCTAGTCCATTGTCCAGGATAAACCCTGACATCTAGAGTGTGGCTCACGTGCCAGATGTGGTGGGGTGTGGTGTATTTGGCCTTCTGCATAACTCTTCTGCAAATATGAGCTACTGTATGAGAGCTGCAATGAAGGTTGGGGTTGAGTTTTATGGTGGTGCTGTATTGGTAACTTAAGTACAAAAACATGAATCAATGTTGACTGTGCATGTGTGTGCATAGGAACCTACCTACTAGCGGGCGGACAGTTCTTGTGCCTACTATATAATTGAATCCTGCCTCTAACGCAGTGTCAGTGAGAGCTTGTGAACTCCGATCAAACTGTCAAACTAGGCAGCGGTCACATTTGAACCAAGATTCTGTTACTGCATTGCTATTTTTTCACCTCAAATGTTTTCAGAAATATGTTGTAGGTAGCTTTCACACCTATAGTTTGGTAGACTTGGTGCAGTTCGGGGGTGAAGTTGTAACATTGTTGCATTTTTCATTTGTTTCGGTTTGCGTTCACACTGCACTTTGTCAAACACCAAACATTGTAAACAAATGTCACATGTGGACTATGACACTGCATTAACAGTATTTATTTATAAACGTGCAATAACAGTATCTATTTTTTCGTGCAATAACGTTTTTTTATATGCTGCCATTCAATGTATGCAATATTAATATTTATGCTGCCTTCAAACACCTTTTTTGTGCATCATATTTTAATGTTAAAATAACACTGTAGCATTTGTATATATATATATACATATATATATATATACAGTATATATATATTTATTATTATGTTAAAGCAGTATTTATGAGCCAGTAGAACAAAATTTCGTTCATATGTGCACTCTGTATGTACAGTTGAATAACAATAAAAAGCTATCTATCTATCTATATATCTATCTATCTATCTATCTACACGGTCGAAAACAGTCGTTGGTCTATTGGACAGAATATCCGAGTGGAAACTGGCTGACACTTGTGGTCTCAGAAATAATGGAACAACACCAAATTTGTAACATCCTGGGTTTTCTGGTGGTGCTGTTGTGTTTCTAATATTTTAGAAGAAGGCCAACAATATCAGAAGCTCACAAGACAGTGAGTGAAGGAGAGGGTGGGCCACCCTAAACCAACTGGACTATCCAACAAAGCGCTTCAGGGTTCGGTTAAAACGGACCAATCTGCTCAGGTGTGAAATCAATTTTAGTATACTGTTTAGCTGTAAAATAAGGAAGTTTGATCCGGCCGGTAAGCTGGGTGGCGGTGCTTGGTTTTGGCTCAATTTGGTCACAAACTTTTTCATTTTGACCAAGTCGAGCCAAAACCAATTACCGTCTACCAGCCGGAGCAAACTTTCTAATTTTTTCAGCGAAACAGTACACTAAAATTTGTTTCTGAAAACATTTGAGGCGAGAAATAGACAATGCAGTAACAGAATCCTTTTCATGGGATTTGTTGACATTAAGAAAAATATAGAACATCAGTAGGTGTATCCTTTAACAGCTAATTTAAAAGACACATGTTGTCTAATGTCAGCATTCAGTGCCTTTTGAGGAAATATTGTGACTTCATATTAGGTGTGTGTTTAGGTGTGAGTGTGGAGGTCCAGGTGGTGGATGGTTAAGAAAAATGGTCACCCATATGACACATGGCAGTCTTCACATGCTGTCTCAAACACTTTTTTTTTTTGAACCAACTAGTCTTTGTATCCTAGCCTGAACTACATCTTACCCACAGAGCTGTAGCTGCCGCTGAGCACTGGACCTCATGTCCTCAGTATTTTGTTCCAGGCAACGTGATATCATGACTTTGCGTAAATATACACGCCACTTTCTAAAGCCACGTGGCGTGTTATTGCGTAAACATACACGCCACTTTCTAAAGCCAACTGGCGTGTTATCTCTACGCATTTTGAGCGCCGCATACAGCGGACAGGTTGGATTTAGGAAAAGATGAACCGGTTGGGTTTAGTAAAAGAAGGAAGCTACGGTTGGGTTAAGGAAACGTGACACTCGGGACACGAAGGAAACGTGACACACGGGACACGATCCCCGGTCTCCTTGGTGAAAGTTCTGTGTTATTTATCCATCTTCCACCCCGACCAACCTCCCTACGTGGATTTTCACCCTTTCATACCACTCGCTACGGCGTAAATTCACACGCAATCGCAAGGTAATGTAAGTCAATGGAGGCCAAATGGCGTTGATAAACTCGCTAAAAAGTGAGTATGCGTCTTGATAACACGCCAAAATGGCATGTGAATTGGCGTGTCATACATACGCCACCTAATGAGATCAGTGTGTTCCAGGAATGTTTCTTTTTTTAAGGAATGAAGAGTGACCTTATCTTCTATTGAGGCTGGAGAAATGTACATGGACTATGAATTCATTTTCTTGTATAAGTGAGATGCTTAAAGTTCTTTTCAATGTGAATTTATGTTTGTGATGATGCTAAGATCAGAATGAAACCTCCGTTTTTAAATAACTGAGGTTGTAATTAAAACTCATTGATTTAGTGTTGATGTCACGTCAGTTTTGATACATTTTACACTCCACATTAGACTGTGTGGATAAATTTGTTCATGTTAAATGTTTTCACGTCTTTGAAGGTTAGAGTTAGGCTATGTTATATATGGTATAAATAAAAAGCTCATAAATAAATGTGTATCTATGTAGCTGCTTTTCAATACATTTACTGAGCAAATGTTTTCCTAACCTGCAGTACACCATCAGACGAAATGAAGGAGGGACACCAGCCATTATTCATCATTTCACCTCGTTGGAAGTGAAGTACTTTGGGATCAAGTGAAATATGCATGTCATCCCTGCTTCCTAATTGAAGCAAAGAGAAGAATTACTCTCCGTCTGAATTTGATTAGTGTCATTAGAAAAATTTAGCCAGGGGGTTAGGCAGAAAGATAAGCAATATAAATGTTTAAACTTGATGTAGGGTTGGCATTACCGAAGGTAATTATGTCTCGCTAGCGCAGAAACAGGTGATCAATAATTAATGCATAGCAGGTCACGTGATGGAGATATAATTTAAACTGCTTTTTAATTGTGCAATTCAGGATAAAAATATTGAGAGAGAAAGAGAGAGTTTTTATTCAATTCCTCCTCTCTGATAAGAGACGCAGGCACTGAGCATCTCTGGAATTTAACTTTATTAGATTTTCTCATACATCTACACTACAACATCAACTATATAATGAGTGAGTGTGTGTGTGTGTGTGTGTGTGTGTATATATATATATGTGTGTGTGCGTGCGTGCGTGTTATTACACTGCAGCATTGTCAGACATGGTCTTTCTGTAATGACCCACACCAACATGGTGTGCAGACTTTATAAAATGATCAAACTGAACATTTTTATTTTTAGTATGAATAATCCATAAATAGTGTTACACTGGCCATATGATATTGTACCATATTGTGATATTATATTGTGTTAATAGCCACTGATATGACCAGATATATTAAAATATACAGTAAGGCTTTATTTCACAGGCTCCTGTAATTTTTTAATGGAATAGAAGGGGCGAGTTTTGTTATAAGATAGACATAAAACAAGATCCTTTAATTCTAGTAATTATGAAATAACTATGAAATGTGTTTTAAAATAGTCATAAACTGCACTCTAAAAGTACTGTAATTAATAGCAAGTAGAAATAAACAGTGTTGGGCAAGTTACTTCCAAAATGTAATACATTATAGATTACTAGTTACTGTCATTTAAGAGTAATTAGTTATATTACAATATTACTGTCTCTGAATTGTAACACTACTTTTGCATTACTTTTGTGTTACTTTCACCAAAATGACAGCGGAAGTTTGACTGGCAGGTAGCTTGTGAATTTCACCACCGGATCACCGTGCCGTCACCTGTTGGGACACAGATGTTGTCCGTACCGTCTCTGGTTCTGCCTCTGACCACGGGAACAGTGACGGGACAGCACCTCGCTTCAAACATGTCCATGTCGCAAATGTATTTGTCGCTGCAGTCATCTCAACCATCAAATACAGCAACAGGAAATAATACTCACAATCTTTTTTTTTTCCTGTGAAGAAATGTTTCACGGTGTTGGTGAATTCTTAAGAAAAAAAAAAAAAACACCACTAAATGTTGTGTTAAAATACGCTGTAAGTTGCGTTACTGAGATTGTAACGGGTATAATATTACCGAAATGTAATTAGTAATGCGTTATATTACTGCGTTACAGAAAAAAAGGAATACATTACTGTAATTGCGTTACTTTTGTAACGCGTTACTCCCAACACTGGAAATAAATAATTACTTGAGTAATGTAAAGTATCAAACTATACTAAGAGAAAAGAAATTAGTAAATTAATCGGTAAACAATGAATCAACTATTTAACTCCATAAATAGGCTTCCTCAGGTAAAGGTGGACATGTACCTGCCACATCAAACTGTGACATCACATCATCACCTCCTGATGTTAATTAAAGACAAAATCCCCAGAGTTTTCATCTCTTGTATGACAACAAAAACCCAATCTTAACCCAAACTTCTTATTTGTCACATACAACTAAACTAAACAGCACATGAACATATAATGGAAGTGAATGTGGCTCTTTAACATACTTGCAATTTTACAATTACAATGTTTTTATTAACTTTTCATTGCAATTACAATTTTCAACAACAATACATTTTCCTTTAGCCTCAAACGAAGGTCAGGTATATTACTGTTGTATTTATTCAATTTAACAGTTGTGTATGTCAGCCATTTATATTGAAGTAGCTTTAAATTAGTTTGCTGTTTTTCCCTGAGATGTGTCACAAGTTTTCTTGCAATCGTTTTCTGAATTGTCTTCTTTTAAGTCCGCCCTCCATCTCTCAGGTCTAGCTATCGATGTTTCTTTAGAGCAAGAAGCAAGCCAGTTATATATTAATGAAATCAAACCTGTCTCATTGCAATTGTTTGTTATAATTTCTTCTAAGGACGAGAATGCAGGAATCCTGACTGATTGGTTTTGCATAGAAGATATAAAGTTACTCACTTGGAGATATTTATAAAAATGTGTCCTTGGAATGTCATACATTAGAGACATTTCTTCAAAGGTCATTATAATCCCTTCCTTAAAGAGATCACCTTTGCCCATATCTGGAATCCTGCATCCAGCTTGCCTGGTTTAAATGAAATATTGCCCCACATTGGGCTGAATTGTGACACAGTGTCCCAATATGTTGATATATTTGTTTACCTCATACCATATATTAACCATATTAAGAACTATAGGATGAGCAGGATGTGTTCTTAAGTACTTTAGCTTGGCTGAATACAGGTTTACATGTAAAGGAACCTTACTCTATGTCCAACCAAGATGGAGCATCTCCAGAAGAAAAATAGAACATTATAGTTGACTATCGTGTTGCTAAATAGTACCCATAAAGATTTGGACATTCCATCCCCCCAGTATCAAATGGAAGTTACAGCAGAGATAAGCGGATTCAAGGACATTTCTTATTCCATGTAAATTTCCTGAAGAGTGCTGTGAGTTTCTTAAACATCACTGCAGATGGCGCGAGAGGGATATTTTGAAAATAAATACAAGAATTTAGGCAATATGTACATACATGCAATTTTACAACTCCGAGAGCACTAGTGCCATCAGTATGTGTGTGAAGAGTGATGATGGTAGAGAGAAATAGAGAGTTCTAGATACAATCAGGTCACTGAGGCACACTCTTCACTATGGAAGACAAAGTCAAACTATAGTGAGATCCACTTCAGCAGAATAAAGTACAGCCAATTATAAAACAGTTTGGGTTTCCGTGATAATGATTTATTTTACAGGTCTTTCCCTATCATTTGGATAGATTTCATTTGGCTGTAATTAAACAGAAAATAGAGACTATTAGGAGATAGTTGCCATAGTAAGAACAACTTGTCTATTTGATTAATTCCAGGTGTCTTTGTAAAACGATCCTCATACTGTTAACCCAAGTATATATTAATTTATTGTTTGGAACTTTAATATCAATATGAGATTATTTCTAGGAAATGTAATAAATAAATTATAATTAATTTAGAGCATTGTCTGTGTGCTCTGTTTAATTTGTTTTAGCAACTGGGAGGGAAGTTTACATTCATAAGCTGTTTCCAGTATTTAAGACTGACTTTAAATCTGTTTAAATGGCTCCTCTTTTAGGCCAACAGTTAGCCTGGGAAAACCCTGACGAACTTCCGGCAAATTTGACATTTGTTCTGCAAGTCAGTCTGGCCAAGAGCCCATTCAAGCCCATTTCCAATTATTCCAAATCGAGGCACCAATCACAACAGCTGAGGCGGGCTTTACACGATGATGATAGCGCAGCGACGGCAAGCAGCTTTTTGTTTACTATTCAACATAATGGCCACCAAAGCGCAGCAACCCCTTGATGCCGCTGTAGCTGCTACGTCACCCGGATCATTGGTCTGATTGGTTGAAGGACTATCCAATTGCGTCCAGAGGCATTTGAGCGGCGTCCGCTGGTGACGCCCCTTTGGAAATGGGCTGCGAATGAACCTTGCCCAGACCCACTCTCAGTTACAACTGAGAAGGGTCTAGTGTCAACCAGGCTAGCCAACAGTATAATAAATAAATAAATAAATTTCAACATTTATTCCTGGCAGTGTGGAAAATGCCTTTTAAACTGCTTTGGTTTATCATGTTGGAAAATAAAGTGTACAGAAAGCGTAAGTGAACCATGAACTGTTTTTGGTATCTGGCCACTGTATGTGGACCATAAAGTTACTAAAAGGACATTTTCTTGAGTTTACATGAAACAGTTCTTTCAAAATGTATCTGGCAATTGACAACTCAAAACAACAAACTAAATGCCTTGACTTTCCTCATAATTAGAAGTAAATTACATATTTCAATTCAGAAATCATTATGGACGTTATGAGAAAATTAAATCCCATTAAAAAAAAAAGCATCACCAAATGTATTTACTGTTTATGCCGAAATAATTGTCATTGTACATGCTTGTGACAGAGATGTGTCATCATCATGATAACAGTGCCTGTTCAGACATTTTCAACAACTTTACATTAATCTACTGTGTTTACAAAATAATATCTTTTATTCAGACCAAATCTTTTCTTAAAAAGGAAAAGTTGTGTAGCCTCTGTTTCTGCCTGCTTTCTCCATAAATCATGGCAATAAAACAAGTCAGTAGTCAGCAGTTGTTTGCACTGTCAAACTGTGACACAGCTCACAGTGAGCTGGCAGAAAATTTGGGGATTTGGGGGTGCTCAGACAGTGTTTGGAGTGAAGCGAGGCCAGAATCAATCTGCTTCCAAAGTGCACAAATTGTTTTGCGTTATTTTACTTCATTTAGCAAATGTTATACAATCGTTTTTTTTTTGTTTTTTTTTCTTTGGTCCACCTTCTTGCCATTATGCTGTGATGTTTAGTTGACCTACTCCACTACATGTTTCACTTATGTTTATGCCTACACGTTGTAGACGCTGGTTCAGCATTCAGAGCCAAGCTCAGACAAAGCCGCATGGTCAGCACTGTTTGTACAAGCAGGTTGTGATATTCAGTGTTGTAACTCCATCCAGTGGTCAAACATGTTCATTACAAACACTGACCTTAAACTACAACATTTAAGTCAGTATTATGTAACACCTGACGTTAAATCTGTTCTGTTTTCAGTAGGCTCTGGTCTGTATTGTTTAGAGGCCAATGTTCGGTCAGTTTATATCTAGACTAACATATATAACATATCATTCTCATTTATATCATTCTCTTTTCAAAGCAATACATTCATTCAGTGTGTCTGTGCTGAGGCTTGTCTTTAGTTGGATCTTGTCCACCATCTTGTGGACGTAGAACTACATCACAGCTATTCTTTTTAAGTAACCTCCCCCTAGCTATCCATCCCCAGCCCCCAATCATTGCCACTGCCCGCTTCCCAAACGAAATGAATTATGGGATCTGTACTAATTTCTTTGTAAAACTCCTTCAAATATTCATTAAACTGGCTTCAGCAGTACATGCCGCTGCTTTGGTTTAAAGCCGCTGTACTTGACATACAGAACATTAATATAGCAGCCATCAAATATTTAATATGTAAAAATATAGTGGAGTAAAGGCATCTGTAAAAATGGTCGTAGCATCTGTTACGTCACCCATTGGTTTGTGGACTGCTACCGTTTTGAGCCAGGAGATTGCATTTTGGCTATCGACATCTTGGTATTTTGGAGCCAAAAGTGACCATGTTTGGATAAAAGGGCGAGCTATAGAGGAAAAGGTGCCGATTTCCTAAATATGGTCCGACGAAAAAGAGGTGGTCTCGGTCAGGATCAAACTGAACCATGGTCTGGGTTGTTTCTAGTGTGAAAGTGTTTTTTGGAGGGTTCGGACTTTCGGACCAAATGTAAGAAGTACTGGCAAGTTATCGTTGTGTTATGAGAGAAGCGTAGCTCCTTTAAGGAACCGCTCAGTGGTTAGTGTGTACACAGTGAGAGAGAGAGAGAGTGACGATGGATACGCTTAAAGCTGACAGCAGTCGGCTATCAGAGCAGAGAATAAATTAGCAGTTTACTTATTAAGTGGTAGTAAATGTACAGTGTAGGCTTTAGTTTGTCTCTGAATAAATGTTGTAGCTCCTCAAAAGCCAAGTAAAGTTCCCGTGTCTTGCTTCTCAACAACGCAACAAAACAAAAGGAGCTGTAGTAGCACGGGGAGAGCAGCAGTCAGGAAAACTCACAAAAGTTCCAACACCAGAGAGAGGATACGAGAGGACGGGGAAGCCTGTCTACAATCCAATCAATCGGGAGACACGGCTCACATATAAGATGACAACAGGATGTAGTTATGTCATGTATAGTTCTTTAACTGCAGTGTGAAACCAAAACTAACCGGATAAAATGTATACAATGTAACAAAAACAGGAACCTTGATCCAGACCATGGTTTGTTTATATAGTTTACTGAGGTAAAAAAATCAAGTGAGAAGTAGGGTCATTTCCCCATAGACTTTTAAAGAACTTCTTTTTGGAGCTAGTGGAGTTGCCCCATGCTGGAAATTAGATAGAATGCAGGTTTAAGGCACTTCTGCATTGGCTTAATTTTTCAGTCACAGAAGTTGCTGCTTGGTCCTGAGAAGATAATGACGTCACATTCCCTCTGTGTGTGTTGTAATAAGCCCTTTTCACGTGACGTCAGACAACTTCTGTTCTGCCGCGATGCGGGTTATGTTTACATTCAGTGGCGTAGTGGAATGCTTCTGCCAGCAGCACATCATTATGGCTATTGAGTTTACCCAGTCCCTTTCAGATCTGCCACCAATGTGACTTAACGACGTAGAACGACTTGCTGACAAGTGGTCCCTTACTTCAAGATCAAAGCTTGATAAAGGTTATAAGCTGACGAGTTTCTGTTTTGCAGATAAACAGTGTTTAGACGTTATTTTTGAGTAGTAAATAGATAGATAGATAGATAGATAGATAGATAGATAGATAGATAGATAGCAGGGATTGAACAGTGCAATAGCTTATAATTAAATATTAACTATGACTATGAAAAGACAAGAATGTAAGCATAATAGAATTAAGAGCAATATATAACAGGGAATAAGTTATAAGATGTAGATGTTATGAACACAGTCCAGATTAGGTAGGAGGGCTAATATAGCCTATAAGACAGTCAGGTGTACAGCAGACAAAGTGATATAATGGTAGGGGCTGAGAGAGACAGGCTCATGCTGAAAAGTCCATTACTCCCCTCCACCTTTGTGTAGTATTGAAGAGTTGGATGGCCCTGGGGACAAAGGACCTCCTCAACCTGTCTGTTGAGCATGACAGTGACAGAAGTCTGCCACTAAACATGCTCCTCTGTTAAATGAGGTACAGACCGCAAACTCTGTTACAGCTTCTTTTTAATATTACTGCTGTTCGCTACAGAGTCTCGACTGCAAGATAAGAGGCAGTAATGTATTCATGGCTAATGCTGCGCCCTTTATCCCAATCACTGTATTGAAATCTTAAGTGAAAGCACTATGTAATCACATAGTAGCACTTCTTTTTCAAAGTGCTCACTATGTTACCATGGGCCTCTGTCATGCACCAGCGCACTGCAGACCTGGCACTGGCCTAGGACACAGGTCAGATATTATTATTTGTTATACAAGGTGATGCAGACCTTTGAAGTTTGTATTGACTTTTGACAATTCATTGTTCATCATTATATCACAGGGAATTGCACACACGTGTATGGTTGTCTGTTTTAGTGTAAAAGATAGGGTGACATTTTAATGAAATCTAAACTTGACATATCTCACTTTCATGCCAGGGCCTATTCTGGATCCTCACATCATGGCCAGTGCTGAGAAACTGAAAGACATCCGTCCACAACCAGGAATATGCTAATTGCTGCACAAGCTTGAAAGCCTTCATTTGGTGGACTCTAAATTTGGCGCTGTGCCATTTGGGTCTGTGCTATCTTACTAGTGCCCTCCTGAAATAAGTAGAGACATTACTGAACACCCTGGTGCAAGTGAGTTTCCTCAGTTGCCTTTTGAAAGTTACAACTTTAAATTTCCAATTGATTTTGAGCCCTACTACAAGCAACAACGCCACTTGGACAGCCTGATTGTGTCACAGGAGTTCTCTGCTGCTATTGAAGCAGAAACACGAATGCAGTCAGAATGCCAGCTGTGGAGCCAGGTACGCAAACCCCAACTGACAGCCAGCAGATTCTGTGAAATATGCTATGTTCGCGGGGAGTTGTCTGCCAAGGCTTTGGCAACCCACAATCTGAGAGGAACTCCTCAGACAGCTGCTATGAGAAGAGGGTTGGATCTGGAACCTGAGATACTGAGGCAATATTCAGATTTCTGTGATGTCTCTCTGAAACAATGCGGGGTCATCATCCACCCTGATTCCGCACTGACTTGACAGTTAAGAGAATCTTTAGGCATGAGGAGATTATCCACTCAATGCGACAGAAGCTTGATCATTTCTATTATAACATGTACATGGATGTCTTTTTAAGTTATAAACCATAAGGCAGAATTTTATGTGTAAATAGTTTAAGGTAAATGTGGAAGGTGAAACTTTGACATTTCTTTCTTTAACTTAATTGTGGTCATCCATCCATCTTCACCCGCTTATCCGGGGTCGGGTTGCGGGGGCAGCAGCTCCAGCAGGGGACCCCAAACTTCCCTTTCCTGAGCCACATTAACCAGCTCCAACTGGGGGATCCCGAGGCGTTCCCAGGCCAGGTTGGAGATATAATCCCTCCACCTAGTCCTGGGTCTTTCCAGAGGTCTCCTCCCAGCTGGGCATGCCTGGAACACCTCCCTAGGGAGGTGCCCAGGGGGCATCCTTACCAGATGCCAGAACCACCTCAACTGGCTCCTTAATTGTGGACTTAATTGTGTTATATACTGTATATCTCCTATGTATTGAAATACACATTTTGAAAAATATTGCGATGTTGTAAATGTTCTTACCAAAATCAAAAAGGTTTGGAAGCAGTTGCTTGCAAACATACATTTAATATAGTTTCATCAGTGCCATGACACATAAGCACATAACAACATAGCATATAATGACTATTTAATGAAATTTCGTTTGATTTCCGCTTTCACCGGTCTAGTGTACGAGGCTAAAACACTTTTTATTCATGGTATCAAATCATAACAAGAGTTATCTAAAGACGCATTACAGATAGAGTAGGTCTAGACCATACTCTATAATTTACAAAGACCCAACATTTCCTCAAGAGCAAGCATTTAGTGTGACAGTGGCAAAGAAAAACTTCCTTTTAGGCAGAAACCTCAGACAGACCCAGGCTCTTGGTAGGTAGCCATCTGCCGGTGCCGGTTGGGACATAGAGACAGAGAAATATGATTCATTGTAATTATAGCAGTTGGTATGATGAACAGTGGCAATTATAGTAAGAAGATACTGATGTGTGGTGAGTGTCTGACTGCACAATATTGGAAAAAACAGACATTTTCTTTCATTAACTTTACATCTAAAACTCGAAACAAAGTTGAACTAACGTTACTCCTACAGTTATGTGATGGTAGCTAGTTTTGCCTCTTGGTCACCGTACTAACTGGTCCGAAAAATGATGATGTAGGTTGCTGGGCCAGCTAGAAGGCTCTGGCCTGTCAAAGAATACGCCCAATTTGATTTGCCAAAGAATATAACAATAAACAACATTGTCCCTATTTGCTTAAATGGTAGAGGGATTCACTTGAAATCCTGAGGGCCTCAGAGTAGATTTTTCACCCGGAGACAGCACAGAAGAGAAATCTGATTGGATATTTATGAAATTCACAACCGAGGGAGAGAGTAGCAATGGAATTACAGTAAGACTCCTGGGAACAGACTTTGTAAAATACATATGAACTAAATTAATATACATATGTAATTATGAAAATATAATTCTGACTATTCACTATGGCTTTTCCAACATACTATACTATGGCTTATTTCGACATACTACTCTATGGCTTCTTAAAAAGCCATGGTATAGTATGTCGAAAAAAGTCATAGTATAGTATGTCAAAAAAACAGTGATTAAAAAGCCATAGTATAGTATGTCGAAAAAAGCCATAGTATAGTTGTCAAAAAGAGTGATTAAAAAGCTATAGTATAGTATGTTAAAACAGTGATTAAAAAGCCATAGTATAGTATGTTAAAACAGTGATTAAAAAGCCATAGTATAGTATGTCAAAAAAAGCCATAGTATAGTATGTCGACAAAAAGTAATAAAAAAGGTCATAGTATAGTATGTCAAAAAAGTGATAAAAAGCCATAGTTAAGTATGTCAAAAAAAATTATAAAAAGCGAAATTATATTATGTAGAAAAAAGTGATTAAAAAGCCATAGTATAATAGTATGTCGAAAAAGGTATTAAAAAGCCATAGTATTGTATGTCGAAAAAAGTCACAGTGTAGTATGTCGAACAAAAATGATAAAAAGCCATAGAGTAGTATGTCGAAAAAAGTGATAAAAAGCCAGAGTATAGTATGTTGAAAAAAAGTGATTTAAAATCTGTAGTATAGTATGTCGAAAAAAGTGATTCAAAAGCCATGGTCTAGTATGTCGAAAAAAGTGATTAAAAAGCCATAGTATAGTATATTGAAAAAAAGTGATTAAAAAGCCATAGTATAGTATGTTGAAAAAAAGTGATTAAAAAGCCATAGTATAGTATGTTGAAAAGAAGTGATTAAAAAGCCATAGTATAGTATGTTGAAAAAAAGTGATTAAAAAGCCATAGTATAGTATGTTGAAAAAAAGTGATTAAAAAGCCATAGTATAGTATGTTGAAAAGAAGTGATTAAAAAGCCATAGTGTAGTATGTCGAAAAAGTGATGATAAAGACATAGTATAGTATGTCGAAAAAAGTGATTAACAAGCCATAGTATAGTATGTCGAAAAAAGTGATTAACAAGCCATAGTATAGTATGTCGAAAAAAGCCATAGTGTAGCATGATGAAAGAAGCCATAGGATAGTATGTTGACAAAAAGTAATAAAGAAGTCTGTTACGCCTGCTGCTGCTAGGTAGCTCTCTGGCTCTCCCCTCCCCCTTTCCCTCTGTCTGGCTCTAATTGCAGGAGTGGAGTCTGATGTGCGGGTGTCAGGTTTCCAGCTGCAGCTCATCTACCACAATCACCTCTGCTTCATATACCCGGTCAACCTTCCACTCTGCGTCAGGTCATAGTCAAGACGACCACAGTCAGTTTAGCTCATGACCCAGCCTGTTACCTGATTGCTCATTGTATTTTTCCTGTCCTGATCAGTATTTTCTTGTGCTTCAGTTTTTTCTGGAACCTGACTCCTGCTGCTGCTTCATTCCTGCCATCCAACATACCTGCTCTCAACTGGACCTCACCTCAGACTGCTCATTGGATATTCTGACGGAAACACTCCTGCTCGGAACCCCTGGACCTGTTTGCCTCTCAGGAAACCTAGACTTGTTTTCCCTTTTTGGAAACCCGGACTGACTTAAGAACTTTGAAATAAACCTGTTAAACTTTACTCTGGCTCTGTGTCTCTGTCTGCATTTGGGTTCAACTGCAGTCTCACTCGTAACAGTCATAGTATAGTATGTCAAAAAAGTGATAAAAAGCCATAGTATATTATGCTGAAAAAAGTGATATAAAAAGCCATAATATAATAGTATGTCAAAAAAGGTTATTAAAAAGCAATAGGAAAGTGTGTCGAAAAAAGCCATAGATACTACGTCGAAAAGAGTGATAAAAAGCCATAGTATAGTATGTCGAAAAAACCATGAATATAATAAAAAAGCTTTTAAATCACTTTTTTTCGGCATGCTATAGTATGTTGAAATAAGTGATTTAAAAGCTATATTATAGTATGTTGAAAAAAGTGATTCAAAAGTCATAGTATAGTATGTCAAACAAAAAGTGATTAAAAAGCCATAGTATAGTATGTTGAATTAAGTGATGAAAAAGCCATACTGTAGTATGTCGAAAAAAGCCATAGATAATATTTCGAAAAAAGTGATGAAAAGCCATAGTATAGTATGTTGAAATAAGCCATAGTGTAGTATGTTGAAAAAAGCCATAGCATAGTATGTCGACAATAACTGATTAAAAAGCCATAGTATAGTATGTCGAAATAAGCCATGGTATGTCAAAAAAGTGATGAAATAGCCATAGTATATTATGTCGAAAAAAGTGATAAAAAGCAATACTATAGTAAGTCGAAAAAAGTCATGGTGTAGTATGTCGAACAAAGTGATAAAAAAGCCATAGTATAAAAGAGATAAAAAAGCCATAGAATATTATGTTGAAAAAAGTGATAAAAAGCCATAGTATAGTATGTCAAAAAAGACATAGATAGTATGTCGAAAAAAGTGATAAAAAAGCCATAGTATAGTATGTCCAAAAAAGTGATAAAAGCCATAGTATAGGTTGTCGAAAAAAGCCATAGTATAGTATGTCGAAAAAAGTTATTAAAAAGCCATAGTATAGTTTGTTGAACAAAGCAATACTGTAGTATGTTGAAAAAAGCCATAGTATAGTATGTCGATAAAAGTGATAGTATAGTATGTCGAAAAAAAATTGATTAAAAAGTCATAGCATAGTATATCAAAATAAGTCATAGTATAGTATGTCAAAAAAGTGATAAAAAAGCGTTCCTATAGTATGTCAAAAAAAGTGATAAAAGCCATAGTACAGTATGTAGGAAAAAGCCATAGATAGTATTTTTAAAAAAGTGATAAAAAGCCATAGTACATTATGTCGACAAAAGTCATAGTATAGTATGTCGAAAAAAAGTGATTAAAAAGCCATAGTATAGTATGTCGAAATAAGCCATAGTATGTAGACAGAAAGTGATAAAAAGCCATAATATAGTATGGCGAAATAAGCCATAGTATAGTAGGTTGAAAAAAGTTATTAAAAAGCCGTAGTTTATTGAACAAAGCAATATTATAGTATGTTGAAAAAAGCCATAGTACAGTATGTCGATAAAAGTGATAAAAAGCCATGGTATAGTATGTCGAAAAAAGTGATAAAAAGCGATAGTATAGAATGTCGAAAAAAGCCATTGACGGTATTTCATAAAAAATTATTAAAAAGCCATAGTATAGTATGTCGACAAAAGTGATAAAAAGCCATAGCATATTATGTCGAAAAAAGTGATTAAAAAGCAATAGTATAATAGGTCGAAATAAGCCATAGTATAGTATGTTGAAAAAAGCCATAGTATAGTATGTCCACAAAAATGATTAAAAAGCCATAGTATAGTATGTTGAAAAAAGTGACAAAAAGCCATAGTATAGAATGTTGAAAAAAGCCATAGACGGTATTTCATAAAAAGTGATAAAAAGGCATAATATATTATGTCGACAAAAAACATAGTATAGTATATCGAAATAAGTCATAGTATAGTATGTCGAAAAAGCCATAGTATAGTACGCCGAAAAAGTGCTAAAAAACGCCAGAGTAGTATGTCGAAAAAAGTGAATAAAAAGCCATAGAATAGTACGTCGAAAAAAGTGAATAAAAAACCATAGTATTGTATGTCGAAAAAAGTGATAAAAAGCTATAGTATAGTATGTTGAAAAAAGCCATAGTATAGTATGACGAAAAAAGTGCTAAAAAAAAGCCATTGTATAGAATGTCAAAAAAAGTGATAAAAAGTCATAGTATATTATGTCGAAAAAAGTCATAGTATAGTATGTCGTAAAAAAGTGATTAAAAAGCCATGTAATAGTATGTCGATAAAAGCGATGAAAAGACACAGTGTAGTATGTCGAAAAAAAAGTGATTAAAAAGTCATAGTATAGTATGTCGACAAAAAGTGATTAAGAAGACATAGAATAGTATGTCGAAAAAAGCCAAAGTATAGTATGTCGAAAAAAGCCAAAGTATAGTATTTCGAAAAAAAGTGATTAAAATGCCATGGTATAGTATGTCGAAAAAAGCGATGAAAAGACACAGTGTAGTATGTCGAAAAAAAGTGATTAAAAAGTCATAGTATAGTATGTCGACAAAAATTGATTATAAAGCTATAGTATAGTTTGTCGAAAAAGCCATAGTATGTTGAAAAATAAAATATATGTCGAAAAAAGTGATAAAAAGTCATAGTATAGTATGTCGAAAAAAGCCATAGATAGTACGTCGATAAAAGTGATTAAAAAGCCAAAGTATAGTATGTCGAAAATGTTATTAAGAAGCCATAGTATAGTATGTTTAAAAAAGCCATGGTATAGTATGTCGAAAAAAAGTAATTAAAAGGCCATAAAATTAAATTCATAGTATAGTATGTCGAAAAAGCCATAGTATAGTATGTCGAAAAAGCCATAGTACAGTATGTCGAAAAAAGCCATAGTATATTATGTCGAAAAAAGTTATAGTGTGGTATGTCGAAAAAAAGTGATTAAAAAGCCACAGTATAGTATGTCGAAAAAAGCCATAGTATAGTATGTTGAAAAAAGCCATAGTATAGTATGTCGAAAAAGCCATAGTATAGTATGTCGAAAAAGCCATAGTACAGTATGTTGAAAAAAGCCATAGTATAGTATGCCGAAAAAAGAGCTAAAAGAACGCCATAGAGTATAATGTCGAAAAAAGTGATTACAAAGCCATAGTATAGTATGTCGAAAAAAGCCATAGTATATTATGTCGAAAAAAGTTATAGTGTGGTATGTCGAGAAAAAGTGATTAAAAAGCCACAGTATAGTATGTCGAAAAAAGCCATAGTATAGTATGTTGAAAAAAGCCATAGTATAGTATGTCAAAAAAAGTGACAAAAAGCCATAGTATAGTACGTTGAAAAAAGCCATAGTATAGTATGCCGAAAAAAGTGCTAAAAAACGCCATAGAATATTATGTTGAAAAAAAGTGATTAAAAAGCCATAGTATATTATGTTGAAAAAAGTGATAAAAAGCCATAGTATAGTATGTCGAAAACGTGATTAAGAAGCCATAGTATAGTATGTCGAAAAAAGCCATAGTATAGCTTGTTGAACAAAGCAATAGTATAGTTTGTTGAACAAAGCAATACTATAGTATGTTGAAAAAAGCCATAGTACAGTATGTCGATAAAATTGATAAAAAGCCATAGTATAGTATGTCGAAAAAAGCCATAGTATATTATGTCGAAAAAAGTTATAGTGTGGTATGTCGAGAAAAAGTGATTAAAAAGCCACAGTATAGTATGTCGAAAAAAGCCATAGTATAGTATGTTGAAAAAAGCCATAGTATAGTATGTCAAAAAAAGTGACAAAAAGCCATAGTATAGTACGTTGAAAAAAGCCATAGTATAGTATGCCGAAAAAAGTGCTAAAAAACGCCATAGAATATTATGTTGAAAAAAAGTGATTAAAAAGCCATAGTATATTATGTTGAAAAAAGTGATAAAAAGCCATAGTATAGTATGTCGAAAACGTGATTAAGAAGCCATAGTATAGTATGTCGAAAAAAGCCATAGTATATTATGTCGAAAAAAGTCATAGTGTGGTATGTCGAGAAAAAGTGATTAAAAAGCCACAGTATAGTATGTCGAAAAAAGCCATAGTATAGTATGTTGAAAAAAGCCATAGTATAGTATGTCAAAAAAAGTGACAAAAAGCCATAGTATAGTACGTTGAAAAAAGCCATAGTATAGTATGCCGAAAAAAGTGCTAAAAAACGCCATAGAATATTATGTTGAAAAAAAGTGATTAAAAAGCCATAGTATATTATGTTGAAAAAAGTGATAAAAAGCCATAGTATAGTATGTCGAAAACGTGATTAAGAAGCCATAGTATAGTATGTCGAAAAAAGCCATAGTATAGCTTGTTGAACAAAGCAATAGTATAGTTTGTTGAACAAAGCAATACTATAGTATGTTGAAAAAAGCCATAGTACAGTATGTCGATAAAATTGATAAAAAGCCATAGTATAGTATGTCGAAAAAAAGTGATTAAAAAGCCATAGTATAGTATATCAAACTAAGTCAAAGTATAGTATGTCAAAAAAAGTGCAAAAAAACGCCATAGAGTATTATGTCGAAAAAAGTGATTAAAAGGCCATAGTATAGTATATTGAAAAAAGTCATAGTATAGTATGTCGAAAAAGCCATAGTATAGTATGTTGAAAAAAGCCATAGTATAGTATGCCGAAAAAAGTGCTAAAAAACGCCTAGAGTATAATGTCGAAAAAAGTGATACAAAGCCATAGTATAGTATGTCGAAATAAGCCATAGTATAGTATGTCGACAAAAGCCATAGTATAGTATGCCGAAAAAAGTGATTATAAAGCCACAGTATAGTATGTCGAAATAAGCCATAGTATGTCTTAAAAGTGATAAAAAAAAGCAATAGTATAGTATGTCGAAAAAAAGTGATTAAGAAGCCATAGTATAGTATGTCGAAAAAATTCATAGTATAGCGTGTCGACATAGTATAGTATGTCGAAAAAGTGATAAAAAGCCATAGTATAGTATGTCGAAAATGTGATTAAGAAGCCATAGTATAGTATGTCGAAAATGTGATTAAGAATCCATAGTATAGTATGTCGAAAATGTGATTAAGAAGCCACAGTATAGTATGTCGAAAAAAGCCATAGTATAGATTGTTGAACAAAGCAATAGTATAGTTTTTTGAACAAAGCAATACTATAGTATATTGAAAAAAAAGCCATAGTATGTCGAAAAAGTGATAAAAAAAGCCATAATATATTATGTTGAAAAAAGTGATAAAAAGCCATAGTATAGTATGTCGAAAAAGTGATAAAAAGACATAGTATAGTATGTCGAAAAAGTGATAAAAAGCCATAGTATAGTATGTCGAAAATGTGATTAAGAAGCCATAGTATAGTATGTCGAAAAAAGCCATAGTATAGATTGTTGAACAAAGCAATAGTATAGTTTGTTGAACAAAGCAATACTATAGTATGTTGAAAAAAGCCATAGTACAGTATGTCGATAAAATTGAGAAAAAGCCATAGTATAGTATGTAGAAAAAAAGTGATTAAAAAGACATTGTATAGTATATCAAAATAAGTCATAGTATAGTATGTCGAAAAAATCATAGTATAGTTTGCCGAAAAAAGTGCAAAAAAACGCCATAGAGTATTATGTCGAAAAAAGTGATTAAAAGGCCATAGTTTAGTATATTGAAAAAAGTCATAGTATAGTATGTTGAAAAGCCATATTATAGTATGTTGAAAAAAGCCATATTATAGTATGCCGAAAAAAGTGCTAAAAAACGCCTAGAGTATTTTGTCGAAAAAAGTGATACAAAGCCATAGTATAGTATGTCGAAATAAGCCATAGTATAGTATGTCGAAAAAAGCCATAGTATAGTATGTCGAAAAAAGTTATAGTGTAGTATGTCCACAAAAAGTGATTATAAAGCCACAGTATAGTATGTCGAAATAAGCCATAGAATGTCTAAAAAGTGAAAAAAAAAGCCATAGTATAGTATGTCGCAAATGTGATTAAGAAGCCATAGTATAGTATGTCGAAAAAATTCATAGTATAGTGTGTCGAAAAAAAGTGATTAAAAAGCCATAGTATAGTATGTCGAAATAAGCCATAGTATGTCGAAAAAGTGATAAAAAAAGCCATATTATATTATGTTGAAAAAAGTGATAAAAAGCCATAGTATAGTATGTCGAAAAAAGTGATAAAAAAGCCATAGCATATAATGTCCACAAAAAGTTATTATAAAGCCATAGTATAGTATGTCGAAAAAGTGACAAAAAGCCATAGTATAGTACGTTGAAAAACGCCATAGTATAGTATGCCGAAAAAAGTGCTAAAAAACGCCATAGAGTATTAAGTTGAAAAAAAGTGATTAAAAAGCCATAGTATATTATGTTGAAAAAAGTGATAAAAAGCCATTGTATAGTATGTCGAAAACGTGATTAAGAAGCCATAGTATAGTATGTTGAAAAAAGCCATAGTATAGTTTGTTGAAAAAAGCCATAGTACAGTATGTCGATAAAATTGAGAAAAAGCCATAGTATAGTATGTAGAAAAAAAGTGATTAAAAAGCCATTGTATAGTATATCAAAATAAGTCATAGTATAGTATGTCGAAAAAAGTCATAGTATAGTTTGCCGAAAAAAGTGCAAAAAAACGCCATAGAGTATTATGTCGAAAAAAGTGATTAAAAGGCCATAGTTTAGTATATTGAAAAAAGTCATAGTATAGTATGTTGAAAAGCCATATTATAGTATGTTGAAAAAAGCCATATTATAGTATGCCGAAAAAAGTGCTAAAAAACGCCTAGAGTATTTTGTCGAAAAAAGTGATACAAAGCCATAGTATAGTATGTCGAAATAAGCCATAGTATAGTATGTCGAAAAAAGCCATAGTATAGTATGTCGAAAAAAGTTATAGTGTAGTATGTCCACAAAAAGTGATTATAAAGCCACAGTATAGTATGTCGAAATAAGCCATAGAATGTCTAAAAAGTGATAAAAAAAGCCATAGTATAGTATGTCGCAAATGTGATTAAGAAGCCATAGTATAGTATGTCGAAAAAATTCATAGTATAGTGTGTCGAAAAGAAGTGATTAAAAAGCCATAGTATAGTATGTCGAAATAAGCCATAGTATGTCGAAAAAGTGATAAAAAAAGCCATATTATATTATGTTGAAAAAAGTGATAAAAAGCCAGAGTATAGTATGTTGAAAAAAGTGATAAAAAGCCATAGTATAGTATGTCGAAAAAAGTGATAAAAAAGCCATAGTATATAATGTCCACAAAAAGTTATTATAAAGCCATAGTATAGTATGTCGAAAAAGTGACAAAAAGCCATAATATAGTACGTTGAAAAACGCCATAGTATAGTATGCCGAAAAAAGTGCTAAAAAACGCCATAGAGTATTAAGTTGAAAAAAAGTGATTAAAAAGCCATAGTATATTATGTTGAAAAAAGTGATAAAAAGCCATTGTATAGTATGTCGAAAACGTGATTAAGAAGCCATAGTATAGTATGTCGAAAAAAGCCATAGTATAGTTTGTTGAACAAAGCAATAGTATAGTTTGTTGAACAAAGCAATACTATAGTATGTTGAAAAAAGCCATACTACAGTATGTCTTTAAAATTGATAAAAAGCCATAGTATAGTATGTCGACAAAAAGTGATTAAAAAGCCATAGTATAGTATATCAAATAAGTCATAGTATAGTATGTCGAAAAAATCATATTATAGTATGCCGAAAAAAGTGCAAAAAAACGCCATAGAGTATTATGTCGAAAAAAGTAATTAAAAGGCAAAAGTATAGTATATTGAAAAAAGTCATAGTATAGTATGTCGAAAAAGCCATAGTATAGTATGTTGAAAAAAGCCATAGTATAGTATGCCGAAAAAAGTGCTAAAAAACGCCTAGAGTATAAAGTTGAAAAAAGTGATACTAAGCCATAGTATAGTATGTCGAAATAAGCCATAGTATAGTATGTCGAAAAAAGCCATAGTATAGTATGTCGAAAAAAGTTATAGTGTAGTATGTCCACAAAAGGTGATTAAAAAGCCATAGTATAGTATATCGAAATAAGTCATGGTATAGTATGTCAAAAAAGCCATAGTATAGTATGCCAAAAAAGTGATTATAAAGCCACAGTATAGTATGTCGAAATAAGCCATAATATGTCTAAAAAGATAAAAAAAGCCATAGTATAGTATGTCGCAAATGTGATTAAGAAGCCATAGTATAGTATGTCGAAAAAAATTCATAGTATAGTGTGTCGAAAAAAAAGGGATTAAAAAGCCATAGTATAGTATGTCGAAATAAGCCATAGTATGTCGAAAAAGTGATAAAAAAGCCATATTATATTATGTTGAAAAAAGTGATAAAAAGCCATAGTATAGTATGTCGAAAATGTGATTAAAAAGCCATAGTATAGTATATCAAAATAAGTCATAGTATAGTATGTCGAAAAAATCATATTATAGTATGCCGAAAAAAGTGCAAAAAAATGCCATAGAGTATTATGTCGAAAAAAGTGATTAAAAGGCCATAGTATAATATATTGAAAAAAGTCATAGAATAGTATGTCGAAAAAGCCATAGTATAGTATGTTGAAAAAAGCCATAGTATAGTATGCCGAAAAAAGTGCAAAAAAACGCCATAGAGTATTATGTCGAAAAAAGTAATTAAAAGGCCATAGTATAGTATATTGAAAAAAGTCATAGTATAGTATGTCGAAAAAAGCCATAGTATAGTATGCCGAAAAAAGTGCTAAAAAACGCCTAGAGTATAAAGTTGAAAAAAGTGATACTAAGCCATAGTATAGTATGTCGAAATAAGCCATAGTATAGTATGTCGAAAAAAGCCATAGTATAGTATGTCGAAAAAAGTTATAGTGTAGTATGTCCACAAAAAGTGATTAAAAAGCCATAGTAAAGTATATCGAAATAAGTCATGGTATAGTATGTCAAAAAAGCCATAGTATAGTATGCCAAAAAAAGTGATTATAAAGCCACAGTATAGTATGTCGAAATAAGCCATAGTATGTCTAAAAAGTGATAAAAAAAAGCCATAGTATAGTATGTCGCAAATGTGATTAAGAAGCCATAGTATAGTATGTCGAAAAAGTGACAAAAAGCCATAATATAGTACGTTGAAAAACGCCATAGTATAGTATGCCGAAAAAAGTGCTAAAAAACGCCATAGAGTATTAAGTTGAAAAAAAGTGATTAAAAAGCCATAGTATATTATGTTGAAAAAAGTGATAAAAAGCCATTGTATAGTATGTCGAAAACGTGATTAAGAAGCCATAGTATAGTATGTCGAAAAAAGCCATAGTATAGTTTGTTGAACAAAGCAATAGTATAGTTTGTTGAACAAAGCAATACTATAGTATGTTGAAAAAAGCCATACTACAGTATGTCTTTAAAATTGATAAAAAGCCATAGTATAGTATGTCGACAAAAAGTGATTAAAAAGCCATAGTATAGTATATCAAATAAGTCATAGTATAGTATGTCGAAAAAATCATATTATAGTATGCCGAAAAAAGTGCAAAAAAACGCCATAGAGTATTATGTCGAAAAAAGTAATTAAAAGGCAAAAGTATAGTATATTGAAAAAAGTCATAGTATAGTATGTCGAAAAAGCCATAGTATAGTATGTTGAAAAAAGCCATAGTATAGTATGCCGAAAAAAGTGCTAAAAAACGCCTAGAGTATAAAGTTGAAAAAAGTGATACTAAGCCATAGTATAGTATGTCGAAATAAGCCATAGTATAGTATGTCGAAAAAAGCCATAGTATAGTATGTCGAAAAAAGTTATAGTGTAGTATGTCCACAAAAGGTGATTAAAAAGCCATAGTATAGTATATCGAAATAAGTCATGGTATAGTATGTCAAAAAAGCCATAGTATAGTATGCCAAAAAAGTGATTATAAAGCCACAGTATAGTATGTCGAAATAAGCCATAATATGTCTAAAAAGATAAAAAAAGCCATAGTATAGTATGTCGCAAATGTGATTAAGAAGCCATAGTATAGTATGTCGAAAAAATTCATAGTATAGTGTGTCGAAAAAAAGGGATTAAAAAGCCATAGTATAGTATGTCGAAATAAGCCATAGTATGTCGAAAAAGTGATAAAAAAGCCATATTATATTATGTTGAAAAAAGTGATAAAAAGCCATAGTATAGTATGTCGAAAATGTGATTAAAAAGCCATAGTATAGTATATCAAAATAAGTCATAGTATAGTATGTCGAAAAAATCATATTATAGTATGCCGAAAAAAGTGCAAAAAAATGCCATAGAGTATTATGTCGAAAAAAGTGATTAAAAGGCCATAGTATAATATATTGAAAAAAGTCATAGAATAGTATGTCGAAAAAGCCATAGTATAGTATGTTGAAAAAAGCCATAGTATAGTATGCCGAAAAAAGTGCAAAAAAACGCCATAGAGTATTATGTCGAAAAAAGTAATTAAAAGGCCATAGTATAGTATATTGAAAAAAGTCATAGTATAGTATGTCGAAAAAAGCCATAGTATAGTATGCCGAAAAAAGTGCTAAAAAACGCCTAGAGTATAAAGTTGAAAAAAGTGATACTAAGCCATAGTATAGTATGTCGAAATAAGCCATAGTATAGTATGTCGAAAAAAGCCATAGTATAGTATGTCGAAAAAAGTTATAGTGTAGTATGTCCACAAAAAGTGATTAAAAAGCCATAGTAAAGTATATCGAAATAAGTCATGGTATAGTATGTCAAAAAAGCCATAGTATAGTATGCCAAAAAAAGTGATTATAAAGCCACAGTATAGTATGTCGAAATAAGCCATAGTATGTCTAAAAAGTGATAAAAAAAAGCCATAGTATAGTATGTCGCAAATGTGATTAAGAAGCCATAGTTTAGTATGTCGAAAAAATTCATAGTATAGTGTGTCGAAAAAAAGGGATTAAAAAACCATAGTATAGTATGTCGAAATAAGCCATAGTATAGTATGTCGAAAAAAGTTATAGTGTAGTATGTCCACAAAAGGTGATTAAAAAGCCATAGTATAGTATATCGAAATAAGTCATGGTATAGTATGTCAAAAAAGCCATAGTATAGTATGCCAAAAAAGTGATTATAAAGCCACAGTATAGTATGTCGAAATAAGCCATATGTCTAAAAAGATAAAAAAAAGCCATAGTATAGTATGTCGCAAATGTGATTAAGAAGCCATAGTATAGTATGTCGAAAAAATTCATAGTATAGTGTGTCGAAAAAAAGGGATTAAAAAGCCATAGTATAGTATGTCGAAATAAGCCATAGTATGTCGAAAAAGTGATAAAAAAGCCATATTATATTATGTTGAAAAAAGTGATAAAAAGCCATAGTATAGTATGTCGAAAATGTGATTAAAAAGCCATAGTATAGTATATCAAAATAAGTCATAGTATAGTATGTCGAAAAAATCATATTATAGTATGCCGAAAAAAGTGCAAAAAAATGCCATAGAGTATTATGTCGAAAAAAGTGATTAAAAGGCCATAGTATAATATATTGAAAAAAGTCATAGTATAGTATGTCGAAAAAGCCATAGTATAGTATGTTGAAAAAAGCCATAGTATAGTATGCCGAAAAAAGTGCAAAAAAACGCCATAGAGTATTATGTCGAAAAAAGTAATTAAAATGCCATATTATAGTATATTGAAAAAAGTCATAGTATAGTATGTCGAAAAAAGCCATAGTATAGTATGCCGAAAAAAGTGCTAAAAAACGCCTAGAGTATAAAGTTGAAAAAAGTGATACTAAGCCATAGTATAGTATGTCGAAATAAGCCATAGTATAGTATGTCGAAAAAAGCCATAGTATAGTATGTCGAAAAAAGTTATAGTGTAGTATGTCCACAAAAAGTGATTAAAAAGCCATAGTAAAGTATATCGAAATAAGTCATGGTATAGTATGTCAAAAAAGCCATAGTATAGTATGCCAAAAAAAGTGATTATAAAGCCACAGTATAGTATGTCGAAATAAGCCATAGTATGTCTAAAAAGTGATAAAAAAAAGCCATAGTATAGTATGTCGCAAATGTGATTAAGAAGCCATAGTTTAGTATGTCGAAAAAATTCATAGTATAGTGTGTCGATAAAAAGGGATTAAAAAACCATAGTATAGTATGTCGAAATAAGCCATAGTATGTCGAAAAAGTGATAAAAAAGCCATATTATATTATGTTGAAAAAAGTGATAAAAAGCCATAGTATAGTATGTCGAAAAAAGTGATAAAAAAGCCATAGTATATAATGTCCACAAAAAGTTATTATAAAGCCATAGTATAGTATGTCGAAAAAGTGATAAAAAGCCATAGTATATTATATTGAAAAAAGTGATAAAAAGCCATAGTGTAGTATGTCGAAAATGTGATTAAAAAGCCATAGTATAGTATATCAAAATAAGTCATAGTATAGTTTGTTGAAAAAAGCAATAGTATAGTATGCTGAAAAAAGTGCTAAAAAAACGCCACTAGAGTATTATGTCGAAAAAAGTGATACAAAGCCATAGTATATTATATCGAAATAAGCCATAGTATAGTATGTTGAAAAAAGCCATAGTATAGTATGTCTAAAAAAGTTATAGTGTAGTATGTCGAAAAAAAGTGATTGAAAAGCCACAGTATAGTATGTCGAAAAAAAGTCATAGTATAGTATGTCGAAAAAGCCATAGTATAGTATGTTGAAAAAAGCCATAGTACAGCATGTCGAGAAAATTGATAAAAAGCCAAAGTATAGTATGTCGAAAAAAAGTGATTAAAAAGAAATAGTATAGTAAATCAAAATAAGTCATAGTATAGTTTGTTGAAAAAAGCCATAGTATAGTATGCCGAAAAAAGTGCTAAAAAACGCCACTAGAGTATTATGTCGAAAAAAGTGATTAAAAATCCATAAAATAGTAAGTCAAAAAAGTGATACAAAGCCATAGTATAGTTTGTCGAAATAAGCCATTGTATAGTATGTCGAAAAAAGCTATAGTATAGTATGTCGAAAAAAGTTATAGTGTAGTATGTCGAAAAAGCCATAGTATAGTATGTTGAAAAAAGCCATAGTATAGTATGTCGATAAAAGTGATTAAAAAGCCATAGTATAGCAATGCGAAAAAAGCCATAGTATAATATATCGAAAAAAGTCATAGTATAGTATGACGAAAAAGCCATAGTATAGTATGCCGAAAAAAGTGCTAAAAAAAGCCATTGAGTATTATGTCGAAAAAAGTGATAAAAAGCCAAAGTATAATATTTTGAAAAAAGCCATAGTATAGTATGCCGAAAAAAGTGCTAAAAAACGCCATTGAGTATTATGTCGAAAAAAGTGATTAAAAAGCCATAGAATAGTATGTCGAAAAAAGTGATACAAAGACATAGTATTGTATGTCGAAATAAGCCACAGCATAGTATGTTGAAAAAAGCCATAGTATATATAGTATGTCGAAAAAAGTGAAGAAAAGCCATAGTATAGTATATCGAAAAAAGTCATAGTATTGTATGTCGAAAAAAGCCATAGTATAGTATTTCGAAAAAAGTGCTAAAAAACGCCATAGAGTATTATGTTGAAAAAAGTGATTAAAAAGCCATAGTATAGTATGTCGAAAAAAGCCATAGTATAGTATGTTGAAAAAAGTCATAGTATAGTATGTCGAAAAAAAGTGATTAAAAAGCCATAGTATAGTATGTCGAAAAAAGTGATTAAAAGGCCATAGTATAGTATATTGAAAAAAGTCATAGTATAGTATGTCGAAAAAGCCATAGTATAGTATGCCGAAAAAACTGCTAAAATACGCCATAGAGTAGTATGTCGAAAAAAGTGATTAAAAAGCCATAGTATAGTATGTTGCAAAAAGCCATAGTATAGTATGTCCACAAAAAGTGATTAAAAAGCAATAGTATACTATGTCAAAAAAAGTGATTAAAAGGCCATAGTATAGTATATTAAAAAAGGTCATAGTATAGAATGTCGAAAAAGCCATAGTATAGTATGTTGAAAAAAGCCATAGTATAGTATGTCGAAAAGTGATCAAAAGGCCATAGTATAGTATATTGAAAAAAGTCATAGTATAGTATGTCGAAAAAAGTGATTAAAAGGCCATAGTATAGTATGTCGAAAAAAGGGATTAAAAGGCCATAGTATAGTATATTGAAAAAAGTCATAGTATAGTATGCCGAAAAAACTGCTAAAATACGCCATAGAGTAGTATGTCGAAAAAAGTGATTAAAAAGCCATAGAATAGAATGTCGAAAAAAGTGATAAAAAGCCTATAGTATGTTGAAAAAAGCCATAGTATATAGTATGCCGAAAAAAGTGCTAAAAAACGCCATAGAGTATTATGTCGAAAAAAGTGATTAAAAAGCCATAGAATAGTATGTCGAAAAAAAGTGATTAAAAAGCCATAGTATAGTATGTCGAAAAAAGCCATAGTATAGTATGTCCAAAAAAAGTGCTAAAAAACGCCATAGAGTATTATGTCGAAAAAAGTGATTAAAAAGCCATAGTATTGTATGTCGAAAAAAGCCATAGTATAGTATGTCGAAAAAAGTTTGAGTGTAGTATGTCGAAAAAAAGTGATTAAAAAGCCATAGAATAGTATGTCGAAAAAAGTGAAGAAAAGCCATAGTATAGCATATCGAAAAAAGTCATAGTATTGTATGTCGAAAAAAGCCATAGAATAGTATGTCGAAAAAAGTGCTAAAAAACGCCATAGAGTATTATGTCGAAAAAAGTGATTAAAAAGCCATAGAATAGTATGTCGAAAAAAAGTGATTAAAAAGCCATAGTATAGTATGTCGAAAAAAGCCATAGTATAGTATGTCCACAAAAAGTGATTAAAAAGCAATAGTATACTTGTCAAAAAAAATGATTAAAAGGCCATAGTATAGTATATTAAAAAAGGTCATAGTATAGAATGTCGAAAAAGCCATAGTATAGTATGTTGAAAAAAGCCATAGTATAGTATGTCGAAAAAAGTGATCAAAAGGCCAAAGTATAGTATGTCGAAAAAAGTGATTAAAAGGCCATAGTATAGTATATTGAAAAAAGTCATAGTATAGTATGTCGAAAAAGCCATAGTATAGTATGTCGAAACAAGTGATTAAAAGGCAATAGTATAGTATGTTGAAAAAAGCCATAGTATAGTATGCCGAAAAAAGTGCTAAAAAACGCCATAGAGTATTATGTCGAAAAAAGTGATTAAAAAGCCATAGTATTGTATGTCGAAAAAAGCCATAGTATAGTATGTCGAAAAAAGTTTGAGTGTAGTATGTCGAAAAAAAGTGATTAAAAAGCCATAGAATAGTATGTCGAAAAAAGTGATACAAAGACAGAGTATTGTATGTCGAAATAAGCCACAGTATAGTATGTCGAAAAAAGTGAAGAAAAGCCATAGTATAGTATATTGAAAAAAGTCATAGTATTGTATGTCGAAAAAAGCCATAGTATAGTATGTCGAAAAAAGTGCTTAAAAACGCCATAGAGTATTATGTCGAAAAAAGTGATTAAAAAGCCATAGAATAGTATGTCGAAAAAAAGTGACTAAAAAGCAATAGTATAGAATGTCGAATAAAGCCATAGTATAGTATGTCCACAAAAACTGATTAAAAAGCAATAGTATACTATGTCAAAAAAAGTGATTAAAAGGCCATAGTATAGTATATTAAAAAAGGTCATAGTATAGAATGTCGAAAAAGCCATAGTATAGTATGTCGAAAAAAGTGATCAAAAGGCCATAGTATAGTATATTGAAAAAAGTCATAGTATAGTATGTCGAAAAAAAGTAATTAAAAAGCCATAGTATAGTATGTCGAAAAAAGTGATTAAAAAGTCATAGTATAGTATGTCGAAAAAGCCATAGTATAGTATGCCGAAAAAACTGCTAAAATACGCCATAGAGTATTATGTCGAAAAAAGTGATTAAAAAGCCATAGAATAAAATGTCGAAAAAAGTGATAAAAAGCCATAGTATAGTATATTGAAAAAAGTCATAGTATAGTATGTCGAAAAAGCCATAGTATAGTATGCCGAAAAAACTGCTAAAATACGCCATAGAGTAGTATGTCGAAAAAAGTGATTAAAAAGCCATAGAATAAAATGTCGAAAAAAGTGATAAAAAGCCATAGTATAGTATGTTGAAAAAAGCCATAGTATAGTATGCCGAAAAAAGTGCTAAAAAACGCCATAGAATATTATGTCGAAAAAAGTGATTAAAAAGCCATAGAATAGTATGTCGAAAAAAGTGATACAAAGCCATAGTATTGTATGTTGAAAAAAGCCATAGTATAGTATGTCGAAAAAAGTTAGTGTAGTATGTCGAAAAAAAGTGATTAAAAAGCCATAGAATAGTATGTCGAAAAAAGTGATACAAAGACATAGTATTGTATGTCGAAATAAGCCATAGTATAGTATGTTGAAAAAAGCCACAGTATAGTATGTCGAAAAAAGTGAAGAAAAGCCATAGTATAGTATATCGAAAAAAGTCATAGTATTGTATGTCGAAAAAAGCCATAGTATAGTATGTCGAAAAAAGTGCTAAAAAACGCCATAGAGTATTATGTCGAAAAAAGTGATTAAAAAGCCAAAGAATAGTATGTCGAAAAAAAGTGATTAAAAAGCCATAGTATAGTATGTCGAAAAAAGCCATAGTATAGTATGTCCACAAAAAGTGATTAAAAAGCAATAGTATACTATGTCAAAAAAAATGATTAAAAGGCCATAGTATAGTATATTAAAAAAGGTCATAGTATAGAATGTCGAAAAAGCCATAGTATAGTATGTTGAAAAAAGCCATAGTATAGTATGTCGAAAAAAGTGATCAAAAGGCCATAGTATAGTATATTGAAAAAAGTCATAGTATAGTATGTCGAAAAAAAGTGATTAAAAAGCCAAAGTATAGTATGTCGAAAAAAGTGATTAAAAGGCCATAGTATAGTATATTGAAAAAAGTCATAGTATAGTATGTCGAAAAAGCCATAGTATAGTATGTCGAAACAAGTGATTAAAAGGCAATAGTATAGTATGTTGAAAAAAGCCATAGTATAGTATGTCGAAAAAAGTGATTAAAAAGCCATAGTATTGTATGTCGAAAAAAGCCATAGTATAGTATGTCGAAAAAAGTTTGAGTGTAGTATGTCGAAAAAAAGTGATTAAAAAGCCATAGAATAGTATGTCGAAAAAAGTGATACAAAGACATAGTATTGTATGTCGAAATAAGCCACAGTATAGTATGTCGAAAAAAGTGAAGAAAAGCCATAGTATAGTATATTGAAAAAAGTCATAGTATTGTATGTCGAAAAAAGCCATAGTATAGTATGTCGAAAAAAGTGCTTAAAAACGCCATAGAGTATTATGTCGAAAAAAGTGATTAAAAAGCCATAGAATAGTATGTCGAAAAAAAGTGACTAAAAAGCAATAGTATAGAATGTCGAAAAAAGCCATAGTATAGTATGTCCACAAAAACTGATTAAAAAGCAATAGTATACTATGTCAAAAAAAGTGATTAAAAGGCCATAGTATAGTATATTAAAAAAGGTCATAGTATAGAATGTCGAAAAAGCCATAGTATAGTATGTTGAAAAAAGCCATAGTAAAGTATGTCGAAAAAAGTGATCAAAAGGCCATAGTATAGTATATTGAAAAAAGTCATAGTATAGTATGTCGAAAAAAAGTGATTAAAAAGTCATAGTATAGTATGTCGAAAAAGCCATAGTATAGTATGCCGAAAAAACTGCTAAAATACGCCATAGAGTAGTATGTCGAAAAAAGTGATTAAAAAGCCATAGAATAAAATGTCGAAAAAAGTGATAAAAAGCCATAGTATAGTATGTCGAAAAAAGTGGTAAAAAAACGCCATAGAGTATTATGTCGAAAAAAGTGATTAAAAAGCCATAGAATAGTATGTCGAAAAAAAGTGATTAAAAAGCCATAGTATAGTATGTCGAAAAAAGCCATAGTATAGTATGTCCACAAAAAGTGATTAAAAAGCAATAGTATACTATGTCAAAAAAAGTGATTAAAAGGCCATAGTATAGTATATTAAAAAAGGTCATAGTATAGTATGTCGAAAAAAAGTGATTAAAAAGCCAAAGTATAGTATGTCGAAAAAAGTGATTAAAAGGCCATAGTATAGTATATTGAAAAAAGTCATAGTATAGTATGTTGAAAAAGCCGTAGTATAGTATGTCGAAAAAAGTGATTAAAAGGCCATAGTATAGTATGTTGAAAAAAGCCATAGTATAGTATGCCGAAAAAAGTGCTAAAAAACGCCATAGAGTATTATGTCGAAAAAAGTGATTAAAAAGCCATAGTATTGTATGTCGAAAAAAGCCATAGTGTAGTATGTCGAAAAAAAGTGATTAAAAAGCCATAGAATAGTATGTCGAAAAAAGTGATACAAAGACATAGTATTGTATGTCGAAATAAGCCACAGTATAGTATGTCGAAAAAAGTGAAGAAAAGCCATAGTATAGTATATCGAAAAAAGTCATAGCATAGTATGTCCACAAAAAGTGATTAAAAAGCAATAGTATACTATGTCAAAAAAAGTGATTAAAAGGCCATAGTATAGTATATTAAAAAAGGTCATAGTATAGAATGTCGAAAAAGCCATAGTATAGTATGTTGAAAAAAGCCATAGTATAGTATGTCGAAAAAAGTGATCAAAAGGCCATAGTATAGTATATTGAAAAAAGTCATAGTATAGTATGTCGAAAAAAAGTGATTAAAAAGCCAAAGTATAGTATGTCGAAAAAAGTGATTAAAAGGCCATAGTATAGTATATTGAAAAAAGTCATAGTATAGTATGTCGAAAAAGCCGTAGTATAGTATGTCGAAAAAAGTGATTAAAAGGCCATAGTATAGTATGTTGAAAAAAGCCATAGTATAGTATGCCGAAAAAAGTGCTAAAAAACGCCATAGAGTATTATGTCGAAAAAAGTGATTAAAAAGCCATAGTAATGTATGTCGAAAAAAGCCATAGTATAGTATGTCGAAAAAAGATTGAGTGTAGTATGTCGAAAAAAAGTGATTAAAAAGCCATAGAATAGTATGTCGAAAAAAGTGATACAAAGACATAGTATTGTATGTCGAAATAAGCCACAGTATAGTATGTCGAAAAAAGTGAAGAAAAGCCATAGTATAGTATATCGAAAAAAGTCATAGTATTGTATGTCGAAAAAAGCCATAGTATAGTATGTCGAAAAAAGTGCTAAAAAACGCCATAGAGTATTATGTCGAAAAAAGTGATTAGAAAGCCATAGAATAGTATGTCGAAAAAAAGTGACTAAAAAGCAATAGTATAGAATGTCGAAAAAAGCCATAGTATAGTTTGTTGAAAAAAGCCATAGTATAGTATGTCGAAAAAAGTGATCAAAAGGCCATAGTATAGTATATTGAAAAAAGTCATAGTATAGTATGTCGAAAAAAAGTAATTAAAAAGCCATAGTATAGTATGTCGAAAAAAAGTAATTAAAAAGCCATAGTATAGTATGTCGAAAAAAGTGATTAAAAGGCCATAGTATAGTATATTGAAAAAAGTCATAGTATAGTATGTCGAAAAAGCCATAGTATAGTATGCCGAAAAAACTGCTAAAATACGCCATAGAGTAGTATGTCGAAAAAAGTGATTAAAAAGCCATAGAATAAAATGTCGAAAAAAGTGATAAAAAGCCATAGTATAGTATGTTGAAAAAAGCCATAGTATAGTATGCCGAAAAAAGTGCTAAAAAACGCCATAGAATATTATGTCGAAAAAGGTGATTAAAAAGCCATAGAATAGTATGTCGAAAAAAGTGATACAAAGCCATAGTATTGTATGTTGAAAAAAGCCATAGTATAGTATGTCGAAAAAAGTTAGTGTAGTATGTCGAAAAAAAGTGATTAAAAAGCCATAGAATAGTATGTCGAAAAAAGTGATACAAAGACAAAGTATTGTATGTCGAAATAAGCCATAGTATAGTATGTTGAAAAAAGCCACAGTATAGTATGTCGAAAAAAGTGAAGAAACGCCATAGTATAGTATATCGAAAAAAGTCATAGTATTGTATGTCGAAAAAAGCCATAGTATAGTATGTCGAAAAAAGTGCTAAAAAACGCCATAGAGTATTATGTCGAAAGAAGTGATTAAAAAGCCATAGAATAGTATGTCGAAAAAAGTGATTAAAAAGCCATAGTATAGTATGTCGAAAAAAGCCATAGTTATAGTATGTCCACAAAAAGTTATTAAAAATCAATAGTATACTATGTCAAAAAAAGTGATTAAAAGGCCATAGTATAGTATATTAAAAAAGGTCATAGTATAGAATGTCGAAAAAGCCATAGTATAGTATGTTGAAAAAAGCCATAGTATAGTATGTCGAAAAAAAGTGATTAAAAAGCCATAGTAAAGTATGTCGAAAAAAGTGATTAAAAGGCCTTAGTATAGTATATTGAAAAAAGTCATAGTATATTATGTCAAAAAAGCCATAGTATAGTATGCCGAAAAAAGTGCTAAAATACGCCATAGAGTAGTATGTCGAAAAAAGTGATTAAAAAGCCATAGAATAGAATGTCGAAAAAAGTGATAAAAAGCCATAGTATAGTATGTTGAAAAAAGCCATAGTATAGTATGTCCACAAAAAGTGATTAAAAAGCATTAGTATACTATGTCAAAAAAAGTGATAAAAAGGTCATAGCATAGAATGTCGAAAAAGCCATAGTATAGTATGTCGAAAAAAAGTGATTAAAAAGCCATAGAATAGTATGTCGAAAAAAGTGATACAAAGACATAGTATTGTATGTCGAAATAAGCCACAGTATAGTATGTCGAAAAAAGTGAAGAAAAGCCATAGTATAGTATATCTAAAAAAGTCATAGTATTGTATGTCGAAAAAAGCCATAGTATAGAATGTCGAAAAAAGTGCTAAAAAACGCCATAGAGTATTATGTCGAAAAAAGTGATTAAAAAGCCATAGAATAGTATGTCGAAAAAAAGTGACTAAAAAGCCATAGTATAGAATGTCGAAAAAAGCCATAGTATAGTATGTCCACAAAAAGTGATTAAAAAGCAATAGTATACTATGTCAAAAAAGTGATTAAAAGGCCATAGTATAGTATATTAAAAAAGGTCATAGTATAGAATGTCGAAAAAGCCATAGTATAGTATGTTGAAAAAAGCCATAGTATAGTATGTCGAAAAAAGTGATCAAAAGGCCATAGTATAGTATATTGAAAAAAGTCATAGTATAGTATGTCGAAAAAAAGTAATTAAAAAGCCATAGTATAGTATGTCGAAAAAAGTGATTAAAAGGCCATAGTATAGTATATTGAAAAAAGTCATAGTATAGTATGTCGAAAAAGCCATAGTATAGTATGCCGAAAAAACTGCTAAAATACGCCATAGAGTAGTATGTCGAAAAAAGTGATTAAAAAGCCATAGAATAGAATGTCGAAAAAAGTGATAAAAAGCCATAGTATAGTATGTTGAAAAAAGCCATGGTATAGTATGCCGAAAAAAGTGCTAAAAAACGCCATAGAGTATTATGTCGAAAAAAGTGATTAAAAAGCCATAGAATAGTATGTCGAAAAAAGTGATACAAAGCCATAGTATTGTATGTTGAAAAAAGCCATAGTATAGTATGTCGAAAAAAGTAAGTGTAGTATGTCGAAAAAAAGTGATTAAAAAGCCATAGAATAGTATGTCGAAAAAAGTGATACAAAGACAAAGTATTGTATGTCGAAATAAGCCATAGTATAGTATGTTGAAAAAAGCCACAGTATAGTATGTCGAAAAAAGTGAAGAAAAGCCATAGTATAGTATATCGAAAAAAGTCATAGTATTGTATGTCGAAAAAAGCCATAGTATAGTATGTCGAAAAAAGTGCTAAAAAACGCCATAGAGTATTATGTCGAAAGAAGTGATTAAAAAGCCATAGAATAGTATGTCGAAAAAAGTGATTAAAAAGCCATAGTATAGTATGTCGAAAAAAGCCATAGTTATAGTATGTCCACAAAAAGTTATTAAAAATCAATAGTATACTATGTCAAAAAAAGTGATTAAAAGGCCATAGTATAGTATATTAAAAAAGGTCATAGTATAGAATGTCGAAAAAGCCATAGTATAGTATGTTGAAAAAAGCCATAGTATAGTATGTCGAAAAAAAGTGATTAAAAAGCCATAGTAAAGTATGTCGAAAAAAGTGATTAAAAGGCCTTAGTATAGTATATTGAAAAAAGTCATAGTATATTATGTCAAAAAAGCCATAGTATAGTATGCCGAAAAAACTGCTAAAATACGCCATAGAGTAGTATGTCGAAAAAAGTGATTAAAAAGCCATAGAATAGAATGTCGAAAAAAGTGATAAAAAGCCATAGTATAGTATGTTGAAAAAAGCCATAGTATAGTATGTCCACAAAAAGTGATTAAAAAGCATTAGTATACTATGTCAAAAAAAGTGATAAAAAGGTCATAGCATAGAATGTCGAAAAAGCCATAGTATAGTATGTCGAAAAAAAGTGATTAAAAAGCCATAGAATAGTATGTCGAAAAAAGTGATACAAAGACATAGTATTGTATGTCGAAATAAGCCACAGTATAGTATGTCGAAAAAAGTGAAGAAAAGCCATAGTATAGTATATCTAAAAAAGTCATAGTATTGTATGTCGAAAAAAGCCATAGTATAGAATGTCGAAAAAAGTGCTAAAAAACGCCATAGAGTATTATGTCGAAAAAAGTGATTAAAAAGCCATAGAATAGTATGTCGAAAAAAAAGTGACTAAAAAGCCATAGTATAGAATGTCGAAAAAAGCCATAGTATAGTATGTCCACAAAAAGTGATTAAAAAGCAATAGTATACTATGTCAAAAAAGTGATTAAAAGGCCATAGTATAGTATATTAAAAAAGGTCATAGTATAGAATGTCGAAAAAGCCATAGTATAGTATGTTGAAAAAAGCCATAGTATAGTATGTCGAAAAATGTGATCAAAAGGCCATAGTATAGTATATTGAAAAAAGTCATAGTATAGTATGTCGAAAAAAAGTAATTAAAAAGCCATAGTATAGTATGTCGAAAAAAGTGATTAAAAGGCCATAGTATAGTATATTGAAAAAAGTCATAGTATAGTATGTCGAAAAAGTCATAGTATAGTATGCCGAAAAAACTGCTAAAATACGCCATAGAGTAGTATGTCGAAAAAAGTGATTAAAAAGCCATAGAATAGAATGTCGAAAAAAGTGATAAAAAGCCATAGTATAGTATGTTGAAAAAAGCCATGGTATAGTATGCCGAAAAAAGTGCTAAAAAACGCCATAGAGTATTATGTCGAAAAAAGTGATTAAAAAGCCATAGAATAGTATGTCGAAAAAAGTGATACAAAGCCATAGTATTGTATGTTGAAAAAAGCCATAGTATAGTATGTCGAAAAAAGTTAGAGTGTAGTATGTCGAAAAAAAGTGATTAAAAAGCCATAGAATAGTACGTCGAAAAAAGTGATACAAAGACATAGTATTGTATGTCGAAATAAGCCATAGAATAGTATGTTGAAAAAAGCCACAGTATAGTATGTCGAAAAAAGTGAAGAAAAGCCATAGTATAGTATTTCGAAAAAAGTCATAGTATTGTATGTCGAAAAAAGCCATAGTATAGTATGTCGAAAAAAGTGCTAAAAAACGCCATAGAGTATTATGTCGAAAAAAGTGATTAAAAAGCCATAGAATAGTATGTCGAAAAAAGTGATTAAAAAGCCATAGTATAGTATGTCGAAAAAAGCCATAGTTATAGTATGTCCACAAAAAGTTATTAAAAATCAATAGTATACTATGTCAAAAAAAGTGATTAAAAGGCCATAGTATAGTATATTAAAAAAGGTCATAGTATAGAATGTCGAAAAAGCCATAGTATAGTATGTCGAAAAAAAGTGATTAAAAAGCCATAGTAAAGTATGTCGAAAAAAGTGATTAAAAGGCCATAGTATAGTATATTGAAAAAAGTCATAGTATATTATGTCAAAAAAGCCATAGTATAGTATGCCGAAAAAACTGCTAAAATACGCCATAGAGTAGTATGTCGAAAAAAGTGATTAAAAAGCCATAGAATAGAATGTCAAAAAAAGTGATAAAAAGCCATAGTATAGTATGTTGAAAAAAGCCATAGTATAGTATGTCCACAAAAAGTGATTAAAAAGCAATAGTATACTATGTCAAAAAAAGTGATAAAAAGGTCATAGTATAGAATGTCGAAAAAGCCATAGTATAGTATGTTGAAAAAAGCCATAGTATAGTATGTCGAAAAAAGTGATCAAAAGGCCATAGTATAGTATATTGAAAAAAGTCATAGTATAGTATGTCGAAAAAAAGAGATTAAAAAGCCATAGTATAGTATGTCGAAAAAAGTGATTAAAAGGCCATAGTATAGTATTTTGAAAAAAGTCATAGTATAGTACGTCGAAAAAGCCATAGTATAGTATGCCGAAAAAAGTGCTAAAAAACGCCATAGAGTAGTATGTCGAAAAAAGTGATTAAAAAGCCATAGAATAGTCTGTCAAAAAAGTGATTATAAAGCCACAGTATAGTATTTTGAAATAAGCCATAGTATGTCTAAAAAGTGATAAAAAGCCATAGTATAGTATTTCGAAAAAAGTGATTAAAAAGCCATAGTATAGTATGTCGCAAATGTGATTAAGAAGCCATAGTGTATTATGTCGAAAAAAGTGATAAAAAGCCATAGTATAGTATGTCGAAATAAGCCATAGTATGTCGAAAAAGTGATAAAAAAGCCATATTATATTACGTTGATAAAAGTGATAAAAAGCCATAGTATAGTATGTCCACAAACAGTTATTATAAAGCCATAGTATAGTATGTCAAAAAAGTGATAAAAAAAGCCTTAGTATATTATGTTGAAAAAAGTGATTAAAAACCCATAGTATATTATGTTGAAAACATTAATAAAAAGCCATAGTATAGTATGTCGAAAAAACTAATAAAAAAGCCATACTATAGCAATGCGAAAAAAGCCATAGTATAATATATCGAAAAAAGTCATAGTATAGTATGTCGAAAAACAATAGTATAGTATGCCGAAAAAACTGCTAAAATACGCCATAGAGTAGTATGTCGATAAAAGTGATTAAAAAGCCATAGAATACAATGTCGAAAAAGTGATAAAAAGCCATAGTATAGTATGTTGAAAAAAGTGCTTAAAAACACCATAGAGTATTATGTCGAAAAAAGTGATTAAAAAGCCATAGAATAGTATGTCGAAAAAAGTGATACAAAGACATTGTATTGTATGTCGAAAAAAGCCATAGTATAGTATGTCGAAAAAAGTTAGAGTGTAGTATGTCGAAAAAAAGTGATTAAAAATCCATAGAATAGTATGTCGAAAAAAGTGATACAAAGACATAGTATTGTATGTCGAAATAAGCCATAGTATAGTATGTTGAAAAAAGCCATAGTATAGTATGTCGAAAAAAGTGAAGAAAAGCCATAGTATAGTATATCGAAAAAAGTCATAGTATTGTATGTCGAAAAAAGCCATAGTATAGTATGTCGAAAAAAGTGCTAAAAAACGCCATAGAGTATTATTTCGAAGAAAGTGATTAAAAAGCCATAGAATAGTATGTCGAAAAAAAGTGATTAAAAAGCCATAGTATAGTATGTCGAAAAAAGCCATAGTATAGTATGTCCACAAAAAGTGATTAAAAAGCAATAGTATACTATGTCAAAAAAAGTGATTAAAAGGATATAGTATAGTATATTAAAAAAGGTCATAGTATAGAATGTCGAAAAAGCCATAGTATAGTATGTTGAAAAAAGCCATAGTATAGTATGTCGAAAAAAGTGATCAAAAGGCCATAGTATAGTATATTGAAAAAAATCATAGTATAGTATGTCGAAAAAAAGTGTTTAAAAAGCAATAGTATAGTATGTCGAAAAAAGTGATTAAAAGGCCATAGTATAGTATATTGAAAAAAGTCATAGTATAGTATGTCGAAAAAACTGCTAAAATACGCCATAGAATAGTATGTCGAAAAAAGTGATTAAAAAGCCATATAATAGAATGTCGAAAAAAGTGATAAAAAAGCCATAGTATAGTATGTTGAAAAAAGCCATAGTATGTCTAAAAAGTGATAAAACAGCCATAGTATAGTATTTCATAAAAAGTGATTAAAAAGCCATAGTATAGTATGTCGCAAATGTGATTAAGAAGCCATAGTGTATTATGTCGAAAAAAGTGATAAAAAGCCATAGTATAGTATGTCGAAATAAGCCATAGTATGTTGAAAAAAGCCATAGTATATCTAAAAAGTGATAAAAAGCCATAGTATAGTATTTCATAAAAAGTGATTAAAAAGCCATAGTATAATATGTCGAAAATGTGATTAAAAAGCCATATTATATTACGTTGATAAAAGTGATAAAAAGCCATAGTATAGTATGTCGAAAAAAGTGATTAAAAAAGCCATAGTATATTATGTCCACAAACAATTATTAAAAAGCCATAGTATAGTATGTCAAAAAAGTGATAAAAAAGCCATAGTATATTATGTTGAAAATGTTAATAAAAAGCAATAGTATAGTATGTCGAAAAAACTGATAAAAAAGCCATAGTATAGTATGTCAAAAAATTGATAAAAAAGCCATAGTATATTATGTCGAAAAAAGTGATAAAAAGCAATAGTATAGTATGTCAAAAAATTGATAAAAAAGCCATAGTATATTATGTCGAAAAAAGTGATAAAAATCCATAGTATAGTATGTCGAAATAAGCCATAGTATAGTATGCCGAAAAAAGTGCTAAAAAAACGCCACTAGAGTATTATGTCGAAAAAAGTGATTAAAAATCCATAAATTAGTATGTAAAAAAAAGTGATACGAAGCTATAGTATAGTTTGTCGAAATAAGCCATTGTATAGTGTGTCGAAAAAAGCTATAGTATAGTATGTCATAAAAAGTTATAGTGTAGTATGTCGAAAAAGCCATAGTATAGTATGTTGAAAAAAGCCATAGTATAGTATGTTGATAAAAGTGATTAAAAAGCCATAGTATAGCAATGCGAAAAAAGCCATAGTATAATATATCGAAAAAAGTCATAGTATAGTATGTCGAAAAAGCCATTGTATAGTATGCCGAAAAAACTGCTAAAATACGCCATAGAGTAGTATGTCGAAAAAAGTGATTAAAAAGCCATAGAATAGAATGTCGAAAAAAGTGATAAAAAGCCATAGTATAGTATGTTGAAAAAAGTGCTTAAAAACGCCATAGAGTATTATGTCGAAAAAAGTGATTAAAAAGCCATAGAATAGTATGTCGAAAAAAGTGATACAAAGACATAGTATTGTATGTCGAAAAAAGCCATAGTGTAGTATGTCGAAAAAAAGTGATTAAAAATCCATAGAATAGTATGTCGAAAAAAGTGAAGAAAAGCCATAGTATAGTATATCGAAAAAAGTCATAGTATTGTATGTCGAAAAAAGCCATAGAATAGTATTTCGAAAAAAGTGATTAAAAAGCCATAGAATAGTATGTCGAAAAAAAGTGATTAAAAGCCCATAGTATAGTATATTAAAAAAGTCATAGTATAGAATGTCGAAAAAGCCATAGTATAGTATGTTGAAAAAAGCCATAGTATAGTATGTCGAAAAAAGTGATCAAAAGGCCATAGTATAGTATATTGAAAAAAGTCATAGTATAGTATGTCGAAAAAAAGTGATTAAAAAGCCATAGTATAGTATGTCGAAAAAAGTGATTAAAAGGCCATAGTATAGTATATTGAAAAAAGTCATAGTATAGTATGTCGAAAAAGCCATATTATAGTATGCCGAAAAAACTGCTAAAATACGCCATAGAGTAGTATGTCGAAAAAAGTGATTAAAAAGCCATAGAATAGAATGTCGAAAAAAGTGATAAAAAGCCATAGTATAGTATGCTGAAAAAAGCCATAGTATAGTATGTCCACAAAAAGTGATTAAAAAGCAATAGTATACTATGTCAAAAAAAGTGATTAAAAGGCCATAGTATAGTGTATTAAAAAAGGTCATAGTATAGAATGTCGAAAAAGCCATAGTATAGTATGTTGAAAAAAGCCATAGTATAGTATGTCGAAAAAAGTGATCAAAAGGCCATAGTATAGTATATTGAAAAAAGTCATAGTATAGTATGTCGAAAAAAAGTATTTAAAAAGCCATAGTATAGTATGTCGAAAAAAGTGATTAAAAGGCCATAGTATAGTATATTGAAAAAAGTCATAGTATAGTACGTCGAAAAAGCCATAGCATAGTATGCCGAATAAAGTGATTAAAAAGCCATAGAATAGTATGTCAAAAAAGTGATTATAAAGCCACAGTATAGTATGTTGAAATAAGCCATAGTATGTCTAAAAAGTGATAAAAAGCCATAGTATAGTATTTCGAAAAAAGTGATTAAAAAGCCATAGAATAGTATGTCGAAAAAAGTGATACAAAGCCATAGTATTGTATGTCGAAAAAAGGGATTGAAAGGCCATAGTATAGTATATTGAAAAAAGTCATAGTATAGTATGTCGAAAAAGCCATATTATAGTATGCCGAAAAAACTGCTAAAATACGCCATAGAGTAGTATGTCGAAAAAAGTGATTAAAAAGCCATAGAATAGAATGTCGAAAAAAGTGATAAAAAGCCATAGTATAGTATGCTGAAAAAAGCCATAGTATAGTATGTCCACAAAAAGTGATTAAAAAGCAATAGTATACTATGTCAAAAAAAGTGATTAAAAGGCCATAGTATAGTGTATTAAAAAAGGTCATAGTATAGAATGTCGAAAAAGCCATAGTATAGTATGTTGAAAAAAGCCATAGTATAGTATGTCGAAAAAAGTGATCAAAAGGCCATAGTATAGTATATTGAAAAAAGTCATAGTATAGTATGTCGAAAAAAAGTATTTAAAAAGCCATAGTATAGTATGTCGAAAAAAGTGATTAAAAGGCCATAGTATAGTATATTGAAAAAAGTCATAGTATAGTACGTCGAAAAAGCCATAGCATAGTATGCCGAATAAAGTGATTAAAAAGCCATAGAATAGTATGTCAAAAAAGTGATTATAAAGCCACAGTATAGTATGTTGAAATAAGCCATAGTATGTCTAAAAAGTGATAAAAAGCCATAGTATAGTATTTCGAAAAAAGTGATTAAAAAGCCATAGAATAGTATGTCGAAAAAAGTGATACAAAGCCATAGTATTGTATGTCGAAAAAAGGGATTGAAAGGCCATAGTATAGTATATTGAAAAAAGTCATAGTATAGTATGTCGAAAAAGCCATATTATAGTATGCCGAAAAAACTGCTAAAATACGCCATAGAGTAGTATGTCGAAAAAAGTGATTAAAAAGCCATAGAATAGAATGTCGAAAAAAGTGTTAAAAAGCCATAGTATAGTATGCTGAAAAAAGCCATAGTATAGTATGTCCACAAAAAGTGATTAAAAAGCAATAGTATACTATGTCAAAAAAAGTGATTAAAAGGCCATAGTATAGTGTATTAAAAAAGGTCATAGTATAGAATGTCGAAAAAGCCATAGTATAGTATGTTGAAAAAAGCCATAGTATAGTATGTCGAAAAAAGTGATCAAAAGGCCATAGTATAGTATATTGAAAAAAGTCATAGTATAGTATGTCGAAAAAAAGTAATTAAAAAGCCATAGTATAGTATGTCGAAAAAAGTGATTCAAAGGCCATAGTATAGTATATTGAAAAAAGTCATAGTATAGTACGTCGAAAAAGCCATAGCATAGTATGCCGAATAAAGTGCTAAAAAACGCCATAGAGTAGTATGTCGAAAAAAGTGATTAAAAAGCCATAGAATAGTATGTCAAAAAAGTGATTATAAAGCCACAGTATAGTATGTTGAAATAAGCCATAGTATGTCTAAAAAGTGATAAAAAGCCATAGTATAGTATTTCGAAAAAAGTGATTAAAAAGCCATAGAATAGTATGTCGAAAAAAGTGATACAAAGCCATAGTATTGTATGTCGAAAAAAGCCATAGTATAGTATGTCAAAAAAAGTTAGAGTGTAGTATGTCAAAAAAAAGTGATTAAAAAGCCATAGAATAGTATGTCGAAAAAAGTGATACAAAGACATAGTATAGTATATCGAAAAAAGTCATAGTATTGTATGTCGATCAAAGCCATAGTATAGTATGTCGAAAAAAGTGCTAAAAAACGCCATAGAGTATTATGTCGAAAAAAGTGATTAAAAAGCCATAGAATAGTATGTCGAAAAAAGTGATTAAAAGCCATAGAATAGTATGTCGAAAAAAAGTGATTAAAAGGCCATTGTATAGTATATTAAAAAAGGTCATAGTATAGAATGTCGAAAAAGCCATAGTATAGTATGTTGAAAAAAGCCATAGTATAGTATGTCGAAAAAAGTGATTAAAAGGCCATAGTATAGTATATTGAAAAAAGTCATAGTATAGTATGTCGAAAAAAAGTGATTAAAAAGCCATAGTATAGTATGTCGAAAAAAGTGATTAAAAGGCCATAGTATAGTATATTGAAAAAAGTCATAGTATAGTATGTCGAAAAAGCCATATTATAGTATGCCGAAAAAACTGCTAAAATACGCCATAGAGTAGTATGTCGAATAAAGTGATTAAAAAGCCATAGAATAGAATGTCGAAAAAAGTGATAAAAAGCCATAGTATAGTATGTTGAAAAAAGCCATAGTATAGTATGTCCACAAAAAGTGATTAAAAAGCAATAGTATACTATGTCAAAAAAAGTGATTAAAAGGCCATAGTATAGTGTATTAAAAAAGGTCATAGTATAGAATGTCGAAAAAGCCATAGTATAGTATGTTGAAAAAAGCCATAGTATAGTATGTCGATAAAAGTGATCAAAAGGCCATAGTATAGTATATTGAAAAAAGTCATAGTATAGTATGTCGAAAAAAAGTGATTAAAAAGCCATAGTATAGTATGTCGAAAAAAGTGATTAAAAGGCCATAGTATAGTATATTGAAAAAAGTCATAGTATAGTACGTCAAAAAAGCCATAGCATAGTATGCCGAATAAAGTGCTAAAAAACGCCATAGAGTAGTATGTCGAAAAAAGTGATTAAAAAGCCATAGAATAGTATGTCAAAAAAGTGATTATAAAGCCACAGTATAGTATGTTGAAATAAGCCATAGTATGTCTAAAAAGTGATAAAAAGCCATAGTATAGTATTTCGAAAAAAGTGATTAAAAAGCCATAGAATAGTATGTCGAAAAAAGTGATACAAAGCCATAGTATTGTATGTCGAAAGAAGCCATAGTATAGTATGTCGAAAAAAGTTAGAGTGTAGTATGTGGAAAAAAAGTGATTAAAAAGCCATAGAATAGTATGTCGAAAAAAGTGATACAAAGACATAGTATAGTATATCGAAAAAAGTCATAGTATTGTATGTCGAAAAAAGCCATAGTATAGTATGTCGAAAAAAGTGCTAAAAAACGCCATAGAGTATTATGTCGAAAAAAGTGATTAAAAAGCCATAGAATAGTATGTCGAAAAAAAGTGATTAAAAAGCCATAGTATAGTATGTCGAAAAAAGCCACAGTATAGTATGTCAACAAAAAGTGATTAAAAAGCAATAGTATACTATGTCAAAAAAAGTGATTAAAAGGCCATAGTATAGTATATTAAAAAATGTCATAGTATAGAATGTCGAAAAAGCCATAGTATAGTATGTTGAAAAAAGCCATAGTATAGTATGTCTAAAAAAGTGATAAAAAGGCCATAGTATAGTATATTGAAAAAAGTCATAGTATAGTATGTCGAAAAAAAGTGATTAAAAAACCATAGTATAGTATGTCGAAAAAAGTGATTAAAAGGCCATAGTATAGTATATTGAAAAAAGTCATAGTATAGTATGTCGAAAAAGCCATAGTATAGTATGCCGAAAAAACTGCTAAAATACGCCATAGAGTAGTATGTCGAAAAAAGTGATTAAAAAGCCATAGAATAGAGTGTCGAAAAAAGTGATAAAAAGCCATAGTATAGTATGTTGAAAAAAGCCATAGTATAGTATGCCGACAAAAGTGCTAAAAAACGCCATAGAGTATTATGTCGAAAAAAGTGATTAAAAAGCCATAGAATAGTATGTCGAAAAAAGTGATACAAAGCCATAGTATTGTATGTCGAAAAAAGCCATAGTATAGTATGTCGAAAAAAGTGATCAAAAGGCCATAGTATAGTATATTGAAAAAAGTCATAGTATAGTATGTCGAAAAAAAGTGATTAAAAAGCCATAGTATAGTATGTCGAAAAAAGTGATTAAAAGGCCATAGTATAGTATATTGAAAAAAGTCATAGTATAGTACGTCGAAAAAGCCATAGCATAGTATGCCGAATAAAGTGCTAAAAAACGCCATAGAGTAGTATGTCGAAAAAAGTGATTAAAAAGCCATAGAATAGTATGTCAAAAAAGTGATTATAAAGCCACAGTATAGTATGTTGAAATAAGCCATAGTATGTCTAAAAAGTGATAAAAAGCCATAGTATAGTATTTCGAAAAAAGTGATTAAAAAGCCATAGAATAGTATGTCGAAAAAAGTGATACAAAGACGTAGTATAGTATATCGAAAAAAGTCATAGTAATGTATGTCGAAAAAAGCCATAGTATAGTATGTCGAAAAAAGTGCTAAAAAACGCCATAGAGTATTATGTCGAAAAAAGTGATTAAAAAGCCATAGAATAGTATGTCGAAAAAAAGTGATTAAAAAGCCATAGTATAGTATGTCGAAAAAAGCCATAGTATAGTATGTCAACCAAAAGTGATTAAAAAGCAATAGTATACTATGTCAAAAAAAGTGATTAAAAGGCCATAGTATAGTATATTAAAAAAGGTCATAGTATAGAATGTCGAAAAAGCCATAGTATAGTATGTTGAAAAAAGCCATAGTATAGTATGTCTAAAAAAGTGATCAAAAGGCCATAGTATAGTATATTGAAAAAAGTCATAGTATAGTATGTCGAAAAAAAGTGATTAAAAAACCATAGTATAGTATGTCGAAAAAAGTGATTAAAAGGCCATAGTATAGTATGTCTAAAAAAGTGATCAAAAGGCCATAGTATAGTATATTGAAAAAAGTCATAGTATAGTATGTCGAAAAAAAGTGATTAAAAAACCATAGTATAGTATGTCGAAAAAAGTGATTAAAAGGCCATAGTATAGTATGTCTAAAAAAGTGATCAAAAGGCCATAGTATAGTATATTGAAAAAAGTCATAGTATAGTATGTCGAAAAAAAGTGATTAAAAAACCATAGTATAGTATGTCGAAAAAAGTGATTAAAAGGCCATAGTATAGTATATTGAAAAAAGTCATAGTATAGTATGTCGAAAAAGCCATAGTATAGTATGCCGAAAAAACTGCTAAAATACGCCATAGAGTAGTATGTCGATAAAAGTGATTAAAAAGCCATAGAATAGAGTGTCGAAAAAAGTGATAAAAAGCCATAGTATAGTATGTTGAAAAAAGCCATAGTATAGTATGCCGACAAAAGTGCTAAAAAACGCCATAGAGTATTATGTCGAAAAAAGTGATTAAAAAGCCATAGTATAGTATGTCTAAAAAAGTGATCAAAAGGCCATAGTATAGTATATTGAAAAAAGTCATAGTATAGTATGTCGAAAAAAAGTGATTAAAAAACCATAGTATAGTATGTCGAAAAAAGTGATTAAAAGGCCATAGTATAGTATATTGAAAAAAGTCATAGTATAGTATGTCGAAAAAGCCATAGTATAGTATGCCGAAAAAACTGCTAAAATACGCCATAGAGTAGTATGTCGAAAAAAGTGATTAAAAAGCCATAGAATAGAGTGTCGAAAAAAGTGATAAAAAGCCATAGTATAGTATGTTGAAAAAAGCCATAGTATAGTATGCCGACAAAAGTGCTAAAAAACGCCATAGAGTATTATGTCGAAAAAAGTGATTAAAAAGCCATAGAATAGTATGTCGAAAAAAGTGATACAAAGCCATAGTATTGTATGTCGAAAAAAGCCATAGTATAGTATGTCGAAAAAAGTGATCAAAAGGCCATAGTATAGTATATTGAAAAAAGTCATAGTATAGTATGTCGAAAAAAAGTGATTAAAAAGCCATAGTATAGTATGTCGAAAAAAGTGATTAAAAGGCCATAGTATAGTATATTGAAAAAGGTCATAGTATAGTATGTCGAAAAAGCCATAGTATAGTATGCCGAAAAAACTGCTAAAATACGCCATAGAGTAGTATGTCGAAAAAAGTGATTAAAAAGCCATAGTATAGTATTTCGAAAAAAGTGATTAAAAAGCCATAGAATAGTATGTCGAAAAAAGTGATACAAAGCCATAGTATTGTATGTCGAAAAAAGCCATAGTATAGTATGTCGAAAAAAGCAATAGTATAGTATGTCCACAAAAAGTGATTAAAAAGCAATAGTATACTATGTCAAAAAAAGTGATTAAAAAGCCATAGAATAGTATGTCGAAAAAAGTGATACAAAGACATAGTATTGTATGTCGAAATAAGCCACAGTATAGTATGTCGAAAAAAGTGAAGAAAAGCCATAGTATAGTATATCGAAAAGAGTCATAGTATTGTATGTCGAAAAAAAGCCATAGTATAGTATGTCGAAAAAAGTGCTAAAAAACGCCATAGAGTATTATGTCAAAAAAAGTGATTAAAAGGCCATAGTATAGTATATTAAAAAGGTCATAGTATAGAATGTCGAAAAAGCCATAGTATAGTATGTTGAAAAAAGCCATAGTATAGTATGTCGAAAAAAGTGATTAAAAGGCCATAGTAAAGTATATTGAAAAAAGTCATATTATAGTACGTCGAAAAAGCCATAGTATAGTATGCCGAAAAAAGTGCTAAAAAACACCATAGAGTAGTATGTCGAAAAATGTGATTAAAAAGCCATAGAATAGTATGTCAAAAAAGTGATTATAAAGCCACAGTATAGTATGTTGAAATAAGCCATAGTATGTCTAAAAAGTGATAAAAATCCATAGTATAGTAATTCGAAAAAAGTGATTAAAAAGCCATAGTATAGTATGTCGCAAATGTGATTAAGAAGCCATAGTGTATTATGTCGAAAAATGTGATAAAAAGCCATAGTATAGTATGTCGAAATAAGCCATAGTATGTTGAAAAAGTGATAAAAAAGCCATATTATATTACGTTGATAAAAGTGATAAAAAGCCATAGTATAGTATGTCGAAAAAAGTGATAAAAAAGCCATAGTATATTATGTCCACAAACAGTTATTATAAAACCATAGTATAGTATGTCGAAAAAGTGTTAAAAAAGCCTTAGTATATTTTGTTGAAAAAGTGATTAAAAAGCCATAGTATATTATGTTGAAAACATTAATAAAAAGCCATAGTATAGTAAGTCGAAAAAAGTGATAAAAAAGCCATAGTATAGTATGTCAAAAAAGTGATAAAAAAGCCATAGTATATTATGTCGAAAAAAGTGATAAAAAGCCATAGTATAGTATGTCGAAATAAGCCATAGTATAGTATGCCGAAAAAAGTGATTAAAAAGCCATAGTATAGCAATGCGAAAAAAGCCATAGTATAATATATCGAAAAAAGTCATAGTATAGTATGTCGAAAAAGCCATAGTATAGTATGCCGAAAAAACTGCTAAAATACGCCATAGAGTAGTATGTCGAAAAAAGTGATTAAAAAGCCATAGAATAGAATGTCGAAAAAAGTGATAAAAAGCCATAGTATAGTATGTCGAAAAAAGCCATAGTATAGTATGCCGAAAAAAGTGATAAAAAACGCCATAGAGTATTATGTCGAAAAAAGTGATTAAAAAGCCATAGAATAGTATGTCGAAAAAAGTGATACAAAGCCATAGTATTGTATGTCGAAAAAAGCCATAGTATAGTATGTCGAAAAAAGTTAGAGTGTAGTATGTCGAAAAAAAGTGATTAAAAAGCCATAGAATAGTATGTCAAAAAAAGTGATACGAAGACATAGTATTGTATGTCGAAATAAGCCATAGTATAGTATGTTGAAAGAAGCCATAGTATAGAATGTCGAAAAAAGTGAAGAAAAGCCATAGTATAGTATGTTGAAAAAAGTCATAGTATAGTATGCCGAAAAAGTGCTAAAAAACGCCATAGAGTATAATGTCGAAAAAAGTGATACAAAGCCATAGTATAGTATGTCGAAATAAGCCAAAGTATAGTATGTTGAAAAAAGCCATAGAATAGTATGTCGAAAAAAGTGACAAAAAGCCATAGTATAGTACGTTGAAAAAAGCCATAGTATAGTATGCCGAAAAAATTGCTAAAAAACGCTATAGAATATTATGTCGAATAAAAGTGATTAAAAAGCCATAGTATAGCAATGCGAAAAAAACAAAGTATAATATTTTGAAAAAAGTCATAGTATAGTATGTCGAAAAAGCCATAGTATAGTATGCCGAAAAAACTGCTAAAATACGCCATAGAGTAGTATATCGAAAAAAGTGATTAAAAAGCCATAGAATAGAATGTCGAAAAAAGTGATAAAAAGCCATAGTATAGTATATCGAAGTAAGTCATAGTATAGTACGTCGAAAAAGCTATAGTATAGTATGTCGAAAAAAGCTATTAAAAAGCCACAGTATATATTGTTGAACAAAGCAATACTATAGTATGGTGAAAAAAGCCATAGTACAGTATGTCGATAAAAGTGTTAAAAAGCCATAGTATAGTTAATCGAAAAAAAGTGATTAAAAAGCCATAGTATAGTATATCGAAATGAGTCATAGTATAGTATGTCAAAAAAGTGATGAAAAAGCCTTTGTATAGTATGTCGAAATAAAGTGATTAAAAAGCCATAGTATAGTATATCGAAATAAGTCATAGTATAGTACGTCGAAAAAGCCATAGAATACAGTGCCGAAATAAGTCATTCAAAACCCATAGTATAGTATGTCAAAAAAAGTGATACAAATCCATAGTATTGTATGTCGAAATAAGCCATAGTATAGTAGGTTGAAAAAAGCCATATTATAGTATGTCGAAAAAAGTGAAGAAATGCCATAGTATAGCATATTGAAAAAATCCATAGAATAGTATTTGGAAAAAAGTTATTAAAAAGCCATAATATATTATATCGAAATAAGTCATAGTGTAGTACGTCAAAAAAGCCATAGAATACAGTGCCGAAAAAATTGATTAAAAAGCCATAGAATAGTTTGTCAAAAAAAGTGATACAAAGCCATAGTATCGTATGTCGAAATAAGCCATATTATAGTAGGTTGAAAAAAGCCATATTATAGTATGTCAAAAAAGTGATAAAAAAGCCTTAGTATAGTATTCCGAAAAAGTGATTAAAAAGCCATAGTATAGCAAATCGAAAAAAGCCATAGAATAGTATATCGAAAAAAAGTGATTAAAAAGCCAAAGTATAGTATGTCGAAAAAAAGTGATTAAAAAGCCATAGTATAGTATATCGAAATAAGTCATAGTATAGTACGTCGAAAAAGCCATAGTATAGTATGTCGAAAAAAGCTATTAAAAAGCCACAGTATATATTGTTGAACAAAGCAATACTATAGTATGTTGAAAAAAGCCATAGTACAGTATGTCGATAAAAGTGTTAAAAAACTATAGCATAGTTAATCGAAAAAAAGTGATTTAAAAGCCATAGTATAGTATATCGAAATAAGTCATAGTATAGTACGTCAAAAAAGCCATAGAATACAGTGTCGAAAAAAGTGATTAACAAGCCATAGAATAGTATGTCAAAAAAGTGATTATAAAGCCACAGTATAGTATGTCGAAATAAGCCATAGTGATAAAAAAAGCCATAGTATAGTACGTCACAAATGTGATTAAGAAGCCATAGTATAGTATGTCGAAAAAATTCATAGTATAGTGTGTCGAAAAAAAGTGATTAAAAAGCCATAGTATAGTATGTCGAAAAAGTGATAAAAAAGCCATAGTATATTATGTTGAAAAAAGTGATAAAAAGCCATAGCATAGTATGTCGAAAATGTGATTAAGAAGCCATAGAATAGTATGTCGAAAAAAGCCATAGTATAGTTTGTTGAACAAAGCAATAGTATAGTTTGTTGAACAAAGCAATGCTATAGTATGTTGAAAAAAGCCATAGTACAGTATGTCGATAAAATTGATAAAAAGCCATAGTATATCAAAATATGTCATAGTATAGTTGGTTGAAAAAAGCCATAGTATAGTATGCCAAAAAAAGTGATACAATGCCATAGTATAGTATGTCAAAAAAAGTTATACTGTAGTATGTCGAAAAAAAGTGATTAAAAAGCCATAGTATAGTATGTCGAAAAAAGCCACAGTATAGTATGTCCACAAAAAGTGATTAAAAAGCCATAGTATACTATGTCGAAAAAAGTGATTAAAAGGCCATAGTATAGTATATCGAAAGAAGTCATAGTATAGTATGTCGAAAAAGCCATAGTATAGTATGTTGAAAAAAGCCATAGTATAGTATGTCGAAAAAAGTCATAGTATAGTATGTCCACAAAAAGTGATTAAAAAGCCATAGTATACTATGTCGAAAAAAGTGATTAAAAGGCCATAGTATAGTATATCGAAAAAATTCATAGTATAGTATTTCGAAAAAGCCATAGTATAGTATATTGAAAAAAGTCATAGTATAGTATGTCGAAAAAAAGTGATTAAAAAGCCATAGTATAGTATGTCGAAAAAAGTGATTAAAAGGCCATAGTATAGTATATTGAAAAAGGTCATAGTATAGTATGTCGAAAAAGCCATAGTATAGTATGCCGAAAAAACTGCTAAAATACGCCATAGAGTAGTATGTCGAAAAAAGTGATTAAAAAGCCATAGTATAGTATTTCGAAAAAAGTGATTAAAAAGCCATAGAATAGTATGTCGAAAAAAGTGATACAAAGCCATAGTATTGTATGTCGAAAAAAGCCATAGTATAGTATGTCGAAAAAAGCAATAGTATAGTATGTCCACAAAAAGTGATTAAAAAGCAATAGTATACTATGTCAAAAAAAGTGATTAAAAAGCCATAGAATAGTATGTCGAAAAAGTGATACAAAGACATAGTATTGTATGTCGAAATAAGCCACAGTATAGTATGTCGAAAAAAGTGAAGAAAAGCCATAGTATAGTATATCGAAAAGAGTCATAGTATTGTATGTCGAAAAAAGCCATAGTATAGTATGTCGAAAAAAGTGCTAAAAAACGCCATAGAGTATTATGTCAAAAAAAGTGATTAAAAGGCCATAGTATAGTATATTAAAAAAGGTCATAGTATAGAATGTCGAAAAAGCCATAGTATAGTATGTTGAAAAAAGCCATAGTATAGTATGTCGAAAAAAGTGATTAAAAGGCCATAGTAAAGTATATTGAAAAAAGTCATATTATAGTACGTCGAAAAAGCCATAGTATAGTATGCCGAAAAAAGTGCTAAAAAACACCATAGAGTAGTATGTCGAAAAATGTGATTAAAAAGCCATAGAATAGTATGTCAAAAAAGTGATTATAAAGCCACAGTATAGTATGTTGAAATAAGCCATAGTATGTCTAAAAAGTGATAAAAATCCATAGTATAGTAATTCGAAAAAAGTGATTAAAAAGCCATAGTATAGTATGTCGCAAATGTGATTAAGAAGCCATAGTGTATTATGTCGAAAAATGTGATAAAAAGCCATAGTATAGTATGTCGAAATAAGCCATAGTATGTTGAAAAAGTGATAAAAAAGCCATATTATATTACGTTGATAAAAGTGATAAAAAGCCATAGTATAGTATGTCGAAAAAAGTGATAAAAAAGCCATAGTATATTATGTCCACAAACAGTTATTATAAAACCATAGTATAGTATGTCGAAAAAGTGTTAAAAAAGCCTTAGTATATTTTGTTGAAAAAGTGATTAAAAAGCCATAGTATATTATGTTGAAAACATTAATAAAAAGCCATAGTATAGTAAGTCGAAAAAAGTGATAAAAAAGCCATAGTATAGTATGTCAAAAAAGTGATAAAAAAGCCATAGTATATTATGTCGAAAAAAGTGATAAAAAGCCATAGTATAGTATGTCGAAATAAGCCATAGTATAGTATGCCGAAAAAAGTGATTAAAAAGCCATAGTATAGCAATGCGAAAAAAGCCATAGTATAATATATCGAAAAAAGTCATAGTATAGTATGTCGAAAAAGCCATAGTATAGTATGCCGAAAAAACTGCTAAAATACGCCATAGAGTAGTATGTCGAAAAAAGTGATTAAAAAGCCATAGAATAGAATGTCGAAAAAAGTGATAAAAAGCCATAGTATAGTATGTCGAAAAAAGCCATAGTATAGTATGCCGAAAAAAGTGATAAAAAACGCCATAGAGTATTATGTCGAAAAAAGTGATTAAAAAGCCATAGAATAGTATGTCGAAAAAAGTTATTAAAAAGCCATAATATATTATATCGAAATAAGTCATAGTGTAGTACGTCAAAAAAGCCATAGAATACAGTGCCGAAAAAAGTGATTAAAAAGCCATAGAATAGTTTGTCAAAAAAAGTGATACAAAGCCATAGTATCGTATGTCGAAATAAGCCATATTATAGTAGGTTGAAAAAAGCCATATTATAGTATGTCAAAAAAGTGATAAAAAAGCCTTAGTATAGTATTCCGAAAAAGTGATTAAAAAGCCATAGTATAGCAAATCGAAAAAAGCCATAGAATAGTATATCGAAAAAAAGTGATTAAAAAGCCAAAGTATAGTATGTCGAAAAAAAGTGATTAAAAAGCCATAGTATAGTATATCGAAATAAGTCATAGTATAGTACGTCGAAAAAGCCATAGTATAGTATGTCGAAAAAAGCTATTAAAAAGCCACAGTATATATTGTTGAACAAAGCAATACTATAGTATGTTGAAAAAAGCCATAGTACAGTATGTCGATAAAAGTGTTAAAAAACTATAGCATAGTTAATCGAAAAAAAGTGATTTAAAAGCCATAGTATAGTATATCGAAATAAGTCATAGTATAGTACGTCAAAAAGCCATAGAATACAGTGTCGAAAAAAGTGATTAACAAGCCATAGAATAGTATGTCAAAAAAGTGATTATAAAGCCACAGTATAGTATGTCGAAATAAGCCATAGTGATAAAAAAAGCCATAGTATAGTACGTCACAAATGTGATTAAGAAGCCATAGTATAGTATGTCGAAAAAATTCATAGTATAGTGTGTCGAAAAAAAGTGATTAAAAAGCCATAGTATAGTATGTCGAAAAAGTGATAAAAAAGCCATAGTATATTATGTTGAAAAAAGTGATAAAAAGCCATAGCATAGTATGTCGAAAATGTGATTAAGAAGCCATAGAATAGTATGTCGAAAAAAGCCATAGTATAGTTTGTTGAACAAAGCAATAGTATAGTTTGTTGAACAAAGCAATGCTATAGTATGTTGAAAAAAGCCATAGTACAGTATGTCGATAAAATTGATAAAAAGCCATAGTATATCAAAATAAGTCATAGTATAGTTGGTTGAAAAAAGCCATAGTATAGTATGCCAAAAAAAGTGATACAATGCCATAGTATAGTATGTCAAAAAAAGTTATACTGTAGTATGTCGAAAAAAAGTGATTAAAAAGCCATAGTATAGTATGTCGAAAAAAGCCACAGTATAGTATGTCCACAAAAAGTGATTAAAAAGCCATAGTATACTATGTCGAAAAAAGTGATTAAAAGGCCATAGTATAGTATATCGAAAGAAGTCATAGTATAGTATGTCGAAAAAGCCATAGTATAGTATGTTGAAAAAAGCCATAGTATAGTATGTCGAAAAAAGTCATAGTATAGTATGTCCACAAAAAGTGATTAAAAAGCCATAGTATACTATGTCGAAAAAAGTGATTAAAAGGCCATAGTATAGTATATCGAAAAAATTCATAGTATAGTATTTCGAAAAAGCCATAGTATAGTATATTGAAAAAAGTCATAGTATAGTATGTCGAAAAAAAGTGATTAAAAAGCCATAGTATAGTATGTCGAAAAAAGTGATTAAAAGGCCATAGTATAGTATATTGAAAAAGGTCATAGTATAGTATGTCGAAAAAGCCATAGTATAGTATGCCGAAAAAACTGCTAAAATACGCCATAGAGTAGTATGTCGAAAAAAGTGATTAAAAAGCCATAGTATAGTATTTCGAAAAAAGTGATTAAAAAGCCATAGAATAGTATGTCGAAAAAAGTGATACAAAGCCATAGTATTGTATGTCGAAAAAAGCCATAGTATAGTATGTCGAAAAAAGCAATAGTATAGTATGTCCACAAAAAGTGATTAAAAAGCAATAGTATACTATGTCAAAAAAAGTGATTAAAAAGCCATAGAATAGTATGTCGAAAAAAGTGATACAAAGACATAGTATTGTATGTCGAAATAAGCCACAGTATAGTATGTCGAAAAAAGTGAAGAAAAGCCATAGTATAGTATATCGAAAAGAGTCATAGTATTGTATGTCGAAAAAAGCCATAGTATAGTATGTCGAAAAAAGTGCTAAAAAACGCCATAGAGTATTATGTCAAAAAAAGTGATTAAAAGGCCATAGTATAGTATATTAAAAAAGGTCATAGTATAGAATGTCGAAAAAGCCATAGTATAGTATGTTGAAAAAAGCCATAGTATAGTATGTCGAAAAAAGTGATTAAAGGGCCATAGTAAAGTATATTGAAAAAAGTCATATTATAGTACGTCGAAAAAGCCATAGTATAGTATGCCGAAAAAAGTGCTAAAAAACACCATAGAGTAGTATGTCGAAAAATGTGATTAAAAAGCCATAGAATAGTATGTCAAAAAAGTGATTATAAAGCCACAGTATAGTATGTTGAAATAAGCCATAGTATGTCTAAAAAGTGATAAAAATCCATAGTATAGTAATTCGAAAAAAGTGATTAAAAAGCCATAGTATAGTATGTCGCAAATGTGATTAAGAAGCCATAGTGTATTATGTCGAAAAATGTGATAAAAAGCCATAGTATAGTATGTCGAAATAAGCCATAGTATGTTGAAAAAGTGATAAAAAAGCCATATTATATTACGTTGATAAAAGTGATAAAAAGCCATAGTATAGTATGTCGAAAAAAGTGATAAAAAAGCCATAGTATATTATGTCCACAAACAGTTATTATAAAACCATAGTATAGTATGTCGAAAAAGTGTTAAAAAAGCCTTAGTATATTTTGTTGAAAAAGTGATTAAAAGCCATAGTATATTATGTTGAAAACATTAATAAAAAGCCATAGTATAGTAAGTCGAAAAAAGTGATAAAAAAGCCATAGTATAGTATGTCAAAAAAGTGATAAAAAAGCCATAGTATATTATGTCGAAAAAAGTGATAAAAAGCCATAGTATAGTATGTCGAAATAAGCCATAGTATAGTATGCCGAAAAAAGTGATTAAAAAGCCATAGTATAGCAATGCGAAAAAAGCCATAGTATAATATATCGAAAAAAGTCATAGTATAGTATGTCGAAAAAGCCATAGTATAGTATGCCGAAAAAACTGCTAAAATACGCCATAGAGTAGTATGTCGAAAAAAGTGATTAAAAAGCCATAGAATAGAATGTCGAAAAAAGTGATAAAAAGCCATAGTATAGTATGTCGAAAAAAGCCATAGTATAGTATGCCGAAAAAAGTGATAAAAAACGCCATAGAGTATTATGTCGAAAAAAGTGATTAAAAAGCCATAGAATAGTATGTCGAAAAAAGTGATACAAAGCCATAGTATTGTATGTCGAAAAAAGCCATAGTATAGTATGTCGAAAAAAGTTAGAGTGTAGTATGTCGAAAAAAAGTGATTAAAAAGCCATAGAATAGTATGTCAAAAAAAGTGATACGAAGACATAGTATTGTATGTCGAAATAAGCCATAGTATAGTATGTTGAAAGAAGCCATAGTATAGAATGTCGAAAAAAGTGAAGAAAAGCCATAGTATAGTATGTTGAAAAAAGTCATAGTATAGTATGCCGAAAAAGTGCTAAAAAACGCCATAGAGTATAATGTCGAAAAAAGTGATACAAAGCCATAGTATAGTATGTCGAAATAAGCCAAAGTATAGTATGTTGAAAAAAGCCATAGAATAGTATGTCGAAAAAAGTGACAAAAAGCCATAGTATAGTACGTTGAAAAAAGCCATAGTATAGTATGCCGAAAAAATTGCTAAAAACGCTATAGAATATTATGTCGAATAAAAGTGATTAAAAAGCCATAGTATAGCAATGCGAAAAAAACAAAGTATAATATTTTGAAAAAAGTCATAGTATAGTATGTCGAAAAAGCCATAGTATAGTATGCCGAAAAAACTGCTAAAATACGCCATAGAGTAGTATATCGAAAAAAGTGATTAAAAAGCCATAGAATAGAATGTCGAAAAAAGTGATAAAAAGCCATAGTATAGTATATCGAAGTAAGTCATAGTATAGTACGTCGAAAAAGCTATAGTATAGTATGTCGAAAAAAGCTATTAAAAAGCCACAGTATATATTGTTGAACAAAGCAATACTATAGTATGGTGAAAAAAGCCATAGTACAGTATGTCGATAAAAGTGTTAAAAAGCCATAGTATAGTTAATCGAAAAAAAGTGATTAAAAAGCCATAGTATAGTATATCGAAATGAGTCATAGTATAGTATGTCAAAAAAGTGATGAAAAAGCCTTTGTATAGTATGTCGAAATAAAGTGATTAAAAAGCCATAGTATAGTATATCGAAATAAGTCATAGTATAGTACGTCGAAAAAGCCATAGAATACAGTGCCGAAATAAGTCATTCAAAACCCATAGTATAGTATGTCAAAAAAAGTGATACAAATCCATAGTATTGTATGTCGAAATAAGCCATAGTATAGTAGGTTGAAAAAAGCCATATTATAGTATGTCGAAAAAAGTGAAGACATGCCATAGTATAGCATATTGAAAAAATCCATAGAATAGTATTTGGAAAAAAGTTATTAAAAATCCATAATATATTATATCGAAATAAGTCATAGTGTAGTACGTCAAAAAAGCCATAGAATACAGTGCCGAAAAAAGTGATTAAAAAGCCATAGAATAGTATGTCAAAAAAAGTGATACAAAGCCATAGTATCGTATGTCGAAATAAGCCATATTATAGTAGGTTGAAAAAAGCCATATTATAGTATGTCAAAAAAGTGATAAAAAAGCCTTAGTATAGTATTCCGAAAAAGTGATTAAAAAGCCATAGTATAGCAAATCGAAAAAAGCCATAGAATAGTATATCGAAAAAAAGTGATTAAAAAGCCAAAGTATAGTATGTCGAAAAAAAGTGATTAAAAAGCCATAGTATAGTATATCGAAATAAGACATAGTATAGTACGTCGAAAAAGCCATAGTATAGTATGTCGAAAAAAGCTATTAAAAAGCCACAGTATATATTGTTGAACAAAGCAATACTATAGTATGTTGAAAAAAGCCATAGTACAGTATGTCGATAAAAGTGTTAAAAAACTATAGCATAGTTAATCGAAAAAAAGTGATTTAAAAGCCATAGTATAGTATATCGAAATAAGTCATAGTATAGTACGTCAAAAAAGCCATAGAATACAGTGTCGAAAAAAGTGATTAACAAGCCATAGAATAGTATGTCAAAAAAGTGATTATAAAGCCACAGTATAGTATGTCGAAATAAGCCATAGTGATAAAAAAAGCCATAGTATAGTACGTCACAAATGTGATTAAGAAGCCATAGTATAGTATGTTTAAAAAATTCATAGTATAGTGTGTCGAAAAAAAGTGATTAAAAAGCCATAGTATAGTATGTCGAAAAAGTGATAAAAAAGCCATAGTATATTATGTTGAAAAAAGTGATAAAAAGCCATAGCATAGTATGTCGAAAATGTGATTAAGAAGCCATAGAATAGTATGTCGAAAAAAGCCATAGTATAGTTTGTTGAACAAAGCAATAGTATAGTTTGTTGAACAAAGCAATGCTATAGTATGTTGAAAAAAGCCATAGTACAGTATGTCGATAAAATTGATAAAAAGCCATAGTATATCAAAATAAGTCATAGTATAGTTGGTTGAAAAAAGCCATAGTATAGTATGCCAAAAAAAGTGATACAATGCCATAGTATAGTATGTCAAAAAAAGTTATACTGTAGTATGTCGAAAAAAAGTGATTAAAAAGCCATAGTATAGTATGTCGAAAAAAGCCACAGTATAGTATGTCCACAAAAAGTGATTAAAAAGCCATAGTATACTATGTCGAAAAAAGTGATTAAAAGGCCATAGTATAGTATATCGAAAGAAGTCATAGTATAGTATGTCGAAAAAGCCATAGTATAGTATGTTGAAAAAAGCCATAGTATAGTATGTCGAAAAAAGTCATAGTATAGTATGTCCACAAAAAGTGATTAAAAAGCCATAGTATACTATGTCGAAAAAAGTGATTAAAAGGCCATAGTATAGTATATCGAAAAAATTCATAGTATAGTATTTCGAAAAAGCCATAGTATAGTATGTTGAAAAAAACCATGGTATAATATGTCGAAAAAAGTTATAGAATAGTATGTAAAAAAAAGTGATTAAAAAGCCACAGTGTAGTATGTCGAAATAAGTCATAGTATATTACGTCAAAAAAGCCATAGAATACTATGTCGAAAAAAGTGACTAAAAAGCCATAGAATAGTATGTCAAAAAAGTGATTATAAAGCCACAGTATAGTATGTCGAAATAAACCATAGTATGTCTAAAAAGTGATAAAAAAAAAGCCATAGTATATCGCAAATGTGATTAAGAAGCCATAGTATAGTATGTCGAAAAAATTCATAGTATAGTGTGTCGAAAAAAAGTGATTAAAAACCCATAGTATAGTACGTCGAAATAAGCCATATTATAGTATGCCGAAAAAAGTGCTAAAAAAACGCCACTAGAGTATTATGTCGAAAAAAGTGATTAAAGAGCCATAGAATAGTATATCGAAAAAAAGTGATTAAAAAGCCATAGAATAGTATGTCAAAAAAGTGATTAAAAAGCCACAGTATAGTATGTCGAAATAAACCATAGTATGTCTAAAAATTGATAAAAAAGCCATAGTATAGTATATCGAAATAAGTCATAGTATATTACGTCGAAAAAGCCATAGAATACTATGTCGAAAAAAGTGATTAAAAAGCCATAGAATAGTATGTCAAAAAAGTGATTATAAAGCCACAGTATAGTATGTCGAAATAAACCATAGTATGTCTAAAAAGTGATAAAAAAAAAGCCATAGTATAGTATGTCGCAAATGTGATTAAGAAGCCATAGTATAATATGTCAAAAAAGTGATAAAAAAGCCTCAGTATAGTATGCCGAAAAAAAGTGATTAAAAAGCCATAGTATAGCATATCGAAAAAAGCCATAGAATAGTATATCGAAAAAAAGTGATTAAAAAGCCATAGAATAGTATGTCAAAAAAGTGATTAAGAAGCCACAGTATAGTATGTCGAAATAAACCATAGTATGTCTAAAAAGTGATTAAAAAGCCATAGTATAGTATATCGAAATAAGTCATAGTATATTACATCGAAAAAGCCATAGAATTCTATGTCGAAAAAAGTGATTAAAAAGCCATAGAATAGTATGTCAAAAAAGTGATTATAAAGCCACAGTATAGTATGTCAAAATAAACCATAGTTTGTCTAAAAAGTGATAAAAAAAAGCCATAGTATAGTATGTCGCAAATGTGATTCAGAAGCCATAGTATAGTATGTCGAAAAAATTCATTGTATAGTGTGTCGAAAAAAAGTGATTAAAAACCCTAGTATAGTATGTCGAAATATGCCATAGTATGTCGAAAAAGTGATAAAAAAGCCATAGCATATTATGTCCACAAAAAGTTATTATAAAGCCATAGTATAGTATGTCGAAAAAGGGATAACAAGGACATAGTATATTATGGCGAAAAAAGTGATAAAAAAGCCATAGTATATTATGTCCACAAAAAGTTATTATAAAGCCATAGTATAGTATGTCGAAAAAGCCATAGTATAGTATGTCCACAAAAAGTGATTAAAAAGCCATAGTATAGGATATCGACAAAAGTCATAGTGTAGTATGTCGAAAAAGCCATAGTATAGTATGTCCACAAAAAGTGATTAAAAAGCCATAGTATAGGATATCGACAAAAGCCATAGTATACTATGCCGAAAAAAGCCATAGTATAGTATGCGGAAAAAAGTGCTAAAAAACGCCATAGATTATTATGTCGAAAAAAGTGATACAAAGCCATAGTATAGTATGTCGAAATAAGCCATAGTATAGTATGTTGAAAAAAGCCAAAGTATGGTATGTCGACAATAGTGAAGAAAAGCCATAGTATACTATGTCGAAATAAGCACAGTATAGTATGCCGAAAAAAGCCATAGTATAGTTTGTCGAAAAAGTGACGAAAAGCCATAATATAGTATGAAAAAAAATGATAAAAGCTGTAGTATATTATCTGGAAAAGTCATTAAAAAGCCAAATAGTAGTATGTTGAAAAAAGTAATTTAAAAGCTATAGTATAGTATGTCGAAATCAGCCATAGTATGTCTAAAAAGTGATAAAAAAGCCATAGTATAGTATGTCGCAAATGTGATTAAGAAACCATGCTATAGTATGTCGAAAAAATTCATAGTATAGTGTGTCAAAATAAAGTGATTAAAAAGCCATAGTATAGTATGTCGAAATAAGCAATAGTATGTCGAAAAAGTGATAAAAAAGCCATGGTATATTATGTTGAAAACATTACTAAAAAGCCATAGTATAGTATGTCGAAAAAAGTGATAAAAAAGGCATAGTATAGTATGTCGAAAAAAAATGATTAAAAAGCCATACTATAGTATATCGAAATAAGTCATAGTATAGTATGTCGAAAAAAGCCATAGTATAGTATGTCGAAAATAGCCATAGTATAGTATGTCAAAAAAGTGTTAAAAAAGCCATAGTATATTATGTCGAAAAAAGTGATAAAAAGCCATAGTATAGTATATCGAAAATGTGATTAAGAAGCCATAGTATAGTATGTCGACAAAAGCCATAGTATAGTATGTCGAAAAAAGTCATAGTATAGTATGTCGACAAAAGTGATATAAAGCCATAATATAGTATGTCGAAATAAGCCATAGTATAGTATGTCGAAAAAAGTCATAGTATAGTATGTCGAAAAAAGTTATAGTGTAGTATCTCGAAAAAAAGTGATTAAAAAGCCATAGTATAGTATGTCGATAAAAGCCATAGTATAGTATGTCCACAAAAAGTGATTAAAAAGCCATAGTATACTATGTCGAAAAAAGTGATTACAAAGCCATAGTATAGTATATGGAAAAAAGTCATAGTATAGTATGTTGAAAAAAGCCATAGTATAGTATGCCGAAAAAAGTGCTAAAAAATGCCATAGAGTATTATGTCAAAAAAGTGATTAAAAAGCCATAGAATAGTATGTCGAAAAAAGTGATAAAAAACTTTAGTATAGTATGTCGAAAATGTGATTAAGAAGCCATAGTATAGTATGTTGAAAAAAGCCATAGTATATTGTGTTGAAAAAAGCAATAGTATAGTTTGTTGAACAAAGCAATACTATAGTATGTTGAAAAAAGCCATTGTACAGTATGTCGATAAAAGTGATAAAAAGCCATAGTATAGTATGTCGAAAAAAAGTGATTAAAAAGCCATACTATAGTATATCGAAATAAGTCATAGTATAGTATGTTGAAAAAAGCCATAGTATAGTATGCCTAAAAAAGTGCTAAAAAAACGCCACTAGAGTATTATTTCGAAAAAAGTGATTAAAAATCAATAGAATAGTATATCGAAAAAAGTGATACAAAGCCATAGTATAGTATGTCGAAATAAGCCATATGTATGTCTAAAAAGTGATAAAAAAGCCCTAGCATAGTATGTTGCAAATGTGATTAAGAAGTCGAAAAAAAGTCATTAAAAAGTCATAGTATAGGTTGTCAAAAAAAGCCATAGTATAGTATGTAGACAAAAAGTGATGAAAAGCCATAGTATAGCATCATATTGTCATCAATATTAACAAGGCTTAAAATGACCCATTTTTCAAATTTGGATATCGTTTCAAAATCGGAAATCAAATGAACGAAAAACTACACAGGCTGTACAAAAGGCCGTCAATCAGGAGTGATTGTTGTGAGTACGTGTCGGAGAATAGCGCGGACATGCACCTCACACCGCGCGCACCACCCGGAGAAAAAAGTGAGAGAAAGAAAAAGGAGAGGTCGCAGTTCGGACGATGACTACCCGGTTGAGATTGTGTGTGTGTGTGTGTGTGTGTGTCCTCGAGATCTGACAACACACAAACACACGTAGCATAGCTACCCACATCCATGTTTGTACTGTTGCTTAATTAAATAAAACATCAAAAGAGAGAAGTTGTCTCCGTCCGTGTTTTAAACAGACACACCTGGGGCGAAGTTGGAAACCAGAATCAGCTTTAAATACAGTCCTAATCTAGTCCTCACTAACACAGGCCCAATTATAGTATCTACATGAAAACTTCACTGTTGTTGCATGAAATGTCGTTTGTGTTTAGCCTACATCAGGGGTGGCGAACCTGTGGCTCTTGAGCCGTATGCGGCTCTTTACCTGCTCCTGTGAGGCTCTTACTGTGTGGCTGGGGGCTGTGTCATTGGTTGATTGTTTTCTTTTCTGAAACATACAGTATTTCAGATAAGTAAAAAAACACATTTGAATGCATCTGCCAATACTGCCAATACATTTGCCAATTATTTTAAAATGGAAAATAATGCGTTTTGAGGACAGATTCTGCAACCTGAGGAAAAACAGCGGCCACAGATCACCTTCCTCGTTAACCCTTTCACTGCAGAATCCGATTGTTTGAAAGCCCCTTTAGTGACAAATGAGTGAGAGAGTTGCTTCGAGTGGCCACAACCGAGTTCAAGCAAGACCTGAAAAGGATTGTGGATAACAAAGACTGTCAGGTTTCCCACTGAGTCAATCTAAGTGAGAAAAAAAACTATGAAAACTGCTATGTATTATGACTGTCATCAGATCTGGAAGACACTGTTGCTGTTGTAGTGTGGACGTGCATGTGTTGTGTGGCTTTTTGCTATGGTGCGTTTTATTTTGTGGCTCTTTATACCTAACTGGTTGGCCACCCCTGGCCTACATCATCAGTTTCTATCATGTGATAAGCCAGCCTGGTGGCCAAGCTGCAGACAGATGCTCCTCAACAGTGTGCTCCCCAGCACTCAGCTCCCCCTGCTGTTCATAAGGTGCCTCTGCACCCCTTTCGTTTCAGACCCTCCCACCAGCCTTTGGGCCATGCCTCCTCATTTACATTTACATGTGTCAAGTCCAAATGAAAAGCCAATGTTAAATGTAAATTCAAAAGCCAAATATTAAATCCAAATGAAAATCCAATGTTAAATTGAAATCGCAAAGACAAATATTAAATCCAAATTAAAAGCCAATGTTAAATTTAAATTCAAAAGCCAAATATTAAATCCAAATGGAAAAGCCAAATGGAAAATTAAAAAAAAAAAAATAATATTTTTAATTTGATCAATGGAAAATTAAAAAAAATAATATTTTTAATTTGATCTCGCTTCGTTTTCTCTTTGGACTTTCAATTTTTCTTTGGACTTTCAATTTGAATTATGAATACATATTTCCTCCATAGAAATAAGCCATAGTATAGTATGTCGAACAAAGTGATAAAAAAGCCATAGGATAGTATGTTAAAAAAGTGATAAAAAACACCAGAGTAGTATGTTGAAAAAAGTGATTTAAAAGCTATAGTATAGTATGTCGAAATAAGCCATAGTATGTCGAAAAACTGATAAAAAAGCCAGAGTATAGTATGTTGCAAAAAGCCAGGGGATAATATGTCGAAAAACTGATTATAAAGCCACAGTATAGTATGTCGAAATAAGACATAGTATGTCTAAAAAGTGATAAAAAAGCCATAGTATTGTATGTCGCAAATGTGATTAAGAAGCCATAGTATAGTATGTCGAAAAAAGTCATAGTATATCGAAAAAAATGATTAAAAAGCTATAGTATAGTATGTCGAAATAAGCCATAGTATAGTATGTCAAACAAAGTGATAAAAAAACCATAGTATAGTATGTTAAAAAAAGTGATTGAAAAGCCATATTGTAGCATGTCAAATAAAGTGATTAAAAAGCCATAGTGTGATGCATGAACAGAACGGACTCAAACGCTAGACTCAAGGCAAAAGGTTTATATGGATCAAAGGAAAAGGGAGTGGGGAGGTGGACACCAGGGACAGGGAACAAGTGCAAGTAGGATGGTGAGGGACTCGGGAGCAGGGATAGGATGGCGAGGGCAGAGAGGATGGTGAGTGCTTGGGAGCTGGGGAGTAGGATGGCGAAGGCAGAGAGGACAAGGGCACTCAGGGAAGCGTGGGGAAGCCGGGGCCGAAAGGCCGAGGGGGAGACACTGGAGCTGGAGAGTAAAGGAGCCAAGGAGTGGATGGCTGGAAGCGGAGGCGGAGGCAGGTTGAAGCAAGGTGCCGTGGGAGGGGGACCGAGCTGACTGGAGACGACAGACATGTATGAGATGGTAACTGCAGGGAAACAAACACAGGAAAAGGTAAGTAACATTATCTCAAAGACAGGGAAAAACGAGGGTCTCAAGGAATAGCTTGCAGGGAGTTTCACCAGTATGACTGGAGCAACGATCAAGCGGAGATGGTCTGTTGAGCCGGGGTTGAAATACTGATCTTGATTGCAGATGGAAGGCAGGTGTGCGCGGTGGGAGAAGGTGATGGTGGGATGGTAAACAGGTGCGCTCAATCAGCTGGCAGCAGCAGCGGGAGGGGGAGAACACAGGAGGCACAGAGAGGGGCAAGGCCAACAGAAAAACACAGAAAAGGCAGAATCAACCGAGAAACTGACAGTGAAAAAAACAAATAAACTTAGCACAAAAAGTAAGGAAATTTGTGTTTGGTAGATTATTTCTCTGTGGTAACAATGCTTTTTGGCAATAAATCTTATACCGTTGGAAAGCCTGTTTAGTTCCCTTTCAAATGGTGTCCCATTTGTAAGGAACATGCATTTGTGGGATGAGCAGCAGCGCTGAGTATGTGGGTTGCGCCCATGAAAAATTTGCCAAATCTTCTCTGCCAATGCCAAACAGCTTATTTTGCCATTGACTCGTTTGGTGGATTGGATGATTAAAGTTTGAAGAAACAAGACATATTGGCAATTTAACAATTTAACCATACACAGCCACAACAGCCTGGCACCTCCTCCTCATGCTGGTCACCAGCCTGGTCACACACTGCTGTGGGATGGCATCCCATTCTTCAACCAGCATTTGTCTCAAGTCAGCCAACGTGGTTGTGTGGGTCACTCTGGCACGAACAGCACGCCCAAGCTGATCCCACAAGTGTTCAATGGGGTTGAGGTTAGGACTGCTGGCAGGCCATTCCATCCTCTCCACTCCCACATTCTGGAGGTAGTCTCTGATAAACCTGGGGTTTGAGCGTTGTCATCTTGAAGGATAGAGTTCGGTCCCAGACTGTGGAGATATGGGATTGCCACTGGTTGCAGAATCTCATCTCTATATCTCTCTGCATTGAGATTGCCTCCAATGATGACAAGCTTTGTTTTTCCAGTGTGGGAGATGCCGCCCCACACCATCACACTGCCGCCACCAAAAGGTGTTACTCTATCGGTGCAGCAATCAGCATAGCGTTGTCCGCGTCTTCTCCGCACTTTGACCCTATGATCCAACTGCCGTAGGCAGAATCTGGACTCATCACTGAACATAACGTTCCTCCACATGTTCAGGTTCCAGTGCACATGTTGCAGACACCAGCGCAAACGGGCCTGACGGTGAAGGGCAGTCATGGCAGGACTCCTGCTGTTCGTGCCAGAGTGACCAACACAACCGCTTTGGCTGACTTGCGACAAATGCTGGTTGAAGAATGGGATGCCATCCCACAGCAGTGTGTGACCGGGCTGGTGACCAGCATGAGGAGATAGATAGATAGATAGATAGATAGATAGATAGATATATAGATAGATAGATAGATAGATAGATAGATAGATAGATAGATAGATAGATTTTTATTGATCCTGAAAAAAAGGGAAATTCCAGTGTTGCAGCAGCAAAATATCAGACACACAGCACACATACAGAATATACATGAAATAATAGGATACAATATACATGAAATAATAATAGGATAGAATTTAAGAACAAATAATTTAAAATATATACAAGTTTGGGAATAAAAATGTACAACTATTTAACTAGTACTGGTAAAGCTGTAGATACAACTATTGTGCAAGGTGCACTTAGACATAGTATAGTTTGTCGAAAAAAAAGTGATTAAAAAGCCATAGTATAGTTTAATCACTTTTTTTGACATACTACTATGGCTTGTTATCACTTTTTTCAACATTCTTAACTATGGCTTTTTATCACTTTTTTGACATACTATACTATGACTTTTTTATTACTTTTTGTCAACATACTATACTTTGGCTTTTTTCAACATACTATACCATGGCTTTTTAATACATTTTTTTGACATACTACTCTATGGCTTTTTTATCAAATATTTCGACATACTACACTATGACTTTTTTGACATACCATACTATTGCTTTTTAATAGCTTTTTCGACATACTATACTATGGCTTTTATATCACTTTTTTCGACATACTATACTATGTCTTTTTATTCACTTTTTTTTACATACTACACTATGGTTTTTTATCGCTTTTTTGACATACTTAACTATGGCTTTTTATCACTTTTTTTACATACTATACTATGACTTTTTTATTACTTTTTTTCGACATACTATACTATGGCTTTTCATCACTTTTATCAACATACTTAACTATGGCTTTTTATCAATTTTTTCGACATATTATACTATGGCTTTTCATCACTTTTATCAACATACTATACTATGGGTTTTTTGGACATACTATACCACTAGCGGCGCCAGTATTTTGATTGTAGGTGGACCTCCAGAAAACTGGATGAGCCAGTTAAAATAAGCTGTCGCTGTCCTCAACTCAGTGCTGAAGCAGACAAAGACGTACACCTTGGCAGTAAGCCTAACTTCATTTATCTCTTTTGAACTTTCAATACACAAAAAGACTGAAACGGAATTATTACAGCCAGACACTAACGTTAACAGCCGCTTTCCGACCGGCGAGATTTTTGCAGTTCCTAGAACATAAAATTAGAATTAGAACCCTTTTTTTTCTTGTGTTCCGACTGGACCAATTTGGGGATTTTTAAGTCCCTCTGGCCGCAGTTCCTGTAACTCTTTCAGCTCGTACTTCAGGGCTTTTCCCTTTTCCCATTAGATTTAGTATTTAGTTCATACTTTTTTGGTGTATTTGTTTTCTGATTTTAACGCTATAAAGACCGTTGCCGTGCTTGTATCACTCCCTTACCCCTCCTACCAGTCCCTATGGCCACTTGGCCAGTGTTAATGCAATTGGAAAAAACAGTTTTGGGGGAGAGTAGTTGTTATAGAAGTTTAGAAGTGGACTTTTTCTATAACTACGTTCCTGTAACTACTTGGTCAGAAAGCGGCTAAACGTTAGTCTAACTGTTGTCTACTTGCCTTGCTGGTGTGAGGGGGTGGCTACGGGAGGACTTGATAGGGAGAGGGCGGCCGAGCAGGATGGTAACTCGTCACTTGTAACCGCGTTACTTAAAATGGCAGGAGTTTCCTCCTCCTGCTCCTCGGAGCGTTTCTTGCTGAATTTAAATGAAAACAAGCTGCTTTGCTTTGCTTTGCTTTGCGTTTCGTATTAACTAATAGCTAATAAAGGATCAATAAAGAGAAGTCTAAGTCTAAGTCTAAGCTACCGTCTGTGTCTGTCTCATTGAGCTTGCTTGAAAAGCTTACGCGCCAACGTCATTCATTTCATTGGATCACTTGCTGGTGACGATGCAGCCTGTGGGCAGGCTTAAGAGTCCACACGTGGGGTAGAAGCCGCTGATTGGCTGAGAAGCTTTCACTCAAAGCTTTTCTCGGGCTGCTTATTGGATGAACTGCTAGAATGAAAATCAATCACTACTCACTATAGGCCTGGGTCAAATGGGCGGGCCCGGACCTAAAATTGGTGGGCCCAGGCCCACCCGGGCCCAATGGTAGCGCCGCGTGTGTACTATATTACGGCTTTATAATCACTTTTTTGACATACTGTAGTATGGCTTTTTAATCACTTTTTACAACATACATATTTTTTTGTACATACAATACAGTAATATAAAAGCACTTCTATTTACAGTCCATCTAGCTCACTTAGGAACTATGCGACTTAAAGTTGAGAAAAACATCAGACTGGTTTGTCTCCTTTAATGTCAAGAGGTCCCTGATAGTTCGACATGAGGCAGCAGATGGCCCACAGCGGATTCACTGAATCCACTGTGGAAAGAAGAACAAGCCCATTCCAGATATGGTACTCCTTCACCCTCCCTATGGCCATCTCAACTAAAATCCTCAGCCAGGCGATGGCCTGGGTCTTCAGGGTGTCCTCCCAGCTGAGCTGAGGAGACTTCTTCAGTGGAAGGATGATGAGTGTTGCCCCCACTTCTGACAACATCCTCTCAATCAGCAAACCCTTGTCAGCCATTACTTTATCTCCGTGCTGAAGTAAATGCAAGATCTGACATTTCCGTGATATTTCCATGTTGGAGATGGAGCCTGTGTAAAGTTTCGATAGAAATGTGATAACACCACATGGAGCTACACCAATCAGGCCTTTAAAGGTGGTGTGATTTTTGTAGCTCGAAAAGGTTTCTGACTGAAGTGAGAGGGAGGATGGTGTTTCACAACGGATCTCGGTGCAGTCTACTATAACTCTCACCTGAGGGGAGTAGAGCTTGAACTTATGAGGCATTGTGGCCTGCACCTGCTCTCTTGTCATCCACACCGGCAGTGAGCCAAGAACCTGGTAAAGGTAGCTAGTCTATGTTAAAATGATACAGCCAACTGTGGACAGGCTGACCTCAAAGATGGTAGACAAGGTTTTCTCCTGAAGCCCAGCTGCAACACGACACAGAAACATGAACAGTTCATCAATAAGTGGAAGTTTTCTTCTGATACTCATCCAAGAAGCCTCTTCATTTTTGCTGACTGTTGCTGTCGTCTCTGTGGTGACACACTTAAGAGGTTAAAAAGGTCACACACAAACACACACCAGTCAATAAAACTGAAGAAGCTTCTAAGATGGATGAGGTTGAAGATGTCAAGTCTTTTCACAGAGAGACCAGTTACTCCAAATACTGCTATAAAATAGTAATTTTACTTAACTGCCATATACTTTTACTTTTCTTTTTTGCCAGTCCCCAAAATGACAACATATAACAGCTATATTGCATCAGGATTAAATTATTAAACAAAGGTGCTCCCACGAAGAATCCTAAAACTTGGTCCCTCATTTCTGCTGATCGGCCTTACACAACGGGCACGTATTTCTTCATCAACAGGGAAATCGTGAAAACTCCGATACAGGAATTTGTTGTCTGATCAAAATGGTACACTGTAAAAGCATTTTCTCGAAGATTGTGCCATGCTTCGTTGTTGGATGTGATACTGTTGCGATATAGACACCGGGAGAAAAGAAACAGCTAAATTAGCATTTAGCTTTGACCAGGAATCAATATTTATCTAGCTATCCTGCACAACAGTATTGAAATAGGTGAGTTTCAATACATTCATGAATAACGTAATTTAATAATAAGAATAAAAGCGTTAAGTAAACTTGTTACAGTACAGGCAGCAATGTAACGCTACATTTTAACGTTAACGTTATGCTGCTAGCTAATGTTTGCAAAGTTTACTAAGGCAGTTTACAATTGTGAATTAACAATAACGTTAGCAAAACATTGCATACGTTAACATTATTACTCTTAACTTAACTAATTTAACTTAAATGTACCTTTTGGAATTTCTTCAAGTAGCTAGCCCTAAACTTAACCCTAGCTAGCTTGAAGTGGTTTCATGCACAGGACACCTACAAAATAGACCATTGATCCTAGTTTAGTTAGCTCTTGGCTATATCAAACTAGTGACGTCCATATGAAGCTTCATGAACCATTAGTATTTGCTGACCCTACTAGATGGCACTCTTGGTTTAAAGAAAAAGGAATGATAATTTAGTGTGCTTTCAACCATTTGTTCAACAGAGTGTCTCATCTAGTGGGCTCAGAAAATAAAGTAAATGCCTGACGAAGCTTCAATTGGCCATCACTGTATCAAACATTCTCACTAACTAACCAGCTGAAAGTGCCAGGCTAACAGAGCTAACAACAGTTTTAGCCCGAGGCTGATTGTACTGTGAAAGGCCCTAAAATGTATCAATTTCTCTACAACACATGCCCTACATGGCTTTAAGTTTGTGTTGAAAGGTGTTACCCTGTACTTACAGAAAAAACAACTTGGGTTTTATTTTAGTAGCTCTGGTAATCATAGCTATTGGAATTAGTTGCTGAGATCTGTGAGCACGACAACATCACTAAAAATATGTCCAGTGGGGCAACAAACATGAACAATCAGATGATATTTTAAACCTGTAGTAACAGGTTTAAAACAAAGCAACAGTTTAGCCATTCTCGTCATCTGACTGTTTGTGTTATTTGCCCTTATTGAACTTACAGTATTTTTAGTGATGTTGCTGCCTTTCCCAGATGTCAGATATAACTTGCAGAACCAATGTCCTGAGCTAAGAAGATAAAACCCAATTTTTAACAAACCATAATTTCCCTTTACTTTGGAGATGCCTTAATCCAACAAAGAAATAAAGTAAAACACAATTCATATTGTTATGTATTTCCTTTTTGTGTGCATTTACTGTGCCATAATTAGGACATTTAACATTAACATTAACATTTCTGTTAAAAGCAAAATGATTTGGCTTTTTGTCTTTGATATCTGAATGAATTGTTTTTCATTGTGACAGTTTTTTTTCTCAAATGTTATTTAAAATTTAAGGCATACATTAAAAAAATATATGTATGCGTTAGAGTTGTTTTCATTTGAGCTTTGGATAGTCATCCATGCAAGAATAATAAATGTATACCAAAACAGTTGAAAATAACAAAATTTAATGATGTTCAGATTCAGGAACAGTATAGTTGTGGTAGATTGCCTTAGCAATTGATTAGTCATTGTAGTTGTGCTTTCTTAACATTGCAGGCTAATGCGGTTGTTGTTCGTATTGCAACCGACAACAGCAGCCTTGTACTGTACAAGTACATTTCCCCCTGGTGCCATGATGTCCACATTCCAACTGCAGCAACTTAAATGCAGACCATGTAGACTGCAATATGATGTGATGGTTAGATAGAAAAGGAGCTGCACATTAATCAATGACTGAATCTTAACACATGCTGTGAGCAGCAGCACATATTATGTTGTATTAGAGGTTGCACCCCCTACTCCTCTACTGACAGTGACCAGTGACATACAGTTATCAACAAATTTCTATGATCCGCCCACAGTAGTACAAAAGCCATTTGTCATAATGTATGTGTAAGCATGGTGCAAGTTGCAAATTTACTCTGCAGTGTACTACATGGCACCCACAAAGGTGTGTACAAACTGATCAAAGAGCTGTGGTCCATTTCCAGTGGAGATGTTGGTCCAACTGGGTATTACTGAAAAGTGATGGGATGTGTAGTCTGATGCCGAAGATGCCAAGATGATTTGTAGTCCATTTCCTATGGCCATTTAAACAGAATATCCACTTGGTGAAAGTGAGGCTGGGACATGGTGGGATTTGTAGTCCTGCTCCTCACTGAGGTTTTCCAAATGGCCGGCGTAATCCAAATTGGCTTGTACAACCCGGATACCTATTTTTCTCAGTATGTAAAGGTAAAGAATATTTCCATGAGTACACGATACTACCATGCAACAACCACACATGGACACCCTGGGACATGTGCACCATCAAATACACAGTGGAGACATCTAAAAGACAGCAGCCAAAGGCTGGGATACACGGGTAGCATTTGGTAGCAATGGTGATAGGCAGTAATGCCAATCAGGGACAAAATCTATTCTGTAAAATGCTGCGGGTTTTGCAAGAAAAATCTCAGAGTTGTGAAGAGTTATCATAGTGAGTGTTTTAGTGATGTCAATAAAACATTTGGTTAAACTGGGGGTTATAGTTAACTATAATGTAATGGAACTTCTTACTGACTAATATGGGTGTTTCCCATGAGGTATCAACATGTGGGAAAAATAATATCTGTATATCACAGCTAATGTTACAACAGGCATTGCATCACTGACATCCCACTTTAACATTGATGTCGTAATATTTCAGCAAATTAAAATTCTCTCTAACTAGTAGATCCTGTACAGATAAAATGCTAAAACATTTGGTAAGGATTATCAGCTGAGTTTGGTTAAGCCCCTCCTGTTTGCTCCACACATCCCAAACTGTTAATGTAATGCATTCTTGCCTAATTTGATTGCTTCAAAAAGTTACCCGTGTAACAATGCCTCAAATCTTCAGACACCCCCCCACACACACACTTCCACCCCACAGTAAAACATTATAACAAAGTTACATATTTCATTTACAGCAACAATAAACCTCTTTTTAATAAGCAACCTCTTTTGATAGTTCTTGATTGCCAAATGGGATTTTTTTTTTCCCCTCCCGTTGGAAAGGGCTGATTCCGTTTGTGATTAAAAACTCCAATATCCTTCTTCCTCCATCCATTCCTCCAGTCTTTCTTCCTGTGATTTGCTCATCTCTTGTTTTCTTTCAGCATTTCTGTTTTATTCTCCTGCAACAAAAAAACAACAACAGAAAATATAAAATAAATATGTCAGATTGGTTAGGGTTAGGATAAGAATACCAAGGTAAGCCAATCAGAGGCAGAATAAGGGCGGGAAATTCCTTTGACATCCGAGGAAACACAAATTTGCATCTGGCTAAAGTGCAGGTTGCCAGATATGGCGAGGAAATATTTGCATCTACAAAAAGGGGGCCCTGCAGAAAAAGTTTTCCAACCACTTGTGTATGGGGTTTTGGGTGAGTTTAAATGCAGAACAATAATGAAGTAGTGTTCTATTGTAATTTATAAAGCACAATTTGAAGCAGGGACAGTACAGTACTGTATATCTAAAAGAATAGAAAAAATTGTTTATTGCCATTTCCACAAGTACATTAGAATGCATGTGCATTGCTCTTAGAGAACATAAGAAGAAAAACAATTACAAAAAATACAATGAAAAAATAACTACCATATTAACAACAAAACCTATTATTGCCTTTATGACATCAGTTAAAGGTGCTCTAAGCAATGTTGGGGGACAGCACTTCTTGTTGTTCGAAGTATTTTCAAACAAAATGAGGCTAGCTCGCCCCTCCCACATCCTCATCCCCTCCCTTCCATGCTTCTGCGCACTAACCCCCCAACCCCCACCCCCAAATCCTTCTTGTCGGTTATTGGCTGGAACGCTGGAACTCTGCTTGTTATGTTTGGTGGTGCAGGTTGGCCAGTTTGTTTTTGTTGCTGTGTGTGGAGCCTGGGCTGTCTGCAGAGACCACGTTTTTTTACAGTGTGTTCAGTGGACAGGCAGCTCGCGGATAGTGAGGAGATGTTTGCTGTATGTGACAAAAAATGTTGTAGTCTAAAAGACGTGTGACATCGCTTAGAGAACCTTTAAGGTTCTGTCACACCAATCAGCTACACTAGCCCTACTTTTCTAAGCTTTGATGCCTACCCTAGCAGCAGCAGAAGCAGCAGCAGCTCTGAGATGACGGCTGGCTGGAGTCCCATTGATGAATCTGTAAAGTGTCACTCTAAGCATATTACTATTTTATAATTAATTCATTATTAAATAATTACCTACTTTGTCTAGGTGTTATGTCAGCATGTTGCCGTTATGTATGTTAGCACTTTTACTTATTTAAATGAACACTGCAATTTTTTTTCCCATCCAAGAATCACAACCTTAATGTGGTGAGGGATTTCCGTGTCCCTGTGACCCTGGGAGCTGTATTTTCGGGGGCATCAGCTCTTGGTAGGGTCTCCAAAGGTAAAGGGGACTGTGGAAAGTGGCAGTCAAGGTCCATCTGTCAATGGTGAGAGCAACTGTCGGGGCAGTGGATAACTCCTGCAGAGTGTGCTTGTTTATATGATGCACACATGAAGAAACATTATAGATCCAGGGACACACCAAACAGTTATAACTTACTGGGAAATCATAACACTTACAATGGAAAGATCTAAATGACATGGATAACTTGGGAGGTTCTTCCAACTCTGGTTTCTCATTTGCATTCACCTACACTTTAGTTCATGTTCTACTGTGTTTATGTTCTGCTAAAATAAAAACCTAATTAAAGTGTGTAAGGCATTTTTTTATTCTAAACATGTCACTGTTATCACTTGAATTATTGTATTGCCTTTGTAATTAATTACCTTTTAATAAGTGCTATTTAAATACACATTATTATTGTTATTATTATTATTATTATTAGTAGTAGTAGTAGTAGTAGTAGTAGTAGTAGTAGTAGTAGTAAATGTAAAGCATTTATGTAGTGCTTTTCTAGTCTTAACAACTACTCAAAGCGCTTTTACAGTATAGATACCATTCACCATTGACACACATTCATACACTGTGGCCAAGGCTGACGTACAAGGTGCCACCTGCTCATCAGATGAACATTCACACACCGATGGCGCAGCATCGGGAGCAATTTGGGGTTCAGTGTCTTGCCCAAGGACACATCAACATGGGACTGCAGGGCAAGGGATCAAACCACCGACCTTCCGACAGCCACCCCTTAGAAGTAAAAGTAGTAGTAGTAGTAGGAGTAGTAGTAGTAGTTTTGTTGTTGTTGTTTGACACCAAGTTTGACACCAAGTTTTCACAAAAATGAGAATTAAACTTGTACAACTGCCAACACAATGGGTGTGTGTGTGTGTGTGTGTGTGTGTGTGTGTGTGAGTGTGTGGGTTTACCTGTTAGAGTGGTTCAGGGTAGGCTTGTCTTGGGTCATAGGTCATGTCGGGGATGTAGGGCTCGTGGAGGTCAGGCTCTAGCGGCAGGCTGTCCAGAGACAGATCAGCGTAGCCATAGGGAGGGTAAGAGCCATCTAACTCTGAGAGACAGACACAGAGGAGCAGAGACTGATCAACCAAATGTATTTAACAGATGCACTCTACATCCTCCAGAACATACTGGTGACGTGTATATTCCATGAATGAGCTGTGGGTGAGATACGATAGCACCCACAACTATATCTCTAACTACCTGTAAAATCACACATTGTTGTTTTTACATTACTGTTTGAGTATAGCTTAAACAGATGAGATATAATGTGTTCATTAGTGAGCTTAGAGGTGTTGGAAGGTGTATTTTTTTTTTTATTTTGGCTGGACCGGAGAAACTGGCCCGATAAACACTAAACTGAACTCTGTCGCTCTGTCGCCAAGTCTGTCGCTGAATGAGTGATGAAGTTACAGCATTGGTCAGAGGGAGCGATCACGTCAGTCGAGTTGCTGGTAACGTCCCTTGCTGATGCAGATCAATCAGCTGTTTCAGTTCCTCAATACGCCCTTGATGATGCTGCCACCACCGTTTTAATGCACAAGTGTGTGTGTGTGTGTGTGTGTGTGTGTGTGTGTGTGTGTGTGTGTGTGTATGTGTGTGTGTGTGTGTGTGTGTGTGTGTGTGTGTGTGTGTTTGAGGTAAAACTCAGATTAGATAACTACTCAAATAACAGAAAGAAGTACACATTATGAAGAAAGGAAAAATCTTTAAAAGACAACCATCTGAAAATAGCGCAAGGAAACAATGCCACTGGAACTTAAGTTTCACTTTCCGTTTCCGGCGGAGATAGTGCAGTTTTTTTTTCGGTTTGATTTATATTTATTTTTCATTTATTTATTTATTGGACAATGCACATGAATTAAATTTCTGTAAATGTGCCAGTGCTAGCTAGTCAGCTAATTTTCACCTGTAGTCAGGTGCGTCGGACCAGGGGGGAAAAGGGGCCTGAGTACCCAGGGCCCTCATGTGAGGAGGGCCCAAAAAGATGGTCAAATGAATAGCTGTGGATGCGGGGAGTGGCCCATAGAAAATGCCTTTCTACAGGGCCCAGAATTTTGTGCCAGGCCCCTGCCTGTAGTCCTAGTTACCTACAATATGATTGCTAATCAACAGTGGGCACAACTGGAGCCACATGTGCGAAACTCTAACCACGCAGTTCATGTGGATCAACTCTAGATCATTTTTCTTTGTTTGAACACAGTTTTCCAAAGTCTACATTTATTCCATGGCTTTAATCACAACCTGCACAACACTGCGGATTTACAGCACTTTGTTCAAATGCTAACACACTGCTGTCAAAACTGTTAACCACACATTCACCTTCAGCCTGGTGCATTTCAAACACTGCTGATCGTAATTTCAGATGAAAGCCTAAGCAGGTGTCTTGTTTTAGACTTGTTAGTGACAGTATAAAATTTACATAGGGAATGCTCAAAATGATTTTTTTTGGAAATGGACCAAGGACGACAGGTTGGTTGAGGGAGAAGAGTGGCAGGGAGAGTACGGATGCGTGGAGGAAGACCTAGAAGAAGACAAAGAGCTGTAATTTCCGATGAAATATGAGCTACACTTATAGACCATGTTGTGAATCATGGTTTCTCATTGAGAGAGGCAGGGTTGAGGGTGCAACCCAATCTGCAAAAATCTACAGTTGCATCTGTTATGTGAATTTTCCACCAAACAAACAGGTGAGAGTTGCATCCTAACAGTAAATTATAACATTACAGCAATTGATTTCTGTATTGCAATTAAAGGATATTTACACAGATATAGCCTAACAGTTTTTACTGTAAATGTATTTTTACAATAGGACCCAAAGGCTGTCCCCAACAGGAGGGAGAGGAAAGATATTTTCAGATATTTCAAAATTCGTGACATGGTTGTTGCCAACAACGCAAGAAAACCGAGGGCCACTGTGGAGGTTCCAGGCCAAAGGGGGAAAAATATCACCATGTGTGCTGCAATGGCCAATGATGATTTGCTTCTCAACACACCACTCATTGGCCAGTACAACACATAAAGACTTATAGCTTTCCTAGAACAGCTTTACGCTCAGCTAGTGCCAGCAGAACAAGGGGAACCAGTAAATTACCCCCAAGTGTTTGTGATAGTCTGCGATAATGTTGCTTTTCACCACTCTGCAGCCGTCACAGAGAGGTTTGCAGCACATTGCAGATTTATGGTGTTGTACCTGCTTTTTCAGAGAGGTTTTCTCTGCCTGGAGGTGGAAAGTATGTGTATGCTCACCACCCACATAACCAAATGTCGCGATTGGAAGATATGAGTGCTGGATTCAGGGACACAAGTTGTTCCCTAGGTGCTTGGCAAGAGAGAACATCCGTTGTGATGTTGATGAAAATGTGTGGCCTAATGCTGGAGAGAGGCAGGATTAGCCCCACAATTCTTTGTTACTATTACGTACCTATAGTTTGTATTAAGTAATTACGTTTATTACTATAGATACTATATTACTATCTATTGAAGAAAACTGCTTATTTTCATTCCTTCCTGTTGACCTAAAAAACTGGTATGTGGAATTTCTCTCTTTTCTTTAAGGGGTGGCAGTAGCTCAGTCAGTCCGTAGGGAGTTGGGTTAGAAACCGGAGGCTTGCTGGTTCAAGTCCCTGTACGGACCAAAGTACGGAGTGTGGACTGGTAGCTGGAGAGGTGCCAGTTCACCTCCTGGGCACTGCCAAGGTGCTCTTGAGCAAGGCACCGAACCCCCAACTGCTCGGGGCGCTCCTCCAAGGAGCAGCTCCCTCACTCTGACATCTCTCCATCAGTGTGTTTAGCATGTATAGGTCCTGAGCATGTTTGTAATTCAGGCCTGTGTTCAATGTGTGTGCAACTGTACTAACAGAGTGAAAATTCTGAATTTCCCCTCGCAGGATAAATAAAGGCATTCTTCTTAAAGAAAATATCAATTTGTGTTAAGTAACTCAAATTATTCAAACTGTGAAGATAAAAAATGGTAATTTCTGTATTGGTGTTTGATGGTAGTGTTTATACTCTCAGTGTGTTCTGAGTGGCAGTGTGTGCTATCTCAGTGAGGATTGTTCATAGTGTTTGGCTGCACTGAGCCTGTGTGTGAAGAGTTGTGTTGCCTGGAATGAGTTTTGCAGGTGATATGAACTGTTACGCTCAGATGACTGTTGGTAATCCAGACTGTAAGGTAAAAACACCAAAGACCATATTGAGGAGGAGTTAACTTTAAGATTTTAGTGCTATTGCATGCGCGGGAACCTTTTGATATGATGACGCAGCACGCGGCGGCAGACCTGCAGTAAACGAGACTGGCTACGGCTAGTAACTTAACGTCATGGATCCCTCTGCACCGAAAATAATAAAGTTTGGCTATAAGGATTACACATCTGACCAGGCAAAGAAGAAACAAACTGTCTGCAGTACAACAATTTCCGACGTCAACCACCACCACATCGAATTTCATCAGACACTTCAAATCGGGTCCCCATATTCAGCTCAACCACTATTTGGACGTTTGTGATGGACAGAACTCCCTTCAGTTTTGGGCCATTAATAAGCACACCCTCCCCTCTTTGTTCAAGTTGGCGGTAAGAGCGAATAAAACTAGGCACACACATACATACATATTACACACAACACAAACTGCACTCTCTCTCTCTCTCTCTCTCTCTCACACACACACACGCAGACGTAAGTATGTGAATAAAGCTAGGCACACATACACACCCAACACACTCTGCACTCTCACAAACGCACATGCACACATACACTCACCAATATTAATAACTTTTCACTCTCTCTCTCTCACGCACACATTCATTCACAAATACACTGACAAATATTAACATATGCTATCCATTCCATGTGATACATAAACTCAGTCAATCTCTCCAAATTACACAAAGGTGGTGGGATTCAGCTACTCTTAAAGAATATGTTTTTTTTTCTTTAAGAGAAGGAAAGGTTAAAGGATGTGTTTCTGTGCCATAAAAGTGAGGCATGTTTGAAGAATATTATTTGACTAGAAACCATTATACTTGAATTGTTTGAATGAATTTCATGATTTTATGTCATGATTGAGGCATATTGAACAAATAAGTATGTTGATTTATTGTTGGCCTAATATCAGTTTTAGGCTGTGCTTTTATCTGTATAAATTTAAACTGTTCAGATGTATGTGGCTTGGACGCAATACCTTTTGAATATTGAGTAAGAAAAAATGCAAATAAAACTCCAGCAGTGCATAACCACTGTCTTTAGCTTGTTTAAAAATGGAAACATTTGTATGACTTGACTTGCTTGACCAAAGCTATGATTTAACTTGATTTGCTTGATTGTCACAAAAAATTACTTGGACTTGCTTGAGACTTGAAGGTTAAGACTTGAGACTTACTTGTGACTTGCCCATGTGTGACTTACTCCCATCTCTGATAAGTACAGATGGTAACTAGTTACAATGTAGCAATTAGTGTTGACTTTAAATGTACGTTCTGGTATATCAGGCAGCAGAAATGTAAAATGTATGACAATTGTAATCTGCCATTTTCCAGCGAGAAGTAAACTCCAGGTTTTCCATTTTTTCCAGGACACGTGAATCCTGGTTATTGACTGCATTGTGAAAAGCATTCTGTGGGTACTTACGCTAGCAATGTAAAAATCCAACGCATTCTCATGAATGGGTTCGTATGATATCGAATGAAAAGTTATGCACACTATAAAACGTATGATAACATACAAAAACTAGGAGACCGCCGGCTGGTCACGTGATATCGGCTACAGAGTTCCACGACGCCGAGCAGCAGTTGCTAGTTGTTTAAGTCGCTACAGAGCTTTGTGACGCCGGATACAGACCTCCGTCACAGCTCGGTCAAATCAGCGTCAGTTAGGAGATGTGTTTAGCCGCTAACGAGCTCTGTGACGCCAGCTACGGTGCTCAGCATGGTGCTCCGCATGGTGCTACGTCAGGTCAGCGGTAGTTGGTGGTTCAGTTAGCTGAGAATAGGTGACTGTGAGCCGGGTACAGAGCACCGCAAGCTGCTGGTTGTTTCGGCGGAGATTACTGTCAAGTTTAGGCAAGAAAAAATTAGCGTTATGCAGCGGTGAAAATTAAGTTTGGGCACCGAAACGACTAGTTAATTTTAGGAAAAGATCGTGGTTTGGATTAAAACACTCCCAAGGAACACACATTTCCAGGGTGAAAGTCTTTTGTTTTCCTCAGGAAGCAAACTCCGCTCCCTGGCTTGAAAGTCCCGTGTTTTAACCCCCACCCATCCACCCCGACATTCTTCTTTCATCCTCTCCGTGGCCAGCTATGTTCTTATACAGCGGCAGTCAATGTCGTGCACACAGCAAAAAAAAACTTGGAAATCATACGAATTACAGTGCTTATCTTTTCGTAGCTTTTCGAACGTATTGTTCATGAGAACAGGCTGAAAAATCATAGGCCTAAGGATGAATGTGTGGAGGTTGAATAGAGGTGTGTATGGAAGGTGTAACTGAGAGACATTCGAAAAAATGAGTTAACTTGGCTCCGACAACTGCACTATGAATCATCATATCAACACCTTCAACTGACCTACATCACAACTACTGACAGCTGAGTGTACGTGCATGCGTGCGTGCGTGCGTGCGTGCGTGCGTGCGTGCACTGCCGTGGTGGATTATGCATCTGGAAAAAATTACGCATGCATATCCCGGCTTTAAATAGGTCAATCACACACACACACACACACACACACACACACACACACACACACACACACACACACACACACACACACACACACAAGATGAAGACTAAAGCATTAATTAAAGATGGTTAGATGGAGGGATTTGCACAAAGTATGTACACAGAGGAAATGAGAAAAAAGTAACTGAGAAAAACTGACGAGAGAAGAAAGAGGGGAGAATGGTGTTCTGTCCTTGGCTTTGATCATTCCTTCTCTTTCTCCTTCGTTCAAAGTTCTTTCCTCAACTTCTCCTTTCTTCTTCTCCCATCTTTCCACCTGCTTACATCCTTTTTTCAGTTCTCTCCTCCACTCCTTTATTGTATTCTTCCTCTCCTCTTCTGTATCCCTCTTTGAATCTTCCCGTCGTGCCTCTCATTTCTTCCTGCAGTGTCCTCAATTACCGTACATCCCCTATTTTTTGCTAATAGCTAGAATTGGGTTTGGTAGTTTAAAAGTTATAAATATCAATTAAATAAATTCTGGTACTTTCTGTATTGCTGTATTGTACTGATATAACATAATATTGGTGCATACTGCTGTATAGTCTTATAGCTTATATTTAGTAGTTTAAACACTAACTTTCATCCAAAGACAAGACTGAATGTGTGTCATTCTTGTAAATACTAGTGAGTCCTTTAATATTGGGTATCTGCTGATACTAAGTCCGATCTGATACTTCATTTATTTATTGAATAAATATGTATCTGACACATTGAAAAAACAGCTGCAGCCTACTTTATCTGACACACCTTATTTTTCATGAGCTACTTGATCCAAATACTAAAGGTCCTGGTTAAAAAATAAATTATTGTCCCCCCGGAAAGCTCAGTTGGTAGAGCAGGCGCCCATATATAGAGGTACGCAGCGGACCCGGGTTCCTACCGCGACCTGCGGCCCTTTGCAGCATGTCATTCCCCCCTCTCTTCCCTTTCATGTCTTCAGCTGTCCTGTCGAATAAAGGCCTAAAAATGCCCAAAAAATAATCTTAAAAAAAAAGTTTCATTATTGAGAGAATGTGAAGAAAAGGTTAACAGTAAAAAGGGATTCCTGTAATCAGCTTAAAGTTGACGGTGAAAGTGACACTCAGTACCTGCTAAACATGAGAAGCTCCTTAATGATTTTTATACTGATCTTTGCTAATGATAATTAGCCACATATTTGAGCAAATCTGTGCATTTTGCCAACCTCAGAGTCTAAACTCAGAGTCAATCAGCGGTGCACACAAATATATTTTTCACATCACACACGATTTATTCAATATTCAGGTAAATATAAGTATCAGATCAGACTTAGTATTAGCAGATACCCAATATTAAAGGACTCGAATTGGAAAATCGCTAGTATTTACAAGAAGCTTCATGAATTTTCTTTATTTTCTGAGCCCACTAGATGGCACTCTCTGTTTCAAGGGTTAAAGTACACTGAACTATCATTCCTTGAGCCTTTTTCTTTAAACCAAGAGCATCATCAAGTGGGGTCAACAAATACAACTCATGGATCATGAAGCTTCATTTGGATATCACTAAAGGGACTATTTTGTGTCAATTGGTCCTTACAAATCTGAATGAACGGCAATGATATGTGGAGTTCGCCAAGGTTCCATTCTTGGTCCAGCCCTCTTCAACATCTATATGCTCCCAATAGGTCACATCTTGAAAAACAACATATCTTACTATAATTATGCAGACGACACACAGATTAACATCAGCATGAACCCAGAAGAATCAGCTCAGTCACAGAATAAGTGTATTGAACAAATTAGTGATTGGATGTCCCATAATTTTCTTATGACAAAACTAAGCCAATTATTTTTGGTGCCAAAAATGAATGATCAGATGTTAGTGCTCATCTTGAAACCCTAATGTTTAGAAGCTCAATAACCATGTCAAGAATCTTGGTGTAGTTCTAGACTCTGACTCCAATTTCAAAACCCAATTCAACAGAATGACAAAATCAGCCTGCTACCATCTCAACACAAGATTTAAAGGACTCACGTCTCAACAGGACTTAGAGAAACACTTAGAGAAACACAACCCTGTGTTCTTTTAAATCAAAAACTTTTCTGTTTGACATTGCTTTCCCTGAGGTCATTTAGAGATGGTCATTCCTACACCTTAATGCTTTTTAAGTCTTTTAAATTTACTTTTTGTTTGTGTTTGTTTTGTTTTTATGATTGTTGAATTACCTTTGTGTCTGAATCGTGTTATCATCTGTTACATCTGTAGTATTGCAAATTTATAAAAAAAAATACAGATGCACTTTGATGTTTTAGATATGCTACAACATGTACTAGACAATATACAACTTTCACATTGCAACTTGTCAAATCTGTTGTTTCCGCATCAAATCTGCACACCAAATCTGTCTTCAAAGTGTCCACAAGATCAGATTTACGCAGCAAGATTTACAGCAAATAAGATGGAAATTGTTTGTACATACTTCTATAACTTGGCTTGGTATGTAGTTAAGCCCATGTGGGCCAAAACAAGAAAGGAAATGAAATACAGTACATATTTTAGTTTTAGTTTAAAGGTTGGATAGGGTCCTGTTCTATTGCTGCAGATGTGTGTCATTATGTTGATACCCGAGTGGATCTTCTCTGTCAGCTCTGATCAAGCAGAGTATTGTCATCATCATCACAGGAGAAAACTGCATTTTTTTCACTGCATTTCACCTCATTAATTGGTGGAACATTATGCTGCTGCCAGTGTTGAAGTTGTATCTCTGTTTGGGACTGTTCAATTTGTTGGATTTGTATGACAGCTCTTTCAGATCTATTTTTTTAATGGATTTATGCCCATCAGGTTTAGTTAAGTTCTGATTGGGTTGAAAAAGTTCAAAAAGACACTGGTGACAACCCTGTCAATAACCGTATGACATGACAACCCAGTCTCACGGCAGTTCGTAAAATGTTCACATAATTTAATCTATTGATTTGTGTACATGAACATGTTTATCTCACTTTTTTCGTGATGGTCAGCACGTTTTTTAAACTAATGTATTTCAGTGGGAAGCATCTTTCGTGATCACAGCACGATTCTTTCTGCCAGTTGGTCTGCAGCAGAGAAGCTGTATACAGCTTTGCTATTATTGGTATTTTTAGCCCTATAACCGCTGTTTTAATCAACATTTATTAACCAGATCTTATCATGGTATTTCTTTTAATGTTATTATTTCGGTCTCATTACCAGGGAAGCTGAATTGCTTTGTTGTTTATTGATATTTTTAAAACTATAACGCTACATCTATCAACATTTATTTAGATTTCATCATGGTATTAATTTCTTTATTTTAATAATATTATTTCGGTTTTATTACTGGTGAAATATTACAGTATGCTGTAAGACGGAACACTATGGAAGCATGGTGGCCCAATGGTAAGCACTGTGGCTTCACAGCAAGAAGGTTCTGGGTTCGAATCCAGGTCATTCTGGGCCTTTCTGTGTGGGAGTTTGTATGTTCTCCCCATGTTTGCGTGGGTTTCTTCCGGGTGCTCTGGTTTCCCCCACAATCAAAAAAACATGTACTAGGTTGTCCAGTCAGTGCCCTTGATCAAGGCACTGGCTCAGATCTGGAGTTGGTCCCCAGGCGCTGTAAATGGCGGTCCACTGCTCCCTTCAGGGATGGGTTGAATGCAGAGAATGAATTTTGCTATGTGTATGTGACAATAAAGTACCTTTACCTTTTACTATGATATGATCCGAGCGGGGCGAATGAGAAGCCCATATCCCAAAATGCAATGCCGGCATTCATATCAGAGAATCGGACAGTGATCAGCGGGTCTTTAACGCCAGTATCGCTTCAATGTACATTTAATCAGTGGTTTTGTCACCAGCAACAACACATTGCTCAGCTTTGTTCCAGTAAGTTATGCACCGTAATAATGTAAAAATCAGCAGAATACTCCGGAAGTGACGTAGTAATTACCGCGCTTACCCTGAACCTAATCCAACATCTAAATAAATGTTGATAGATGTAGCGTTGTAGTTTTTTTTAAATATCAATAAACGACAAAGCAATACAGCTTCCCTGGTAATAAGACCGAAATATTAAAAGAAATACATATAAACCATGATAAGGTCTCATGAATAAATGTTGATTAAAACAGCGGTTATAGGGCTAAAAATACCAACAATAGCAAAGCTGTATACAGCTTCTCTGCTGCAGCCTGACTGGCAGAAAGAATCGTGCTGTGATCACGAAAGATGCTTCCCACTGAAATACATTAGTTTAAAAAATGTGCTGATATCACAAAAAAAAACACCTGAGATAAACGTGTCCATGTACATGAATCAATAGATTAAATTACGTGAACATTTCACGAACTGCCGTGAGACATGGGTTGGACATTAAAGCCTAAATGGGAGAAATGGCGGAAACACTTTTTAATAATCAATAACTATTTTATTTAGGTAATTACAATTAATCATTAACAAAATAGTAAATTGATACTTAATTCAACTTTAGTTAATAGTTATTTTACTGTTAACAAACAATGAAATTATGATTTATAATGTTTAAGAATTATTAGTAATTATTTAATGTTATTTTATCATTAGTTTAGTGTAATATTAAATACTAGTTTATAACTTATAGATAGATAGTTGATACTTTGTCAATGTTAATTGTTTTGTCTAAACATTATTTGGATGGCTATTATAAAGTTGCAATGCTTATCTTTATTATTTATTGAGTAATAAGTAATTTATACAGCTTCAAGTAACATTCGTTTGGTCCCATTACATTTTATTTTAGTGATCTATTAAAGAGATGGTTATTGATTATTTGTGCACTGATAATAACTAAATCTAAATAGTGTTTATAGATGGTTTACAGAATATATATTAACCATTAACAAGGTGTTATAATTATCAGTTGCAACTTAATAACTATCCAAATATTGTTTATTGACGGTTTACAAAGTATTTTTTTAAAGGTTGACAAATAATTTGGTCATCATTAATAAATACTACATACAATATATAAAATGTTATGATGTGTGCAACAATAAACTGTGAAAATAACACAAAATATAACATTACCAATAATTAGTATACATTATAAATCATAACTTCATTGTTTAACAGTAGACAGTAGAATAACTGTTAACCTAAGTTTAATTAAATATCAATTTACTATTTCATTATGATTATAAAGTGTTACCAAATGGCAATATGAAATAAAAAGACTTTTGCCAGAAACTAGTATATGTGATTGTTTCAAGTATATGTGATGTGTTTCCGTATATCAAAGTTGATCATCATCCTTTAATTTATCATGATTACCATGTACTTTACTCTCTCAGTACGACATCTAACACACCCACCCTATGGTGCAGCAGCAGCTTCATAGCCCAAGTCTATTCTGTCAACAGTAGGGAGTCGTGTGTGTGTGTGTGTGTGTGTGTGTGTGTGTGTGTGTGTGTGTGTGTGTGTGTGCGTGCGTGCGTGTGCGTGCGTGCGTGCCTGCCTGCGTGCGTGCGTGCGTGTGTGTATGTGAGATACTAATATCTCTCTGTAGGTGTACAGGCTGAGATTGTTGTGCACGTTGATGTCCAGCTTTATTTTAACAGTGTTCTTGTGTTTGCTGCTGTGTTGACAGCTCAGTTTCGCCCTGGGACTTCTGTCTGATGAGCCTGCATGGTTTGTTTGAGGCCCTCTACACCAGCTTGTGTTTGATGGAGAACACTGAGGGGACCAAAAATAGTTTGTGCTTTTAGAAATTAAATGGATGGAGGACACTGCTGATCAGCTGTCTACAGTGTTCACAGTCTCCAAATCTAACTCATCTAATCTAACTCATCATGTGTTATATTAACACATGATTGTGCATTGCACATATTCTTCATACTTCATACTGCACCCCATGTAGGCTGAGGCCTTTGCAGCGGCCCAGGTTCAAATCCAACCTGCGGCCCTTTGCTGCACGTCATCCCCCATCTCTATCCCACCTTTCCTGTCTATCCACTGTCACTTTGAAATACTGTAAAGGGAAAAAAGCCCCCAAAAAATAATTTTCTTTGTCTTGCTGAATGTCCATGTCTATAACAGATCATATTCTGTATTTCTCCATGGTTAAAATGCCATCCAGAATGAGTTAAATTACTAAGGAGCATATTTTATATTTCCATTTCCTACATTCACCTGTAAAGTTAATCCCTTCCAAATGGTTCTTAAGACCACAACTGGGCTGTGGGTTTTTGTAGTTCAACAAGACCAAGACAACATTTTGGTTGTGTTCACTTTCATTTTGACGTCCATAAAAAAGTATTTTAGATAGTCTTTGTTTCTTTGCCCAACTGGATTTGGACATCAGTTGCAGTGATGATGATGATGATGATGATGAATATAATAAGAATAATAACACATTTTATTTTAGGGCGCCTTTCATGACACCCAAGGTCGCCTTAAAATGCACTAAACACAGTATTTATAGAGGTAAAAACAGTGAAACATGAAGTGACACCAGCACAGACAATCACAAAACAAGAGACATAAAGTGAACATATGTGTGATGTTTCTGTGTTCTCACATCTCAGCAATAAATTTGGTGAGAACGGTGTTTCAATAACTAATATAAACTAGAAAACATCTTGTGATGGGATCACACCAGCCATGACGCTAATTCGGGCCAAGGGTGTTAAGTGGTGAAAACAATAACAGTGTCACTGTCGTGGCTAATAACTATCGCTAAATCTAATAAAATAACTGCTGAAGAAATGTCACTGTTGGTTTGGTCTTATAGATTACATCAGTGAGAGGTCCAAAGGCCAGTCATGAGTCTTGTTTAAGTGTTTTAGATGCTAAAACTACACAAAATGTTAAATATGTGTATTTGTAGTTGCATTACCAGTGTTTTCGGAGTATTTCCCTGTAAATCAAAGTACTTACCATCAGCTAGGTATGTAGGCTCCAAAGGAACTGCATGGGCCTGTTGAGGAACAGACAGAGACAGAGATGAACAAAATAATCAATGATTTTGTACACCACTATGGAAGCACGGCTTCAGTCTAAAGCAGACGGGTCAATAAAGGAGTTATCACAGTGGAGGCTGTGAAGTTGGACACACACACACACACACAGGAAAACCTTGCAAACCAATGTTATTGACCAAATAGAACAATTCTCACACAGAGCAAACGTCAGTCCACTAAACAACTATAATTGCTTACACAGGAAAACACGAATGGATGAAAAAATTTATTTGGAGACAGTTCATAACTTTGAAAATGCTGAATCATAGCTAAACAAATACACTGTTTCTTATTTAGACCAAACATAAAAGAAAGAACAAAGAAACTGATTAGAATACAACTCAAAAAGTGAATTACTATCATTTGTTTGCTATTTTTAGCCATATTTTTTATTTTTATCTTTACCTAATTAATTTATGTATTTGTATAGCATTTATTGGAGGTTGCAATCTTAATCTCATTGTACTTTACAAACCCAGTGAAATGACAGCTCTTGATGTGTTCCAACAGATAAATACAAAGGAATACAAATTTCTCAATTGAGACAGGACATGTGGTTTACAGATCATGTAATGTTGTATGTGATGATGTATGCTGTAGATAAAACCCAATAACAAAGAAACTCAAAAACATGACATTTAACTTTAGTTGGACTTTAAGCTCGGACAACTAACACCTTTATGATTCTTATTGGCGGAGTTGAAGTAATAAATCCAAATTTAGCAGTGCCTTCTCAGGGTGTTGTCAAAGTTAAACCTTAGTGTCGCGAGAACACATCGTCCTTACCATTTCCCAGGCGGCAGGGTCATGTTTGAAGAGTGAGTGTGTGAGCTCCACTGACACTCTCTTCCTGTAGTCTGAACTCTTGTCTTCCGAAATTCGGAACAGCACTGCTGCTGCATACGTGGCTGCAGGGAGAGGGCAACGCTACAGTCAGTCAAAAGGCTCACGTCACCCAAAACATGAATATTCAGTTCCTGCAACAATTTGCAATTGTGTGATTATAAGAATGATTAGAAATTGATCATAAGAACTATTACAAATTTAAATAATCATCTTAACATTTTGCTGTATTATTTAATTGTTTTGTTAATATATGTTTTGTGAAAGAGGGGCAGATTATATAATGCCAGGATCAGACTACACATCAGGGTTCAGCCCGATTTTGACCCGACAGACACGTCGCAGACAAACGTTCAAAGTCGTGCCCGATCATGAGGGTCGGGAACGTCTTTACCTCTTGTAGTGTGACATAATCAAAGATCAGCGATCTAAAGTCTGGGACGCTTCATGACCACAACGCACAAAGTCTAGCATGTCGACATTTTTTGTCTTTTTCCGCCTAGTGTGACATGTTCTACGACAATTTCCTTGACATTGACCAATAGGAAGAGAGAGTACTCGCCCCCCGAGAGAGTTCTCTCGCACACATATGTAAACATGGCGAAAAGAAGGAGAGACCTTACTGCTGCTGTCCGGTGGAGCAACAAGACAGAGGAAAGATACACACAGTGCCCATATAGGCTTATTTTCATGGCAGGGTTCATGGCAGCATTGCACGCTAGTGGACTAGCCACAAGAAATTATCAGTTTCTCTTCACTGACCACTGACAAGCTAAGAAAACAGGCTACACCCTCCCAGCACCACGATGGCTGCAGCTGATTGCACCCTACACGTAGGGATTTCAAAACAGGTCTTAATGGCAGCTCGTTTGGAAAACAATCTCTTATTTTGCGAAAATAGTTCACCGAAATGTGCTTCTGAAAACATTTTAGGTAAGAAATAGGATATGCAGTTGCTAAATCTGTATTTATTTCAGATCGACAATAATTTATACTCTTTATTGATCCCCAATGGGGAAATTACAATTTACACTCTGTTGTTATTACACACTACACACAGGCCTGAAATACATACACACACACACACACACACACACACACACGCACACACACACACACACACACACGCTCAGGTCCTTTTACATGCACTAATGGAGAGATGTCAGAGTGAGTGGGCTGCGACTGCTGAACAGGTGCCCTGTGGGTTTGGTTCGGGGTGGGTTTGGTGCCTTGCTCTTGAACCAGCGACCCTCCGGTTCCCAACCCAACTCCCTACGGACTGAGCTACTGCCACCCCCCCTGAGCTACTGTCACTCCCTGGCGGTCGATTTAAAAGATTTTTGTACGTTTGAGAGGCTGCCGCTCCTCCAAAGTGTCGACCTATGAACTTGCGTCAACCTATGAACTTGCCTGTGATCTTGATGACAGCACGCAATTCAGTCTGGGGGCTGGTTGGTGTCATACTTGTAGAGTTGCCACTCTCGTCCAAGAAACAGCAATAACTGCTGTTTTCTTCAAATAGCAGCTAGCTAGCAGCTAGCCACCAGCCCGTCGTGACCCGGGTCCCTGGTGCTGGCTCTAGTCTGTCTGCGGAGCTGGCATGATCAGTGACTGCACAACCCTTTCATGCATTCATTTTTTACTTTTTTTACTTTTTACACATGTCCACTGGCGTGGACAGCATGCATTTCAGTTTTAACTGAAGAAATAATTTTTGGGGTAACACTTTCTATGAAGCCTGTCTCTATAATGCATTATAAACAGATTTATAATGAGTTTATAATCTGCTTATAGCGATGTATAAATATAGTTATAAGCACACTAAATAATCATAACGCTTTAACAATAATCATAACACATTATAAACCATTTTATAATGACTTTTAAGGTCAAGTATCATAATACTAGTCACTCCCTGACTACCATTTTCTTTCCAGGATTATAGTGTATTATAATTCTCATAATTTTAATGCATTATAATCATTTTATAATGCATCATATTTGGCCAGATGTCCGGTACCTTTTGCTTTCTTTGTGTTGTAATTTTAAACTCTGGTGGATTTATGAGGACTATGGTTAACTGCTCCTCAGATCTCTGCAGGGTAAATCCAGACAGCTAGCTAGACTATCTGTCCAATCTGAGTTTTCTGTTGCACGACTAAAACAACTTTTGAATGTACACATGTTCCACCAAAACAAGTTCCTTCCCGAGGCTATTTAACAGAGGCACCGGGCCTGCAGCCGGTGCTTAGCGCCGCCCATGACGATTGTGATTGGTTTAAAGAAGTGCCAATAAACCACAGCATGTTTTTCTCCCATCCCGGAATGCTGTGTGGACTAGGCAGACCCTCCTCCGCAGTGCTGTGGAGGAAGGTCTGGCAAAGCGAGACAAGGTGCCATTAAACCATTGCAGAAATAGAGGACCCAAAAAGATGATCTAACTTAAAGAGCTCCAGTCGAAGCTCAAACGATGGAAAACCATATGGAAATCATGATGGAAATATGCCATTTCTGTTTGTTTCATGTATTAATTTGAGGTAGGTTACAGTTGCTAATTGAGTGTGTGTGTGTGTGTGTGTGTGAGATGCAGACATTAAACAAATACAATTTGTGGCTAACTTGTGGAATATTAACTTAGTCAAGCTATTTTTGTTTATCTGCTGCATACGTATGTTTAGCCTTATTTAAGTTAAATAATTTTGTTAGTGTAAGTACAATAGTAGTTACATGCATTTGCCAAGTTGTATTGTTCACAACATTGTGTATTGAATTTGTTTCTGTTCTAGAACCACCTTCACACACATACACACCCACAAGTGTATAAGAAAACTTATTAGGATTTAAGATTCAGCAGTGGAGTTAATGTTTATGCATTCATACCGATGTTCCACAGCAATCACAATCTAATTAACCGGCTATCCCAGACAACATTTTAAAACCGACGTAACCCTGCCACTATTTTTAGTCTCTTAAGTTGAGTGAAAAGCTTGGATGTTGGTGTTACATGCTTCATGTACGTTATGATTTGTTTGCTAAGTCTGTTTCCATTGAACGTTCTCACATTTAGTTAGATCATATTAGGTGTGTTAGCCTGAAACATCCTAACATGGAAGAGCACGCATTGGTTAATATCTAGTTGTTAGCTGAGATGTGCCTCTGAAGCAGGAAAGGAGAGAGAGACTTACCGATTCCCTCGTTGTTGGAGTGCAGCAGCTCCATGAGTGGTGCTGACGCTCCCTCTGCATCGATGAGCTCTGCAGACTGTTTGTCCAGGGCCAGCTCGCACAGGACGCCCGCCGATACTCGCTTCACGTTCTCCACGTACGAGTACAGCAGCTGGACACACACACACACACACACACACACACACATAGCCAAATGTATGTCTCTCAGTTACACCTTCCATAGACATAAATAGTGTGTAGGTGTGGCGGACATGACTGTATGACACAACATGTTTCTATGTGTTCTGAATGTCCACACGACTGTGGACAACTTTACACGACTGAGTGTAAAGCCTGCTGTGATAAGCAGCAAAGTAAGTATATTTCATTCATTACATTATTTTTATCTGCAAGGGGATGGTTGATCAGCTGCTTCATTACATGCAGTCCGTAGTAAAACCGATGATGACATTTGATATTTGGGGATGGACGGTACTTGTCTCGATCAACTGAAGTACATTTCCAGGATAACTGCTTGACATCCGGCGCAATGTCCCTCACCTTTCGCTTTCTGTGTGTTGCCATTCTCAAACTCCGTTTGATTCAGGAAACAAAAACAAACTTCAAGCTAGCAAGCTACATGCTGAAAATGGCAAGTTTTGAAGAAAAGGCCTGCTTTCGGTGAAAGAATGTAAACAGCATTTACTCTCTAACTGGGACGTTTTGGGACCAATTAGTACAATACACTGGTAAGCGCAAATGGCGTTTAACCATGTATCAAGCTAATTTAAATAGCTCACGTTGAGGGCTTGACATTTGCCAACAGTGCCTGTGTTACCCACCACTGCCGAAATCTACCTGCATTTGGCACGTAACACAGTCACTCTCACTAGGCACTTTGGCGGGTGGCATGCCTTTATATTGTAACACTGTTGGCTGGAGTAGCCTACTGTGCCACCGCCCAACACAGGAACGCAGCTGTGACCCAGAGTGCAGCGGCAGCCCACGACTGGAGTACAGTGGCCCGTATGGCACATCAGACCAGCAAGCTGCGGCAATTCCTTAAAATATCCCCCAGAGCTCCGTTCAGCGCGCGTGCATGCGACATGGCAAGCCGAGGCAACAGTTGTGTTTGTACAGGTCATGGACTGCATAAGATATAGGTTAGTAGAATAAGTACAGAGAGAGCGTGCAGCAGGACAATTTAGCAGGACATTTGGTCTGTGTGCTCCACTTCCCGTCACCGAGGTGCTAAGTTACACACAAGCGCTCAAAATCACTTTCAACTGCTTTCAACTAATCTTCTCCACCCCTGCCAGGGGCGGATCTACCAGGGTGGCATAGGTAAAAGAAAGCCTTGCCACCCCTGCTGCCACCCCAGTTGGCAGCAACGAATTAAAAGTTATGGCCAATTTGACAATTTACGAGTGCAAATCTCCAATGTCCGACTGCAGTCAGTCAAAAACAGTTTGCTTCCCCTCTCACACATCTGCCACTCATCACCTGTGTCTTACCTTTATGCCTTTCCTGTGATAATGCCCCTTACTTCTATCATACTTCTATCTCCTATTAAGTGAGATCACATTGTATGGTCACTTATTCCTAATAAGAACTGTTTCACATGAAACCTTAAATGCAGGACATTGATTGCATGAGATTAAGTTTGTCTGTATGAGTTTGTAAATGGCAGCCTGTGCCCTTTTGTAGTGTGTACATACTATTTCTCATCAAACTGTGACAACTGTGATTAAATTCAGTATATATACGTCTGCCATATGTTGCCACCCCTCAAAAATTCCTGCCCCCCTCTCGCCACCCCATAAATATTTTTCTAGATCTGCCCCTGACCCCTGCACCACCTAGCTTATGCATAATAAGCTACTCTTTTCATGTCTGTGTCTTATTCGGTTGCATGTTTTCATACAAAAAGGAGCTTAACACACATAATCAGAGCTGAATATTTGATGACTGCAGTGTTATGTAGTCTTGACTTGGGTGTTTTCAGTGCTCATTTACATTTAAAAGGGCTGTAAATCTGGTTCTTCAAGTTAATTGTAGCAAACCATAGTCAACTTTATTCAAATAAAACTTAATTTTTTCACAGATTAGCGGCTAGTGAAGATGCTGAGTGGCTAGTAGCTTTTGGAAAATCACTAGCCACAGTGGCTGGTGAGCAAAAAAGCTAATGTCAAGGCTCACGTTACTGGAGCTTAGCGTCGCCCAAGACAGTTGTGATTGGTTTAAAGAAATGCAAACAATCCAGAGTTTTTTTTTTCTCCTATCCCAGAATGCATCTGTGATGTAGTTAGACCGTATCTCCACAGCGCTGTGGAGATAGGTCTAGCTATGCGAGACTAGGACGGGATGTCCCGACAAATATCAAAAGTGCTGCTGAATTGTTCTTACCCACATTCTTTCGATTTCAAATGGTCTTGTCATTTTAACTACACACAGGTTTGTGGGTTTTCTGCAAAAAGTGGGCAAAAAAGCAAGATATGGGGAATACCTGACACAGTGTTGCCAACTTAGCGACTTTGTCGCTAGATTTAGCGACTTCTCAGACACCCCCTTAGCGCGGTATTTCTCTCTTGTGGCCGCCAAAACAGTCACCTCTCTCTTCTGTTCTGTGACTGAGGAGCAGCCCCTCCCCTCTCTGCTCTCTCCTTATGTGCAGCAGCACTGCGCAGGCAGGTAGAAGGGGAGGGGGGACAAGTTGCGGGGGCCGGTGTAGGTAGGACAGACAGTGGGACGCGACGGGAGAAAGACGCCGCTGAGCTGGCCTGCCTGGCTCTGGGCAAGCCAGCCTTCTTTGAGATTTGTTTATCGATATTTCTCCCTCCCTTTGTAGAATTGCTTTTTTTTTTTTTTTTTTTTACTTCAAATACTGTATAGGCTACCTAAGTAATAATTATAATTTGATATAAATTCCCGTAGTGAGTTTGTGATTATTTGGCTATTATTTCTCTTTCTTTCTATCTACCTTGCTGACACATCCACTAAGCTTTATGCAAATGATTGCACAAATATGCAAATGAGCATATGATGTCATCTAGCTACTTTTAGCGACTTTTGGAGCTGGTGTTAGCTACTTTTATTGGAAAAGAGTTGGCAACAGTGACCTGACGATCCGGCAACCCGCTGTACTACACACTGTCAGCTAGCTGCAGCTTTGGCAACAGCAGTAGAGTCTGAATAGTGATGAATTAACGATGATTTGAAGCATTAAGTATTTATAGTTAAACATTTCAAACATTGCAGAATTAAAAAATCTTTACTGGATATAATAAACATATATTTTATTTAAATTTCCATTGGCTAAATTGTGATCTTTTCTCATTGACATGTCATTCCAAACATTTATCATCTTTTTTATTACTGTGCATATTTAATAATTTTGGCAAAAACTGTTCCTACCAAAGTTTAAGGTAAATACTGAAAAAAACAGCGGGCTGCTATATTAATGTTCTGAATGTCAAGAAAACAACAATATCGCCCTTGCGTTGCGTGTGGTAGGAGACGATTCTTATCCATCAAAAATATCAGGCCTGGAATAGGAAAAGCAAGAAATAGATTTCCACCAGTGAGAGCCAAATTCCGACCTCCTACTACATCCCTCAAACAACTTTCAGTAGCAACTGCAAACTGCTCAGGACACAGATAAAAGAAGAAGGTAGAAAAAACCTTGGTGCTAGATCACGTCAGCTGTTGCCGTAGTTCATTTAGCCTGATACCTTCATTTCATATGCATGTTGTAGCATGCATGTGAGTGTACCTGTACAAACAGTGGAATGGTCTGCATGCTAGCAATCTCTCCTCTGTTTATGGGGTCTCTCGCCAGAATATGAAGCGCTCCTGTGCAGCCCTCTACTATTTCCTCCATGCGAACACCATCCTGATCACAGAGACAGACAGAAACACAAAGGCAGAGAGACATCAAAGGAAGCAAAAAGGAAGGAAACTTGCCCCCCAAATGGAGTGGAAAGGGTAGCCTTATATAGCAATTTGGGTGCATTGATTATGCTAATGATGAAATCTAATAATGAAAACCTTTCTTAATTGTGTTAAAGCTCAAAGATATTTTCATAACTCAATCTGTTGTAATATCAAAGCTAATTACAGTTGCTCATCAATAGGGTTGGGCATCGTTTCAATATTAACAATTCTGATTCCAATTCCGATTCTTCCTTTTGATTCCGTTTTTTATCGATTCTCGATTCCCATTATTTGAGGGGTGGAGTTGAAACAGGTCACATGCTTATTTCACATTTTATTTTAATTCACTGGTGATTTACAGTTTTACCGGGCTTTTTCAACATAAAATAAAGCCACACTTTAGAGCGCTGCTTACTGTGCTCCATGGCTGCAACACAACAAGTGCCTGGAAGTATGGTGGCCACCCTTAAACCAAAACTTGCACGTGTTAAATTTGGAACCGATAATCAAATTTGAAACCAAATTTTCCAAACGATTCCAATAAAAAAACGATTCCATTGGAATCGTAATTTTGGAAAAGATTCCGAGTAGGAACCAGTTCACGATGCCAGATCCTACTTATCAAGTGGGTTGAGCTCCTGTGTCCCCTTGCACAAACACTCTGTCTGTGAACAGCTATGCTCCTTTTGGTTTTGCTGTAAGCATTCACTGCCTCCATGTAGCCACAAAGCTTTTTATCTTAATTTGCTATTGTTCTCTCAGTATCGATTACAATGAATAGGGGATGCTTCACTGATTATTGATAGGCAACTAATGAGCATTAGCTCCCATGTGCCAAATTTGCAGTTAATTGGGATTTATAAAGGGAGAATGCACTATTGTGTAATAAGAAGCCTTCTACACACAGTCCTTCTCTCCCCCTGGCTTCCACCCTGTGTTATTTTGTTACATTTAAGATTATTTATTTGGCATTTAAGCCTCCATTTGATAGGACAGCCCAGACATGAAAGGGGAGGGAGAGAGGGAACGACATGCAGCAAAGGGCCGCAGGTTGGAACAGAACCTGCAGCCACTGCGGCGAGTACTGAGCCTCTGTACATGGGGCACACGCTCCACAAGGTGAGCTACGCAGGCGCGCTGTTTCATTACATTTAGTTTATCATTACACTCATTTCCCCTATTATGTCAAAACAAAATATTTTTTGTTACAATTCATGTGTGGTCTCCCCTTCTTTGTCCAGCATTGAGCCAGGTTGTGGCATATTAAAGGCTCGTCCAGGATCAAATTAACCATTTTAAACAAAGACAAATTTTGAAGTCTATTTGGATTGTGCAATAAGGTCGGCCTGCTTGGCTATTTCGTGGAATGACTGTAAGGATTCATAAAGAATATGTGTACACCATTTACCAGCTAACTCGGATGTGCTAGCGTGTTTGCCCATCGTATTTGGATAAAGCATATTTCGCTGGGCAAGATAAAGACACAGAAGAAAAAAATGCTGCTGGCAATGATAGATAGAGAGAAGATAGAGATAGATAGAATTGCCAACATTTCGGGACTGATTGGTGGGGATTGCTATGGACGAAAGTCACATACGGTGATACATTGGTAAGAGCAAATTACGTTTAACCCTGTATACAGCTAATTTGTGTGTGTGTGTGTGTGTGTGTGTGTGTGTGTGTGTGTGTGTGTGTGTGTGTGTGTGTGTGTGCGTGTTTGCGTGCGTGTGTGTACTTGGTCCAGACCTGGTATGTTTGCTGTGCCGAGGAGGCGTGTCTCTGTGTGTCCTGATGAGCCTTCAGCAGCAGGTTGACCAATCGTGGAATAGCTCCTGCCTCCCTCAGGGGCGCCTGATTGGCCGGGCACAGCGCCAGGTTCCGGATCAGACCAACCGTAGCCTGGGAAGAGGACAGACATCAAAGACCTTTCTCTACAGGATGTTCCAGGGCCTATTTGGGTCAGCTTTAAAGGAAACTTTACCTGTGGTGGTGCCTCCAAATGGATTTACTGTTTGGAACTTCAGCCAACTGCATGCACCGCATTAATGTTTACCAAGCAGTGCATAATGCATCATATCAAAGGAAACCACAGGGATGAGAGGAAAAAGATCTAACAGCTTTCCGTGGATGGAGCTCTCGCTCATTGCTGAAGAGACAACTGGGCCACAGGAGCTCAGTGCTGTCTCACTGCTACACAAGTTAAATACTGATATGCTAGAGAAGCTCTGCTTTTACCTTTCAAGCACTACATGCTTAGTCTTTCAGAGGGAATAGCATCAGTGCAAAGCATGTTGGGAAAGTTCCCCAAAAGTGTAAACACATTACAAATGCAGGGGAATTTGGAAATCAGGGAAAACACTCTCTCCTTCTCTCTCTCTCTCTCTCTCTCTGACTTCCTTATAAAGTCACATTGTCTATTTCTCCATTCCACATCATTAAACTCCAATACCTCAGTTCATTAATATAATCTGCCGGAGTTGGCAGGGCTGTCCGACTGAGGGAGAGAAGAGCATGAGTGTGTGTGTGTGTGTGTGTGTGTGTGTGTGTGTGTGTGGGCGAGTGAGAGAAGGACAAATTGAAAAGGGCCCATTTCACGTACTAGGAAGGCCTATTAGACAGTGACAAAGAGAAATCGAGAGCAGATGTAAAGGTGTGGGTGCTAGAACAGTTTTGAGTCAGTGTTTATGCACAGATATTTTTTTTTTTTGCTTTCTGAGCCACATTCTGAACCACACCAACAATGAATTGATGCTACTAACAAGTATTGTGTATGTATTAAAGCCTGACATATATCCTTCCTCTGTGCCATGGAGCTCCATTGTTGTTCAAAAACTATTAAAAACACATCAGTGAGACACACTGTTGCACTGGCTGACATGTTCCTTCATTACCAGGAACACACAATGCAGTTTACTTTTAATTCTACTAGACCATCCTGCTGCCAGAAATACTCACTGATGCAACAGAAGAATCCCCCAAAATTGATTGATTCCTCCTGTTTTGATTAGCTGAAAACTACAGTGGTCATCTGTTTTAGGAATTCCCTGAGCCTTTTTTTATGTGGTTTTTTTTTAAGCTGTATGTCTTCAGTAGGAACCACTGGGCATGGGCCTGAGTGCCACAACTCAGGCCATTCTAGTGGAACAAGACACTAGCAACTTTGTAGGGTTGCATTTCACAATAGTGATTTTAGGAAAATGGTAATACCAGCATGCTAACCGTGACAATGCTAACATGCTGATGTTTTGAAGGTTTTACTTTACCAGGTTTACTATCTTGTTTAGCCCATTAGGATTCATTTTCGATGTTTACTGATTAGTACCAAACAAAGTACAGTGGGGGTTGATGGCAATGTCATTAGTTGTACAGGTATTATAAATCAAAGTTTTGGATATATTAATATTTTGTCCTGATGATGATGCTATCGGAAACGTTAAAGAATCACCAAACCCTCACCCCAACCCTCATCCACCTTCACTGGCTCCCAATTAAGTCCCGCATCACATATAAAATCCTCCTTCTCACCTACAAATCCCTCCATGCCCTGGCCCCACTGTACCTCTCTGACCTCCTCCATCCATACACCCCACCCCGAAACCTGCGGTCCTCAGACGCTGACCTGCTCTCCATTCCCCACACCAGACTCTGCACCTTCGGAGAGAGAGTCTTTAGTCCCTCTGGAACACTCTCCCTGCAGATATCCGAAATGATACATCCCTGGACATATTTAAAAAAAAACTCCTGAAACACCACCTGTTTACCACAGCCTACAACCTCTATTTATGTAAAGTGTCCTTGGGTTTCTTGAAAGGCGCTATATAAATAAAAGTTATTATTATTATTATTATTAGGATATTATGATGATGATTATGAATGTCGAGGCATTTAATGCTGCAACAAAAATGTCAACCTCATGGTGGCGCTTGAGGAAAAGCCAAAGTATCACAAAAATCCACCATAATCTGGGGACCATACATGTCTGTACAAAGTTTCTGACTGTCCCTCGAGTAGATGTCATGCTATTACACTGGATAAGAGAAAATGTTAACTTTAAAATGTAAATGTATGTTTTTCAACCTGGTCCCTATTTTCCCATATTTTTGTGAACAAGTGACCAATGGGAACAACATTTTTTTAAATAAGTCCAGTATTGGGCAAGAGCGCTGCAGTCAGCAGGCCGCGATACAGGCTGCATTGTAACCATTTAGAGCATTTGTGCAACGTCAATTTACGTCCACTATAAGTCCTTGTTTTTTATTATAAGTGTCTGACAACATTATGGAAGGGATCCCTACAGAGATAGACCTTCTTGTTTAAACACAAACCCTGAAAACGCCAAACTCACCAGACTCCATTGAAAGAAACAGTACGTTCCACCGTCAAAAAACGCAGTAAAAGGCTTCTGAACCAGACACTACCCAATTGGCCATGTTTCAGCAGTAATGTGACCTGAAATTGGGGAGAATTTAACAAATTGTCAGCAAAGACGACAACTTTTACTGCCGTTAGCATGTAGCTACTATAGTTAGCAGTGGACACTAATGGAATATAGCAGCACTTTCAACAGTCAAATATTGCAAATAAAGGCTTTTAAACAAAATATGACATAACCAGAAATGTTTCAGGAGTAATGTGGCCTGGAATCGGGGAGAATTTAATCATACTGGCAGCCAACATGACATTGTTTACTGCCGTAGCATGTAGCTACATGCAACAATGTTAACACCGCAGTAGCTTAAGAAAAACACTTCAGTAGTTCCCTGCCAAGAGCAGATAACCAATAATAGAAGTCCGGCTTAGAGTTGCATAATACTTAGACGACAGTAGAAAAAACTGTTAAAACCGGAGCATTCAGAACAGTCGGAAACGTTTTAGCTCACAGATATTTGTCTAAAATGTGTTAACCTCATTATTTGAATGTTTTGGCAATGTTTTACATGAATCATTATAACATTGTAAATATGACAGAAAATACGGAAAAGCATGATATGTCCCCTTTAACCCTTGTGTTGTCTTCCAGTTGACCATGAAATAGTTATCTTTCCAGGTCAAAATATGAACTTTTTTTGTCGCTTTTTGTAACGCTTTTTTTTTAAATTCATGGTCAATAAACCTAGTTTATATGATATTATACCTAATGTTTGAGTTAAAAAAAGCAGAAGTTATGAATTATTTTTCCTAATAGTTAAGATCAGAGGATGTTGAGTGAATCACACTGTATAGTTTAGTCAGGATACTGTTTTGAAACCATTTACAAAAAAATTCAAATGCTGTAAAATTGAATAAAACACCTAAGATGTAATGAAAATAATCATTAATTTTACCTGCAAAGAACACCCATACATCCATGTTATTTTTGGATAAAAGAAACCCATATTTCTGATATAAAAGAAAGGGTCAAATTTGACCCGAGGACAAAACAAGGGTTAAGGGTTTATCACAAACAAACCAGAGTGGTGATTGTTGGAACAGTGGAAGGACGAACCAAGACGGCTTTCGAGGGCTTTTTATTTAGTTTCTGTAGACTTTGAAAGAAGTGTGTTTTATAATGATAAAATTACTGTTCATTTAAATGGAGTTTGGTGGGTTTGGTGATGGTGATTTCAGGGCTGTTTTATGTTAAACAAAAAAGAACTTACTCTTTAACAAAAAGGTCGACCACTGTTGGGATCCATAGTGTTGTCAGACACTTAGAACAATAATCTGAGCATGTCAGTGGCAAAACAGCAGTTTTAGTTGATTTAAATTGAAGGTGCGCAATTGCTCATCAACGTTACATTGTAGCTTGTTTTGCCGCTGCCAACTGCAGTGGTCCTGCTCAATGACGACAGGCTTTTTATCCCACCACGAGGGTGTTCCATTCAAATCAGCTATAAACACTGTTGCCTTCAGAAAAAGTCAGACAACACATTGTAAACTATTTAATTTAAAGCATACTCTGGCCTTCAGAAGAATATAGATCCACCGTATCCTTTAATAAAATATACCAAACATCTCAATGCAACAGCGCCCTATAGATATGGGTGGCTTTTACTGCCAGTCTGTCTGTTATTGTGTTGACCTCCCCAGCAGGGGGCAGCAGTGCACTGAGCAGATGAACTGTGAAATTTGACATTTTAACTCAAACATTAAGTTTAATTTGCACATCTGAATGACAAAATCTGAGTCATGCTACACTGCGAGTGAAGAGGCTTTTAGTGTATTCTGGATCAGCAGATCTGAAACACACACACACACAAAGTGAAGCATTCCAATGCAAATTGAACAAATTTAGGCAATGAGAGCAAATCAGTTCACATGTAGATTTGTGTGTATGTGTGTGAGTAAATTGTTGTTGTTGCTCGAACTGCAACTGCAAACAAGGTCGGTTATGACTCTTTCTATTAGGAATTTTAAATTCATGGACTTTTGATATTTGCAAAACTTCCCTCGAGCCGAGAAAAGCGATTTAAAACCTGTGACGTCACCACAATGTAAAGTCTGTCTCACAGGGCGGGGCCAGCAGAAGAAACACTACTGCACATATTCTGTGGATCGCATATCACGATGTAAATCCGGAAGCTTAGAAGCTTTTTTGGCGTATGCGCCAAGCGAGCAACTCCATTGAACTGAATAAAGGCCATTTTGGGATCTGGTATGAAATTAATTTAATACATCCACGATCCTCCTGCGGTGACTTCTGCTTACAGTGAGGAACCTTTACTTTCAGTGAGGTGTGTGAGGTCTTTTTGCTTTTTTTGATAATAATCCCTGATGTCACTGCAAAATTTTGAGGAGCACAGTGGGGCAGAGAGACTGAGTGGACTGGTTATAGTGGGACAGAGAGACTGAGTGGACTGGTTATAGTGGGACAGAGAGACTGAGTGGACTGGTTATAGTGGGGCAGAGAGACTGAGTGGACTGGTTATAGTGGGGCAGAGAGACTGAGTGGACTGGTTATAGTGGGGCAGAGAGACTGAGTGGACTGGTTATAGTGGGACGTTGAGAATGAGTGGACTGGTTATAGTGGGGTAGAGAGACTGAGTGGACTGGTTATAGTGGGACGTTGAGAATGAGTGGACTGGTTATAGTGGGGCAGAGAGACTGAGTGGACTGGTTATAGTGGGGTAGAGAGACTGAGTGGACTGGTTATAGTGGGACAGAGAGACTGAGTGGACTGGTTATAGTGGGGCAGAGAGACTAAGTGGACTGGTTATAGTGGGGCAGAGAGACTGAGTGGACTGGTTATAGTGGGACAGAGAGACTGAGTGGACTGGTTATAGTGGGGCAGAGAGACTGAGTGGACTGGTTATAGTGGGACAGAGAGACTGAGTGGACTGGTTATAGTGGGGCAGAGAGACTGAGTGGACTGGTTATAGTGGGACAGAGAGACTGAGTGGACTGGTTATAGTGGGACAGAGAGACTGAGTGGACTGGTTATAGTGGGGCAGAGAGACTAAGTGGACTGGTTATAGTGGGACAGAGAGACTGAGTGGACTGGTTATAGTGGGACAGAGAGACTGAGTGGACTGGTTATAGTGGGGCAGAGAGACTGAGTGGACTGGTTATAGTGGGACAGAGAGACTGAGTGGACTGGTTATAGTGGGGCAGAGAGACTAAGTGGACTGGTTATAGTGGGGCAGAGAGACTGAGTGGACTGGTTATAGTGGGGTAGAGAGACTGAGTGGACTGGTTATAGTGGGACGTTGAGAATGAGTGGACTGGTTATAGTGGGGCAGAGAGACTGAGTGGACTGGTTATAGTGGGGTAGAGAGACTGAGTGGACTGGTTATAGTGGGACGTTGAGAATGAGTGGACTGGTTATAGTGGGGCAGAGAGACTGAGTGGACTGGTTATAGTGGGGCAGAGAGGCTGAGTGGACTGATTTTAGTGGGGCAGAGAGACTAAGTGGACTGGTTATAGTGGGGTAGAGAGACTGAGTGGACTGGTTATAGTGGGACGTTGAGAATGAGTGGACTGGTTATAGTGGGACGTTGAGAATGAGTGGACTGGTTATAGTGGGACAGAGAGACTGAGTGGACTGATTTTAGTGGGGCAGAGAGGCTGAGTGGACTGGTTATAGTGGGGTAGAGAGACTGAGTGGACTGGTTATAGTGGGACGTTGAGAATGAGTGGACTGGTTATAGTGGGGCAGAGAGACTGAGTGGACTGATTTTAGTGGGGCAGAGAGGCTGAGTGGACTGATTTTAGTGGGGCAGAGAGACTAAGTGGACTGGTTATAGTGGGACAGAGAGACTGAGTGGACTGATTTTAGTGGGGCAGAGAGACTGAGTGGACTGGTTATAGTGGGGCAGAGAGACTGAGTGGACTGGTTATAGTGGGGCAGAGAGACTGAGTGGACTGGTTATAGTGGGACAGAGAGACTGAGTGGACTGGTTATAGTGGGGCAGAGAGACTGAGTGGACTGGTTATATTATGCTTTGAGAATGAACAAGAAGAGAAGTTGAAACTAGAGCAACTTGGTTTTCTCAAGTGTGATCGGGCCCAAGGGGGAGGCTCGGCCTGGTCGGTCTCTCTCTCTCTCTCTCTCTCTCTCTCTCTCTCTCTCTCTCTCTCTCTCTCTCTATATATATATATATATATATATATATATATATATATATGTATATATATATATATATATATATATATATATATATATATATATATATATATATATATATATATATATATATATATATATATATATATCTCAGCAGGCATGATGACATCTCCTTTCACAACTACTTGGCTGGGATGATCATTAAATTCAGAGGCTGTTACTTTGGTATTGTTAGAAGACAGACGTTGCACAGACTGTAGCAGGTTTCTTTAAGGTTTTAGCTCACTTGCTATAGACTCTGTAACAAAGAGTTATGACTTAAAGATAAACTTAAAGAAGTGCCGCTGCAGTCTCCTCCCTCCTCAGACCGACACACAAAACAGACTCCACTAACGAGTTGGTTGGATGGTTATGCTACATGTTCTACTGCTCATACATAAGTAAATATAGCACCATGAAGACCTGGCATTTTATGGTCGATGTTGGAGAATAATGTAGCTCTCTCTCCACCTACACCATTCATGTTATAATGCATCAGCACTTGACAAGGAGGAGGGGTTGGGCTTGTAATTTGTCATAGTTCTTAGACCTTGCCATGTGCTTCTGGGGTTGCTCTCCAGGAATGGTAGTTGCCTCCTTTACTTCTCTTCTCACATTGTAAGCTGCTGCTTTATAATTGTTTTTGGTATCACATTTATCATGATCAACCAACATATTTCATGTTTCCAGACTGCATTCCTAACTTGTAGGCAGCAGTGCCTGTGTTTATGGCATTCAGAATAGTTCTGGGTATCCATTGTTTCTGGTTGTGGAATGATGTAACTGTAGTTTTGGGTACAGTTGCTTCTGTTGTTTTACAAATTAAATCTAACACAGATTCAATGAATCCCTTTATGTCATCTGTGACGTTGACAGTGGTGTCCTGGAACATGCTCCAGACTACGCTGTGTAGTGCAGACTGTAGGGCAGCCTCTAATTGCCTTGAACACATTTCCTGACCTCACTTGTCACTGGGGGCATGCACCACAGTTTGTTTACAAGCTTTGACCTCAGCAAGATGGCCACATGGTCGCTCCTCCCAAACGTGGGTAGCGATTCCGCTCTAAGCTTTATTCTTCCTATTGTGTTAATGAAGCATAACGTTTTTTTGCATTAAAAAATCAGTTCCTTTGTTCCTTGTTCCCTGAGGTAAAGAGCAGTCCGTGATAAGTTCCAGGCCACATCTTAGAACGTGGGATAGTGGCTCTAAAAAACTATTCTAAATTCAGTATTAGGTTCATCACCAAGTGGTAATGATGGCCAATTGAAGCTTCATGAAGCTTTACAAACCATTTTCTTAATTTTTTTGGAGCCTACTTGATGGTGCTCTCTGTTCAACAAAGGGTTGAAAGCACACTGAGTTTTCATTCCTTGAGCCTTTTTCTTTAAATCAAGAGCATCATCTAGTGGGGTCAACAAATACAACTAATGGTTCATGAAGCTTCATTTGAACATCACTACCAATTGGCACTAAGCCTTCCTTTGGACATGTATTTTTATGCACAGGCTGCAAAGTGCTGTCCACTTATTGTTGGTTTTGACATAAGGGCTCTGTGATTTTAGTGTGTACTGTATACATTGACATTTAATGAAGTTAAATTAACCTGATGGGCCAGATTGTTTGTTACACCAAATCATCTCAGAAGCTGTCATTAAAAACTGTTTGAGAAAGGGCAAGTGATTGGTGATTTATATGGTGCTAAAACAGTCTCATAAGTATTTGCAACTTGTAAAACACAATGCACAAATGAATGCAGAGTGATTCGTATCTGTAAATCTGTGTTGTATCTGTGCCTCTAATTTGTGACTTGTAAGAAACACAATACACAAATGAATGCAGAGCGATTTGTATCCGCAAATGCATATCTGCGTCCGTGCGCCTAATTTGTAACTCGTATTTCATCATTTGTAAATGAACTTAGTATTTTTCAATGTAAATATATTTGTAAATCTCCTTCTATTTGTGTGGGTACTTTTGAGACGCACTGTGGTGGTAAAAAACAACTTTTGTCTCAAGTGATGATCCCAGCGTTCTCCAATAGATGGCGGTAATGCAAGACTTATGGATGCCAACCGCTGTTTAACTACATGAAGACTATGAAGAAGCCTTGTCAAATGTTTCAGAGACGGTTGGTAGATTCTACTTGACGTTCTTCCGGGTAAGTTGATATCATTAGGACTTTGTCATCAAATAAATTACATCTATGTTTTCAGCATCATTGTTGCAGTGCATTTGCAACAATGTCCCTGTAACGCCCTGTAACATGGGCTTTGCCTGGTCTTTGTATGGAATTGGCAGTCTGAAATGTTATTAAGCACTGCCAGTGAATATATTTGGTATCATATGAAACTAAATGATCTAAGGAATCCATTGATACCAACCATGTCATGCTTGTCCATAACAGGGATGTATAAAATAAGGTTCCAAAGTTAAGCCATTTTTAAAGGAGTCTCTCTCACCTGAAGATTTCAGAATAAAAATGTATTTATCATGTTTTACACTATAGCTGTTGTCATAACTACAGATTTCAGATGATGTTGCAGGTTAAACTATAAAGAATACAAATTTAATTAAAGCTGCAAGCAGCGATGGACGGGCCCTCGCGCCTCTGTGTGCGTCAGGGTTTCCGGCATTCGCCACTCCTTGCGACTGTGCATTTGCGCGGCACTCAGACACTGCAAATCATCACCAATGATAAGGGAACTCCCCGCTGAGTTCAACGATACCTCACACAAGACTCTACGTCATACAGTTCATTAGCTGTGAAAAGGGGCGTGGCTAAATCATAGGGGGCGGGTCAAACAATCACCAATTAAAAAGGAACTCTCTGCTGAGTTCAATGACACCTCACACAAGACTATCTTAGATGGGTCAGCATTCATGAAAGGGGGTGTGGCTTAAACATAGGGGGCAGGCAAAACCATCACCAATGAAGAAGGAAGTCTGCTGAATTCAATGATACCTCACAAGGGTCTACCTTAAACGATTCAAATGTTATGAAAGGGGGCGTGGTTTAAGCATAGGGGGCGGAGTAAACCACCACCAATGAAGAAGGAACTCTCTGCTGAGTTCAATGACACCTCACACAAGACTCTACCTTAAACGGTTCAAATGTTAAGAAAGGGGGCGTGGCCTGAGTACGTGGGCGTGGTTATAGTATAGGGGCCGGCTCAGTATCACATGTAGACCACACATTCTAAGTTTCATTTATATCGGATGATGTTTGTCATATAAGGCAGATTTCCTGTTGCCAGCGGGGGGCGCTATGACCAAAAGTCAATATTGACCTGTATATGTCATCAGGCCTGGACTCTTGTTGATTCTGTGAAATTTCAAGCAGATATGACAATGTACACTGTAGTTACAGCCACTTTCTCGTTCATCACTAAACACTCAAAATGGCCACCATGCCACGCCCACACCGTTTGACGAAAAGTTTTTCTTTTAATAACTTTTCATCTTTAAGGTGTTGGGATGGTACAGACCAAGTTTGACATCCGCCGGATGAAATCTCTAGGAGGAATTCGTTAAAGTATAGCACCTTGACTTTTAGGCCTACTTCCTGTTGCCACTAGGGGGCGCTATGACTTTAGGTAAATATCGGCCTTTATTTGTCCTCAGGGTTGGACTCTTATGAATCCTGAAACGTTTCGAGCCAATCGGACAATGTACACTCAAGTTACAGAAACTTCCTGTTTTGATGGCGAAACGCACAAAATGGTCGCCCCGCCACGGCCACGCCCTATGACGAAACGTTTTTCTTTTAACAACTTTTCATCTTTAATGTCTTAAGATGGCACAGACCGAATTTGAAGTTGATCGGATGAAATCTCTAGGAGGAGTTCGTTAAAGTACGACATGTGGAAATGGCCAAAATCGCACTAATTTCGAACATTGAAATCAAAATGCCGGACTTCCTGTTGGGTTAAGGGTATGGCTCCAATGACGTTTTCTGTACATCGTGACATGATACATATGTTTACCAAGTTTCGTGAGTCTACGTTAAACGTACTGCAGGGGCTCAATTTCTTTAACTTTGTAGGGGGCGCTAGCGAGCCATTTTTGTGCGCCTATTCCCGAAACCCTTAAAATACGTACATTTTCACCAGACTTGACGCGAACGCCAATTTTGGTGAGTTTTTGAATATGTTAAGCCCCTCAAAAAGCCAATTAATTTGCAGAAAATAATTCCTTCAGTTTCAATAGGGCCTTCGCCGCTGTCGGTGCTCGGGCCCTAATAATTTGCTTGACATATTGTAACCATGTTTATTACTACAGTAATTACCATGCACCGGGTTAAATACACGCTTCTCCTGTAAGACAAAATGTATGTGCAGCTGTACACCCTGATCAAAAATGATAGTTTAATCACTGAATCTGCCATGTTTTACAGATCTGACTGATCAGATGCTGTCCTGAACACCTGTTTGACGAGGTTTACCTGGACCCACAAGACTCTCCTCACAGTATGAAGGTATTGTGGGACAGGTGGCTTCTGCCAAGTGATGGTCTGAAGACAACACAGCAGCATCAGAAAAGATTCAGGGCCGCTTTTGCACCCACTTCAGGCGTATTTGTTTTTGTATAAGCATGGCGAGGTACGCACAAACAGGCCGCACTGAGGTAAAAGCGACTGCCTGTCGTGGGAACTGAAAATGGCAAATTGCACTTTTCCATGTCGTGCATATGCATTCATGGGAGTGTCAAGCGTAAAGTGCGCCTAATTATGTATTCCGCGGTATGTACAAAAACTGCCTGTGAAAGCGCGCCTCTATTTTGCGGTGAAAATTCTCCACCTCTTAAAAGCAGGTGTAAATCAGGAAGCAGGTTTCCTCGCATATGCCTCCCTGTGAAATGGCAGCAGTAATCCGAGCAAGACGAAGCCATAGGCCAAGGAGACGAGCTGAAAAGATTTTTGCCACAAGGATCACACTTTTTCAGTTGAGTGAACACGAAATCATTAAACGTTACAGATTAAGCAGCCATGCAATATTACAGTTACTGGAAGAAATCAAAGATGACATTGAATCTCCGACCCAGCGTTCACATTCCATTCCAGCAGTTGTTAAAAACTCCTCGCTACATTACAAATATTGGCATCAGGATCATTTCAAACAGTCATAGCATCAGCAATGGGAATATCGCAGTCTGCACTCAGCCGTATCGCACAAGTACTTAACGTGTTTAAATGCGCGCAATTTACTGTATAGTGGGTGGAAAAAGGCGCTGATTACCCGATGAACTGCAAGTTTGGTAAATACGACGTAAGCTGAAGTATCACAGCGTACGCTTTCTGTGGGTTGGTGGCGCTGATAACGCTACGTTCGCAAATGTACGTACATCTGGCCCTCAGTATCCACAGGATGACTTCTGTGACCTGAGAGCCTACATTATCAGCTGACACATCTTCAGTAGACGGAAGACATGATCTGGACAGTTAACATCTGCTACTCTGTACATTATGTATACACATTTTATATTTCCATTTCATTGACTATGAATGAAGTGCTTTACTTCTAAGCAGGGTTTGGTTATTTTTAAGTTCAGTAGTAAGGCTTCTTAAGTGTTATATAACATGTTTTTTCACACACACTGTAATTGCACTGTTTACACAGGTGATGTGTCTAATTTAATGCATGTAAAAGGGTCAAACCCTAAGTCCATTTAACGTCCTGACTATGAAAATGTAATCCTTTACGACAGGTAATAGTTACAGTAAGTAACTTCATTTTTTACAACTGGGCTCACTAAAAGACAATAATATCGGCCGAGATCACCGACGGGTTTACGCAGCGCTAAATAACATTTCAGACTGCCAATTCCATACAAAGACCAGGCAAAGCCCACGTTACAGGCTGACTTTAATGAGCTAAGTTAGCATCGCTGTTCAAGCTGTTCAAGAACGTGAACGTTAGCACGCTCCAAAAAGTAGCAAACTGTCACTGAAGCTATAACATAATCTATTGGAGAGTGCTGGGATCGTCACTTGACACATAAGTTGTTTGTGACTTGTTTTGTGACCACGCAAATAGAAGGAGATTTACAAATATATTTACATTGAAAAATACTAAAGTTAATTTACAAATGATGAAATACGAGTTACAAATTAGACAGATGTGCATTTGCGGATACAAATCGCTCTGCATTCATTTGTATTGTGTTTCTTAGAAGTCACAAATTAGAGGCACAGATACAACACAGATTTACAGATACGAATCACTCTGCATTCATTTGTGCATTGTGTTTTACAAGTTGCAAATACTTATGAGACTGTTTTAGCACCATAGATTTCTCAAATAGAAAATGGGTGTGTGGGTAATAGTCTGATGTGATCCATTACCATGACAACCAGATTGCAGCTACAGTTTCTTGGAAAACCTACATAAGGCACTTAATTTGATAAATTTACCATTATTCAGACCACAAATAAAATAAGACAAGGATTAGCAGACTCTCTCTTCATTTCCTCTTTTCTTTACTGTCTCCTCCTGGCGAGGCAGCTGTCTGGGTGATGCACCGAGTAACCGCTAATGCAATAAATTAAGCTAGCTAACTACACCTAAATTAGTTAACTACCCAAGCTTGGAGAATGACGTATGTGCAGCTTCTAATATAGTCATACGTCATATTCCAGTTTTAGCAACAACCTTAAACATATGGAATATCATAAAAATGTCAAAGTACACTGGAGGTGACACAAGATATTTTACAACAGCATGTCACCAAATAGCAAATTACTATTAGCTCCACATGTAAAGCTCGATATCGTCTTGTTTTTCAGACCACAGGGTGCCAAACTACCACAAAAAATGGCACAAATAGCTGTGATATTATTTTCATAATATGGCACACTACACTGCAATAGTTGAATGTAAGTGGCACATTTGAATGTTTTCCTTCTGAAAATAGTAAGATGGAAATGGCTTTGTTCAATAAATTTTTTTTAGCTGTTTTTATCTGCCCCACCATGGCTTCCTAAATGTCCTACATGCTGTAACTGCTGTTTGTTAGTCTCTGTTGTGGTTGTGAAGCCATTAGTCGGTGCATTACATGTAGCCACGAGCATTTCTTTGTTTTCCTCATCCACCAGTGTGAAATATGGCCAATATCAGCAGATAACAAAAAGCAATTTACCTCATTCACACAGCGGCCAGTTTTGATTTCTTCATTTCACACTATGCCAAAACCTACACATCAGAGAGAAACCACCAAACAAATAATTTAAAATGTCCACCAAATCTGTCTTAGGACATTGTTGACTGACAGCAGCAGGTCAAATTTTTCAGTAAAATAGAAAATCCATGCAATAGCAAATTGACCTTAATCCATGTTGTCAATAAGCTCCCTACTGTTTTAGCAGCAGCAACCTTCTGAACGCTGGCTGTTGATTTGGAGGGGTGAACAGAATTCCTTTCTGAAGAGAATTTGTGACACAAATTGCAAACATACTGTGATGCTTCCAGTTAACACTTTGAACCACTGGTGGTGTTTGTTGTTTTCTCTTCCTTTATTTGCAGGCTTATGGCACAGTCAGTACTAGACATGCCATGTATTGTACTGTACTTTTCAAAAAAAGCCCTGGGAAAATACAAAAACAAAGGTTTTATACAATTAGAAATTACTTGAGTTTTTTGTCTGTGCATCCACAGGTCATCAACACGCCCCAGCTATCTGTGTATGAATGGATAGAGGAGAGTGCCAGTGATCCAGATATCTAAGAGCTAGAGCTAAAATGAATCCAAGTTACCTACCCGACTTAACTTACCCTGTTAAATATCTCAACATCTCTTGGATTGACAAAACTTTGTACAGATACAGTATTTGTGGTTTATAGAAAAAGTATCCTAATGACTTTGGTGATCCTCTAACTTTTACTCCAGCACCATCATCAAGTGGAATTGGAAATGTGTCCAAGACTTTGGTTTATGACCAAAATCCTGCTAAACAGCATTCTTATCAGCCTCAGCTGTAGCAATTTTTAATGGGTGCTTTTCAGTATTCATCTTTGAAAAAAAGTTGCTAAATTCAGTACATTTGTTTTTTTTGCAACTACAGCCTTGAAGCTAATAGGAGCCACAGTCCTCTGTCAGCATGTACACAGGAAGCTTTCAGTCACAATACTGCTGTGGATCCTGACTAGGGTTGGGTATCGTTTGGATTTCTTCCGATAATGGTGCTAAAACAATATTTTTAAAACGGTGCCAGTGCCTAAACAGTGCCTGATACGATACTATACTATATATATATATCGTATCAGGCACTGTTTAGGCACCGGCACCGTTTTAAAAATACTGTTTTAAAACGGAATACTAAATGACAGTCGGCGATATTTAAGAACAGTTTGTTTATTGCTAAGGCTATATGTTCAAAATGAAATGATTTATTAAAAATGTAATGACAACAAATTATTTCACCAGTAAATTGCTGGTAAACGACAAAACAACCACTAGATGGGAAAAGGGTATTTTACAATAACTTTGAATGCACCACGAGGCTGGCAAGGTGAGTTTAAAGTAAACGCACCCTATGTGATGTTTTTCCGACAACGGCAGCTGCAGACTGTTGGAGGTCTCGCCGTTGGAATCCTCTAAAGTAAAATACGGTCACACTTTACACCGTTTAGCTGTCAGCATTTGAACCGTGTTTAATCTGGTAGGTAGGCTAACGTTACCTGCTGTCAAGTGTAATGTTAACTAGAGTCATATGCAGCGATGTTTCTGTTGCCTCTAACGTCCCTTTCGGAGCAATCGAGGGCAGCACAGGCATTTAAGTGGCATCGAAATGAGGCTCTAGAATCCGCATTGCTATTTGGTCTGGTAGATAGCGGTCGTTAAGACACTGGTGCCGTATTAGCACCTGGGTCTCAGTACTCAACCCTAATTCTGATGCTGTTTGGCAGAGTTTACAGACCAATCCTAATGTTTTGCACCAAGATGGAAGAAAATAGACTTGAACCATAAAGAGACGCTATGGGTTGCAGTTACGCACCTAAAACGCAAGTGGAATGTGAACTGTTACATGGCCAGTGTAGACAGCTGTATTGATTAATATCGAAGCGTATCTTTTGCGTCACGTTTGTGAAATGGACAGCTGAAGAATGCGACATAAACATTCATTCAATTATTATTATATATATATTATAATAGTTTTGTAAAATGTATCAGTTTGTTAACTGTTGTGATTACAAACTGTGTATGATTAGTATCGATAATTATTCTGTTGGCACACTCCAGGCTCCATAGGAAGGCTCTAGAAATTGCTATATTGCCAGGATGTTGGTCATTTCCTCCAACACCTTTGTTTTGTACATTAATGAACCTCTAGGGGCTGCTTGCATGTGTTTTTTTAATTTGACTTCGGTTGAAACCCAGCTACTGTCAGTCCTCTCTCTCTCTCTCTTACTTTCTTCTATGTGCCGTTTAGTCTCAGTATCTCTTCCTCTCTGTGAAACAAAACAACCAGCTTTGTCTCTGGAGCTCTGAGTGTGTCTCTCTCTGTTACCTGTCTGTGTGCCTATCTCTCTAGAGACACAGTGTGCCAGCGGGTGTTGTCACAGCTGAAGTGTTTTGGAAGTGAAGCATGATGGGAATTGTGTGTCATAGTGTGTGCATTTGCTTATCTGTGGTTGCTTTCTAACTGTTCTTTCTATGTACTGTACGTATGTGTGTTTGTGTGTGTGTGTGTGTGTGTGTGTGTGTGTGTGTGTGTGTGTGTGTGTGTGTGTGTGTGTGTGTATGTGTGTGTATGTCTTGTATTTCTGTCTCAGTGTAGTAGGGTTAAAACTGAAGTACTGTCTTCAGTATCAGACTAGCTGACAAATATATATATATATATGAACACTGTCAATGCTATTACCATTTCCATTGCATGATAATGGTGTACCAATACAAACCACTGCCTCCCATCACCTTTACTACAGGCCAGTAGTGCGGCTGCCCCAGCAACTTGACGACAGCTGGGATACCGTAGTGCAGCCGCACAGCATTCTGGGCCAGCTCGGCGTCCTGGTGGCGAGAGGTGAGGTGACGCAGGGCACAGACTGCCGGCTCAGCAACATCCTCTTTTTCCCCAGCTCGAAGCACGGCATGGATCAATGCCTCCACACCGCCATACTGAGTCACCAGAGTCTGAGGGATAACAGGTAGAAAAGAAGAGAGGTCTGAAATGCAGGTGTGCAGTGAAGCTTGACTTCCAACATGACAGAAATTCATTTTCTAAAACATGGAGATAAAAAAAACAATATATTAATGGCATATGTGTGTGTGTTTGTGTGTACAGGCTTGAAAGCAATGACAAAACAGTAAATATCAATACGATTTTTTTCAGAGAGCAGAGTGTTCGAGATGAAGACTGTACACAGAAACTTAAATCTTTCAATACCTAAACACTGTAGCACAAACACACACACACCCAACCTGCATGGGCCTTTTTCACACAATAATTATCAAGACACAAGGAGACTAGAGGTAACTAGCTTTTAAAAGCTCTGCATGGCACGCAGAACCTCTAATCCTAGGAGTTTCTGTGAATGTTTATTAAGGTGATTATAACACATATGTAACATACATACAGTATTAGTTTAAAAAGTAAAAAAGATTGTTTCCATGGAGTCAAACAGAGCTAAGGCTTTACATTAACCTAACCTTTTTAGTTTGGTTTCCACATGTCTGTCATTATCAAGAAAATAACAACATGTCACCGGCGGATATTGGTAAAATATTAGCAGCACTAGAGAAAATCTCAGCTGAGCTAGAAGGTCTGAAGGAAATTCGCCACTCCATTGTGGACCGATCCTCTCCGGCCTGGTCACCAGAATGAATGAGGTTGAGAGCCGCGTCGAGAGGGAGAGATGGGATGACCCTGCTGCTAGCAAGAGAGAGATCCACATGCTCTGGGAAAAAAATTGAAGATTTAGAAAATCGATCCCCACGCAATAATGTCCGTTTTGTGGGCATCCCCGAAGGTAAGGAAGGAGGAGATGCAGTGAAGTTTTTGGGAGAGCTGATTCGGAAGTTGCTGGAGACTGAGCGAGAGATTGAGATTGAGCGTGCACACAGAACCGCCAGCCAGCAACCCCAGGCAGGAGGCAGACCCAGGACCGTTCTGGCGAGATTCCTAAGATCATTGGATCAGGACCTGGTGTTGTGGGCGGCGAGAATCAAGGGCAAGTTATCCTGGCAGAATAACAAAATAATGCTATTTCCAGACTTCTCCAGAGCAGATAAAGCGCGAAACAGGTTCAAGGAGTGAAAGAAAAGCTTAATGAGAGAGAGAGGGGAGATTCATAATCCTGTATCCTGCCAAACTTAAAATAGAAGCTGAGTTAAGACATTTGAATGCCCCCGAAAGGGGATGGCATTCATAGAAAATATGTGTGTTTTGTCGCAGAGGGACTTAAAATGATGTGCAGCCTCTTCTGATGGCTGCGTTGCCTGTTTTTCTTTTTTCTCGGCTCTCTCATGGGACAAACTGACGCTAATGTGAGTCACTGGCTGGGATCCTACTTTGACATATTTCCTGTTGTATTACTCTGGTTGGACTTTTTTTTCAGTTCAACTGCAGTTTTTTAGCAGTGCATGGGAGACGGAGCTTGTGAAGTGAGAACGGATGACGGACTGTGAGTATTTGGGATTTAGTTGTGTTTAGTCATCACCACTTTGTATTTGATATGTGCTCAGAAGATGGCTTTAATATTTTAATATATAGTTATGTCATCTAAGTTAAGATCTGTACGTTTCTCCACCTAATGTAGATGATCAGGCTTTTTTTTTTATAGATTTGGAAAAGAAATGACAAGCTGTAGGGAACCACAATATTGTTCTAGGGGGCTATTTCAATTTGATAATGGATCCAGTTCTGGACTACAGTGGGGTTGCAGCACGCAGGGCCCCCAGAGCCTCTCTCACATTACAGAGGATGGGTGAGATTTTAGGCTTGGTTGATATTTGGGGAATTTTGAACCCAGCTGGGATAGACAATACATTTTTTTCATCAGCGCACAAGACATATTCTAGGATAAACGTTTTTTTTTAAACTTTTTTGTCCAAATCACTGGCTCCCTCTGCTATAGGATGTGTGATAGGAAATATCATAATCTCTGACCATGCGTGGGTGTGCCTAGATCCTCTGCCTCAAAGTGATAGAAGATGCTCTTATAGGTGGCACCTTAACTCCTCCCTTTTCCAAGAGCCAGAAAATATAGAATGGCTTAGGTCTGAGCTAAAAGATTAATTGGCGATCAATTGGTCCTCAGTGTCGTCTTCAGGGGTGGCATGGGAGGCCTTAAAGGCTGCGATCAGGGGGCGCACTATACAACATGCTTCATTTCGCAAGAGGAATAGTGCTAAAGCACTGTTAGAAACCCCAATTCCAATGAAGTTGGGACATTGTGTAAAACCTAAATAAAAACAGAATACAATGTTCAAACTGATACATTTTATTGTTTTTTTTGTTTATTAGGCAAATATTGACTAATTTTGAATTTGATGCCTGCAACACATTCCCAAAAAGCTGGGACTGGGGCATGTTAACCACTGGGTTACATCACCTTTCCTTTTAACAACACTCAATAAGCGTTTGGGAACTGAAGGCACTAATTGTTGAAGCCTTGAAGAGGGTAATTCTTTGCCATTCTTGCTTGATTTACGACTTCAGTTGCTCAACAGTCTGGGGTCTCTGTTGTCGTATTTTGCGCTTTATAATGCACCACACATATTCAACGGGAGACAGGTCTGGACTGCAGGCAGGCCAGTCTAGTACCTGCACTCTTTTACTACGAAGCCACACTGTTGTAACATGTGCAGAATTTGGCTTGGCCATGTCTTGCTGAAATTAGCAGGGACGTCCCTGAAAAAGACTTTGCTTGGATGGCAGCTTATGTTGCTCCAAAATCTGTATGTACCTTTCAGCATTAATGGTGCCTTCACATATGTGCAAGTTAAATCCATGTACTGCAGTTTTCATCAGTAATTGTCACACCCAGGTCCTTTTCCCATGCTTCCTTTACATTTTGTGTGGGAGTTGGGTTAAATGCTGTAAACAGGTCAACAAATCAAGAGACACATTTTTTGGAGTCAGGAGTCTGATTCATAAGAGTATAAAGTTCAATGGGGGCTGGCATTGATTCAAATGTGGTACATTTGTCCTGATGTAATTTCTTCTCTGGAGGTAATGAAAAAAGTGTGCAGGTGGGAAAGGGAACTTTTCCTTCAGCTGGACGAAGATGGCAAAAGTGTTATTGATATATAGGTCTGCTACAGTGACGATGCCTCTTTTTTTCCACATCTCACAAGCAGAATCAGAGAGTAAGGGGGGGATAATGGATGATAATGATAATGGAGAACAGGCGTAGAATTAGAATTTCTTCCATAAATCCATATAGTACTGACGATGCAGGATGACATCACCAAAACTGTCCAATAAATGAGTTACCTGTCCAACCATATGACTTCCTGTTTACTCCTTTGTAAATAAAAAGGCTGTGTGAACACAAAGTGGACCAGAGCTGTATCAATACATTTATTATTATTACTGTAATAATTATTGTTATTAAAAGGCAACAGTGGATATATTTGTCCTTTTTTCGAGACCAAATAAAGGACCTGCAGTTGTAAAAGAGACCTAACACATGAACCTTAATCAGATGCTGCAACCATTTTATGCATCTATTAGAAATGCCAACGGTAAAACATACTATATGTAAGGGTTAATGCCCAACAAGGTGTCCATTGTCAGGTATTAATGGACGACGGCGAGGCGGCCTCCGCCGAAGTTCATTAATACCTAACAACGGACACCTCGAAGGGCATTAACCCGCTTATACCATGGTCACTTGCCAAATAACATATTTTTAGTTTTACAATCGAAATCTAAAGTTTTTCCAAACAATAACTCTGTTTCCCTGGAACAATCATTCCCATCCTATAAGATTCTTATGCAATGCAAACATTGTTCAGTGCTCCAGGGAATAGAACGGACCTTAGATACGACTTGCCACTCTTAGCAACCAGAGATATTTATAGTCTGCTCAGCTTGTAGAACCCTTCAGCTCAGCTAACGCTATGCTAGCAAGATCCAAAATCAATAACATTGTGTACAGTTGGCAATCAGTAAAAATAATTTGACAGTATGTTTAACATCAAGACAAGCTCACTATCCAGCCATGTCATTGTCCCCAAAACAATATAACGACTTTTACGAACAATTTTATCCGCAATGTGTAACGTTACTGTCGGCTGCAGCCTGAAGTAGCGACCTGAACAGTGAACAATATGTGAGATAACGTTAATCTCTGTGAAACAAAGTCAGTTCAGAGGGGCAGTGCAACTTACTTTTTGCAGCTTATGTGTTAGCGCCATCCTGTGGTGTTGAGAGGACGGGGCACTGAAGCACCACAGTGTTGGAAATGACAGATTCACATTTCCTTTTTGTTTTAATGTAGCACATTCATTTAGAACAGTAAACAGAACTCCTTTAGTAGGTGTCCTATAACACTTTTTTATGGACACCCTGCAGCCAATCAGAATCGAGCATTCACCTAGACCATGGTATAATGCCAGTTACGTAGCATTTACTGTAGGGCTGGAATATGTCAGCACTTCTCAATGTTTGACATAATGAATTGTGCTACCTTCAAATCCAGCAACAAGGTATTTAAATCTGTAATTAAAAACCTTTGGAAAAAGGGGAAAGACATCAACCAGCACCCACCCACACAATAAAATTGTCTTTATATCAATATTTTGTGTCAAATTATTGATTTATTTGGTAAGTCATGTAATAAGCGGGATAATGTAGAGCGAGCCACTTCACATTGGGGTCCTGCATCACCCTGTTGGGGTTGTACTCACTAATACAATTCATACATATGTCATTCTCAGCTTTTCCAGTAGAGTGGAGGCTGTTATGGCAGTAGATTAATACCCATTGTTTGTGAATCACATGTTCAACTATCAAGTATAGCAGAAATGTTCAGATGTCCACACACATGTGGCCATGTAGTGTGCCATCTCATAATGGTTACCTTGTTGCGTGAGTTATTACAGGTGAGGTTTGACAGGATGCCAGTTGCGCATGTCAACATGTTGACGTCATCTGAGCCCAGCTGGGTGACCAATATCTGCAGCAGACCATCTAATCCCTCCTACAGTGAGAGACCAGTGGAGACAGACAAACAGACAGAGAACAGACAAATCATTGACAGCTTGGCTTAAGCCTCCACACAGTAGTAAGTAGGAACAGTCTTACAACTAAGCCAGTGATGCTAAAAAGGATACATAATTAGTTCCATCTCATATTTAATAAATGTAACAAATTTATTTTTATGTTTACAAGACATACTCTTGACGAAGGTCCAGAGAGACCGAAACGTTAGTTTTCTTAAATAAATGGTGATGCTGCAGCAAGAGCAGTATGTTGGACTTTCTCTTTCTTCAAGTTTTTGTTTTTGTCCTACGCACCTGCACAGAAGAATTGTTTGGATGTGCAAATGTTTTCTTTAAAAATATGTTTACAAGACGAAACACTGGAAGTAAGCTATTAGCAGGCCTGTAAATTCAGATATATGCTGTTCAGTATGTATCAGTACCAAAAAAAAAAATATTGAAAAAACTACTGACAACACAACCACTTGTGTACAACGCTGCTCTGAATGCTATATTTTGCAAGTAACCTGGAACTCTCCCTCCATCATCCCCTGATTTCTGACACCTGTTAGCTGGCCTTTATAAACCGTTGCAGCCAGCATCAGCAGCATTGTTATGAGCCAGCACTGTGTGGTTTTTTATTTTTATTTTCTCTCACATTTTATGTAATGCCTTCATTTTAATAATATGTGATATTGCTTAACGTTAGTATCATTAAATTAATGGAAGGGTCCAATCCACGGTAGGAGGTTGACAGAATGAAGCAGAGGGAATGAGACCGGAACCAGACCAGCTGTCAAACCAGCCAGCTGCTCGATTCACAACTGAAGACTAGTAGAGAAGCAGGTGAAAAATCTGGTGGAGAAACTACGAGAGTGCAGCGCAATCGTGTCTTTCTTTTTTTTTTTTTTTTTGCTTTATACGCTTTACCGCTTGGAGAGACAGGTTAGGCAGGGGAGACACAGAGGGGACAGCATGCAGCAAAAGGCCCGGCTAGAATCCACCTGGGTCGCTGTGACTCATCTTTAATACATGGTGCATGCGCTCTACCAGATGATTCACCGGGGCAGCCAGTTAAATCATCTTTATGACAAAAATGCAATATACAGTCATGGACGCATGACTGGCATTTGGTCGAACTGCCTCGAAGAAAAAGCTCACTACTAGAAAAGTTACATGATTATGAAAATGCTTATGTAACCTGAACCTTAGTGGGAAATGTAATAAAAACTATTAATGTACCACCCATCACTGTCCACACAATTTACAGTTTACAAATGGCAACAAAACTTACAAACACTTACAAAAATTTGAAAATCGTCTGTAAATAGAGATTCACTTCCTTGCAGTGCTTAGCTAAACACAAGTACTGCGTTAGTAATTGCTGTGTTTGCAGTGTCGCAAATTAACTGTTCTAGTACATCCCCCCCTGAGCAGTGCCTAAATGTAGTTCCAGGTTAAACTGGGAGGAGAACACTGGGAAAAAAAAGCAGAACCCATGACATGGTATGTGTCAATCCACGCTAGCTAGTGGTATTTAGTATTAGTAGAAGGTGAATCAATATGTACCTGTTTGGTTGCAGCATCTGACAGATTGCGGAGCGTCCATAGACAGTTCTGGATCAGACGCTGACTAGAACCTGTAAGATGTTGGCCCAAAGCCTGCATACCACCTGGACACAGATATAAACAGATGTATACAGAGATCTACACTCTACACTGAATGTCCTACATTCATGATCAGGGATGCAGACTTACCAGCCTCTACTATCGCAGGCTTGTTGCTGGGACAGACAGAGAGCACTTTAAGAACACGACTGGTGGTCCACAGGAGCTTCTCGTAGTTGTAGTTCCTTGTGATGAACACCAGACCCTCTGGGCCTCCATTGGCTAGGATGATCAGCTGAAAAGAAACAGGAAGTAGTAGGGGTAATTCTGTTGTTAAAGTGGAACTATTATGCTTTTGCGCTTTTCCTGTCATATCTAGTATAATGTCATAATGTTGGATTTTCATGTTAAACGTGGCCAAAACACGGCAAAACAAAATAATGAGGTAAACGTATTTCAGAGACATCCCCGTGAGCTAAAATGTTCAGATTTCCAACTGTTCTCAACACTCTGGTTTAAACCGTTTTTTCTTCTCTCGGCTAAGTTTTATGTAACATTAAGCCAGTCATCTATGATTGGTCATCTGCTCCAGCCAGGCAGGACTGGAGTGTTTTTCTTTTACGCTACTGCGGTGTTAACATTGTGGCATTAAGCTGCATGCTAACGGCAGTGAAATGTCATCTTGACTGCCAGGGTTGTTAAATACTCCCCAATTCCGAGTCACATTACTCCTGAAACCTTTCCGACTTGATGACCCTCCTTTGCGCCCTATTGTATCTGGCATAGGAAGCCTCACTGAGCCTCTCTCACAATTTGTTGATTTCTTTTTAAGAAAACACGTTCACAGCTTTCCATCATACCTTGGGGATACAACTGATGTTTTGAATTTGATTAATGATTGGAATTGTGAAAGCAATGATATTCTTGTGTCTTTGGATGTGCAAAGTCTTTATACATGCATACCCCACCACACAGGCCTACAAGCCATGTCGCATTACCTCGCTAAACGTCCCACTGATGTTCTGCCTCCATCAGAATTTCTTGTAAATCTAGCCGAGATCATTCTATCTAATAATCTCTTTAAATATTCTGGCAAATTTTATTTACAACTTCTAGGGACTGCTATGGGGAGTGCTTTTGCACTGTCTTATGCCTGTTTGGTGATGGGTTTATGGGAAGAAAAATACATAAACAATATTGAAAATAACCCCTTTCATTCCAAATTATCACTGTGGTGCAGATATGTAGACACTGTTCTTTTACTATGGAAGGGTACTTATTATGTAAATTCTTCCACAGATTATTTGTCCTTTACTATGGAATGTAATAATCAGTCAATTGATTTCTTAGATCTTACTATTTCTAAGGACGTAAATAATATTTTACAATCCACCGTCTATCGCAAACCCCTTAGTAGGAATACCCTGTTAAGAGCCGACAGCAATCACTCGTCTCATCTAGTCCGCAACATACCAGTGGGCCAGTTTTTGCGAGTCAGAAGAAATTGTAGCACCGCAACTGATTTTATGTCAAAAGCAGCCCATTTAGCGCACCGTTTTGAACGAGGATATGACAAATCTGATATTACAAAAGCATGGGACAGGGCTCTTAGTACAGATCGCGCCTCACTGTTGAAGAAAAAACTTAAGTCACATACAACACCTAGAGTACTTTTTTCGACCGGCTACACTCCAGAAACAGGAAGAATTAAATATGTTATTCGCAAGCATTGGCATGTTCTGAAGAGTGACCCAACACTCAAAGACATATGCGCCAATCCGCCTAGGTTTATATTTAGGCGTGCTGGCAACATTCGTGACCAATTGGTCCATTCAGATATGTCTAATCCACCTCTGACCACTTGGCTCCCCAACCCACCCTTGGGTTTCTATAAATGTGGTAACTGTGCGCAATGCTCTAACTCGACCAATGTGAAGGAATTTTCACATCCTCGCACTGGCAAGAAATACTCCATCTCTTCATTTATTAATTGTAACAGTACACATGTAGTGTACCTTCTAAAGTGTCCCTGTGGACTGGCTTATATAGGCCAAACAATATGTCAACTCAAACTAAGAATATCTGAACATAAGACAGCTATTCGTACCCAGAATTTAACATATGCCATGGCGAGGCATTATAAGCAGGCCAATCATGGCTCCACTGCATCACTGAGGTTTTGGGGAATTGAGAAAATCATACCCCCATCCAGGGGTGGTGATATCATTTCAATATATTCATTCACATTCAATAAACTTCTATGCAGGGAAGCGTTCTGGATACATACACTCGGCACTTTAGAACCTCTAGGTTTAAATGAAGAATTTAATTTAACTTGCTTTCTCTAAAGTCAAAATATGTTAAAGTATAGTATTTAAGATGAATATACTTTTATTTCCATTGTATTGTGAACATTTTATATTTGTTACGTATCAACATTGTTACTTATCAACATTGTTTTTTAATCACTTTTGAACTGTGTGTGGGCATTTGCCCTTTAATGACTGATTGAGTGTAACACCTTGGTTGAGATGGGTGTATCTTCAGGCAGCTAACACGCCCCCCCTTACGCATCTGTTGATGATTCTTATTAAGGGCTTCATTGCCCATTCTCTCCAAGGACTGATGAAGATGTAACTCTACATCGAAACGTTAATCACTGTTTTGCACCTTAAGTAATGAAACTATCAAGTAAGAAGACATCTGTGTTGCACCGGCTATTTTTTGTTACTTTTTGCTGCTATATTCTATTAGTGTCCACTGCTAGCAACGTGTGTTAGCACACAGCCACTGTTGTTAGCAGTGGACACTAATAGAATCAGAATGATTCTGATTCTGATTCTGATTCTATTAGTGTCCACTGCTAACAACAGTGGCTGCGTGCTAACACCAGATAGCTGTAATCTTGGCGGCCAATGTTGCTAATTTCCCCCCCAATTTCGGGTCACATTACTGCTAGAACATGTCCGGTTGTGTAGTATTTGGTTTACTGGTGATTTTTCAGGGTAGAAAGTCCTGCTATATACTCCGTTGCTGTCAATCTCAGGCTCTGGAGTGAATCTACACAGCGGAGATCTCAGAGGCTTGTGGACATGCGCTGGCCAATCAGAGCAGACTGGGCTTTTTCGGGAGGGGGGCTTAAAGAGGCAGCACTCCTACAGAGCGTCTCATACAGAGGGTGAATACAGGTGCAGCAGTCATGGGCAGTATGAGAAAAATAAAGTGTTTTTTGAACATTAAAGCATGTAAACATGTTCTAATAGAATCACAAAATACAAACATGAAAAGGCTATATAATAGGTCCACTTTAAGGTCCTCTCCTCACCTTGCTCTCCTGGTTGCCATATGACAGGAGCTGCAGACAGTCAGTGGTGATGGCCAGGAACTTGGGGTTGCTCTTTTTCAGTAAGGGAACCATCCTCTGCAGGCCATCAGCAAGGCGCACCGCCATCTTGGCCCCCTCTTGGTGCAGCAGCAGGTTGTGGAGGGTGGTGATAGAATAAAATAAGACTGATTCCACCGGTGAACTGCATGAGGAGGAAGAGAGAAAGAGAAAAGGATATCGAGACTTCATAAAATGAACTAATTTCAAGGGGCATTAAGCAATCTATGACCTTTACTGGCCTCTATCAGCCACCAATATCTCATTATTCATAAGGTTGTAGGAAGTGGGGTGAAAAAGAATTGAGCAGTTGAAGTGTGTGTGTGTGTGTGTGTGTGTGTGTGTGTGTGTGTGTGTGTGTGTGTGTGTGTGTGTGTGTGTGTGTGTGTGTGCTCGTGTGGCGTGCGTGTGTGTGTTTAGTGAGTGTTCTTTAAAAACTTGGAAATGCCAGCACCTGGTGAAGCAATGGGACATTAGTATGGATCAGCAACCTTTTGAACTTATAACCTAACTATAGGTAGATAGTTAGTCCACCACTTTGTGGTGTGTCCAGTCTGAAATACTGTATCTCAGCAACTTTAAGATGGATTGCCATGACCTTTGGTTGAGACAGTCGTGTTCCCCTCAGGATGAATTGTATGAACTTTGCTGATCCTCTTATAGCTAGTGTTGTCATCATGTCAAAAATCCAATACTTAATGACTAAGTAGCTGAAAAACTAATGACATTCCCATTAGCCTCAGCTGTACTTTGTGGCTATTGCTAATTAGCATCTTTGAAAAGAGACAGACGTCACCATCTTCCCTATAAACAACCACCTGCTATTATGTGACTGAAGTTCCACACTTGGGTCATTGGAAGACAACATAGTCAACAATTCTTTTCCTTGATGATAACATTAGAAGTGGTTGAAAGCTGCAAAAAAAAAAGGTAGTAGGTGAACCTTCTATTTAGGTTATTTTGTCCGACTGCTATTCACAAGACCAAGAATGAACTTTCTTGGTGAAAAAAGTATTTTTGGTGTCTAAAGTGCAACAAACAGCAGCAGCATCACGGGTTGTCTTATGTAGCAAGGTCCACTTGAAAGCTTTTCTGGGTCATTCAACATCATCTCACAGATTTTCTCAGAGAATGGAGTTCATAAGGCAGCCCCAACACAAGCTTCCCAGTGGGATAAGGACCACCTTATGTAGCTGGACTGTGAGAATATCTCTCTTTAGTCTTGAGTGGTATTCAGCCCCATGTCTTTGTACATATGGTCGCTGTCAAATTTTAACATTTACATTAGTTTGTTTCATAGATTTTTAACAGAACAGAGAGTTTATATCAAGTAAATGATTCTGTCTAGGATAATCAATCAATATATTTTACTTGTCCCATGTTATCAAGGTAAAATTCTAGTGAAATGTAATCCCACCAGTTCCTTTAATCTGTGCATTAAAGAGTTTAAATAGAATAGTAATAGTAACTTGAACTGCAAGCAGTTGTGATGGGGTCCAAGCCTCCCATGCAAGACGCGAGAGAAAGTAGAACCCAAAGTGAGACAGCGGCAAGGAAAATGTCAGGAAATATTACAACATGTGAAGTGCAAGGTCTATAGTGAATTGAAAATGCAAGCTTACCACATTTATTTTACATTCATTCCAGCCACACCATTTTTACAGTACAACATTGTAGGCGTGGCCTCAGGAGTGGCCCTAGATTGTACCCTTCAAATTTCATAACAATCGCATAAGTCCTTCATGAGATACATATTTTTCATATTTGTAGCGCCCCCTAATGGACATTGTTCACCACGTTTGGTCCAGAGCCTCAGAGTGGCATGGCAAACAAGAACCTTAGGTTTCGCGTTGATAGTATTTACTTGGTTGGTCGCTAGCTACAAACATTTGTTTGTTCGCAATTTGCAAATTTTTTGAATTGAGCATAATTACTTTAATATGTTTTTCTCAGGTTCATCTGAAGATGTTATATGCAAATCTCAGGCAGATCGGGCGAAAACCCCAGGAGGAGCTTGAAAAAGTAGGTTTTGCACATTTTGCGATTTTGCGGGAGGAGAACTGCGCGGAAATGTGTGTGGCCTTCGTCATGTGATTACGATTTCTTCAAGGAACGCGTGTGTAAGGTTTTCAAATGTGCCATGTGGAATGTGGGAGAAATAGGCCAAAACATGTCTACTTTGTTTATAGCGCCACCTGGTGGTCCACATGTAATTTTTGGTATTTAAGGTGTATGATGCATTGCACATCTACCCTGTAAATTTGAAGTCGTATTTGTGCTCGTACCCTCTAAAATTCGCTTGAGCCCTTCATGAGATATAAACTTTTCATATTTGTAGCGCCCCTTAATGGCCAGTGTTTGCCAAATTTTTGTTTGTAAGTTGACAGCATTTACTTTGGATGACATATGCTAAAATTGGTGTTTTGGTCACTAGCTACAAAATTCTTTTTGTAATTTGAAATGTTTTGAAGTGAGCTAAATCCTTTTGATAACTTTTTTGTCAGGGCCATCTGAAGATGCTACTGTATATGCCAAGTTCTTTTTCATAATAATCGTTTCGATGTCTCACTATGGGGAGCAAGCCTTACTGCGACCCTCAGAAGCACTTATCTCATTACGCCATCCGCACCAGGTAGCGCCACCTACCATAAAAAGTGTGTGCGGATGACACAGCGCCATTCAAAAACCTCTTCTCACCCAAAGCATATCTCGCATCATTGTTAGTTAGCTTAATTGTCTGCAGACGGATCTTACCTAGCTTCTGTTGTCGGGCACTAGCTAACTTTGGATTTCTGCTTCTCCGGTCACACCAGATCGGACGGGGTGCTTTCTTTTTCTCGGCTAGTTCCTCCACGGCTGCTCGAGTGTCGCCAAGCGTTAACATTGTTGGAGCCCCTGTGATGACCAGCAGGCTGCAATATGTGTCTCCTCTATCTCTCAGGCAGAGCAGGTGGAGCGTGCTCATGGCTTCACCCTGGGTATAACACATGATCTCGTGGGGGGGCCGGCTTCAGTTAGCGTGATACACACCAAGGCGCAGGGAGAGTGTTCTACAGGAGGAAATCCTAAAATGCCCCCAAAAAAACTATCACGACGGCACCTTGCACCTCTGATCAGACAATTCAATTCAATTCAATTTTATTTATAGTATCAAATCATAACAAGAGTTATCTCGAGACAGGTCTAGACCAAACTCTGTAGTTTACGAAGCCCCAACTATTACAGTGGTTGCCTCAAGAGCAAGCATTAGCATTAGCTATTGCGACAGTGGCAAGGAAAAACTCCCTTTTTTGTTAGGAAGAAACCTCGGACAGACCCAGACTCTTGGTAGGCGGTGTCTGACGGCACCAGTTGGGGGAGTGGCGACAGCGTCTTAAGTTAGAAACTAGCATAATCACTAATATTCCGTTTTTTGCGCTTATTCCGAAAAAGACAATATTCCGACTAAGCTGTTTACATGGCTAATGAAAGTGAGTATTCTACTAATATTCCCATTTACATGTAGCCGTGCAAAACAGGATTTTTCAAAGTTTACCAGCGGTGAAGGACTTGTTGGACCGTGCGAACACAGCGTCCCTCTTTCATTCCTTCAACCACCTTCTTGAAAAGGTTGGCATAGCGTATGCATATCCAAAAACTTGTTGATATATGTTGATATCCAAGTCTGTGATAATGTTTAAAAGTAGCTGTGTTTCTCCTTCTTATCGGGTCTCTAGCCTTGCAAACTGTTGACTGGTTGGTTTGTGTACAGAAACCATAGCAACGCACAGAGCTGACCATAAGCCTGCGGTGAAAACCCAGATTGAGACGCATATTCCGAATGACCTGTATACATGTCCAAAGAATGCCTCTAAAATCCGAATAATACTGGAATATCCCACGTCTTAATCGAAAAATGCTATATTCGGAAAAAGGCCTTATTCGGAACATCCTACCGGAATATGCTGTTAACGTGATAATCAGAGAATCGGAATATTGTCAAATTCGGAATAATAGTGGAATATTGGTGTGCATGCAAACGTACTGAGTGATGAGTGGAGGGCTTACAGGAGTATGTTGAGAAACATGGGGTACAAACAATACACCATAAACCACAGCAGGTACTTTGTGGATCCTAAGTCCTGCAGTCATACGCATATAGAAAGAGCTTGGCCGACCATCAAAGGACACATCTGTTGATGGAGAGGAAATCACACGGAGAGTTTGTTGGAGGAACACCTCATGGTTCTTGAATGGTAATCCTGGCTTGGCTCTAGTCACCCTGAGGGGCCACTTGTTTAAGGATATGTGGAAAGCGTTTCCATTCTGAATGTTATAATGTCATTTTATGTTTTCAACACATTTTATGTGTAAATATAAGTATTAATCATACTCAACAGTTTCATTATTTTGACTGTTGATTTTCAACATGTGTGAGAAATTTGTTTGCTTGTTCTTTTCACATCTTACTTTGCATTTCATGTGGAGAAAAAAAATATTATACTTTACTACAAGGCTCCTGCAATATTAAATGCTGGCTACTCATTAATAAATGGTGATGTGTGTTTTACACGTTACTATGAGGCTCCCTTTTACCAGTTGTAAATGTTAGTAAACCATAAATAAATAGTGGTATTTTTCACACTTTACAATACGGCTACCTTATGCCAGCTAAATATGTTAGTAACTCATTTGTAAAATGTGATGTTTTACACTTTACCAGCAGTTATAAATGTTTGTAACTCAAAAAATATGGTCATGAAATGAGATGCCAAGCAACATCAAGATGAATCAACTCGGTGAACCGATACCAAGGATGCTGGCTGATGGAGAACCCCAAGTAAGCTAAGTAACCAATCTGAAGCTTAGGAGTACAGATCAATGTGAGTTCACTATTTGGCATGCAACAGGTGACTGTTGCCCTTTTTGACTTAATAGGTTATAACATCTTATTAATGATTTATAAAGAGTTCACAACCTAATTAATAAACTAATTACAAACGGTTCATAAACCTTTTATAAGGTAGTCTTATTGTATATATTGAGACCCATGGGACAGCCGACATTATCGTCTTAAAAAGGCTTTTGCAGGTTTTCGTTTTAAAGCTAGAGTGAAGGTGCTGTTATCAAATTAAACGAGATAACCTAAGTATTGGTATGTGGCAACCATGTCCTAACACGTTGGGAAGGGGCTTTAACAACGCTCCAATGCTAGGCTATATTCTGATGAAGGAACAACAGGCATGGCCATTTTCACAGGAGACCCTTGACTTTTCAACCCAATATATTTGAATGAAAGTGGGTTTTATGGGTACCCACAAGTCTCCCCTTTACAGACTTTCTTCTGGTCCCATGTTGTTTTTAGAAAAAAATCATGCTGTTTCTCTCATGCAGTATGAATGTGTTATTTTCACCTATTCTAAAAATGGTGTATTTGAATACTATTACATACTGTGGTCCCTTAACAGTCTTAGTGAAATAATTATTTTAAATTCTATAAAATGACCTGTTGTGACCTCAAGCACAGCCTCATGAACCACAAACTAGGGACCTATGGCATTCAGAGAATGTATAGATTCCATAGGTATATTGACAATAAAGTTTTTTTTGAGGAGTTTCCAGAACAGAAGTGCTTGCCATCCAATGGTCTTTCTTACAGAAATCTCCAAATGCCAAAGGTTTTTGATACAACATCACAGCATGGATTTTTCTATGGTGTTCCTCAAGGTCTTGTTGTCTTAATATGGTATTTTGGAGGGATTTTTGTTTTTTATCAATTCTGGAAAATGGTTAGATTGTTCATCAAACCTGTATGAGAATGGGCAGCAAATGTTGGTGCAGCAGTCATGGGTGGGGCAATTGAGGGTGTGTAATCCCATTTTTGAAAGCAGCACCCTGAAGTAGAGGGTATTAGAGGAAATGTTTTTACCTTAGCATGCGCACCAGTGCAGGTATCCCTCCAGACTTGAATATGGCCAGCAGTCCCTCCCTCTGGTGCGACAGGCTGTGCAGCACGCTGGCCGCACAACGGGCTGTCTCCATGTCAACCGCAGTTGTCATGGCGCGCACCACAGCGCTCACCATGGCCGAAGACTGCACCAGCACCCGACGACTGGCCTCCTTACGTGTCAGCTGGTTGACTATCATGGCTGCCTTGTTCACCACAACCTGGAGAGTAGAGAAAATATCTGTGTAAAATAGAATTATTGTGTCTGAAAACTCAGTTAGCAAATTCTAAGTAATTCAGTTGTAAGACAGTGGCATACCGGATCTTCGTCCCCTAGCAGCTTGGTGAGCTCTGGTACTGCCCTAGTGGCCAGCTCAGCGTCGTCCTGGTAGTTTATCAGGTGGACTATGGCAGTCTTTAGCAGCTGGGAAGGCTCAGCAAGACGTTGCACATTACTTTGCTGTGAAGGATCTGATTGGACGGGCATGGCCGCCTCCCCCTCCACTAGGGTCTCTGGGAACATGGCGGCCCTGACGCGCTGAGCACGGGTTAGAGAGTATTGAGCGTCTAAATCTGTCATAAGTAGATAGAGAGAGAAAGAGATAGAACATGAGACTGCTAGTGTGTGTGTGTGTGTGTGTGTGTGTGTGTGTGTGTGTGTGTAAAAACAAGAGAGACCACGCAAAGAAGAGGCCACAACAAGCTTAAAAGAATTAGTTTAGTAATGTTTAAATGTGCAATTAAAGTCGGGAGATGAAGTTTAATTCAACATTCAGCTAACATTATAATGAGTGTTATCAGAATGTATTATTGTGTCTAATTTAAATTAACTTTGCCAGACTTTGCCAGACAATCCTCCAAAGCTCGCTGGGGGAGAGTCTGGCTACTCCACAAAGCATTCCTGGATGGGAGGAAAACGTGCTCTGGTTTAATGGCATTTCTTTAAACCAATCACAATCGTCTTGGGCGGTGCTAAGCACTGGAGAAAAGCTGGCGTGCCGCTGCAAAATAGCCTCGGGAAGGAACTTGTTTTGGTGGAACGTGTACGTTCAAAAGTTGTTTCAGTCGTGCAACAGAAAACTCAGATTGGAAAGATAGTCTAGCTAGCTGTCTGGATTTACCTTTCAATCAATCTGAGAAAAGGTTAACCATAGTCCTCATAAATCAACCAGAGTTTAAAATGCCAGCACAAAGCAACGGATATCCAGCCTAAATGAGTGAAATCCTGCGAATTTTCCAGCTGCAACGGAGCAATCCCAGAAGTGGAACATCAAGGATATAGACTAAGTCTTCTGCATTAGCTCCCAAGAGGACAAATGTTTAGTTGGAATGGACCTCATTAAATATGATCTAATTTAACTAAATATGGTTCAATCTGGCTTAATCTGCACTAAACAAAGCAAAGACCCTTTGTCTGCCGCAAAACAAAACACATGGGAGACTGAGAAACCTTTAAGAGAGTATGCATCTTTTATGGTTTGAAGATTCAGATGCCTATATTCAATGCACAACCAGACCTGCCAGTTTTTTTTTCTGACCATCACTATTGGTGAGCGCTTACCTGGAGCTCCTGGACACCCTCTAAGATCCGGGTGAGAAGCCCTCCACTTATACAAATACTCCACTCTATATCGATTGCAACCAGCATTAAACCTAGCCATAAAAAGGGGTGGGGCACCTAAAGAGGTAGATAAACATAATCAAACAGTTCTGTAGGGGGTGCTCTTCCTCCCAACTGAAAGTTCTGTCCAAACACATTAGGCAAGTTGTTGAGCTGCTGAGTGGTGCGTTCTTTCCAATCAGATGCAATTGTGGACTCACCAAAATTGAAGTTTAAGCTCTGCTTTTTAGACAGCTGAGTCTATGCTCAAATTTGGAGTGATTCTGATATTTGACTATGCTGTGCTCCTGTAACAAGATGTTCTGGTAAGCACTTATCTCTGCAATTTTGCAGGAATGACTATATTGTGGTCAGACTCATTACTGAATACAACTGATAGCTTATAGGGCCACTGCTGGGGAATGTCGACCAAGCCAGCTTTTACCATCAAGACACCTGTCAAGGGTGATGAAGATGGCTGCTCAAGAACAACTGACTTCTCACTCTGAAAACCATTAGCTACAGCCATTAATCTCCTCTGAAAAGTGCCGTTTGTAAAATGACCGGAGAACTGTTGTTACTTGTGAACCTGTGTCAAGTAGACGGTTAACTTCACCTTTTATAGTCACTTGAGCTAGACTCTTGGTGCTAACCAACAGCTTAGGAAGTGAAACAATTGTCTTTTTTACTTCTATGTTCTAGACTGCCTTTGCTATGTACGTCTGAGGGACGTTGTCGACTCTCTTCAGCCCCCGTTTGTCCCACAACAGGAACGGTTAGTCGTTTGAAGGTAAGTGACTGTTATGTGCTGCTCTTCCTCTGCTTCCTTTTTTTTTTTTAGCAACTAAAGCAGCATTTGCCGTTTTAGTGCAATATGGGGCAATGTGCCCATCCTCCTAGCAGTAAAACAATAGTAAGGCCTGGGTTTGTTTGTCTGTTTTAACATGTCTATGTTAGCACTGCCTGCCTTGGTACTCTTCCCTGAATTTTCCCTGGTTCTCTCCTGATATCAGCCCCCCTTGTCTTTTTTCTAAGCCATGAAAGAGGTTAATTAGCTTTGCAGACTAGCTACCTGCCTCCCAAGATCCTCAATAGCACTGAGAATGACCTCTGACTTCTCTTGTGACTCTACACAGGCCCACATGCTTTGGAGCTAAACCTGGGTGCTACAAGAAGTCCCTATGACTTTGTGGGCTCAAGGTAAAAATTAGGTTGGTCTAATCAGAAAAGTGGTGATCAACCCCAAAACTAATTACAGACCACGCCAATGCCAATATCCCCTGAAAAAGGAAGCAGTGGGTGGCATACCACCAGTGTTTGAGTCCCTCAGACAAGCAGGATTTATCCTGCCATGTGAAAACTAAGTAATGCGCCTAGTTATACTTTTTTTTTAAAATAAAATATATGATAAGAGTCAGCCCATCGAATGACAACTTGCAGAAACTACAATGTGGAAAAGACACTGTCACTCAGCCACGTGCACACAGACATCAAAAGGGGCTTGAGCATCTGCTCTTTTCTTCCTCAAAAAGAAAGAAGAGAAAGTGTTTTCTTTTTTCATTATTGGTACAGTGCTTTTTCCTGTAAAATTAACAAAATAGCAGCAGTTTAGTGTAAAAATGTGAGTGTTATGTGTGTTATGTATTCCAATAACACCAACATAATTAAAATGATGTATTGCCATTCACAAAATAAATAAATTCTTAAGTGAAAGTCTTAAGTGAAAGTCCCTCTCCTTGGTGCAGTCAGTTATTCTAAATATATACTTGAAACTATAAACATGCACATTGTGACATAGTTTCCTTTGCTGTTTCCTGGTGAAAACTAAAAAGTCTCTGTCTGAACTGATTATTATTTTTTGAGTATGTATTAAATCTGTTGAGTATTAAACAACTGCGTAAGGGAAATAAAATACATTGATAAGGTAGTCAGAGTTGTGTTAATATATTAATGTTTTGTTTAAACTTTGGACCCCCGAAGCTGATGAAGCGTTCGTAAATTTGATGTGGTACTGTGATTTGGAATCCCTAGGTTTGAATTTTTTAGATATTTGCAACTTCGCCATCTGTGAGTGGGAATTTTTGGATCCAGTTCTTCAGCCCCGAAGGCACCATAATGCTTAGATTAGGTGGTGTTGAAATATGGAAAAGGTCATGAGGCTTCTGGGTATTATTCTATGCTTATGCAGAACCTAGGGGATGGAGCCTGGGCAGCCCTCAAAAAGACATGGGCAAGGGATCTGAGTATTACACTGGATAATGAGGAGTGAGAAAGAATCTGTAGGAATATTAAAACTATGTCACGCGATGTGTGGGTGCGCCTCATTCAGTTCAAGATTATGCATCGCTTCTATTGGACTCCCTCCAGATTGTTTAGAATTGGTCTGAAAGACACACCAACTTGTTGGAAATGTAAGACAGAGGACGGCCAATTACTTCATGTCCTATGGTCCTGTAATAAGGACGAGGAATTTTGGATTGGGATACATAATAACCTATGTCAGATTGCAGGGACCCAGGTTCCATTCAGCCCAAGAATTTTTGTTCTGGGATGGAAACCGGATGGAGAAGCACATAAGAAGCTGTGTTCAGACTAGTTTAATGACAGCCAGACAGATTATTTTAAGAGGATGGAGGAATGAAGGAGTGCTGTCAATCCAGAAGTGGGCTTGTGAAATGGCTAGGGTTGTGGTGTTTGAAAAAATGTCTTATTAATGGTTTTCCAGATTGGATGTCTACACTAGAAAATGGGGAAAGTACCTTAGCTTTCTGGAGGGCTCCTAAGAAGCTTTGTGCTGGAGAGAGACATGTATGATGGGCTAATGGTGTTGTCATTTATATATGTTTAATTGGTTTATGGTTTATTGTCTATTATGTTATTTTGTTGTATGGTCTGGAATACTGTAGTCATCTTTCCTTGATTTTTGTTTGTGAATGTTTTGCCGCTAACATGCTCAGATTATTGTTTTAAGTGTCTGACAACATCGTGGAAAGGATTCCTACAGAGGTCGACCTTCTTGTTAACGAGTAAGAGACTTTTTTTTTTTAAACATCCCCGAATGGCTAGCACCAAACCCACCGCACTCCATTTAAATAAACTAATACTTTTATCATCGTAAAACACACTTCATTCAAAGTCGACAGAAACAAAACAAAATCAAAGCCGTCTTGGTTCGTCTTTTCACTGTTCCAACAATCACCACTCTGGTTTGGTTGAAATAAACACATAATTTAGGGATTTACATGTGGAAATATGCTTGATTTATACATGATGAAAGTATTGTTTATTTAAAGTCTGGTGGGTTAGTGATCTTGGAGCTATTTCTGTTACAAAAAAAAAAAGGTTTTTCTGTAGGGATCCTTTCCATAATGTTGACAGACACTTAGAATAACAATCTGAGTCTGTCAGTGGCAAAAACAGCAGGAGGAAGGTCTGGCAATGCGAGACTATTTAGACACCAATTCGTGGGAAAATTGAAAAAATCTGAAATTAACCTTTAAGTACAATACTGGTGGAGAGGACTGGGAGTTTACAAGAGCAGGAAAGTACCACCTAAGATTTTATATGTATGACCCATAGCTAGGTGTTATAGGCCATATATTACTGTTATGTTAAACAGCTATTTTGTATATATTTGTTTTGTATAATATGTGTGTTTATTTATGTATGCAGCAACCACCAAGGCAAATTACTTGTAAGTACTTATTTGGCAAAACACCTGATTCTGATTCTGGTCTACATTTAGTTGACATTTTTCTATGTACACCATATGTAATAAGAATTATTAATGTGTATTTCCTTTGAAAGTACAAGCATCACTTCGTCAAACTGAGCTTAAAACGGCCGGCTATCTCATCTAACAGCACAGGTGGGACAGAAAAGTTTGTAAGGCAACATGTTTGTGAGGTCATTTTTTAATTTCTTCCCGTGGGTGTTATGTGATGTGTGAAAAGCGGAGTGGAAAAGAGTGACTGTGTTAGATTATCTTACACTGTAGATAAAGTTAGTTTTATAGTTAAGACAGATGAATGCCAGAAAATGGTTTCTTCTGAACCATTTACCTACATTTACTCACAACAAGCTTAACATGTTAACTTTGTTAGAAACTGATACATATTTTAAACATAATAAATTAACACTGATTATACATTTCATAAAAATCCATTCAGTGGTGTCTTGGACAATGTGTGTCGGACAGATTGATGGGCAAACAAAAAAAAAAACAATCAAATTATGAGCCAGCAAATTAATGTACAGGCATATTGACTAATATATTACATGATATCCCATCAGTTCATTTATTTTAGCAAACATGAGAACTATAAATACAGAAGAAAGAGCAACACAGATGTACAAAAATAGAGATTATTCATCTGATGATAAACGGAATGAGAGATAGAATGAGAATGTTAGAAGAAACAAAGACAAAGGGAGTGAAGAAAGAAGGAATGATAGAAATAAACCAAAACAGACACATGAACTGAAACCAAATATTTTTTTTTACCTCTCTCAGCTAAAGGGGTGGGTACTTAAAATACTGAAGAAGAAAAACAGCAGGCTGGGTTTGCCTCCACATGGCTCTCACAGACTGAACCCTAATCTGTGAAATTTCTACGTTTTTTCATGGCCACATGAACTCACATGCAATAACAGACCAGCTGTCAAAACAAAGAATGGAGAAGCTCAGATTACAACACAGAGGGAGTAACAGCCAATCAACACTACTGAAGGCTACTGCTGTCCCACTGTCTCCAAGCGGCTCCGGTAAACGAGTGGAGCTGTTTGGAGGCAGCGGATGTTACTAAAGTTGCAATAAACATCACAATCCTCTACGCTCTTTATAAAAATGCAGCACAGTGAGGAAACCGACATTTCATATAAAAGACGTTAATAACGGGAACCTGACGATGCACATTCAACCCCTGTTGGACCCGCTCAGAGACTCCAATCTGCCGTGTAGTTTGTGCACTTCACTGATAAACCAGAGAACTCTACAGTTACACTGGGCTTCATGATCGATCATAACAGAACCTGTGTTCATGCATCGTTAAAACATATTTGTGTTAACGCGTTCATTTTGACAGCCCTACTGAAAACATTAGAAGCGAGAAATAGGCAATGCATTAACAGAATCTTGATTAACATTTGATCAGCACTGCCTAGTTTGACGGTTTGATCGGAACCTCCCACAAGCAGTGATTGACACTGCGTTAGAGACTCCTCAGCTTTAATTGGTTGTTTTCCTTTGGGTGCGGTGGAATCTTGCAAATGCCATAGGAGCACTAGGAGAAGGCAGAGGAACATGATTTTTTCACATATTATCTGTCTCATGTCCTACTGTCAGGATGTAATGAAGTTTCAGAAAATATGACACAAACTTGTTTCTCTAAAAGTTGCCAACTGCAGCATTAAAGGGCACCTATTATGCTTTTCTGTATTTTATAGTCATATCTATAATGCAAATCTGTATGCAATACCAAACCACTTTTCCTCTTCAGTCCCCCTACAGGTTGGAAGCGGAATTGGCCATTAGCGTACCTCCTATGGGGAGATTTCGATGCTAACAAGCCATCACCTTCCGCTAGCATTTCATTGACTCCCATTCATTTTGGTATCATTTTGACAGCGAATAACTTTACATCTGTGTTTAAAGACTCTATTTGTCCATTGTACAATGTACAACGTTATGGCCCCGTAGCAGCCGTTTTTCTAAGAATAGGCTAACGATTGTGTCATACCTATGCAACATGCTCCTACACTCATGGACAGCTCCTACTCACGCTCTCTGTCTCTGCAGGATTCGAAATGATTCAGATTTCTCTTGGCACAGCTACCAGAAGACTTACAAATTTTAGACAGGTTGCTCACGTCACTCTACGTTGTCAAGCTCAGTTTGAGGCTGCACAGCAGCTGCGCAGTACGCTCAGCCATCACCGGAAAAGTGCTTCTAATTGACTTCACTGGTCTCCGTCGAAGTCTATGGCATCGATGTGTCCATTTCTTTCACTGTCTATGGGGAAACCTGTAATCTTGGCTGCTAATGTTGTTAATTTCTCCCCAATTTCAGGTCACATTACTGCCTTGTAGTATTCTTCTATTATCTATTATAGTATAATAGTCTCAGGCTCTAACGGAGTGCAAAAACACAGCACAGAAGTGGAGATTCCAGAGACTCGCGAACATGCGGAAACGTGCTGACCAATCAGAGAAGACTGGGCTTTTTCGGCAGCGGGGCTTAAAGAGACAGGTGCTCCAACAAAGTGTCTCAGACAGAGGGTAAATACAGGTGCAGCAGCCATGGGCAGTATGAGAAAAATAAAGTGTTTTTTGAACATTAAAGCATGTAAACATATTATACTAGATTCACAAAATAGTGTGAAGTATGAATCTGAAAACAGTATATAACAGGTCTCCTTTAAAGTGCTGTATACAGTCTCACCTGTGGGGCTCTCTATTCCACCAGCTGCTGTGTCTCCTTCTCCCCCAGTGTTGGCAGTAGCAGAAGCAGTGGTAGTACTGGTTGTAGTACTACCATTGTACTTTTTACGGCCGCTGTACTCAGTGCTGCTCTCATCGTCCAGGACTGTGGTGGCTCCTGATTGGATTCCAGAGTCTGAGGCGTAGTAGGTCTGCTGCCATTCCGCCACCTTCACCACACTGTTCGCCTCACTCACTGCAGGGAACAAGACATGTCTGAGATCAGCTACTAGTAATACTGCTCCTAATACTAGTATATAGAAAGTTGTTTGAGCATTTCTTCCATATTCCATAGCAGTGGGGGGGATGTGGAAGATCTCAACAGTTACCAGGTTTTTTTGCAACAGTTTTTTTATTTGCAATCGTTTCTTAAAAGCATCATACTGTATGTCTTAGAATTACATTCCAAGATATAGTGCCCTTTCTCTCACAGAAAGAGTCTTTGGTTTTACTACTGTGAGTGCGTTCAGCTTTACAGATATCACACATAGCTAATAAACAATTCCAGATACATAACACATTTTGTAATGTGCATCTCAGATCACATTTTCACTTACTCTGACCACTACTACTGTCATTCCTAAACACTGTGCTAATCTTATGAACAATAATAAAAATATATACAGTGTTTACACTCAAAAATGACAAAAACAGAAATTGGCCTAGACGCAAATAAAATGGTGTTCTCAGATATTTTCATGAGAATTTCTACTTTTAAACTCTTTATTGTTTGAGTGAATCGATAACGGTTAATTTACTGGATAGTTCTGGCGCTGCCGGATGTCCCTCACTTTCAACTTTCTTTGTGTTTACGTTCTAAACTCCGGTCGCGTCGGAGAACAGCAACCAGAACCTCCAAGCAAGCAAGCTAACGTTACACGCTGGAATTGGCAAGTTTTGAAGAAAATTTGGATCGTGCCACAAGGCAGGCCTACTTGGTTCTTTTGGGGAATGATTGTAAAGATTTACAAAGAATATGTGTACCACATTTTCTCTCTAACTGGGACGTTTTGGGACCTAATGGCGGGGATTTCCTATGGACAAAATACACACCGCAATACACTGGTAAGAGCAAATTATGTTTAACCATGTAGCCAGCTAATTTAAATAGCTCACGTTACAGTATTGTGTGAACAGTTAACTTCATTTAATATTATATGTGGCCTTTCTTTAGCGGGGTGCAAATGTTCCACTAAAACAAGTTTCTTCCTGAGACTATTTTACAGATCCCCCTTTTTTGCGCCCAGGGATTAGCGCAGCTGAAGCGCTTGTGATTGGTTCAAAGAAATGCAAACAACCCAGAGCGTTGTTTCTTCTATCCAGAAGTGTATGTGTGGAGGGGCCAGACCTTTCTCCGCAGCGCTGTGGAGATAGGGCTGGCAACGCAAGACTATGTGAGAATCAACCAGGTGTACCCAGTAACAACACCATCAGACAGCCCAATCATTATCAACTCCACTTAACACAGTAACAACTGTTTAGGTGCAAAGGAACATCAGACATTAAACGTTAAACATTAATGTCAATATGTGCTTATATGAATATGAGAGAGCACTTACTTTGCATGGACATCATCTCCACCAAATGGTACCACTGCCTTCACTGACTTCTGACCTGCAGGGAAATAGAGGAAACATTAGGTCTTTAAACAGGATTGCCTACAAAATTCAAACTAATCCTTTTCTGAAGGATTAAGGTTTTAATCACCATATTCTGCAAAGCATGATACGGAATTAATTTTTCTCACATTCCACCAGGAATATACCCATATACCGCACAGTTCATTAGAGGGGTCAGTAATGGCCGTACCCCCCATTGAGGGCACGGAGCTCCGGACCTTGGTATTTTTCCGAAGTATAAACAAGTCATGAACAAAAAAAAATGAAATAGCTTCACTTTAGTGCTGCCAAGATATTGTACAATGCCAAGATTACAGACTTGTTAATATAGTCATTGCTTGTGTGTGGGTGGGTGGGTGGTGAAGATCTTGTCAACATGACTTGACAGGCAGCTCAGTCTATACAAAGTGTGATACTGGTACTTGTAGTTTAGGTAACACTTTACATGAAGTGCAAAAGGCTGACATGTTTTGGACATATAATGTTAGCTTTAGGCTACTTGTTGCTAAAGTAACCGCTAACTGTAGTTAGCTGCTAGTTGACTTAGTTAGCTGTACAATTAGCTGACTCAGCCCTGGGGTGCCAGTAGCCAAACCCAGAAAGAAACCTTGGTACTGTATTCCTTATCCTCAAACTGGCTTCCTCCGCAAGTCTCTGAGGCTGTTTGGTCCCTGTGTTTACTGGGAGGGGAGCTCTGTTAACCATTAATGGTGAGCAAAGGAATTTGCGTTTCCTAGGATGGCGAAGGCATGTCTCTCGCTTCTCTGCCTTACTCTGCCTCTGATTGGCTTACCCTGGCATGAGGTCAAGGGAATCATTCATGACACCATTGTAAAAGCATTTGACAGTGTAATCAAACACTGTGACATCTTCATGAGTCCAAATGTTTTTCTTTACTTGAGGTCAAGGAAATTATTCATGAAACAAATATAATGGTCTCATGACAGCCAATGTCAAGACTAACCACTTAACGTAATTTTGTTTTTTTTCAAAGTGGACTCTATTTTCCTATGTTTTTGTGTGTAAGTGACTGATGGAAACAACAATCTTTGAAATTGGTCCAGTATTAAACATGAACGCTGTAACCGGCAGCCGCAGACCAGGCTGTAATGTAACCCTAAATGTGCATTGTCAATTTTGTCCACTAAAAGTTCTGTTTTTGCCACTGACAGGCTTAGATTATTATTCTTATTAAGTGTCTGACAACATTATGGAAAGGATCCCTACAGAGATAGAGCTTTTTAAAACCTCCTTAAGACTTTTAACCGGAAACTGCACTGGGGTCGCTAGCGCTAAACCCACCAGACAAAATTTAAAAAAACAATAATTTCAGCATGTATAGAGTGTTGTGAGAAAATAAATATACCATTGTGGTACTATGTTACAATATAAACTGTGTGATTTTGCAATACAATTTATAACTCTACATAACAAGCTGTATAGCACTTAAAGTTTATGAGAAAATGTTTTTACATAAGTGAAGGGTCTCTCTCTCAGCACTGATATCAGAATATCAATATCACACAATATTCACTCATACAGAGGCGAAAAGGCGAGTAGCAGAGGGGCCCTGAAGCTGTGGCCGCAGGTGTGTGTGCGCATGTAGAGCAAGAGAGGCCAGCTGAAGAGACTGATTTCGTTTTGCATGAGTTGAACATGCCATCCAACCTCAGAAACATTGTGATGAAATTTCCTTATAAGTTATTGGAAAAATGGAGAAATGTTGCATGTGATCTACAGGAGCAAAGTGGATGCAGAGCTGTGTTTGCTGACCTTGTGACTGTTTTGTTGAAAAACAAGTTAAGATTGCTTCTGACCCAATTTTTTTGAAATATTCAGGATTCACAACCTACACTACCTGCAACAGCTACACCAAAGCTTCTGATGCTAGCCGACCTAAGCAAAGGAGAAAGGGGAGCACCTTTGCCACCAGCGTCACTGCATTGAAAGAAGGAAATAAAGTCTACATGGACAATAAGATCAAGTCCTCTTCTTCCCAAAGCAACTTCAAACGCTGTTTATTTTGTCAGGAAAACAGTCACTCACTGGATAAATGCACACGCTTCAAGATGAAGATGCAACGGGACAAGATACGTTTCATAAAGAAAAAGGAAATTTGTTTTGGTTGCTTAAAGCCTGGTCACACAAGCAAAGTAGGAGTCGTTTGGATTGTAGTGTGTGTCACCAGAAGAATCCATCAGTCCTTCACATTGAGGAAAAGGATAGAAGTACTGGTTTAAAGAAGCCAAATCTGTGAGCCCTCCACTAAGTGATTCACCTGGACCGTCTCAGACGTGGTCATATAGGGGCCGGTGATGGAGATAATGTTGTTTTTCTATTGTCGCAGTTCAGGTTAAAGGCCAGACGAGTAATAAATATATGCATACATACGCATTCTAGGATCCTGGCAGTTTAATTTGGCAAAGTGACTGGGCTTGGGAGGCAAACCAGTCAACATTGTATTGAGAACAATGGGTCAAACGAAGATTGTGAGAACCACTGTACTGACTGGTTTGGAAGTTTCTGGCATGGATATGGATGATTTTATGGAGTTGTCTAACGTCTTAACTCAAAAGACTATGCCAGTTTCAAGGTTGAACATTCCACGGCAGGAGGATGTTGCAAAATGGTCCTACCTGAGGAAGATAAAGCTTCATGATGTGGATGCAGATGTTGATTTGCTCATTGGAACTGATGCAGCAAAACTGATGGAACCTTCGGAGGTGATTAACAGCCAAGGTGAAGGACCATACGCAGTCCGAACAAGAGTTGGCTGGGTAATTAATGGACCACTCTGTGGTGGAGATAGCAATAGAGTCAAGACTGGCTGCTCTGTTGTTACAACTAATCGGATTTCTGTGGAACATCTGGAAGAGATGCTCTTCAAGCAATACAATCATGATTTCAATGAACAAAAAACATCTGAGGAGCAGTTGGAAATGTCAAGAGAGAACATCAAATTCATGAAGACTGTGAGTAGTACAACAGAACTGAAAAACGGACATTACTGCATTGACTTACCTCAGAGCCAAATACCCTGTCCTCCCAAACAATCGACGTGTTGCAAAGCAGTGGCTTCAAGGCCTGAAGAAGGAATTTCGAAGAAATGTCAAGTTTAAGGATGAGTACACCTCGTTTCTCAGTTACATGTTAGTTCAAGGCTATGCTAAAACAGCACCCACTGATCAGTTGAAACAAGATGATGGAAAAGTGTGGTACAGTCCCTATTATGGAGTACATCACCCCACCAAAGTTGGCTCGTGGTTGACAAACTGTATATCGACGGACAGCTACTACGAGACTAAAAAGAAACCACCACGGTTCTTCTAAACAGACTAAATAACAGCCATATGGAACACTCTTGATTATTTGATCTTACACCTTATACTCTGCATCACTCCTCTGTAATAAGGTAACTCACTGTCTTGCTATACAGAAGAGTTAACAATGCCCATCTCTATCTTTTGTCATGTTTTCGTTTCTGTAATTGTTTTCTTGATGTTGTTGATCATGTTTTGTGTGTTTACCATGCACTTTTATGTCCTATCACAGGTAACTATGCTGTTCATGGTATAGGTACAGGCAACCTCAGGCAATTCATTAAGTTCGCCCAAAACCAGACCCCACCTCCGCCTGTTCATTTATCCTTTCACTTAAAGGTCCAGTGTGTAAAGTGTTTAAAATCTGTGTTGCCCGTTCACAAACTTGTCCTTTTTCATGAATAGTTACCACCACCATCAATTCCAAATATTCCTTTTGGCTTGAAATTTTACATTTGCATTCGCATGAACTGGGGTAGACGCTCCATATTCATGCGCCATCTTGAAATACGTTAGCCTGTAAGGGACATACAGGACATACCGTTCTGCCTTTCGCGTTTTTGCTGTCACATGATAAACTCACAGGTGCTGCTAATGCTGCTAATGGCTATCGTAGCTTCCCGGCCCCGGCTAGTTTGAAGAAGGAAACATGGAGGACCACACGTATTCAAAATCCAAATTTCAGGAACAGGAGTCTTCTTCTTCGCCCAGAAAAAGAAAAAGGATATTGAAGAGACCGGCTTTTTGAAGCGTGAAGGCTACCGTAGCTGTAATACATACTTTGAACTGCGTGGTGCGAGAGAGTTGATTGCGATATATGATCTCAACGCTAGATGGGAGAAATTCCTACACATTGGACCTTTAAAGTAAGACTATCTTTACACAAAATTATGCATTCACTTGACATAATAACATGGAATGTATGTGGTTTCCGCACGCAAGCCAAAAGAATCAAAGTCATCTCATGAAATTAAAGGATGATATGTTTTATACAAGAAACCAATCTCACAAATTCAAACCTAGAATATCTTAAATTTACAAAATTTGATAAAATATTTTCATCAACATTTAACAGCAGAACAAGAGGTGTCTCAATCTTAGTAAATAAAAACATCATCCCATTCATTCATAACTCATGCATCATAGATCCAGATAGAAGATATGTTATTTTTATTGTTTTATTTTATTGTCAATGCAACTATCAACCAAGCATCATACACATAAGCAAACATGAATGGCCCTAACAACGACGACACATCTTTTTTCCACAATTTTTTCTCTCTACTCTACAATTCAACAAATATCATAATAGCTGGAGATTTTAACACTGTTATCAACCCTATAGCCGACCGGTCAAGTGGATCGATTAACTCAAGAAACTGGCAACTCCGCGATAGTTGGAGATTGAGAAATCATTCATCTAGAGAATGTTCATACTTCTCTCTCCATCAATCCTCCTCCAGAATTGATTTCTTTCTTATAAGCAGCTCACTCACCCAACACATCCAAGACAACTAAATTCATCCAATCACAATAAGTGATCATGCTTCTGTCTCTCTCTCTCATTAAACAACCAACTGTATGCCAAAACTCCAACAAGATGGTGTTTAAATACATCCCTTTTAGAAGATTCAGACTTTATCTCATTGATAGAAAGAGAGTGGGCATCCTTCATGGAAATTAACCACTCGCCAGAAATCTCACCATCACTTTAATGGAAAACAGGCAAAGCAGTAATAAGAGGAACAATAATAGCATATTCATCACATAAGAAAAAGCAGCAACAGAAAGAAGAAAATAATTTAGAGGAAAAAAAAATCAAACACTTAACATGCCAATATTTTGACAAACCAAACGAACAAACACAAAATGAACTTAGCTTACTGAAAACCCAATTACAAACAACTATACACAAGAAAACACAGTTTCTCATCCAACAGCGAAAGTATAACTTCCAATACAGTGAATGTCAGATATGACGCAATAAGCACCCCTCAGCGAGTGTATGTAATGCACTGGACAGAGCAGCAGCTCTTCGCCGCGTGAAAATGACATAGTATTAAGAGAGACAACGGTAGTGAGTAGTATTAATGGCCAAAATTTTGCATCGGGGAGGTTAGTTGGGATGGTGGATGGGTCAAACAACACGTGACTTTCACCCTGGAGATCAGGGTTCGTGTCCCATGTCACAGAAATGTTAGTTATATAACCCCACCCACGATCTTTTCCTAAACCCAACTATCGCGATCTTCTTTCCTAAACCACGTCCGTATTTTACGCAATGGAGTGAGAATGTGTTGGTTCGTTATACCACTATGACCCCTATGTTTTGTTTCCCTTGTCATTGTTTGATGTTATTTGTTAGCACGTTTGTTCTGTCTAAATAACCAATACAAAAATTAAAAATTAAAAAAGTACACTGTCTATCTAAATTTGCCAAATACAAATTTGTTATTTTCTTCTATTTTAAACACAAATATCAACATTCTGCACTAATCAATATTATTTATATAAATAATGAATCAAGGGCGCCTGGGTAGCTCACCTGGTAGAGCGGGCGCACATATATAGAGGTTTACTCCTCGACGTAGCGGCCGCAGGTTTGACTCTTTTGCAGCCCTTTGCTGCATGTCATTCCCTCTCTCTCTCCTCTTTCAAGTCTAATCTGTTCTATACAAATAAAAGCCTAAAAAATAATCTTTAAAAAAAACAATGAATCAAATAACAATGTGCAATGTGAACAACGTAGTGAGGATTATAACCACTTCTGCAGTTCTTCTGCCGGGCTTTTCTAACCTCTTTTAGCTCATTGCATTGGCTTTACGGCACACAGCAACCACTCTTCAGTCATCAGCATAATATCCAGCAGTAGCTCTGATAAATTCACTGTACACTACCTGCTCAGCAGTAAACAGCAGAGAGACACAGCTAGAGTTAGCTGGTGAACATAGTGGAGCATTTAGCAGCTAAAGAGGCAGATATTTCTCTCAGGACATGGTGGATCCCAAACCAGAGCTACAAGGAGAGAGAACATTGGACTTCCATTCATCAGGTGGACATAACATGAATCCAAATGACTGATTATGTTGTTCTGTGTCTGCTGGATGTTTAAATAGCCATCTGTTATTGGTAGGATGTTCCCCAAATCAACTTTAGGCCTATACTGTGGTAATATGTCAGTGATGTGATTTCCATAGTTAACTCACGATTAATCGGAAATTAATCGCACATATCGTACATGCAAATAACTTTTGTCTTGTGGAGAGAGCCACAGGATGCAGCATACACTACATCCATCTCGGTCGCCGTCTTCTTCTTTTGCCGTGCTCAGTGTTAGCTGGCGGCATCACGGATCACGCTCTCCAGGAACATCTTCAGCACACAGCGGGTCTCCTCTAGATCAGACAGGAGTTGCGCTTCACTCCACCATGACGAGCCAGACGGATGGCGGGTCTGGTGATCCTCTGGATGTTATAACGCAGCACTTTACGGCTTTTGCTAGACATCCACAACGCATGGATGTACAATGTTACTACCGCATTGCTTCCTGTTTTGCCAAAACTACAGTACAGCCCAATGCCCACATCAAATGCATTAATCGTTAATTTGTGGTGTTAAAAGGAATTTGCATTAACTCGTTAATTAAAGCGTTAATTTTGACAGCCCTAGTTTAAATGTATCTTCATATCTGATTTGAATGTACCTTATTTAATAACAGTATCAGTTCACATAATTGATTCTCAATTACAACACATGTTCTGCATATGGGTGGCAGCAGTAGAAGCCTTGAACAGTATGAATACAGCAGAAAATTAAATGTAAAAGTTATCATTGCGTGCCTCCTTGCTGATTAAATTAACATTGACCACCTCTCTTGTCAGATGGTTGTGTTGGTTAATCCAGTGGTTCCCAACCTGGGGTCCGGGGACCCCTAAGGGGGGCGGCAAAGATCACAGGGGGGGCGCAAGTCTTTATCTGGTTTGAGGTTGAGGTAAAAAAAAAAAATATTTGCACATGTTAAACAAATTATGATAATACACTAGAATATATAATGTATACAAAAATCTGTATAAAAACTATATATTTTTGTTCTCGCTTAAACTTGTAGGCAGGCTACTTAGTAGGCCAAACCTCCGGGACCTCTTAACCTGGGACCCTTGCTGTCATCAGGTCAGTTGCTAGCTGCTAGCTGCTAGCTGCTATTATCCTCGTTTTTCCTGCCGCCACAGCATCACTATTTTATGAACGAAACATGGCGGAGAAACGTAAAAGTGCTGATAACTCCTCTGTATCAAAAAAGAAAGTAAAGGAAAGTTACCTCACCTTCGGTTTCGGAGGGGGGGCTCAGCTTTTCTTAGACATAAGTAGGGGGGGCGCCAAGGAAAAAAGGTTGGGAACCACTGGGTTAATCAATAGAGGCAGGCTGCAGAAAGCGAGCTACTCATTACCAATGACGATGACTGCAGCTCTTTTGATGACTAGTGATATATCCACTTACACTATAGGCAAAAAGGTTAAGCCCAATTACCTTGAAACATTTTTATTCTACCTAGTGTTCTGAAGATTTCCCGATTTTGGAATACCTAATTCCCTCTGGGCAGCAGTTCTAACTCTACTGTTGGTCAGAGGAGGGCTACAGACAGACATTGCTACTGCATCGAGACATAATTTTCATCTTAATAAAAACATGTGATCTGTATCTTCAAATCTTATCTGGATCAGGAATGTTGATGCCTGTGTCAATGCAGAACACAATCAAAATCTCAGTAGGACCAGATCAGTCAGCACACGTCATGATGTGGTCTGGTTCACATATCAGCCAGGTGTTGTTGATGAAATATGTACACTATAACCGCATCCGACATATTGGCTTCATATTTATATCAAGCCAATATATCAATAATGTAATGTGTGAAATGTAAATGTCTGGTTATTGGCATCTAGGGTGACTTGTGGCTTGGAGGTAGAATGGTCACCCCATAATCACAAGGTTGGCAGAGCAATCCCAGGTGCCTCCGGCCATATGTCAAAGTGTCCCTAAGCAGGTAGTCTATATACTTGATGTTCCAGTTCCGGTATTGCTCCAGTGCCGCAGGAAATTCTGCTTTCTTTGTGTTGGAATTTTAAACTCCGGTGGATTTCTGAGGACTATGGTTAACTGCTCCTCAGATCTCTGCAGGGTAAATTGAGACAGCTAGCTAGACTATCTGTCCAATCTGAGTTTTCTCTTGCACGACTATTTTACAGCGTCTCTGTGCGGATCTTAGCGCCGCCAATGACGATTGTGATTGGTTTAAAGAAATGCCAATAAACCAAAGCATGTTTTTCTCCCATAAGGGAATTCTGTGTGGACAAGCCAGACCCTACTCTGCAGCGTGTGGATGGTCTGGCGAAGCGAGACTACTGAGCAAGGGATTCCTAATACTTAGGATGGGTTAAATGCAGTAATAGAATTTCACTGTGTGTCTGTGACAATAAAGGAATAAAGTTTGCTGTGTTTGTTTTTGTTTATCTCACTCTGCCTGGTCAAATCATTTGCTCCCTGGATTGTCACATCCCAGCTGATGTGCGTTGACTACCACTGTCTGTCTGGTGCGTCTGGTGTATGCTACAGCTGTCAATTGCCGCGATGCAATGTGGTTGATGTTTGTTGCAGTTAAAGGATGTTTCACTGCCAGTCCAAGTACAGCCCAGAAAGGAGGTCAAGAAAGAAAAGGTGGCAAAGAAAAGGCACATGGCTCAACAGCAACCAAAAGCACAATCATGGTTTGAGACAGAAGAAAATGAAGAAATTCACACTTCAACATGAAGCAATTAAACTTAACTAGTTGGCAGGGGTTGTGCCACTGTCTTGACTACAACAGGTTTTATTAACATACATATTTTTACCCTGTTTCCATGTAAAAAAAAAAAGAAAAAAAAAAAGTATCTTCCATAGACTTTAAAAATAATGTGCGAAGCTTCTGGGTCTGAAAAGTGAAGCCAATGTGGAAGTACCTTAAACCTGCATTCTATCTATTTTTCAGCAGGGGGAAACTCCAACGGCTCAAAAAATAAGTCCATAAGAAAATGACCCTACTTCTCACTTGATGGCTTACATCAATAAACATTTTCATATTAAGTCTATGGTCTCAATCGCTAGGTTAACGTCTTCTTCAATAGAGCATGATGTTCATTTAGTAAATTATGGTTCCATTTATTTTAAAATTACAATGAAGCAGGGAATGGTTAAGGGCTTAGCTACACGCCGACCTGCCAATCACGACAGAGGTATGGCAATGCTAACCATGGCACTGTGTATGTTAAAATAGCCCTGAACTTGTTTTTGGGTGTTGTCCTTGTCTCAAACTTTGACCCTCTCACTGTGTTTTCACTTAATCAAAGTTAATTGGTATATGCTAACCAAGCTAGCTAGCAAGCGCTAGCGTTAGCTGGTAACTTATGGAAAAGTCTGCCAATTTTCTATACTGCCATACATGCAGATGCCTGGCGCCAGTACCCGCCTTTACCCGCAGGCAAATCTGCACTGGATGATTCCCTTGAGAAGGGTTGAAAATGGGCAACTTTCCCTCTTTAGCGTTTAGGTTGGCGCAGAACCATTGCAACCATAAAAATCGTGCAGTTTCAAAAAAATAATGTGCCAAATTGCCAATTTAGAGGAATCAAAACAGCACTCCACAAACCAATGGGTAACATCACTGCTGCTACGTCCAATATTTTTTCAGTGTGGTATCTTCCAAGCATCTTCCTCATTGTGTGAGTCAACTCTTTATAGCAGTGTAGTGTGTGGCGTTCTGAGCAGACCTTAATGGGGTGTAAATTGCTCTGTGCCTTCATATGTTTGTTGAAGTCCCTGCCTAATTAAAACTGAGCAGACTGTAGGATACATGTGGAGTTAAAGTCATGGAAAGTTTTGGCGCTGGATGTTGAAGCCTTCCTCCATTGGTGTTTTATCTCTGCAAAGCAACGGATAGGGAGGAAAGAGGAACTAGGAAGACGGATAGGGAGGAAACCTTTAGGGAGATAAAACACCAATGGGGGAATGCTTCAACATCCAGCCAGAGGAGAAAGAAAAATTGAAGTAAGAAGAAAAAAGAAGGAATGGAGAAAGAACAGGTGAGCTGATGATGAAGAAAAAAGGTAGTTAGGGTAAGAGCCAGAGAGGTAGGCAGGGAAGATGGGAGAGAATAAAAACACCCTGGGGTTGTTTCTGTGTGAGTATGTGGTGACACATAAGCCAGTGTCTGCACTCAGCTATCTCGTTCCCCTGCAGCGGTAAAAGCAACACCTAATTCATGACGACAGACTGTTTACCTCACTTGTTTGTTGCCATGGTATATAAACATCAGCATAGATGATCTATAATTTTGAATAGTGAGATTTATACTTGTAGAGGGTTGCATTTACATTTCAAACTTGACAGCACTACTGTTGAAAAAATAAGCTAATATTTTGAGCATCTGAGCTTTCAAGCACATCTCATGTAGCAAACTAAACTGGCTTAGGTGATCATATGACTTTAAGGAGACATATCATGCTCATTTTTAGGTTCATACTTCTTTTTTAGGTTTCAACTAGAACACAAATCTCATACTGTCTGTCTGAATATACCTGTACGCACCCTCTGTCTGGCTTGCTAGAAAAATATGACGCACCTTTGCAAAGGTAGTCCTCAAGCCATGGGTGGAGATACTCAGATGGGGGGTGGTATTTTCTAATGAGCCTACATGTGACATAGAAAGTGTGACAAATATGTGTTTTCTGATCTAGGTAGCCCACAAAACACTGACTGGGTTGTTTTTGTGTTGTCTTCAGTTGTCTTAAGCTTGTTGGTTGGTAGGCACTCCAGATACCCAAATATATGTGCACAAGCACTAAAAAAAATGAGTTTTTTTATCATATGTCCCCTTAAAGTGAGAGCATTGGCAGCTCATGTGAGGCATGAAAGACCACAGTGCACAGGAAACCCACTCCCACAACCAAGCATCTCAAATTAAATTCTGACCACCACTGACAGATCTGTTGTGAGAATCCTCCTACACAGAGCACAATGTCTTATCAGTGAGGACAGACAGTGAGGTGCAGCAATAAAAGGAGTGGATGATGGGAATCCCACCCTGACTGAAGACCAGGACAGACACTGCTAAATCTACCAGGGACCACCAAAAGCATCCCAGTGGGACTCATTTATGGCGTTTTTCCATTACATGGTACCTGCTCGACTCGCCTCGACTCTACTCACCTTTTTTGGTTTTCCATTATGAAAAAAAGTCCCTGGTAACTGCCAACAGGTACTTTTTTTAGAATCACCTCTGTCGTGGTTCCAAGCGAGCTGAGGCGATACCAAAAGGTGACGTGAAAAGACTACTGATTGGTCAGAGAGAATAGTTTAGCCAGCAGTGTTTTTTAGCTGCCTCCAGCTTCTTTTGAAACAAAATGTGTCTTCTGGCTGTGGCAACAGCCACATGCCGAGAATCAAAAACAACGCACCTTCGACGTTCTGTGTGTGTGTGTGTGTGTGTCGCGTTAGGTCACGGCAGTTTCCTGCGGCGTCGCAATGACGACCAGCCACGCTCGCCTCACACATGAGGCAGTACTAAATCTGCAATGGAAAACCAAGGACGGGCCACTGCGGTCAAGCCGAGCACAGCTGGTACTATCAGTGGGTATGCGCCATTACATGGCTGGACTATCAGAACATCTAACTAGCCTTCAAGTCACGAGGAGTCAGCACATGAGATGCGATTGACACCACTTGCTTTCCATCACTTAAAAAATTACAAAAAATACAAGACTCAGGTGTGTATAAACTAGGGCTGTCAAAATAACGCGTTAATTTTGATTAATTAATCTGAGAAAAAATAACGCGTTAAAAAAATTAACGCAGATTAATCCATTCCATATTGACGTTTGCATACAGTTGTTGTTTTTGTCGTTCAACAGCAATTTACTAGTGAAATAAGTTATTGTTATTGTTATACATTATTATTAAATCATTTAATTTTGACCATATGGCCTTAGCAATAAACAAGCCGTTCTTTAATGTCACCGGCTGTTGTTTAGTACCCTTTTTTTTCTTTTCTTTTTTTACTTTCTTAAAAAGTATCGGTTCAGGCACCGTTAATTATGTATGCGATTAATTTTGATTAATTAATCACAGAGTATGTAATTAATTAGATTAAATTTTTTAATCGATTGACAGCCCTAGTATAAACATAAGCATCATGTTTAGTCATGAGATGGCAATGGCTGTCTGTTGGTTGGTCCACCACTTTAGTCCAGAATGGAATATCTCAACTAAAATACGGATTGCCATAAAATTTGGTACACTGTGTCCCCCTCAAGATTGATTTGGCAATCCCTTTTCATCTATCGCCATCATCAGGTCACAATTGGATTATGACCAAATATCTGCAAAACTGACATTACCGTCAGTCTCAGCTGAACTTTCTGTTTAGTTGTTTATTGTCTAGAATTAGTTCATAGCTAATAGCATTAGTCATATTCTGCATACTGCTTAAAGGCCTACTAACTCTGTGATAGTTACAGTAATGGTAATAGATAGATTATAATGTAATATTTTACTTCTTAAAAGCATGGACTAGAGTGGCTAAAAGTGTCTATTTCTGTAACAAACTACAATCATTGATAGTGCTGTACATACTAACGGGGACAAAAAACTTTAAAGAAAACTTTATTTATGTACCACTTTTCAAAATACTTTATACGTTAAGATACAGAATCAATAGAAAAACAGCAATAAAGGAGAAAACATGCCATCAGAAAAAAATCTAATCCAAAAACAAGGTCAGATAATAAGGAAATAAAGACAATATATGAAAGTATAATAATTAAAATTATAAAATAATGATAAACCCTGAAATATGTAGTTAATCGTAGCAATGTAGTAAATTTGTGGCTTATTGTTGACATCAACTTTGCATTTATGCACAAGTAAAAAAAAAATAAAATAGACTCAAAGCATAAATAAACACTTCAGGTTGTGTTTACGCCCGTGAGACAGGGCAGAGACGGAAGCTGCACAGAGCCGGTGCAAACAGTTGCATGGATTAAAATGAAAGCGTCTAAAGCGCTTGCAGGGGGTAAGAAAGAATTAAAAATATGAAGTTAAAAAGGCTGCACAATGCACATTGTGCAAAACATCCTTTGAGGTGAAGAACTGCTTCCACTTGCTCTCATATATGTTCACCTTCAGATCTGTGTTATTATTTTTACTTCTACCTAATGTTTTCTAACTCGTTTCCTTTTTGCCTCCTTGAATTGGATGCTTCCATGGCAGAGTATGTGATAAATGATTTTCATGTGATGTTAAATGTGAAATGTTAAAATCCTAACTGTGAAATTTAATAAATTAAACCTTTTCAGTTATATAAAAAAATCCATGTGGTAAATGCATGGTGTATGGATGGAAAAGCAGGGGACTTTTCCACAAGCCTGTTGGCAGAAATAATGGACTGGTCACGGTGACTGACATCTCAACAGTTTAAATGGTACCAGTTGTACTTCAATTACACCCATGTAGTGTGTGTGGGTGTGTGTAAGAGAGAGAAAAAAAGAGAGAGTGAGTGTGAGTGTGTGTGTGTGTGTGTGTGTGTGTGTGTGTGTGTGTGTGTGTGTGTGTGTGTGTGTGTGTGTGTGTGTGTACTAAATGAAATGTCGACAATGTGGGTTTTTTAACACATGCTACACACACTCGCCCTTCTCTCTGTCTTATAGGCCCCGTTCTGACTAGGTTTCAAAATCAGATCTGAGTGATGGAATCACAAGTGGACAGCTCTAAGTACAGGTGAAAACACTCAGGACGCATTGAGGACGAACTGAGATCCGATCACTCAAACCACATTCGGAGGGGGTCTAGGCCACAAGTGGCCACATTAAGGACCACCTACTTAACTGAGCAAACTCTGTACTCCTTCAAAGTATTTCTCGTGTCATAGTAACCACTGACAGTGAATCATGTGTTTTGGATGTTATTATCATACTGTCGGTGATGTGTCAGTGTTTTTGTTCCGGTGCTGCATGCTCTTATATTCACAGCTGTGAGGACCTCTGTACAGCACAGTTGCCTGGAAAAGGCAGGTATTATTTTTAGTTTCATAAAACGTCCTCAAATTCACCAATGTGGATATAGGATATTACTACAATCATTCCTGCTCTAATGTCATCTCCTTATTTATTAGTCTCGCATTGCCAGAGCTATCGCCACAGCACTGTGTACACAACGCAGCTGTAAATTCTTCAAAATGAAAGTTGGTTATTTTTGTTATTTAAATACTTTTATTATGACATTGAAAAACAGGAAATGTTGGGTCTTCATCAGCACTAACTTAACACTCCTATAAGCAAACATAAAACGGCGCCCGTCAGTAGACATTCTTATGTCGGCGCACAGACAGCACATTTTTGGAGATTTATCAAGCTTTACTAATTAAATTAAACTAAAAGAAACTAGAAAACAAATTAAACTAAAAGAAAAGCACTCAACACATTTTACATAAATAATTGCACCATCTTCATCGTCATTACTTAGTCATATTGAAGATACAGGCACCTGCTGGCATTAGTGCAACATAATTTTTTTCCGGGGATGGTGGTTACTCCTATTCTGTCACCACTCTCGCTTTCTCCATGTGTCTCTGAGGAAAATTGCTTTTATAATTGCAATATTTTACAATGCCAAGTAACCAGACAACACACACACACACACACACACACAGACACACACACACACACACAGCCGACAGTGTCCAGACTATTGGATCCATCAGTTCATTAGGAGAAGCTCCTTTCAGAATACAAACAGCACAGAGAGAGAAAGTGTGTGAGAGAAAGAGTGAGATATTTCTACTTAATCGTCTGTTTTGACAATTTGTCCTTTTTGACCATGTCCTGCTCATTTTCAGAATCCTCAGTTACATATTATACTATTATATTATTGGAATCATAATAAACTGAGTATGAAATGTAAATATTGTAAATATAATGTTCGATGTAGCATTAAGAGCGACTAAGGTAGCGAGTAGTATGAAAGTCCGAAAATCCGCGTAGGGAGGTTGGTTAGGGTGGTGGATGGGTCAAACAACACAGGACTTTCACCCAGGAGACCAGAGATCGTGTCCTGCGTGTCACGTTTCCTAAACCCAACCCAACTTTCTTCTTTTCCTAAACCCAACCGTGCCGTTGTTGTCCCGCGGCCCGTTCTTCTTTTTCTTCAACAAATGTTGGTATTATAAAAAACGTGCTGACCATCACGAAAAAAACAAGATAAACGTGTTCGTGTACACGAATCAAATTGAAATTAAATTACGTGAGATCCCGAACCCGAGATCTCTCAATACAATTTGCACACCCTGCACTGAACCGTACATCCTCCCTTCTTTCCCTTTCTAAAACAGTTATATTGTACATATTTCCTCTAATGTCTTTTTACATACTTTTTATTGTAATATGTCTATTCTGTTCTTGACTGTAGCAGTACTTTGCTTTATTGTCTATTCGATTTTCAATTTGTTTATTGTATGCACGTGATACACCAAATTCCTTGCAAGTGAAAACTTAGGCTACTTTGGCAATAAATATGATTCTCATTCTTCTGATTCCTTGGTGACTACATTATTGTCATCATTAATAGAACCAGTGGGTTGGGCTACAAACAAATTGTGTGACACAAAAAGCAACACTGCCACTGCTCTCTCCTCAGGAAAACTATGAGTCATGTACCTGCCCGAGATCTGAATAACCAGCACATGGTAGATTGTCTTCAGTCAGACAAATCTTATTTCCTCTCATTTTCTCCAAGGTCAAAATATTTCCGTTATTTTCTGTCTCCACAAGACCCACAGGAGCATCTCACTCACACACACACACACACACACACACACACACACACACACACACACACACACAGCAGTGTCCAATTTTATCCAACCGTGAGGAGGAAAACAATGTGAGATTTGATGTGATGTGACACTTGTCATTGTCAGCTCCCTTGTGACAACCCACTACACCTATTGTTTATCTGTGTCTCTGTTAGTGTGAGTCATCTGCACAGCCTTGAAAGTTAAATGACAGTTTGCCACGCACAAGCATGCACACAAACACACAGACACTCAGCCCTATTACAGTATTTCAGCTGGCTTTGTACATTCCCTCAGTGTGTGTTTTTGGAGTATCTTCAAATGCCTTATATTCCTAGAAACAGTATACCCTAAGCTGAAAGGTTATGTAAGTCCATAAACCATAATAATTAACAAAAGTAGTGAAATTGTGTCATAAATTAAAAAAAAATACATACAAAACATATTGAGCCAAAAGATTTCTAAATGTTGCAACCCGTTCTCACTCCGAACTCGTAAAATATGGACGTTTGGACAGTGGCTGTCAGCGTCTGAAGCGACGAAAAAGCACTCTTCAGCGTGTCTGTAGAACATACCGAGGAGAGCAGCAGCTACACTGGGTTTTAAGATGACGTAACACTAAGAGCGACTACGGTAGCGAGTAGTATATAAGGCCGAAATTCCACGTAAGGACGTTGGTTGGGGTGGTGGATGCTGTTATGGTTTCTATTTTAGATTGATTTAAACAGGATCATGTAAACAACGGCTGGAGGCCGCAGTAGGTCTTTTCTCTAAGGGTTGAAGAGATGAGAGAATTAATAAAGTAAAACTAAAAGATGATAGAAGTCAAAGGTATGGTAAAGAAAAGAAGGGTGATAATTAAATTGATGGAAGGCCAGAAAGAATCACAGATGGACAGAGTCCATGGCTGAAACTCTCTCACATCATCCCTCTTCTTTCCCCTTCGTGTTTTATTTCATCTTTCTTTCCCTCCATACTCAGCCTCTTTCTTTTTCTCTTTGTAGCCCCGTTCTCCCATTACCTCTCCCCAAACAGGAGAAAAGCATTAATATGTGCCTCGCCACTCTATTATCACACCACCACGTTAAAGGGGTGATAGAATGCAAAACCGATTTTACCTTGTCATAGTTGAATAACGACAGTTCGGTGGGTATATAGGACATACATAGAAGCTCAAAATCCCATTGATACCCCTATCCTCTGCAAATCTCACATTTTGAAACTGCCGCTGAAAACGGGCGAATCTGAACAAAGTTGGATGTTGACGTCATGATCTCAACTCCTAGTCTTTGTCACGCCCCAACATTTGCATAGGCTACACCACTGACCTGAGGTCAGCTTAGTCTTCTGAATCTAGCTAGGTCATGCAGATCTCCAGAGGTACGCTATTTAATTACTAAATTCACTTCTGAGACTCTTTTATGCGAGAACTACTTCAACTATGTAGAGGTCAAATATGGGCCGTTTTACGAAAATTGATGGCTAAATTTTGTCCGACTGTGTGTCGCAGTTCAGCAGGAGCTCAGCAGGCTACGTGACAGCGGCCGGTGCTGCCTCGCCGCTCGGCGTGTCCTACTTCATAGACTCGCTGTGAGCTAACTGGAGCTCCGTCACGAAGGGAAGCCAGCGGCGCTGCATACCCGCGCAAAGTCACCAGTTACTGGGTTACTGGACTACAATATGCCGAGGCCCTGATGGAGCTCCCGGGCCTGCAGCTAGCCGCGATCTTTACCCATAGGATTGAAGGGACAGTAGCAGCTAACAAAATCCCTAATGTTCACAAAAATGCATTAAAGGTCCGCGGAGCCCCGAGCCCGAGAAACGGTGACTTTCACTGGGTATGGAGGTTCAGGTTGCCGTTTTCTCGTCAGACTGTGTGGAGCTCTTAGCTAAAGTCCGACACGTCTTACCAAATTTGCAATTAGCCATCAATTTTCGTAAAACGGCCCATATTTGAGCATTATATAGTTGATTTCTCGCTTAAAAAAGTCTCAGAAGTGAATTTAATAACGAAATAGCCCGACAAACAATGTATAACTTTGCAGTGTCTGAAATATGAGACCTGTTGTCTCGTTTCCAATGTGTTTCTATGGGGTTCGCTCAAACCAATCAGCGCGCAGCTCATCTAAATATTCATGAGCATACCATATTTGGAAGAAAAGCTCTTTGTCCAAATAGAGCCATATTCACAGGGTAGTTAAGGACCTAATAAAATAGCATTCGGGCAATTTTCAGCCCAACCAATGTTACATACCCTATTAGGAGACCTTAAGGAACAGTGTGAAATACCCTATATAATCATTCTATCACCCCTTTAAGCATAGACATGTTCATGTCATTTATCAGAAAAATAATACAGCAGCTGCCAAAGACACTGCTGACACTGTGACGAAAGTAAGGCTTCATGCATATTTTGTCTTATAAAACAATGTTAAAAACAGGTTTCTCAAGGACTCAAGGGTAAAAAATCATGGATTTCTCATGGATCAAGTATTTTCTTTTACAGCCGCAACACTCTTCTGAAAACCCCTACAACCTGAGTAAATTTTATCAAAATGTTGGCAGAATTAATAAGAGTTATGATCAAAAACTCATAGGAGCTCTTGAGTGTTGCTTTTGTCATATTGTTGTACTAGCATGAAATAAAGCAAGCATCAGTCTCATACACTTGAAATTCCTAACAGTATGGTTGTACTTTAAGCACCTGAACACTTCCTACCTAAAAATAGTCATAGATATGTATCAGTGCAGCCATGAATCGGGCTGCAATGTAACCCTATAGGGCATTTGCTCACCGTCAATAGAGACAGAGAACATGGCGTCATACTCTGAAAGCCACACCCACCAGGGGGAAAACAACTCTCTGCTCTCCATTGACTTGTATTGCGTGAAGGTGCCTCCTCGTCAATTTCATCTGCTAGCAAACAACAGTAAAGTGCCTAAAAGCTGATGTGTGGTTATATTCACTACAAACTAAGCTTTTAGGAAGACAAGAGTGGATACAGATGTGAGGAATCATCAGAGAGAATGGGGAGACTATGGGATCCTGACACGAAGATAATGTTATGCGCTCTGTCTCGATGTACGTCCGCTAGAAGTGCTGTTTTTGCCACTGACAGCGTTCTCGCTCAAAACTGGACCAATTTCAAAATTTTGTTCACATTACACTTAAACACAAAAGCATGAGAAAATAGTGTCCCGGTTAAAAAATAGCGAAATTATCCTTTAAAAATGCTACAGCTGCAGCTGCAGCAACACAGGGTTTTGCAAATGTTCTGGATGAGTGATCAGATCTCTAGAACCTCAACAGGTGCTGACATTTTTGTTGTGCTCGCCACAGCACGCCACTCTCCTCTCTTCTTCCCAACGAACAGGCTTGAGATTGACAACCACTGAGAAATAAAATATGACAACAGTGATGTAACTGATTTGGAAGGCTACTTTGTATTTTTACTCAACATATCCTACACTTATTGTATATTCCATTTTCCATCAAAGCGGACACAGATCTGCCGGAGACGACAGATGAAGTTAACGCTAATTACCTGAAATGAAGTCGGAGAGACACAGGGGTATAACGTCATATATAATATAGACCCAGCTAATCGATAATGAAATTTGTTGCCAACTATTTTCATCATCAATTTTAATTAATTTAATCGAGTAGTTGTTGCAGCCCTAACGGCAATACCAGTTTCCATCCACACACACACACACACACACACAAACTAGAGGATTTTGAATTGAGTGAGCTAATTAGGAGTATATTAACACTCTTCATAAACACTGAAACTGCCCTGCTTATACAGATGGTTAAACTAAATTTACCACAGGGTGCATTCTAGTGTGTGTGTGTGTGTGTGTGTGTGTGTGTGTGTGTGTGTGTGTATGTGTGTGTGTTTGTGTGTGTGTGTGTGTGTGTGAGAAAGAGGGAGAGAGATATCAACTTTATTTACAAAGATAAATATATATATAGATAAATGTTTCTGAAGATGCCAGCTGGTTCCTATACTTAACATAAACTGTTAACACAGTATTTTCTTTGTGTGTGTGTGTGTGTGTGTGTGTGTGTGTGTGTGTGTGTGTGTGTGTGTGTGTGTGATGAATGCACGAGTGTGTCTGATCATATGTGCATGACAGCCAGTCTCAGTCCCAGCAGACTTCAGAGCCTTTTGCAGTAGGAACTATCATCACTCACTTCAATAAGAATGTCAACATCAAAACACTCCTCCTGCAGCTGAAACCTCAGGGCGACTTTTCTCACCAATTAACACACCGCTTGGCTGTTTTCAGGGGAAAACACTGCACATCTAAATACATCAATGAAGCCGGATTATGGATTAACTCATTCGCATACAGGCACAGGAAAAAGGGCTGCTCTGTGACTGCAGCCTCACAGGTTTGAACTCCCTAAATGGCTTTGAATATTTTGCTGTGCAGCCTAAAGCCATAATTGTACTGTCCATGAGCAAATCCATTCCGGAGTAGAATCGAGTCTGGGCCGAAAAGTAGAAAGTTTCTCCTGAGGGTGATGCTCGGAAAAGACACGGGGGTCACGAGAATCAAATGGGTTTATCCCCTAGGATAGGATCCCCTATGAAGAAGGACATGTCTTTTAAACTAAGATACAAAATATCCCAAAAAAAATCCATCCATCCATCATCATCTCCTTACCCGGGGCCAGGTCGTGGTGCAGCAGCTTTAGCAGGAGACCCCAAACTTCCTTAAACTTCCTTTTCTCGAGCCACATTAACCAGCTCTGACTCAGGGATCCTCAGACAGTCCCAGGCCAGTATGGATATGTAACCTCTCCACCTAGTCCTGGGTCTTCCCGAGGCCTCCTCCCTAGCATCTTAGTAAATGCCCGAACCACCTCATCTGGCTCCTTTCGACGCAAAGGAGCAGCGGATCCCTCACTGAACCACTCTTGGGCACCCTGCAGTTCGCCTACCTGACTCCACCTGCAGGTGGATCACAGACTTCCTAGTCACCAGTCTGTCAAGCTCCTGAAGTTCGCGGACGACACTACACTCATTGGACTCATCTCTGGTGGGGATGAGTCCCCCTACAGGCGGAAGATTGACCACCTGGTGACCTGGTGCAGTCAGAATAACCTGGAGCTAAATGCTCTGAAGACAGTGGAGATGATTGTGGAAATTAAGAAGGATGCAGCCCCACCCAGTCACATCACCCTGGGGCACTCCACGGTCAACACCATCTTCACCTGCTCCATCACCATCTGGCAGACTACAGTGAATATCGCTCTGCTGAGAAGGTGATTGGCTGCAATCTGCCACGTCTCCAGGAGCTGTATGTGTCCAGGATGCTGAGGCGGGCAGGAAAGATTGTAGCCGACCCCTCTCATCCTGGTCACAAAGGAGGCTGCGGTCCATCAGTACCAAAACCTCACGACATAAAAACTGTTTCTGCAATCAGCCTCTTTACCAAGGCCCCGGACCCCCACAACATTGACTCTCAACCCCAACATCTCATTTCAACAAAATCTGAACATTCGGACCTTCATGAAGGGGGTAGTTATTGCAGGACTGTTAGACCTCATTAGTTTTAGCTAGGTGTACCTAATAACCTGCCAACTGAGTGTAAAACATACAGAATTTATAATTTTCAGCTAAATCTTGCAGGTTTTGCATTAGCTGATTTTAAAGGAATAATGTTTCTTCCATGTAGTCATACATGCTTCCTGTATTTGGTACATATGATTGTTGTGCAAAGTATTTGAAATTACAGAAAATATCAAAGAACTGAGCTAACGAATCTCAAAACAGTAAACTATATTTCTATTTAATAACGACCAAAACTTAAAATACCACAGAGCAGCTTCAGCAAGTTCAACCCAACAAGAAACAAAATGTAAAGTTTGTTTGTGCTGAACACATGAAGGAATGACGCCGGCATGTGCATCAGATAAGTCAATCCAATTAAACAACCCCAGGAATGATGAAGCAACCACTTATTATTCACATTTTTGACTTCTCTTTCCCAGCTTCCGCACAGCCTTGTATGCCACATCCCAACATTTCTGTCACCTAATACCACTGGTAAGGATTCATTTAAAATAAAGTTGAGCTTCTCAACAACAAGGAAAAGAAGAACGCACTGAAGTGGAACTAGCTTTTGACAACTCTAAGAACTTACAGCAGCTGCTCCCTCACCGCCTCACACAACGAAATTCTGACTGTTTGCCACTTCGCTACGTAATGGTGGAACAAACTCCCCATTGAAATCAGGACAGCTGAAAGTCTACACATCTTCCGCTGCAGGCTAAAAACACATATCTTCCGTCTGCACCTTGGCTAAGAAAATAATGCTGTTAAAAAAAAAATACTACTACTAGTATTATACTACTTAGCTCTTTGTAGTTTGTAGGCTTTTCTGAAGCTAATGTACTCGATTCTTGCTGTTTGGAGTTTGCACCTTTATGGCTAAATGCACTTATTGGAAGTCGCTTTGGATAAAAGTGTCAGCTAAATGAAATGTAATGTAGCTGACAAACTTCCAACTTTGTCAAGCTTCCACAAATCACAAAAAAAGGTTTCACTGGCTGCTCTATATGAATGACCTTCCTCTGACTTGTTCATAAGCACCCAGGTATAAACATTTGGAAACATATGGATGTCATGCTTGGTAAGACTGAAAGATGGTGTCCATTTGCAACTCGAAAAAATCTAATTCAAACATTTTGACATTAATTTTAAAAGGTTTCTGAGGCATGAAGACTTCTAAACTAATATACCAAGGTTAAGGTTGTATAAAAGTTAGATCTGTGCTTTTTTTTGTACTGTATTTCATTTTGAGATTTATTTACTTATTTTTCAGCTGTTTAGTATTGTTATTCTTGCCATATATGTTTTTGCTTAATCTTTGTTTGTTATCCATTCATTTTGTACTATTTGTGTACTCATGGGGTGAGTTGTTTGGCATTTGGGAGGGGGGTGGGTGGATCGATGGGGAAATGGGGAGGACATTTTGATTTTTGAAAAATGGGGATTTGCACAGACTTTAAACTTGTACCAATGTTGTTGCACCAATACAAATTACATAAAAAAAGTATTTTTTTTTTTTTTAGATCTGTCTATTCATATTCTACAAAGTATGAAGGCAGTGATTTTTTTGCAGACAATCTGTACTAAATAAAGTTTCTGCCTGAGCTCTTTGCTGCAATATGCAAAAACAAACTGACCAGCTTTCACTGCAGACTTTCTGAGAAGCACACTGTGAATGGTAATCTTCAGCTTTCTCCTGGAAAGGCAGTAGATGTGATAATGGTGGGCTCCTCCGGTAAGCAAGAACGATGTCACTAATGCTCCTCAAGGATTTTACATGTGTACTACATGTCTTTATCACCCATACAATTCCATTCAAATCCCCTGGAACCAGATAAGGGTGGTGTGTAACTGTATGAATGTAAAGTAAAGAAGAGCAGAAGGGCAAACTTGCTTAGCCATCTGACTCAGCAAATCGCTGTAAAATAAATGACTGTTGACACTGAGGGTATGTTCCCTTGTTTACTGAGACATCATTGGCAGGTAGTGTGATAATTGTGCTGGTTGATCAATAGAGGCTGCCAGTGAGGGGAAGCGCATTATTAGTAATGATGGTGTTTGAAATAGCTCTTAGGATAATTAATGACATATGTCAAACTTTCCGTTATATTGAAGTCCATTGTATTTACAAAAGGAAGAAAAAATGGACAGTTTATCTTGTAATTATAACTAGGTAATTTGTAATTACCCCAAGTGAAGGAGTTTAAGTACCTTGGGGTCTTGTTCGCAGGTGAGGGGACAGTGGAGCAGGAGATTGGCGGGGAAATTGGCCGGAGAATCGGGGTGATATTACATTCACTTTACCGCACAAAAAGAGAGCTGAGCCAGAAGGAAAAGCTCTCGATCTACCGGTCAATTCTTCTTCCTACCCTCACCTATGGTCATGAAGGCTGGGTCATGATCCAGATTACAAGCGGCCGAAATGGGCTTCCTCAGGAGGGTGGCTGGTGAGATATGGTGAGAAGCTCAGTCATCCGTGAGGAACTTGGATGCCCCCTAGGTGCCTCCCTAGGGAGGTGTTCCAGGCACATCCAGCTGGGAGGAGGCCTCAGGGAAGACCCAGGACTAGGTGGAAGGATTATATCTCCACCCTGGCCTGGGAACGCTTCGGGATCCCCCAGTCAGAGTTAATTTATATGGCTTGGGAAAGGGAAGTTTGGGGTCCCCTGTTGGAGCTGCTGGAGCTGCTGCCCCTGCGACCCGACCTCGGATAAGCGGACGACGATGGATGGATGGATGGATGGATGGATTTTGTAATTATGAGATACAGCTCTTGTACTAGTTATAGTTCTATTACTTTTACTGTTAATAACTGTAATTGTTCATCATGTCATTCCATTATACCCACTGCCATAATTATGAGTCATATTTCTGTATTTTTGTGTGTTATGTGTCTGTCTCTCTACCCCCAATGACTTATGCTGGCGTTATTTTTGGGAAGACAGTCTTATTTCTATGGCTACAGATTTCATAATTCTACAAGATCCATATCTAACTTTAAAGCAAGAACTCTGTCTGTGTGTCTGTATGTCTGTATGTATGTATGTATGTACGTATATATGTATGTATGTTAGTGTTAATGTGTGTCCTTCGCATATCTCAACAACCATTCATCTGGTCTACATCATTTAACTCAAAACAATCAACCGTTCCCAACAGGCATGTTTTCAATGGACACTGCACTAGCCTCAAGATAAAGAAAAGATTGTGGCTGACCCCCTCCCACCCCTCTCAACCTAGCCACAAACTGTTTTTGCACTCCCCTCTGGCAGGAGGCTGAGGTCCATCAGGACCACCCGCCACATAAACAGTTTTTGTACCAACAACACCATGACAAATTCCTTGTATGTGCAAAAAACGTACTTGGCAATGAAGCCATTTCTGATTCTTATTCTGATTCTGATAAGATTCTATTATGAAATAAACATCTTGTAATTATGAGATTTTCTTAAGTTTCTCTTAAGCATTAAGATACCAATGTCATTATCTCTAATTATACTTAATTATACGATTCGGATGTAAAAATTACAAGATCAAACTTTAATAAAGATTGCATACCTACAACCAACGGATATAATAGTTTTAATATTCATATGAGGTTTTCTTTTATCTTGAGAAAGGATCTCATAATTATGAGATTGTTTCTCCCAGTTCTGTGATACAGATCTCATTATGAGATCTTTTGTTACAATGAGATTAAAACTCAGGCTGAGGTAATTTTAGTTTGCTTTTGATATCAATTGTACCCAGATAAGCCTAATGTTTTTTTTAGCTGTCATGCCAAACCTTTCAATTGTACACATGTTATTAACAGTTTGTCATACAATATACTCAAACTTATGCTCCCCAACCCTTCATACGGCCTTTTTACTAGATAAAAAGTGCCATTACTTCTTAATTTAATTATTTGATAGCGAACTCTAGACCGTATTTGTGTTGCCGCATTGTCATATTGAAATTATATCTAATTTTGGAACAGCACTTAACACATTCTCCCTAATCACTAGAGCAGAGAAAACACTCATCAAACACACACAAAACAACTGTGTAAAATGTAAAAAGGCCTCTAGCCGTTTTAAAATTAGTGTAAACTTCCATTGGGAATATCCCTTTAATTAAAAGCCAATGGTTGTGCAAGTTGATCAATGGAAACAGCTGGAGGAGAGGAAGTAAGCTAATTGGCTGATGATGAGAAGCTGGCTGGAGACTCTCATGATATGACTGATTAAGCTACTAGGAGGATGGACAAGATGAGTAGAATGGCAAGTAAAAGGTATACAGCTTTGTTTATGGACAAGACTAAAAAAACATTTTACCCGTAGTGCAACTTTTATGGCTTAATGTGTGTGTCTTTTTACCAACTTGTATGTCCTTTCGTGGTGCAAAACAAGGAAACAACAACAACCTTCTAGCTAGCAAGCCACATGCTGAAAATGGGTTTTTAAGAGAATTTGGATCGTGCAACAAGGCAGGTCTGCTTGGTTCTTTCAGTGAATGATTGTAAAGATTTACAAGGAATATGTTTACGGCATTTACACTCTAACTGGGACATTTTGGGACAGATTGGTGAGATTGCAGTTAACTTCATTTAATATTGTATGTGGTGTTTTCTTTTGAGGGGTGCAAATGTTCCACCAAAACAAGTTCCTTCCCGAGGCGATTTTGCGGAGCTACTATCGTTGTTGTCCGGAACTGCGTCGGTTTAAAGAAATGCAAACAACCCAAAACGTTTTGTTCTCGTATTCTAGAATGTGGTGTAGTCAGACCTTACTCCACAGTAGCTAAGTTTCCATCCAATTGTCAATCAAATTATCTAAAGTTCGGTAAAAAAACTCATGCGAATAAAGCTGGTGAAAGTGTGTTTCCATCCAACGGCTTTAAAGCGAATAAAAACCTGTGCGTAATGACGTCACATGCTGTTTTGCAATCAAATTGGTACATCAAATTGATTTTAGACAAGGTGTTTCCATTCACTTTCGCACAACATTCAAGCTAACTTTTGCAAACAAAGTTTTGCTAGACAAAATGGATCATGCCATCTACCAACAAATTATCAATATTGCGCAAGTTGTAATAGTGCTTATGTGCCAGCTGATAGCGACATATCAAGCTATAATAAGAAAACAACGACGCTATCAACACATTGCTATGATGATGCAGATGCACGTAAATGCCCGACAACAACGGAGGCGGCCTGTGGTGTGGGAACGACAGCGCTCCAAACAGTTCTGGGAGATCGTGGTTCAGAGACACTTTGGTTGAAGCATTTTTGGATGACCAAGACAACATTTGACCTGTTGTGTAATTTGTTTGGCCCGTCCTTTTCCCTAGATGTCGCAAGCTATCGCCCTCCTGTTCCAACCGAGAAGCGTATCACCATTGCGCTCTACAAACTGGCTACATGCGCAGAGATCAGAGTGGTAGGCGAAACGTTTGGAGTCAGCAAAACCACCGTGCACCGGTGTGTTTACGCCGTGTGCAATGCCATATGAACGAGGATGATGTGAAGGTATATATACCTACCTGGAGTGGATGAGGCGCATGATATCTCGCTGCGTAACTCCAGAGCGCACCTTGTGCCACAGGTGTATGGCGCAATAGACGGGACTCACGTCCCGATTAGACCCCCTGCTGAAGGCTACAGGGATTTAGTCAATAGAAAGGGCTGGCCATCAATCATACTACAGGCTGTGGTAGACAATCGTTGCATCATAAGGGACATTTGTGTCGGCACTCCCGGTAGTGCGTCTCCTTGTTCGTCCACTTACATCTGTCTTTGTTGACACCCGCCATGTGTGCAAACAGAGCAGAAATACTGGGCGGAAATGAACTAAAACTTCTTCTTCTTTGTTTTGTGGCGGGTTGCAACCATAAAATGACCTAAAACTTAATCGCAATTCATTATTTATTCGGCAAATAATGTTTCCATCAGCGTTTATCGCATAAGCCGTATATCGACCGAACGAATTTCATTTGAGTCGATATTCATGAAATTCTATCGAATTTTACTGTTTCCATAAGGCATTTTTCATTCGATATCACCTAATTCGGATAAAAACGTGTGGATGGAAACATAGCTATAGCTACCACTTCCACCTACCACTCCGATGACCATCACATGCCGCTGTAGAGACGGGCATAAGCTACCAGGGCTTATGCCGCTGTATTTTTGTTCAGGATATATCCTTTAACGCCCACTTAAAACAAATCTCAAGAACAGCCTTTTTTCACCTGTGTAACATTGCCAAAATTAGGCACATCCTGTCTCAAAACCATAGTGAAAAACTAGTCCATGTATTTGTTATTTCAAGGCTGGACTATTGTAATTCCTTATTATCAGGTTGCTCAAATAAGTCCCTCCAGCTGATCCAGAATGCTGCAGCGCGTGTGCTGACAAGAGCTAAGAAAAGAGATCGGGGAGCAGACACCATCACCACATTTAAGAGTAAACTTAAAACTCTCCTCGTTGATAAAGCTTATAGTAAGTTTCTTGCTCCACAGTTTTCCTTGGATTAGGGTGGCACCTAAATCAGGGTTGCAGCTGTCGCCGTGGTCCTGCTCGGCGCCCTGCTATGCCTTGCTACGCCCTGCAGTGCCCTGCTATGCCCTGCTATGTCCTGCAGTGCCCTGCTTTGCCATGAACTACTACAACTTCTATTTCTAGTCATAGTTTCATTCTTCATTCTTCATTCATCTTTATTGTTACTATAATTGCCACTGTTCATCATACCCCCAACCAGCACCGTCAGACACTGCCTACCAAGAGCCTGGCCAAGGTTTTGTCTCTAAAAGGATGTTTTCCTCAACACTCAAGGTTTCTGCCTTTTTTTCCTCACCACTGTCACACAAAATGCATGCCCCTGGGGGTTGTTACTGGAATTATTGGGTCTTTGTAAAGTATAGAGTGTGGTCTAGACCTACTCTATCTGTAAATTGTCTTGAGATAACTCTTGTTATGATTTGATACTATAAATAAAATTGAATTGAACCACCACTTATTGATGGTTCACTCTACAACACAAATAACTTGGTTAAGGTTATAGTATGAAAAGCGCTAGTTATTAGTATGTTTGCATGGATGGATGAGTGTATGTTTGTGTTGTCCTGTGAGGTGGCTGATCACTGAGTAGAATGAGGAATCCCATTACCACCTATCTGCAGAAAAGCACATGGCTTGTCAAGCACAGCCTCAGCCTGTCTAAATATAGACAGACACTCCAATGAGAGACAGAGAGAAATGGAGGTGGCAAGGGAATTTGGCAGGAGAGAGACAGAGGTGTAGACACAGTTAGAAAAAGTGAAAAAATAAGAGAGATAAGAGAGGCAGAAAAAACAAAAAATAAAGAATGTATGTCCGCACTAAAGGCTCTTACACACCATCGCTGACAGTGATCAATGCATGTAACACTGTGAGATGGTCTGATAAAATCCTGGTTGCAATCTGCAAACTCTAAAACGGTTTCAACAAAAAGACATCATAAATTTCATGAAGGAAGTATTTATTCCTGGACTGTTGAATTAGTTTTAGCTAGATGACTTGCCTAATAAATCGGGAACTGATAGGCAAATTCACAAAGAATAGACTGCGGCCGCTGATAGCACCATGAATCGCACTGCTTGCAACCGCTATCTGCTCTGTCCAAGGTCCGATTCACAAAAGATATTGTGCTAATGACAAACGCCCATACAGGTTTGCAGCTGGGTGCAATTTGCCCTTTTTTGCGTTTGCGATGATCCATGTGGCAAAATTGGCAACCTCACTGGATGGATATTGGACTACCTCACCAACCGACCTCAGTTTGTAAGGACACAGGGCTTTGTGTCTGACACAGTTGTCTGCAGCACAGGGGCCCCACAAAGAACAGTTCTGTCCCCATTCCTGTTCACCCTCTCCACTGCAGACTTATCCTACCCTATCACTCAGGAAACTGCCACCTACAAAAGTTCTCTGATGACTCTGCAGTTGTTGGCCTCATCGCAGATGGGGATGACAGGGAGTACAGGGAACTTAACAAAGACTTTGTGGACTGGTGCCAGCGGAACCACCTCCAGATCAATGCTGGGAAAATCAAGGAGCTGGTGGTGGATTTCTGCAGGAGCAAACACTCTCCACCTCTGCCGGTGAACATCCTGGGTACGGACATCAATATGGTTAAATCATATAAGTACCTGGGTGTTCACCTGAACAATAAGCTGGACTGGACTGACAACACCACAGCACTTTACAAAAAAGGCCAGAGCAGACTGTATTTGCTGAGGAGGCTCAGGTCTTTTGGGGTGCAGGGGGCATTCCTGAGGACATTTTATGACTCTGTGGTGGTGGCATCAGCCATTCTCTATGGAGTGGTCTGCTGGGGCAGTGGCAGACAGCAAAAGGCTGGACAGGCTGATTAAGAAGGCCAGCTCTGTTCTTGGTTGCCCCCTTGACGCCGTGGAGGTGGTGGGAGACAGGAGGATAGAGGCTAAATTATCCTCCGTGATGGACGACTCCTCCCACCCCATGTCAGGACTGAACAGTTCCTTCAGTGACAGGCTGCTGCACCCGCTGCATCATGAAGAGATACCGCAGGTCTTTCCTGCCTGCTGCTGTCAGACTCTACAATCAGCACTGCTCCCAGTAGACCACATGGACAAAACACATACACCAAGACATGATAAAACATGCAATAAATCATGCGACTGTGCAATACTGTAAATGCATTTTACTATTGTAACATTTATTCTCTTTAATTATATTTATTATTGTGTGTTAACATGTGTATTCTACTTTTCCTCTTATCCCTTACTGCTGTAACAGTGAGAATTTCCCCATTGTGGGATTAATAAAGGATTTTGAATCTTTGAATCTTTAAAAATATAACTGTTGCCTTTGCACCAAGAACACAGGAGACAGAACAATCTCAGGGAGAAGGGAGAGTGACATTTTCAGACTGGAGGTGCAGAAGCATTCCTCAAAACTTCACACAAGGAATTTAAAGGTTTAATATCCATTCTGTCAGTGCTGTTGCTGTTTTCAAACTCACACCTTCAGACTGTGAAAGAAGATGATTTGATCAGGAATTTCCCCAGTGTGGGATTAATACAGTCTGTCTTATATTATATGAAGTGGAGGACACTCCTCATAAATGCTCTTCAGTTACCACCAACTCTCTGGAGACGCTAATGACTTTATTGCAACTGCATGTGGCTGTTGTGACTGTTTTTGCAGCGAGGCTTATTTGCATAGAAAGGGGATAATTTTGCCCCAGATGTCTGAATATTACCTCATTTAAATAGGTGGAAATCGAGACGCTGTTCGTTTGGCAGCGGGGTGCAGGGTGCATTTCACCATTTGCTGGTGATTTCAGAATTACAGTTTCTTTTTGTCTTATTTGTTCAGGTCTAGTGGCCACAGAAGCTGCACAGTCCTTTTGTAAATGTGCCTGTGAGTGGATAGCCCTTGTGCAAAGCCAATCTGTTTAAATTAATTATGCCCTGCTTAATATATGCACGGATGAACTGAACGAGTAGGTACGGAACAGTGACAAAACTTTTTTCATTTACGAAAACTATGGACCCCCTACATCTCTTATAGGGATACATTTCTTGATTCTATCAAAAGACAGAACAATTCTATTTTTTTCTATACATCTCTTTTAATTTTTTCTTTTCACAGCATTCTTTTACACAAAAGCTAGTCTCGAATTGCCAGACCTATCTCCACAATGTTGTGGAGGAAGGTCTGGCGAGTCCACACAACATTACTGGATAGAAGAAAAACATGCTCTGGTTCATTGGCAATTTTGTTAAACCAATCGAAATTGTCTTGGGTGGCGCTAAGCGCTGGACGCAGCAAGGGTGCCTCTGCAAAATAGCCTTGCCTTGTTTTGGTGGAACATGTGCACATAGGGAGGCGAGCTCTGGAATTAAAATGGCTGTCGAGCGTGTGATGAGAATTTTACTCAAAAAAAAAAGATAAGATAAAAATAAGTGTCAGTTCTAGCTGTGAGGATATTTCCCGAATCCACTGGAGTGGAAACAGTGGAAACGTGTGATATGGACGCAAGTCATTTTGATATGTAAAATGTGTGTTTTCAAAACTTATTGTATGTAGCATATGTAGGAAAAAAAGAGAGAAGGGACTAGGAAGGTGAGACTGGAAGACAAAGAGAGAAAAATATATAAAAACAGCAAGAGTGACTAGAGAGAGACATGAGGGGAATAAGAAGATGAAGAGATACAGAGACTAGAATGACATCAGGACAAAGAGAGTGAGGAAGGGAGAGCAGATAATTACTCACTTTGTCTGGTTGCTATTTTCACCCATGACAATGTACCACAATAACCCTTCCTAGCGCACATGCACACACACAAAGGCAGCTCAGAGGGAAATGAAGCCCTTTTCATCTTCACTATGGATAATCCTGCACTATTAGCACTGCTGGGAAAGCTAGAGGAAAAGATAGAGCGAGATGGATGACTGGTCCACCAGAAAAACACTAATTTCCTCAGCAACTTCTGTCCCAGTTTCATCAAACTTCTCTGCTGGCGTGACATGTCGTCACGAAGCTGTCACAAACGGCATTCATACGCCAGCTGTCCAATCAAACAAGTCAGAATGCAACCGCACCCGCACTGTCTTTGTGACAACAAAAGAAATCAAATGAATGCGACGATTGTTCGATGATTTTTAAAAAAAAATATACAGAAGAAGTTTTTGTGGCATTCATGCAGAGATTTAGCCTACTGATAAATGACACACCAACAATACAATATATATCACTCCACAGACAAAAGCCTGTCTTCTGTAAAACTGCAAATAAGCTGCTTTCCAGCCAAGGATGGATTAAAATCCCGGAGCAACATACAGTGGTGAACCTCGGCATGTTGCCTAGCACTAAGAACTGATACTTCACACATATTCGCACATCTATCTGCCTGTCTCACTGACATTTCTTCTTGGATGTCCACACACAGTCTGAAACTCAACCTCGACAAGACTGAGCTCCTTTTCCTTCCAGGGAAGGCCTCTCCTACCCAAGACCTGACTATAACAATTGACAACTCTGTGGTAGTCCCCACCCAGACTGCTAGAAACCTTGGTGTGACACCCGACAACCAACTCTCCCTTCCTGCCAACATTGCTGCAACTACCCGATCGTGTAGATACATGCTGCATAACATCAGAAGGATACGTCCCCTTCTAACGACGAAGGCGGCTCAGGTTCTGGTTCAGGCTCTAGTCATCTCACGTCTAGACTACTGCAACTCCCTCCTGATTGGCCTGCCTGCATGTGCTATCCGACCCCTGCAGCTCATTCAGAACGCAGCAGCCCGACTTGTCGTCAACCTCCCCAAGTTCTCTCACACTACACCCCTCCTCCGCTCTCTTCACTGGTTACCAATTGCTGCCCGCATCCGCTTCAAGACTTTAGTACTCTAGTACATACAGGGCCATGAACGGATCAGTCCCAGCATACATCCAGGACATGGTCAAATCCTATACCCCAATGCGCCCACTCCGCTCTGCATCAGCCAACCTGCTTGCTGCCCCCTCACAGCGAGGGAGAACTTATCACTCGACAAAATCCTGACTGTTTGCTGTCCTGGCTCCTAAATGAAAAAAAATAAATAAATAAAAATATATATATATATATATATATATATATATATATATATATATATATATATATATTTATTTATTTCTTGAAGCTGCATTTTCATATGGCTCTTTGTAGCTTTGCTTATTTAAAGCTAATGTACTTGCACTTACTACTTGTCTGGAGTTTGAACCTTCAGGGTTGAAAGCACTTAATTGTAAGTCACTTTGGATAAAAGCGTCAGCTAAATGACATGCAATGTAATGTAATAATGTAATGGACGAGAGGGTTCTAAGTAATATCGATGGTGTTGACTTTTTGCTATCCTAGGTTCATTGACAACTGTACCCTGCTAGTTATTGGATTTCTTTTTCCTTCAGGCCTGTAGACTCTTTGTATTAATTAATTAATTAAATGTCTGCAGTCTTAAGAGATAAATGGTGTTTGGCGTTTTAAGCCCCCAACGTCGTCTTCCAGGCAGCCCTTGATGGAAGGCACTAGGGTTAGGCAAGGGTAATGGTTAGGGTTAGGGTTAGGTTAGGTGCCTTGAAGTCGACGGTCACAGCGCTGCCTTGAAGTCGACGGTGGGGGCTTAAAACACCATTGAGCGAGATAAATTCGACACATAACACATAAAGTGATGAAGTACAGTATATGGCTGTTGAATTTCGGTGGGGTTTTTTGTGGTGTTTATTGTGGAATATCTTTTTAATTTCTTTTCTGTTTATATATTAATGAAAATGTTTCCTGCAGGGCCTCTAGCTCACCTGGTAGAGCGCACACCCATGTAGGCTTGCAAGCAGCCCAGGTTTGAATTCAACCTGAGGCCCTTTGCTGCATGTCATCCCCATGCTCTCTCCCCCATTTCCTGTCTCTCTTCAGTTGTTATAAATAAAAGACAAAGCCCTAAAAAGTATGTTTAAAAAAAAATGTTACCTGCAATTTAGATATCTATCTAAGAATGCATTTTAGCGTTTGGGTTGTAGCATTTGTTATACAGAATATATCAACATCCATCCAATATAGATCTCCATTAGATATATAGATCTCCATTAAATTTATTTTTGCAAGTTAAACAGTGTGCAGGAGTTTCTTTGCAACATGTCTGGCACTAAATTGTACTAAACTAACTAAAATGTGTATGTGTAAACACAGGATTCAAAAGATAAGGCTGACATTATTGTATTTTGTTCTTATTGTCAACAAATCTAAAAGAGACCAAAACCAACAATGTCTTACTCTGTCTCTCAATACTTTCCTATCAGCTGATTCCTCCTCATGCATGATGACACTGCAGTATGAAGGTGAACCAGGTGCCAGCATGGACATCTTGGCTAGTCCCCCAGTTCAGGTGGCCCCTGCGCAGCTGGTGCAGGAGGCCAGATGCAATTTCATGGTCCATGGCGCCACATGGTGTTTTTTTATCCTGTACATTTGCGTCAATGCAGGGGAGGTGTGTTCTCATCTTCTCATTCCATCACTGTCTGACTCTGTGGCAGAAACCCTAATTCATGCTTTTATCGCTTTCCGTTTGGACTATTGCAATGGAGTCCTATCTGGGGTCCCCCTGCACCTTCGGAGACAGAGCCTTTAGTGTTGCAGCCCCATATCTCTGGAACACCCTCCCTGCAGAAATCCGAAATGCTACATCCCTGGACATATTTAAAAAAAACTCCTGAAACACCACCTATTCACCACAGCCTACAACCTCCCTTAGCTAAACTTAGTCACAGTAATTTCTGTATTTCTGTAAGTGTCCTTGGGATTCATGAAAGGCGCTATATAAATAAAATAGGTTATCAATATTATTTTTGCTATAACCATCTTTCCGTTACTTTAAAGAATAGTTCCACATTTTTTAAAGTCTATCTTAAAACAACAGATACCCATATGAACACAGAAACAGTTTATGCTGGCTGTAATCATTCCTCCTGTTCTACTGGCCATTAACACAGCAGTGAAAATGATGGTGGCAGTATGCAAATAGTGTAGAAAGTTACAGTTAAAAGAAATTTGCATTTAAAAAAAACCAAAAAACCGTGCAGTCATATCCAGTTAATGCATGTTACTAACTTAGCTTCTTCCCGGAATCTTTTGTGCTTTCTTGCCTGGCAGATTTCCTTGGATTGTGGTGGCACCTGGATCATGGCTGCAGCTGCTGCCGTGGTCCTGCTCGTCACCCTGCTACGACCTGCAGTGCTACTACTGTTATTATTAATCATAATTCTATTATCTTTACTGTTACTATAATTTCCACTGTTCATCATGTCATTCCATTATACCTACTGCCATAATTATTATTAGTCATATTTCTCTCTCTCTCTCTCTCTCTCTCTCTCTCTCTCTAACATAAGGAAGGCCTGTATGTTAAACACTGACTCCCAATTTTCCCTGTTTTATTGATTTAATCACATTTTAGTAAGAAGCCTACCTGTTTTGCTTATGTTTTAATTTGCTGTTGAACTCAATAATTCCTCCATGTCCTGTAATTCCATTACACTCACCACGTTGCTTCTTGAGTTTCTATTATTTATAGAAATACTGTTCTCATTCATAACATTAATTTTAGTAGCATCCACTTTGTCTTTTGTGTTATTGGTGTAAGCTAGCATCAATGAAATGCAGCACTTCCTCCACAGATGTTTCACATTTAAATACTTCTCATTCTTTGCAGAATTTCTGAGTTTCATTGACAGTAGCTTAAAAAAAGTGAAATATGAAATATACGTCATGATAAATTTACTCCACCCACTCTTAATGTTTTTGACTTGGCCTGTTATTTGAGACGCTTCCATGATTTGAAAACTGATTTTATTTGAGAATTTACAGTACTTTAGAAATGCAATAATCATTTGATACCCATCTTCTTCCAGCATGACTTAAATCAGGCAGCCTTTTATCCATATACTGCACATATTGTAGAGATGTAGAGACAGTGAACTATACACACAGTATTGCAGAAAGGGTAATATGTATAGAAATAGCAATTAGTTGTGGGAGTGTGTGTAGGTGTTAGCATTAAGCTTCAAACAGCAGGTTCACTGCAGGGCCTGTACACAGAGCTGCCTGTGCCTCCACCGCTCTGCTCTCTTCTCTGCTGTCAGTCTGCCTCTCATCTTTCCAATCTGTCTTTGTCTCTGCCCATTATTACCTTGCTCTTTTTGCATCTCGTTGACTTTTTCCCCATTCCTCACTCATGGTCTTCACTGCTCTGCCACCTTTTTACTTTTTTCTCTTTTATATCCTTGTTCTCTCTCTAGAAATAATTATAGGCTACATTATGTGTGGTCTGCTTTGTCTGCCAACACCCACACAGGACAGACACATTCACACACAAACACATACACGTATACACCACATACGGCGAGTTGGATGGCCAATCTGTGGCCGACTTTGAGATCACCTACAGTAGGGAAAACCTGGCATTGCTAATGTCCACCAGGAAAACCAGCCAACAGTTTTGAATTTGTTATCACATCAACATGAACAAAAAAACAAACAAGAAGAAAACACAATGTGACCCAAACAGTCTGGTACACTGATATAAGCTGTGTAACTGTCACTGTGCACAGCTAAATGCCCAGGGTTCAGCTCTGCCATAGCAGGAGGCAGAAAGTCAAGATGAAGGCGTTCTCAACCAGAAGAGGAAAAAAGAAATTCAATTTTTTTCCCTCTGTTGTTATAACAACAGAGTGAACAAACTGAATTACCCCTTCTGATCCTTGAAAACAGAATAGCCGTTTCTGTGTGAAAATATATATTTACACACACACACACACACAGACCAAAATACACACATACACCAACATGAGCTATACACAGACCTATACACATGCATTTTGTAAGGAGTGATGTCAGCGAGGGGACTGCCTTATATGAACAGTTGGGGGTTTGGTGCATTGCTTAAAGCGTAACTCTCGCCAAAATGCATCCTAGGGTCTTTTTGTGAATGTACCCGAGTCAAACTTTCATTTAAAAGCATATTTAGGACGGAAGCATGACTTTTAAGATTTACCGTATCTTCGTTTTTCGGTCAAATGGCCTTTTGAATGGGAGTCCTAGGGGCACTTTTATGCTAGCCTCAAAATAGCTATTTTTAAAACACTAAGAAGGCTCGACACAACATGAAACTTTGCTCGAAGTATCACCAGGGTCTCTACACCTTAACGAAAGCATTGAGAACATTGTTTGTGTACACAGAGTTTACTAAAAAGAAAGGTTTTGAGCAACTCACTGTAGCTGTTGTTCTTCCGGTCGCCGTGTATCGAGCCAGTCAAAAATAGTCGAGGGAGGAGAGTAAAGATGGAAAGCTCCAAAAGCTTAGTTCCATATAAATGCACGGATAATTCGTTGTTTTGTCATTAGTGAAAAACAATATTGACCTTGTAGTTGAAAAAGGAGCCTCATATAAGAATGACATTTCCTCCTATGGAGTCCGTTCATTCGCATTCAGAGATCGCCTATTTTTGACTGGGAAAATGGCGGATAGCATAAACAACAACTGCTAATGTGAGTTGCTCAAAACCTTTCTTTTTAGTAAACTCTGTGTACACAAACAATTTTTCAATTCAATTCAATTTTATTTATAGTATCAAATCATAACAAGAGTTATCTCGAGACACTTTACAGATAGAGTAGGTCTAGACCACACTCTATAATTTACAAAGCCCCAACAATTCCAATAGTTCCCCCAAGAGCAAGCATTAGCAGTGGCTATTGCGACAGTGGCGAGGAAAAACTCCCTTTTAGGAAGAAACCTCGGCAGACCCAGACTCTTGGTGGGCGGTGTCTGACGGTTGGGGTTATGACGGTACGAGATGTAGCGTGGCACAGCAGAGCATGGGTGGACGCGGTGGACGCAGCAGGACGTAGCCGGACATTGCAGGGAATCGCAGAGCGTAGCAGGGTGTAGCAGGTCCATAGCCACGGCTGCACCCAAGACCCAGGTCTTGGTGTCGCCCTAATTCGAGGCGATGTTCTGGGCGAAGAAGAAACATAAGGACTCCGGGGAGTAAACTCCCCAGAGCTAGGTGAGTAACAAGCACTTCTGAGACAGGATGTGCATAAAAGGAAACAAAAGAAAAGAGCGTGTCATAAGAAGGAACTTCCTCGGCAGTCTAGAATTATAACAGCATAACTATAACTATAACTATAACTATAACAGCATAACAATGTTCTCAATGCTCAAGTTCACGTCTCGAGTTCAGTCATGTCTGACTCCGGCAGTGGCCATGGTGTCTGGAAAAGTGTAGCTGCAGGCTACAGGTAAGCTAACTTTACCTTGTCCTTAGCTACATGCTACCAGCCAGTTAGCTATGCTGTGTCTGTGTTTTTTTTCTTCTATGGAAGCGTGCAAATACGCTGGGGGTGGAGAGAAAAAAACAACAAACAGGGTTGGATCAATGGTAGAGCAGGGGCACATATACTGAGAGGTTTATGCCTTGACGCAGAGGTCCAGGGTTTGAATCCAACCTGTGACAATTTCCTGCATGTCTTCCCCCTCTCTCTCCCCTTTCTCACCTAGCTGTGCTGTCAAAAATTAAAGTCGGAAAAGCTCAATCGTAAAAAAAAAAAAAACATAGATTTAAATAGAATAGATCGGCCTCATTGTCAATGATTCCCAATCCAGATTTTAGGGTCAGTATCAGCCCGATAGTATCTGATCGGTGCATCCCTAGTGCCTTCTAAAACCATAATAAATCACAGTTACAGAGAGTGTGTTTGTTTTTCTGATCTGCCACTCCTATGTTTTGGTTAGGATTAAACAACTGTCATGGTTTGGTTAAGGTTGTCCAATATGGATGTCTTTACATCTCTAAAGTTTAACTACATCAGAAAGCAATCTGTGAAAGTAGCCTCTTGAGAATGTGTCCCCTGTGATAGCTGTAATTGTTAGAGTGAAATATTACTTGTACTAGCTGCAGTTCTCCCTGCTGATTGTCAGTCTGAATATGAAGTCCTCTGTCTCGGTGAAGGAGCAGTGTGAGTGAGAGGCCCTGTCTCGCTCGTAGTTCCTAAATGTAAATTGTCCATGTGTTTATGTTAGTTTATAGATAGATGTTAGCTAGCTAGCTGTTAACTACTCTTCTTTTTGTTCAATTTTTTTTCAATCCTACACACCTCAAAGGAGGACTTGAAATGTGATGTCAAATGAAGGTTTTGGTCAATGTTTTTTATGAGCATATCCACTGAAATTCACAGGCAATGTACGCAAGGACATTCAATGGGCGAAAGAAGCCTAATCAAACCATTGGGATCATACCCTCTGGTAGTGAGGACAGTGCGTTTGAGGAAAGTGACAGCAAGGAAGAATTCATCCAAGAGTCAGGCTTGCGAGACATTTTAGTCTAAACCCAATTTATTACACCTGGAAATCTATAATATAATCTATAGTATAACCTACATTGTACAGTATAAGAATCAATTTAAAACAGCATATTGTGTTTAAGTGTTTGATGAAAGTAAGGAGTAGAAGAAAATAAAGACATTTTATTTTGTGCATCATGAAACTAAAATATTTTCTTTGTGAAGGAGCTGATAGCTTATCTGAAGATGAACTTGAGAGAAATGACGACTAACCTCAGCTTGAAAATACACCAGAGGATGGGGTAAGAAGCATGGCCGGTGCCAGGATTTTCTCTCTCCCGGTGCTAAGGGTGAGCTTGACCAATACGTGGTGCTAAGAAAATAGTTGATTTTCATGACTTCAGTTATTTATAATGTTTCAGATTAAATGGCTATCAAAACATCATAAATTTAAATTATATCATCCAAAGTACAGCCACAACAAAAAGTGCATTACCCCCTGCCTGTCTACCTGCATGGCACGAGCACGCAGCAGTGATCGGATTGGGAACAGAGTAGCTGGTTATTAACTAAAAAAATACTAAAAATGTTTGATGTAGGCCTGGTGTAATGCCGTGCCAGGTCAGAAGAATGCTTTGTTGCATTTGTAACAGTGATGTCACAAGTATCTGGAGTATACCTGTACATTACTGCAACACAGTGAAAATTAAACCACTAAGCTACAGCAACATGGCAAAAGTAGTTTACTACATGTGAGCTATTTTTTACACATCCGTGTACGGTGTGGCGTCACTGATCCTCAGCAGTTTTATTTCATACCACAGCAGAAAGCTCCGCTGCGCTTGATCTTCACAATGCTTGAGGAAATGTAGCTTGTGTGGATGCTACTGCACTAAAGTTATGTGCGGTAATAAAACTAATGCAATACAAGTCGGATTAAGCCCTGTGACGGCGATGGCACAACTTGCCGCTGTAGGCTTCTTTTTTAATTTGCCAGATCCTGTTATGATGACAAATGCCGGTTCAACCAGTTTGCATAAAATCTAACTGTTTAAGCTTGTACACAGGACTGGAGCGGCAAAACCGGAAATCAACCCAACTCTAGTCAGGAAGTAAGTCAATTAGCCTTTTATTATCTCAAAAATATTGCTAGAATAAGGGCATGCATGTCCAAACATGGTCTAATCTATCCAAGCAGGTTAGACAACTGAAACAATCATTTCTTAGGTAACCAAATAAAGCCTTTAGGCAACTTCTATTTGTCCGAAATGTAGCTGCCAGAGTTCTAACAAAAACATAGAAATATGACTCGTGTCTCGTGACTTATCTTTTCCTCCATTAATTCTCTCTCTCTCTCTCTCTCTCTCTCTCTCTCTCTCTCTCTCTCTCTCGCTCTCTCTGCAGGTTTAACGCTTGGTTTGCTTTACTGAACACAATGACTAATCATCTCCTTTCTTCTTCTTGATCTCTTCATCTCTCTTCCTCCCAGTTAATCTCACCTCCATTCCTCTCCATCTCCTTCTTCCACACCGACACCAGACATTTTCAGTTATGCAAGAAGCTTTTTGTATATTTTTCGGTTTTCCCCTGTATATGGAATGTAAAATATATTTTAGATTTTTCTTCTTTCAGCTTTATTTCTCCATTTTTCAATTAGTCTTTCACCAGAAAGATTAAAAAGTGAACCGTACAGAAAGAGAGCTGTATGGTGATGAGGTTAGCAGATTAATGCAAGGGTGACCGGAGAATTTGAGGGAGGGAAGGGATTAGGGAGGGAGAGACAGATATAAAGGATAGAAGAGCTGCAGGAGGATTGGAGACATCAAAGTTAAAGTAAAAATGGATGGAAGAAGCGATTGAGAAAAAAGACAAGGGAAGAAGGACACGGAGTGGAATAAAAAAACACATCAAGGGTTCTGGAGGAACGATGAAATAGATGCACAAGCCTCTGGCGCACTGAACCGTGTGTGTGTGTGTGTGTGTGTGTGTGTGTGTGTGTGTGTGTGTGTGTGTGTGTGTGTGTGTGTGTGTGTGTGTGTGTGTGTGTGTGTGTGTGTGTTCCAGGTCTTATCTGCGTTTATTTAGCTTAGGAGAAACAGCAGAGTGGAATGATTATGTGCACACATATACATACACATGCATGTATGCATGCAGACACACTGAACAGGACTAGCTAGTGGCAGATGAAACATCTGCAGAGAGAAAGAGTTTGCCATGGCATAATTCACTTTGGTTTCTGTTTAAGTTTAATAATTGAAGATTAATTGATAATCAAGATTTACAGTCCTCAGTAGACATATCTGCAAATAAAGCTTTCTAAACATTTTATTACATAAAAAATGCTGTCACTAAAATGTTTGAGATGGCTTGTAGAATTTGGGTTTTTGAAGTTCATATAGTTTGCCTTCCCAGTAAAAAAGAACAATTATACACTTATCTTAAGCTTATACTTAGATTCAACATTATTTTATGGTTCCCTTTGTAAATCAGAACTGACTAAATATCTTGTAAACAAGCTCAGTAATAGTGTTTGATTTTAAAACCTAATTTAGTTTTAAGTTCAGAGAGTATTATTTAAATTTAGTTTCATGTTGCAATTATTTGCCCAAGATCTTCCTCAGTGATTTTGTTCATTTTGTAAAAACAAAACAAGTTTAATGAAATCTTAAGAAACACCATGTTATGGTTGACTTATGGTTTATTATTACTAGAGTGTCATAAATACTGTAAAATATCAAATAAAAGCTAGTGTTCAATATATATAAAGGCTGCTCACTAATAAAGGCTGTGTGAAAGTAAAAAAACAAGCATTAAATGTTTCACAACAAAAACAATAACCATGTTACCATTGACAACGAGAACTGATCTGCTGATCTACTAATTAAAACCATAAGATGATGTTAAAGACGGATGTAGCGTAAAAGCTACATAATTTGTAGCAAGCATCACGGCGGGGTCACCAAAATATGTAGCATAAATGCGTTACTTTGCATTTCTGTGTGATTGCTCTCAACTTCAAAAATAATCAGTATACTGAATAAGACAATTTACTTTTGTTCAATTCACCTCGGGACGCCACCCTTTGAAAAGGGAAATGATAGCCAATTCATTAATTCAGTCTCCATCTGGAGGTGACGTCAGTTCTTGGCTTGTAAACAGTGATTGTAAAACTTATACAGAACACACAAATAAATGAACAAATGCAATAATTAACCAAATCAATGAATACAGCATTAGGCAACTAATGAATGAATGAGGGCAACGGATGAAACTTTAACATTAACCAGTTAAATTTAACCAATGCACCACTCAGCAGCTGAGAGAGAGTGTTGGGAAGTAAAAGAGAAACAGCTGAAATAATTAATTATGATTTGTTGTTGTGTATACAAATGTATTCCTATACTTCTATTTAATATTCAGTAAGTCTGTGTAAATACTGTAAAAGTATACTAGCTTCTGTTATTATGAGAAATGAAAGCTCAAAGCCGTGCGAAGCATCTGGGCCCATTGTGGGTGAGATGGTTGGAAAAATATGGACCTGACTGCTTGAGATGTTTGTCATATTGGTAAAAATGGAACACTAAGTACAAACAAAGACTGAAGTTGCATTGTTGACACTGTATAACAATCTATATAAGCATATAAAGAGAAATTCCTATTTTATCTGCTTTTATATATTTAACTGTTTTAATTGCTCTTTAATGTTTCATTTCTTATACTGCACTGTAACTTTTATTCTTGTATTTTAACTGTTTTAAATTTTTATTCTGTTTTCATGTAAAGCACTTTGAATTGCCCTGTTGCTGAAATGTGCTATACAAATAAAGCTGCCTTGCCTTGCCTTGCCTTGCCTATACACTGTGGGCCAGATGTACTAGCGCTTTTGTAGCCACTTCAGGCGTATTTGTTTTGCAACGTGCGCGTAAAAGCATGGCAAGGTATGTACAAACAGGCCACACTAAGGTAAAAGTGATTGCCTGTTGCGGGAACTGAAAATGGCAAATTGCGCTTTTCCGTGTCATGCATATGCATTCATAGGAGGGTCAACGGGAAAGTTGGAGTTTCCCAGAAAGAGATGGGAGGGGAAGCGTAAAGTGCGCCTAATTATGTATTCTGCGGTATGTACAAAAACCTCCCGTGACAGCGTGCCTCTATTTTGCGGTGAAAATTGTCCGCCTCTTAAAAGCAGGTGTAAATCAGGAAGCAGGTTTCCTCGCATATGCCTCCCTGTGAAATGGCAGCAGTAATCCGAGCAAGACGTAGGTCAAGGAGACGAGCTGAAAGGAATTTTGCCACAAGGATCACACTTTTTCAGTTGAGTGAACACGAAATCATTAAGCGTTACAGATTAAGCAATATTACAGTTAGTGGAAGAAATCAAAGATGACATTGAATCTCTGACTCAGCACATTCCATTCCAGCAGTTGTTAAAAACTCCTCGCTACATTACAAATATTTTCATCAGAATCATTTCAAACAATCAATTTTGCTACAGCGCAATTTACTGTATAGTGGGCGGAGAAAGGCGCTGATTACCCGATGAACTGCAGATTTGGTAAATACGACGTAAGCTGAAGTATCACAGCGTGCGCTTTCTGCGGGTTGGCCATGGCGCTGATAACGCTACGTTTGCAAATGTACATACATGTGGGCCTGTGTGGGGTGAGGGGTGACATGTGAACAGTCCCTTTTGCATATTCAATGGAAATAACCATTACCACTACCATTGCCAAATCTTGGTCACAAAACAATTTATACAAAATGACTTGTATAAAACAATGGCGCAGATGAAAGTGACTAAGACTTCACAGACAATCACCTCAAGTGACCAAAACAGTCTGTCACAATGGGTAAAGTAATGTTTTTTATTAACAAATTCCAGCAGACTAAAACAATTTTTTACATCTTGTTATTTATTACTTATTTACGAGTTGTTTGTTTTGTTTTTTGTTTTTAAATACAATCATTCTAATTAGATATTATTGTAGCTCAATTTGAGCTGAATAGAAGAAAGTCATGGTACTTTGAAAATACTGCTCAGATTTATATAACTATATCAGAGCATGCCCAAATCATCTGTGTCTGGAGTCCAGAGGGTTAATCACTCTTATTAGCGATGTGCATCTCCGGTCTGATGATAAACATCGTGATGCGTTGCCAAGGATCCGATAAATTAAACATACATATGCAGCAACTACCGATTCGATTCGATCCGATGCAATTCACCCCCTGTTGCAATCGGTTCAACACAATTTCATTCAAAATTTATATGACACTGAATTCATGACAAGACAAGAATTTAAGACAAGGAGGAAGCGTTGAGTTTGCATTAACAGGAAATGGAAAAAAAAGAGTGGAAAACGAGCATCTTCATATAAAACATTGTAAAATACACTTCATTAAAGCAGGCGATATAATGCCCTGTCTAATACGCCTGATGCAAATCAATTGATAATTGTTTCTGCTTATGTGGATTTTGCCTGTTCACACCTGTGCTGGTTGTGTGGTTATAACCTGATTACTTGAGATTCATCTTAATACAGGGGTATTGGGAAGATAAAAAAAAACGCCATGGATGGTTGCCTTGGTAACAGGTCAACCACTCTACACCTAGCCTGGTTGCTTTTCTCTTCTCTGACACACTGAGGGTAGGAGAAGAGAAGAAGTCAGGTAGGAAATGTCAGAGTAGGAAATAAGAAGAGAATGAAAGATGACAGGTGTAATCAGGAAAAAGAGAGGTCAAAGAAGAGAAAAAAAAAAGAGTAGTTAGGACAATAAGAGGGAGAGGTGAGGAAGAGCATAAAAAAGAAAAGTACAAGCCAAAGAGAAAGGAGACAACAACAGGAAGATGAGTGTGTGATGGTAACAAGGGGAGACAGGCTTTTCAGTAGTCCTACATGCCCATCACACACACACACACACACACACACACACACACACACACACACACACACACACACACACAGCCACAAAAGCTTAGTATTTTTCTGAGGCCCATTAAGTGGGATCTGCTCTCACATAACAGCACATCATTTTCTCTCTCCCTTCCCTCCTCTCTCCGTCTACAGACATCTAATCATGTCGCTCGCTCTGTCGTTCCCCTGATCTCTCCCTTTCTCTCTCTATAAGAAAGATCATCATCCCCCCCTTTTCTCTCTCTCTCTCTCTCTCTCTCTCTCTCTCTCTCTCTCTCTCTCTCTCCTATGTAGCCTGGAGCGAGTTTAAACCACTCTGCGGTAGCTTGTTCCTTCACACATGGGTGGTACTTTGACAATCCCAGACTCTGGATCAGAGCTGGAAATGGGCCGGTGCTCGGTACTGACTAGTCTGATTTCTCCCCACACGAGTATGTGTACTTGTCCTTGCATACTTCTTTCTCCTGGTGCACGCAGATATGCTTATTGGATTGTCAAATAGGGCTTGACACCCTCATCCCACACCTTTCCAACATTGGAATAGATATTTTTTTCACGGCAGACATTTTGACATGTCATAGTAGGAAAAGCACAGGTGTATTCGATAATATTAATGATGGCTGCGTTCAGGGAGGTCCTGGGATTGTAACCTCAGCAGTAACCATCCACTTTTTGAATGCTCTGGTTCCGGATGTGATTTTCCTCATTCAATATCTCCACTGACATTTCAGTTTTAATCATGGAACCAAGTCAACCAGCTGCAAGATGAATCACAACTACAAAACATTTGATTCGGTGCAAAAGAACATTTTGAAAACTGAAAAGAGGCAAAGGTACAAGACTAGACTACTACTAGACTTCAGTGGCAGCTGCTCATTATAGCCGTTTGCGGGTTCGTGGGTGCGGTAAACATTTCCATGGTAACAGCGACCGCCACCAGAGACATCGCTGTTAACCTTGTGTTTGGGTAGTGTAGTACTTTTCCATGACATTGCAAATAAAAATGTTTTTCTTAAAACAAGATTAACTTCATACGGAGCAGAAACAAACGTTTCACAATCTCGTAGCTCGTGGTAAATTAGATGGTTTAGACAGTAGCGGTGATAATTAGACAGTGGCTAATAATCAAAATCCTTATGGAGAAAATAAATGGGATTTTTACTTCCGGAACCACGCAGTTGAGCTCTATGGGACTTAGCAATTGTAAGTACATGTTATGCTATCAATGTCACCTGGGCTTTTCCTGCTACAAGCCAAAATGTTTGCTGTAAAAAAGGTCTATTAGGGGGGCTGCGTCAACTATTTTTGTAAATCCCCAAATCACACCCATTTCACACAGTGATTTGTCACAGTGTGATTATTCGCTGCTGTATATTTTTAACACGTTAAATTGTGCGCTTTAAAAACTCTTCCCCTTTTCAATACTGGCTCCACAACGTTGTTAACAAATCTTTAACTATGAGCTATGTTTTCCCTGCCATTGCTTTTTTGTCATTTGGTGTCGCTGGTCACCAATGTCACTGATTGATCTGAATGAGGTCTCGCTTTGCCAGACCTTCCTCCACCGCTGCGGAAGAGGGTCTAGCTGGTCCACATAACTTCCGGGATGGGAGAAAAACGGTGCTCTGGTTTATTGGCATTTTTATAAACCAATCACAATCATCATGGGCGGCGCTAAATTCCGGACGGAAAATGCAAAATAGCCTGGGGAAGGAACCTGTGTTGGTGGAACGTGTGTACGCTCAAAAGTTGTTTTAGTCGTGCAACAGAAAACTCAGATTGGACAGATAGTCTAGCTAGCTGTCTGGATTTACCCTGCAGAGATCTGAGGAGCAGTTAACCATAGTCCTCAGAAATCCACCGGAGTTTAGAACAGCAACACAAAGAAAGAGGAAGGTAACGGACATCAGTGAAAAAACATACATCCGGTGGAGTTTCCTGCAGCACCGGAGCAATCCCGGAAGTGGAACGATGAGGATATAGACTAATCTGAATGTGACTTAATGTCACATTAATTTCACATTATTCCACTGATCAAGAAATGCGTACCTTGCACGGCAGCTGGATTCTCTTGATATCACGCAAGAATTGCTGGATCACATATCATACGAAAATCCATCCTGTCAGGCTAGTAAAAGCATTTGTGTCCAAACAGCAGCGAACAGAACCAATCAGAGTCTGGTGAGGAGCTACTGGCAGCTACATGCGTGGTTTAGGTGTGTGTGACAGCTGCGACTTTCGTTTAAAACAACAATGGCGGACGTGATAGACAGATGGTTCATCCAATCACCTGCCAGGCATTTTTTGAAAGTGCCTGCTGTTCTGTGTAACAAACTTCTGGCAACCTGGTCCGGTCAAGAAACACCACTGTAAACATGGATAGAAACAATGAAAGTTGCCTTGCAAAGAAGGAACTGCACTCAACACATTTGTTATACGTCAAGGATACACAAAATGTTGTTTTAAGTAGACTTCTGTAAATCGACAACATGTACAATAGCTTTGATCTCGTTTGTGCTAGCCGTTTTTGGTGCAATTTTCTGTTGCAACTTTTTCATGCATGTATCCTGGCACAGGAGAGGATGTCTATATTCTTAATCAAGCCTAGAAAACTGTGATTGGCTGGGCTGCTTTTCCAAACTGGAAACAGCTGTCAATTAGCACAACATTGGATCTATTTGCAAATATATATATACTGCAAACATCAGAGATGTGGGCAGATGTGTGTCAGAGGACTGCACCCCAAGCTATAATTGGACCTAGCAGAGTAAACATTATCATCATGTTTGCACCATGGTTTATTACTCAAGACAACAATGACATGTAAAACTAAATAATACAGGTGTTATGTTAGATTTTCTTTTTGAATGACAAGCACGCTTATCAAGTCACTGAAATACAAATGTATCAACATTAGAGCTGTGTGTTGGCTCTGGTCACTGCTGCAGCATTTCCAGGCTTTGTCAAGATTATTTCTTTACACTTGGCTGCACTTCCTAACACTCCCACCACACACACACACATACACACACACACACACACACACACACACACACACACACACACACACACACACACACACACACACACACACACACACAAAGATCCTGCCCCTCTGGCTACCTCTCTCCTCTCCTCCCTCCTTTCTTTCTGTCACCATCTTTATTCCCCCTTCACTCCTGTTCAATCTCATCCCCTTTCCTCCTCCTCTTTTCACTTTTCTCCTCCTCTGTCACCATGTCTGCTGCTTTTAAAACCTTGACAAACACACACACACACACACAAATACAAACATGCACATTGTAAGTAGAGGCAGAGATAACTGAATGAAAGAAAGAGAGGTGGACTGTGCATGTTGGTTGGCACAGATACAGCAAATGTAGAGTAGGCCAATCTGACAGGAGAGCATGTACAAACACACACACACACACACACACAGTCACACACAGTGAGCAGTGTGTGCATCCAAGAGGAATGCTATATACAACAAATGAAATGTATGCATGTGTGTGTGTGTGTGTGTGTGTGTGTGTGTGTGTGTGTGTGTCTGTGTGTGTGTGTGTGTGTGTGTGTGTGTGTGTGTGTGTGTGTGTGTGTGTGTGTGTGTGTGTGTGTGTGTGTGCGGGTGCGTGCACGCGTTTGCCTGCCTGTCAATAATGTGTGACTTTATGTGTGTGTAATTTCTGAGTATGATTGTGTGTATGTGTGTGCCACGCTTGACTGAAGAGAAGAAAGGGCTAAACTCAGAGAGGGTTAGAAATGCATATAAGGAAGAAAGGAAAGGATACACACACACACAGTGAACAGTGTGTGCATCCAAGAGGAATGGTATATACAACAAATGTATGCATGTGTGTGTGTGTGTGTGTGTGTGTGTGTGTGTGTGTGTGTCTGTGTTAGAAAAATGGAAGGTCTAGCCCTAAAAAATAAATATACATACATTACACGTATGTACCCATATATTTATACACACATACAAACAGCCATCCACTTAAACCATTTATATGGTCTACGTAAGTGCCTTAAAAACAGTAAAATAAGATGTACAACACTCAAAAAGAAACGCATGAAGTACAGCAAATGCCACAATCCAACAGCAAACTCCAGAGACTTCAGCTAGTCGTTCCATTCAGTGCTGTGTTGTACAATGTAGACAGCGTTGCTGTCTTCAGTCTGTTTGTTCTGCACTGAAATTCTGTAAGATGGTTTCTGTTTCATAGCATGGTCAAAACATTGTTTATTTATCTTTTGTTCTATGCCAAATATATGTACAAAAAACTATTTTGAGTATTTTTACATCATAATCACTTTCTGTTCTCTTCCTGTGAAACGGTTTTAAATGTTTGATGACTCATCCTTTACTCTGGGGTGTTTAATAATTTTTTGTCCAATTAAAATGTTAAATATTATATACATTTTTATGTCCCTCCCCCTTGACTATAAATCCTGCCTGCCTGTTACCAATCGGCGCTTCAGACCGAAAGCTAGCGGCAGCAGTGATTGAGTGGTTGTGACGGCTTTGACACACACAGACAGACAGATTTGCTACAGTTGAAACGCTGTTGCCGCTGCTAACAATGTGGCCTTGGTCTTATTCAATAAAGAGAAACTTTCATTTTTTACTGGGTCTGTGCCAATGCAGCACTGACATGCTACACACTAAATGCAGATGAACAAAGCTGCTGCTGGATGACGGAAGCCGTTTGAGCAGGCGGAATGGAGAAAGGCACAGTTAATCTGCATATACTGCTGGTGCTGCAGTCACAGAGCCGTTTGAAAATCAGCAATGTTTCCCATTCATCTTTCATCTTCCTCCTGATCTAACAGCAACAACCGAGAGAAGTTTGTGTGGAGGACAGTGTTTTAGTCGAGTCACCAACTGTCGTTTCGAGTCAAGTCTCAAGTCCCCCGTGTTCGAGTCCAAGTCCCTAATAAGAGTCGAGTCCAAGTCGAGTTACCATTACCTGAGTTTGAGTCCGAGTCACGAGTCTAGATTAGTGAATGCTGATTAGAGTCGGACTTGAGTCAGAATCCAGGACTCAAGTACTCCATCACTGCCAATTACACATAAAAGTAGTCAGAAACTTCATCCAACTTCCTTGTCCTATTTCATGACTGCTCAAGTCCAATTTAATAACTCCTTGAGTCCAAGTCATCAGTGCACGAGTCCAAGTCGAGTCACGAGTCCAAAGAATAGTGACTTGAGTGAGTCCAGGACTCCAGTACTTCATCACTGGTGGAGGCATTGCCGACAGTCCTCAGTACTGAGCTAAAATCTAAGCCTGCCCACTTATTAGCCGTCCAATCAAATGCGAAGTTCCCCTAAGCACTTGCCCTCGGGGAATCCCCGCGCCATCTTAAATGTTGTTCCCAGTGCTTAATTTGTAAAGTGGGAGGTTACAGAGCGCAGAGGGGGGGTGGATCCGGCAACTCAAAATGGGGGTTGGAGGTAACAAAACAATAAAAAAAAATAAATCACACTGCCTACGTTGCTTCCCTGACTAAAAAAACCTAAACCCACGCTGTGTGTACATCAGGGCAATGTTTATTTTCATTTCAGAACATGCACTGCATGGGTGCGAAATGTAAAAAAAAAATACACTGCAACAATCATTTTCACAAGATTGTGAAAATTACAATGAGCAATTATCCATCGGACTATTAAATTAACCAAAAAACCCTCCATCATGTGACCATGACCATGTAAACAGCAACAGGCTACTTGTGGGACTTAAATATACATATAGAAATTAAACCATATATAGTAGGCTATATATTGCAATGATGACCACCCAATAATCAATAATTAACACAAACACAGCATGGAATAATTGCGATTTCTTCCTACCGTCATTAGCCTATTTGTCCAAAACGGCCCATACAGCATCGAGAGAGCCCCCGGCCTCCATTCCCCTGCTTCTTTCTCGTGTCCAGTGCAGTTCTATGTCCTTTTGCAACCCATGACCTCTTCATATCCTTCCCCCTGTGGGTCATCATCATCCCGCTTACGACAAGTGCATTAGCAGCATGATGCTGTGTCCACCCTGGTCTCCACATTCTTGATCGGCAGAAACGATTTTTGCTTGTTTGGGATCCGACTGGCCAGTGTATTTGAAAAAGTTAAGCAAACTTTGTTGTCTTTTTGACATTTTTCCCCTGAGTGAAACGAGGCTAACAGCAATCTCAACCAGCACAAGCACATGTGTCACTTGAAGTGCCTCCCCTCCCTCCGTCTCTCGCTCTCCTCTCCTCGTCTTACCCTGAAAATTCACCTCAAAACGCATCAAAAATGCAAACACAACATTTTAGTGGAACTTCAATGGGGAATAAAGACTAACAAGACAGATAACAACATTGAAGACTACACAAACAGTCATTTCATTTTTTTCATTTAGGCGATTCATTTTTCATAGTGACACAGGAGGTGCCGGATCCAATAAAAAAGGTTCCGGATCCAATGTCGGAGGTGTTCAAAGGTGCTTAAATTAAGCCCTGGTCATTCCAATTGTCTGAAAAACTGAAGTGAACTTGGTGAGATTGACCCTCGGAGGGGTAAGGGAGCGAGTGAATAACGATGGTCACTCCAGAGGTGGATATCACCCACAATGCATTGCAGTTATGTAATGCATTGCATTTGGTGCAAGAAAATGCATCCATGGTTAGGTGGCAGTCATGTACAACCACTAAAACTCCTGTTGCTGATCACCAAAGAAGGGGAAGATGAATAAATTGAAGAAATACATTTCGACTTTTTAGTTTCCTCATTGTTAGCTTGATATTTTACTGAAACATGTAGGCTAATATAACTGTCAGTAAACATTTACTTTTACTACAGATTTTTTTATTTACTAGATATTGTATGTGTGATTTCTTTATTTCCAACATTATTGTAAATGCAAGGGGAAAAAAATCTGTTTATTATGTATGTATTATGATTAATCATGATACAGATCACAAACTTTCTAAATCAGAAACTCATGAAGCTGATTACCAAGCCTTATTAAAATCAGTCTGCAGGTATTTATGATGTGTAAAAAGCAGTAATAATATTTTTTTTATAAATATTTGTATAGTGCTTTTCATATAAGAAATAGGCCTAACTGTACAATGAGGAAATTGCATGACATAAGCACATATGGAATGGACATAAAAATGGGGATAGAATGCCATAATTAATGGAAATAAGATGGAAAATAAAACACAGCAGTAGTGCTAAACCTACAACTGGCGGTCGATCCGTATAGTTTGGTCTGAAAGTGAACGAGGGCAGGTGCGTTCCCTCTGCTCATACCAAGGGCTGAGGGGAAGTGAAGAGGGCATGTTGAAACACTAATGAAACGCAACTTTAATCTTATTCTTAGCAGCTGCCATCTTGGCTGATGATGTCATTCTGCTGGCTGTGTCGACCAATCATATGCAGTTATGTCAGGTGACAGGCAGCTTGCTTAGCCAATAGATAACCCTAACCAGATTCAAACAGGAGTGCCTTGTATTCAGTATGTGTGTGTGTGGCAAGCAGACACAGAAGGGTCAGATAAAGCCCTGGATGAGGAAATGAGTGTGACGTGCCTCATAATGTCTAATAGCAGACAGAAAATGCATTGGAGATGACACAACTAACCTTTTTGATAAAAGCATATGGATTTTTCTTGGAAAAAATCTCAATAGTTTTTTATTTATCTTAGATAGTGTTTATTTTGGTTTTTCCCAGATCTCAAGACTTGGGATAACAATTTTCAAAATCCAAAAGTCTTCTTCATTAATGTTTTCTGTGTGATTTCAATACATTACTGTGAGATTCAATTTCTGTTTAGTTTTTTTTTTCTTTTGTCTTTATAGTCCTATAACAATTTATACATTAATGGAACATCGCTGCAGCATACATATCCTGATAGTCCAGGTTGTCCTGAAAAATAAAGATGTCTATAACTTGATTGTGCATAACATGGTTGAGGTTATACAAGCACTATTACACAAGGGGTCGAGCCAGGATGAAGTACTTCGGATAGATGCACGTTTACAGATTCCTTTAACAGACCGCAATGTCGATCACAGATTTACTGACCCTAAAATGGAGAATACACGTGCATACATTCAACAGAGTAGAGTGAGCAACAGCTTCTTATGGAAGTATGATAAAAAAAAAAAAAGAAAGACAGCCGTTCTAATTAAACAGCTGGAGAAAGTGTGGCAGACAATGACAGACCGCCTGAATGCATAAGTACCCTAAAAATATACATTTACTGACCACTGCTCTTAGCCTAACTGAAACTTCATAATTATAAGGAATTAAGCTCTCTAATCAGTTGTACAAATTAGCAGTTGTAGGCCTACATTTTAAAAGTGAGTAGAATGGTTTCAGTTAAGAGCAATAGTTCATAGATGTATATTTTTAGACTATCATTTAGTCTGTTCGCTATTGTCTACCACGTTTTTTCTTACTATTTAATTACATACTGTATACGATTTACTTCCTCGTATACTGAATATAGGTATACAAAAGAAAGACACTGAAGAAAAATGGTCTCTGAAATCTAGAAACTATTAAGATAAATAAGTAAGCACATGGTAGATTAACATACATGATCCTTTATTATAAAAAAATACCAAAAGAAATAAATCAACTAAAATAATTAACGAGGTATTGTTCTCTGACCAGTCTGCCATTTTAAAACTATAGAAACACAATTTATATTTATGTATTGCCCTTTCATCACTGACTTTCCATTTAAAACACATTTGCAACTGTACCAGCCTTTTCTAATCATCTCAACAACTGCCATAAAATACTCATCAAATTTCTAACAGCAATATGAACAGCAGTTTCCATAAACGCAATAACAGCAACAATGACATGAATAATTATAAAAATAATGGTCACAATGTTCAAATAATACCAGTACTCAACTGAACAGCAATACGTACCTGTGTTATTTTAATGCAGGCTAATGATAATAAGGTAAAAACAACTGCTAAGTGAACAGAAAAGGCTCCAGGATTAATAAATCCTGGCTGTTAGCCTGGTCAGAATAAATCTCCATGGTAATTTATCTGTCAAGGCTTTCGTGAAACCAAGACAAGGATTAATTCATCCAGGACAACTAAGAAATCCTGGCTTAATCCGCTATGTAGGTTTTGGGAAATGGCCCTCTGGTGACCCAAAAATGTACAAAAGAAAAATAAATGGCTCAGACCCCTTAATTAACAATAAAGTTATCCCATTATAACATGAAACGTTTTATGTTATAACAATATTTTTTTATTTTTTTTATTTATCATTTATTTATACAGGTAATCTCACTGAGACACATGGTTTCATTCTCAAGAGAGACCTGTATGGGACAATACACAATTTCAGTTACAGACAGACACATTACAATAGTATTAACAAGATTTATCAAACAGAACCTACAATATTTAAACAAGTGCCAAATAGACTTAAAACACTAAAGTACTAAAAACAAGAACAAGATTACAAAGATGTTTTTTCCAGTGCCCTTAAAATGAGTTTAAAATTCCCTAGTGGGATCAAGCTGGACAGTTTTAGGTCCTGCTGCAGTGTATTCCAGGTGGAGGAGGGGGCAGAAAAAAAGAGAAAGCCTTTTTGCCAAGCTCTGTACGAACCGATGGGACGTGAAGGTAATAAAGGCCTGGGAGCGTAGGCTGTGACTGCAGTGCTTGCGTGACATGTAAATGAATATATGTGTGGGCAGCAACCCAAGGATGGATTTGATGAAGTTATACCAGTGCAAAAGTCTACGAATGGATAATAATGACCAATTGAGCAGAGAGTGCAATGATGGGTGAGGGGTTAACAACCAGTAATGAATCTTAGTGATCCATGATAGACAATGTCCAACATGAGCAGAGAGCTGGCAGAGGCATTCATACAGTGTTTCCCATACATAGGTTCTACTTGGGCGACGTGCTCCAGGTAGATTGAGATCTGCCCAGCTAGATAAAATCAGAATTTTTTTTTTTTTTTAAATTAACAGTGTATTTTTTACAGTGCACACAGTCCAGTGGCCTCCAGCCCCTCTCCATAGGCATAAATTGCGCAGGGGGGTCAGGGGGGTCAGGACTTACCCCTTTCCTAAAAACTCTTTAAACAACAATCTGTGTATTGTAGAGCTGGGCAATATATTATTATATTATTATATTGATATCGTGATATGAGACTAGATATCATCTTAGATTTTGGATATCGTAATATGGCATGTGTTGTCTTTTCCTGGTTTTAAAGGCTGCATTACAGTAAAGTTATGTCATTTTCTGAACTTACCAGACTGTTGTAACTGTTCTATTATTTGCCTTTACCCACTTAGTCATTATATTTATATCTATATGTGAAGAGTTTAAGATAATTTTCAGAGTTCAAGATGTTTTCACTGATTTGTTGAAATGTTTGAGATCAATAATTGCAATTTCAGTCCAAATGTCAATGAGTGCATGCGTTAAGTAATCGTAAATTCAGTATTGACCAAAATATCCATGGTATAATTTTATAATGTGACAAAAGGTTGCATTGCTTCATGCTATTAGTATTGGATATCATGTTATATTGCTGTGTGTCATGTTACTTTTAAAGCCTAAGTCCAGTTTATACAGGAATGTGGGGGCAGATGAGGCTGCAAAAAGGTAGTATTGGACACACACACACACACACACGTAATGGCTGAAGGAGATTTATTACCCTCACTCTCTGGTATGCAAACAGCAGAAGAGAGACTTTTTGTGTGGAACATTGTAGAAAAAAAGTGATTGGACCCTTTAAAATGATTGGCTCATATAATAAATTATGTCTTCTCTATCCCCAATTAGCTACATTCACACGCGTCATAAAAAAGAAGAAGAGGAATGTGTCTGATTTGGTTGATTTGTTTGATTTAATTTGTTGAAGTTGTGGTGGATTAATCATTTAAATCCAGCTAAATTGGTTTACTAAGGGCTTTACAACTTAAGTTTAAAGTTACTGTTAATCTTGCCTTATATGTGTAACACAACACTGGAAGGGAAACACCAGTGCATCTAGTGGCACATCTGCAACTTGTAAACCATTGTGGGATAAGCAGAGACAAAAGGAAAAGACAGTGTGGATGACGACGAGGGGGTGTGATTGATCCGTTGGGATAAGAGTGATTTTTTAAATGAAATGACGTATGTCGCTGACTATAAATTGTCAGCAAGGAGGGAATTGGAAATTTAATTTAAAGGTCCCATATGGTGAAAATGGGTTTTTATGGGATTCTGTGTGTCATATAGGCTCAGGGATGTAAAGTAAAAGCTGCGAAAATGTGAAATCGCTCACTGCCGCCATTTCTCCACCCCCCACAAAACTAGACCGCCCAGCTAAACGGGCCAGTTAGAATTTGATGTATTTGCTACGTAGAAACCGGGTAACCAATGGGTGTTGTGTTCCAAAATTGACCTAGCCCTGCCCCCTTTTCTAACGTTCGCTTCGTGCCGCTGAGAAGAATCCGAGAAGCTGGAGTCATGTCGGGAGTTAATTCTTCCCTGAAAACCGACCATGAGAAATGCATCATTCCAGGATGCAGAGTATCAAATATATCACTGCACTGCCTTCCAAAAAACAAAGATGTCGCTGACAAGTGGATGGATTTTATTTTTAGAGACTTGCCTCAACCTGTGCCGAGTCAGGCTTTTCGGCTAGCTAGCTATGTACTGCACAATTTCACCGCAGTTCGTACTGAATCAGGGGCTAGCTATATGATGCTGGAGTCATATCAAAACTACTACTGTTGATGAAAGGATCCATTCCCACTATTCGGGACCCTCTCCCAAGCATTGAAACGGTGAGTAAATTTTATTTTCGTAATGTAGATTACTAGCTAACTTAGTTGATAATTTCGTTTTTCCTAATGGCTGGTTAGCAGCTGGTAGCTGGCTGTGGCACCGCTAGCTAACGTACGGTTTATCCCTGTGTTAACATTAGTTGGCTACTGAACTAACTAACATTAGTGCTGTAGCTAAGTTAACTGTATAGTAACGTTAGCTACAAAGCAAACAATAGTGATGATCGCCTACTATTTTAGTTTGTTTGTAATATTGTTAATCTCGGGCCAAGAGGAAACTATAGATACTGTGATTGATTGTGTGAGTGCATCACATCGTCTTTTAGCAAGATGGCGGAGCGTGTATACTAATGGAATCGGTGTTGGTGCTCTCGCCGGGCTCAAGTCCGTTTTTTTAGGGACAAAAGCGCCCCGAAGTCCCCGTGACGCGCTAGCAGCTTTTTTTCTCCACCCAGCTGTGAGACAGGACGCACCGCGGCTCGCCGTTTACAGCGTCTCACATACAGTATTTTCTTGGCAAGGGAATCTGGCAAGAAAGTACACTGATAATCTTTTATAAAATATATAAATAAAGGATTATGTTATTGATATACATGACAGATTATGTGCAATGCGTCCCCTGCTTGTCAACCATTTTGATTTCCTTTCTCTCTCCCTGCTGTCTTCCATGACAGACAGATGAGGTTATACAGTATATATGTATATTGCAATATATAAGTTCTACATGTGATTAACCTAGCTAGTTACCTATTATTTATTATATACACATATCTGTATTGCATCTAACTTGTTCAATACCTTCTTTTGTTTGCACTGCCACTGTTTAGTGTTACTTGCCTCATCAAAGTGCCTTTATTTGTCATTTACGTTATAGTAGATAGTTTTTTTCTTGTGTTCTGTTGCTGCTGGTCTCTGATAGTTACCACACTTTTTGTTGTATGCCTACAGTGAAAAATGAAATGTCTTATGACTAGCAATATTATCACCCTGTCTCCTTCCTATTTCCTAACATATGTGAATGTATTCTTAGGGAGCCATTAGACCTGTTTCCCAGGCCAGTACCTCCCGGAGTATTGGCTGCCAGACTGACCCTCTTCCAAAAAGATCTGTTGGAACCCAACTATCCAAGGACACTCTTAAGACTCACGTCAGAAGCAGAGGTTAGTGAAATTGAATTGTTTTAAATGTTAGTTTACCTGTTGTTGTATTTTGTTTACATTTTTATTTATTTATTATTTTTAAGTCGAAAGTAATCATTTGAATAATTACTGGTAATAGTTATTCCCAAATAATATATCTATGGACCATATATTCCCATTGCAGTTTAAAGAGGAAAAAAAAGAGAAAACAAATATGGGAGCCTTATCAGTGAGACAGTACATAATGTGGGCAGACATTTAACATTGATCTTAGAGACTGTATACAGATGTCTTGTCCTATGCACTACATTATAGGTATTTATGTATCATGATAGTATTTAATGTTTGTTATTACTGCTATTTCAAATGAGCAACAATCTACATATTATCTGGCCAGATTATTTAAAAAAGTACAAAAACAATAAGTTTTGATCTGTGCCATGTCCTCAGGTAGCTTAGTACAGTGTGTGGACTTCTATTTCTTTGTACAATGTATTGGAGTAATTAAATACACACCCATTACATAATTTGCATTGTTGTTGTTGCAGACTCTCTCTCTCAGCATTCCACTTCAATGAGAATGCCAACTGGCCACAGTCAACAAGTGCTCTGGGAGGTCCTGCCTTTAAACTGGCCTTCCCTAAAGCAAAGAAAGGGGGATACAGCCTCAAACGAAGGAAAATTGAGCTGACATTCTGTAAGTAAATTATCACAACAACATGCAAGGTTAATTCAATTTTATTTTATTTATAGTGTCAAATAATAACAGACGTTTTCTCAGGGCACTTCATGTAGAGCAGGTACAATCACAAACATCTACAGAGCCACATATGTTACATAAGAAGAGCAAACTATAATTCTACATAAATATGAAGAATACAGACACAATTTTACAGGCAAAACGCAATACAGTCGCTGCTTCCTAAAACAGGAAAGAAAGCTGACAAAAAATCACAACGCTTATCAATATCACTTCACCATCAGTCAGGACCAAGATCTGACCATAATTACACTTGTCATAAACTGTCGAGGGGAGCCAGTCAGGGCTCAGGTTGCTGCAACTGTTATTATTACACTACTTCTACTACAGTTCATATCACTACTATTATACTCACTGCTATAAATATTAATATTTATATTATTGCATTAGTTCTTGCATATTCATTTTAACTTGTTATTGTGGTTGCTGTTCATGTCTCTTCCATGAATGCCTGTTACCAATTTAGCATCTTTATTAGGATTGTGGTGGTCCTGCTGACAGCCATTATTATTATAGTTAATGTCAGTATTGTAATTATGCATTTCTCTCCACCCAACAGCATCAGATGCCGCCCACCAAGAGCCTGGTTCTGTCCAAGGTTTCTGCCTGTCAAAAGGACGTTTTTCCTCGCCACTGTCACACCAAATGCTTGCTCTTGGTGGGAATTGTTGGGTCTCTGTAAATAAAATTGAATTGAACATTTGTAAGCTTCTGTTGCCAATTGTTTCTCTGCTGTGGCCCTCACACTTCTTGGTGTTGTAAAACAGGAGTTATCTGGTTTAATTATATATTATATATTATAAACTATTTGTTGGAGCACTTATTTTCCTTACTCTGAGCCTCAGAGGCCCATAATCAGCCCTGTAAATATTCAGTGCCTTCTGCAGTGAATAAGGGTTCAGACAGACAGTTCCAGGCCTGGGTGGTCCAACATACACTGTGGTGGGTCAGGTAGCTCGTCACATCTTCTTCTGACCTTTATAAAATATTACATAGAACGTTAAATTACATAAGACAGTGATATTAACTAATTAATATCATAAATTAACTAATAACTAAACTAATTAATTAAAAGCAGGAAGCAAGGTAACCCGGTGATGCTGTATCTTTGTGCTCTTTGACAACACTTGGTTTACTTCATCCATTTTAATATCTACGTGGATGCAGTGAGATAAACCAGACAATAATTGTAACATTACCTGAGGTAGAGCTGAAGATCTTTGCCCGAACTCGACGGGACCCGACGGGTTCGGTCTTAATTTCTATCATGTTACACGGGCTCGGGCCGGGCTCGGGCTTGCGCTCCTGGTTGCGCAGTAAACGAGCGGTCAGGTGAAGCGTTTCGATTGGCGTGTAAATGGATGCTGAGGAGGTGAAACAGAGGCTGGCTTCCGGAGGACTTATTTTATTTCTTTGTTCCAACTTCCAAGTGGCTGATAGCCTCCGTTAGTCATGAATAAATGATGTTAAAAAATAAATTACTCATTCTTGACGGAAAACAGCTGTGTGCGTGCGGCGCAGTCTCTTTTTTTCTTTCTCTCCCTTTTCCGCCGAGTGGTGCGTGTGCCCACTTGCGGTGTGAAGAGCTATTTTCCGACATGCGCTCTAATCACTGCTGATAGACGGCCTTTTGTACAGTCGGGCTGTAAACGGGTTCAGGCTTTTAAAAATCTGTCAATCAAAATGTACTGGTCGGGCTCGGGCCGAATTCTGTCGGGCTCGGGCCTTGTCGGGCCGAACTTTTAAGGCCCGATTACAGCTCTAACCTGAGGTATCTCCCTGCAGCACACATTTTCAACCTCGGACGGCATCCGCTCACAATGTCCACATGTCCACCTGTAGTAACATTAAACACCAACAGAAGCATGAAACAGGAAAAGTACGTCAATTGGTTTAATTCAATGAAAACAAACAATGTATTTGGAAACAACAATTCACTTTAATACTTGATCTGGGTGTTTTCAAATATTTAGTACTGACTGGAGAATGTATATGAACATTACATTTGAACATTACAACATTGTGAGGACCAATGTAAGAACATTAATGTCTAGTCATTTCCTTCATATTCGTAAATTCTGGTACAATTTATAAAACCACAAATAAGGTCGTTAATATATCGTCTACCGGCAGTCCCAGGAGACCTTCATGCTGCTGACACCGCTGCCTTTTCCAGGCAACAGCAGCGCACAGAGAGCCCGGGATAAGAGTAGGTGGGTGTATGTCAGGTAACGTTATGTGCCGTGCACCGGAACATAAACACAGACACATCATCAACAGTATGATAATAACATGAAAACACATCATTCACTCTAAGTGGTTTCTGCGACTTTCAAATGTTTAAAAACCCAAAAGATGCCAAAATGGTCCGTGTACTTGGTGGCCAACGGATTTTCGCTTTGAAAGGAAAAAAACAAAAACGAAAAACGGCCAATTTCCCAATTACCATTAGAAAATAGGAAAACAAAAAACGGAAAACAACCCATTTATTTGTTTTTTGTTTTGATATTAAAAAACGGAAAACGAAAAACAATCTCGTTATCAGATTGTCTTTGATGTATTTGTAGATGGAACTCGGAAATTAAAATACGTGTGTATAAGTCGTATTCCTTAATTTTGCATTGGTATTTTTTCGTGACCCAGAAGTTACTCCCGCCACGCCAAGACCCGCCCTTCAATAGCATTTATTGGCCAGTACCGCCTGTAAGATCCGTTCTGTGCATGCGCATAATTACGTAGTAGAAAACTAACAATGTCCCTGTGCGATTTGTACCATGTGTCAACACTTTACGACCAAACATTACAACTTTTTTATTAAATTTTTTTATTAAATCTTTATTATACAATAGTCATAGCTACAAACATTCAAAACTTGTCACTGATCCAAAACCGTGTAGCGACATCATTGTTGTGTTGTTTACGTTAATGTTTTTACCTTTAATACTTCGTCTTGACTAATAACCATAGACTGTCTATTATTAATGCGATGTAGTGTAAACGTACATAATTGTCCTTTTGAAGATGGGATGACAGCTCTCCCAGCCACCACTGCCGTATACCACTATAGTAGCTACATGCTAACGGCAGTAAACACTATAGTAGCTACATGCTACCGGTCATCTTAGCTGGCAATGTTGTTAAATTCTCCCCAATTCCGGGTCACATTCCTGCTGAAACATGTCCGATTGTGTAGTGTTTGGTCTGCGATTTTTGACGTTAGAAAGTGCTGCTTCGTTCCACTACAATCTAACGTTAGCATACTCATAGCTAACTATTGTAGCTGCATGCTAACGCGACATAGCGAAGCATATATAGCTAGCTATGTACGTATGTAGCAGGACTTTGTACCGTAAAAAATCACCAATAAAGGCTTCTAAACCAAATACTAAACAAATACAAATACAGTAAAGTGACCGGAATTAGGGGTGAAATGTCCAGCATTGAGCTACATAATAGTTTGCTAGGAGTTAGCTGGTCTCTCACAGAGATCTCATTTGTAGCCCTGTTTTTACCTGATACTTTCATAAAAGTACAAACACATGAAGTGAGAGGTATACACATGCTTAAACTTTATTTAAAGCATGGTTAACCTGAAGCAGGACGGAGTCATGACTTATAACACCAAAGCAAGGCTTCTAGCTCAGGCTAGCTAGCGTTAGCAAATTACCTTCAAAGTTGCAAAGAAATGATGAAACGTAAAATTTGAAGCCTTTATTTAATTTGCTACATGGTGTTGTACTGGATTGCCAGACGACCCTCCATATATCATTAACAGATACTTTAGGCAACTCCAGCAAACACCTTGTAAACTTCATCTCTGCCATCATAACAGTCTACTGTCACTGTCTAATGTTTTCTTCCGGTAACCGGGAATGTCCAAACATCCTTACGCCAATGCGTGCATAGAGCTGTGAAGTTTGCCGGTGTTCGCGCAAGCGTAGAACTGATCAGGCAGTGCACAGAACGGATTTTACAGGCGGTACGGATCGGGTACTGACAAAGGAATAAGATTTATACACACATTTTAATTTCCGAGTTCCATCTACAAATACATCAAAGACAATCGGATAACGAGATTGTTTTTCGTTTTTTTTGGTAACACTATTAAATTAGTGTTTAATAGACACATATAAACTGTACAAATATAAGTTTAAGTGTCACCGTATGGGACCTTTAAAATGACAGTTTAATCAAAAACTGGTTTAAGTTTTCTATTACTGTATGCTTTTTACATTTTGTGGTTTCATACTTTTCACATTCTTGATATATTTTTTATTTTTTGACTTTCTACTCTTATATATGGTTGATTTTACATTGATTTTCACACCAATAAATGGTGTGAAAGGAGGGATTTGTGAAAAAAATAAAAAAGTTAACATGCTAAGTGCCTAGCTTCAACAAAATAAGGATACCAAGGCCCTAATTACAAGACAATCATTTATAATGTCTTCCTATATCATGTATAATCAAATATACAATCAGTTATAATGATTCCTTTAAATATAATGCCATGTATCGGTTCTTGACTTCAGTTAGAGAGGCAGAAATCTGTGTAGAGGTTGGGAGAGAGAGAGGTCAAGGGGGTCAAACAGCCCACCCAGGGACAAAGGAATGTAGTCGTTTCCTGGGGGAAAGGTATATCCTGTCAGGCCGACATCTTCTAACTGGGTGAGGGGTTGCAAGGTACAGGTTGCAAGGTAACCATGGCGACGTAAGAAACTTGGACTGGGGATTGCACTGGAGGAGTGGACACGCTTATGCGCCAACAAAGGGCCAATGGATCCTGGCCTCAACCAACCAATGGGAGAAGGCACACCCCGGAGTAGAATAGAATATCAACTGTCTGTACTAGGAAGCCTGGTCCATTCTACAGAGCTCCGGGGTGAAGTCGGATGGCCCACATCGAAACACTTTAATGGAATGGGATCTTCATGATAACTAGAAGCGTGGTAACTATCTAGGTCACTTAGTCCTCCACACACACACACACACACACACTTCATCATCTTCATCATCAACTTCTAACTTCGTCATTAATGTCCCACACAAGCACAAAACACAAATGGCTGCATTTATATAGCACTTTTATCCAAAGCGTTTACAATTTGCCTCTCATTTATCCATTCACACACCGATGGCAGCAGGCTACCATGCAAGGTGCTGGTCTGACCATCTGGAGCAATTTGAAACCTGTAGACAGGAGGAGCTGGGGATCGAACTAACCCTGGTATTGGTGGACAACCCGCTCTACTTCAGAGTCTTTGGTAGTGCTTTTATGTAATCCATACTGTAGAATACACAACACATATACAGACTTAAAATAGTCAGCCAGGCAGTGCTTATATGTCATTAAAAAGTGTTTTGCCATGAGAAAAACTACCAAAACACACAGACACACAAATACATACATATACTGTATAAGACATAAAACTACACGCAGGCAGGCAGGCGCACACACACACACACACACACACACACACACACACACACACACACACACACACACACATTGCTGTCTGTTATCAGGTCTGAGGCAGCCTGTGAGTCAGTGTGTGTCCTCGCAGGCTTGGCAGCGCTGCCCACAGTATCTGGCTTTGTGGTATTTTGTTATCTTGCCAAGCTAAAAATTGGCATAAACCTCACCTGAAATTCATTCTAATGTTTCACTTTGTGTACAGGTTCATTTTTCACTCCTTCAGCTGGTACTCAGTCATCCCCAATGCAAACTCACACATTATGAGCAGCTAATGTATCTCACATAGACCTCTTTCTCGTTAAGCTTACAGGGATCTAAACAACACCTTGTCCTGAAAAAAACTTAATGATGAGACCTTGTAAATCCTGAGGCAGCTTTTCCTTTTGTGTGGGTGCTAACAGTTTTTCCCTATAATATATGTTATTGGTTTGAGGTTGAGTAAGGGTCTCTGCATAGTTCTTGTGCCGGTTGTTGCACTCTCGCACGTTAACGCAACGAAAATGCAATTATTCAATTGCTGCCAGCCACACAGAAGCTGCTCATGCATCGTGAAATCGGAAACATTAAAGTACACTGTCGCACTGACTGGATGCAGCTCCTGTTGATTATTGGCTCCTAATCTGAGTAACAAACATTCAGCTGGTGGTCACTGCAAAGAAACTAGCTTTCAGATATATTTAGTGGACTAAAAAGTACAATGTGTCTCTCTGAAATGTAGTAAAGTTAAGAAGAAGAAGACATACTTTACTAATCCTGCAAGGAGACATTTTTACACTCTTTTATTACAGATACATACAACACATACATGCCCAGAACCTATAATGCAGAGCTGTCAGGGTGAGGGGGCTGCCCATGACAGGCGCTGCGAGCAGTTGGTGGTCCAGTGCCTTGCCCAAAGGCCTCTTGGAAGTGTCCAGGAGGTGAACTGGTACATCTCCATGTACCAGTCCACACTCCAAACACTGGTCCGTACGGGGACTTGAACTACCTTCCAGTTTCCAAGCCAAGTCCCTACGGACTGAGCTACTGCCACCACCAAAAGTAAAACAATAATATGGATAGGGCTGTCCCTAACGAGTATTTTTGTCATTGATTAATCTAACAATTATTTTTTTTCGATTAGTCGATTAATCTAACGATTAATTTGCATATTGATCTGAAGATTTTTTAACTGAACTTTGGTGAATCAGTATTTTTAATTCGAAAACCAGTCAGTATCTGGCGTTAGGGTTAGGGTTAGGGGGTTAGGGTTAGGGTTAGGAACTCACAAATGATTGTTGTTTTTTTTTTATAATGGCCGTACATATGAAGCTGTTCCAAAAGCCCAACCTCTCTTACTCCGCGGAACTCCACCATTGTGCCCAATGGGACCCAACTGCCAGGATTGCAGTAGACCCAGGTTTAGCAGCACCAGCTTCTCAGTACTGCAGTACCTCGTTTTTCAACACTGTGTGGCGCTACACACTAGGGCTGGGACGTTTACCACATTACCGCAATACCGCGGTCACGTGACACCTACGGCGAGTCTGAGCTTGTCACCGCCATCGCCGCAAAAAAAAACATTGGCCTGCACATGTGTGCACGTTGTGTCTAATGACATGGATTCATTGATTCTAATGACATGGATTGTGTCTGATGACATTGTATATTACATGGATTCAAGGTTTTCTAAACAAAAGTTATTATCAAAAGATGGAGCAAATCCAACCTTTCGCGAGTTGGGGAGCGCAATGTTCCATGACACATAATAACATTACATTTGTGTTGACTATTAGGCCTATATCATGCGAGAGTACCTGTGTAATGTCTTGCTTTTCAACCGCGGTAAGAAAAAATTCATACCGTCCCAGCCCTATTACACACTGCTGTGGCCCCCCAATTAAGCCCATTCTCCCAATAAGCACCCAGATAGTCAGTATGGGTCACTCCTATACTAACTTCAGGGGCCTCCATGGGGGCCCTCAGGGCCCCCTAATGAGGCCCATACTCACCGTATGCAGCCACATACTCAATGTAAACCCTTAGTATACTAACATAGTCCCACCAAGGGGCCCCAATGAAGCCCATGATCCCAGTAAGCACCCAGATAGTCAGTATGGGTCCCTCCCATACTAATTTCCGGGGCCTCCATGGGGGCCCTCAGGGGCCCCTGAAGAAGCCCATACTCACCGTATGCACCCAACTACTCAGTGTAAACCCTTCGTATACTTACATAGTCAGTTAATAAGTATTTTTTGCAACAGTAACTTAACGTTAAAATAACGGTTAACGTTTTACGTTATTTGCTTTTCCTTACCGTTACATAAATACATACATACATATTTAAGAGTTTCTGTATGGCAGATAAATACATAGTTATGATGTTTTCTGGAGACAAAAGCTTATAAATGTTAATTTATTTATCAGTTTCTTTAACACACAGGGACAGTTCACATTATGGCTTCCCCCAGCCCATCTGTTGGGTTTTAACTCACTAGAATAGTTAATAATACAAATGTTAAAAACAAGGGGGCTTAAAACCTCATACTTTAATTAAAAACTTAAACGCTAACGTTTCTGCAGCTCGCCTGCCTACATCCGAAAAATAAAACTTTTAACATTATCAAACTTGACTGTGTTTAAACCTTGACTTGTCTCTAATCTCAGTAACATTAACGGTTAAAACGTTGGATTTAATTAATGTTACATGACTAACCTGAACTGTGGTATTTTAGAAAAAGAAAAAGAGAGAGAAAGAGTATGAGCTGATCAGCTTGATAAAGGAGAACATAAGATTGCACAGGGAGGCAGAGGACAGAAGAGAAAGGGAGAGCAGTGAGAGGATGGACCGACTGTTTTCGTTGTTAGAAAAATTAATTGATTAATAAAATAATAAATACTTTGAATTGAAATGGATTGTTACATTGTTTATTCTATTTTTTTAATTTAAAGCAAAAATGATAAATAATTATTAATAAGTTTTATCTATTCACAACCACAGTACAGTAGAAAAATATAATCGATGTAAAAGGAGAGTATTGTTGTTTATTTCTATCTACATATTTTGGCTGAGCAGGGAGTCCCTGGTGGTGCTCCTGGGCCTGGATGGGGTGCCCCATTAAAGACCCTGGTGTCTGTTTCCAGGAGTGGGATATCATCTAAGGTGGTCTCCAGAGGATTTTTGGGATGCATCTCTCCACTGTCCACCACATCGTCTACAGAGTCAATTCAACAGTTGCCATGTCACTAAGATGTGTAATAAATTAATATTTAAAAAAAAATATTACTTCACAGCCTTTTTTGACATCCGATATCTCTCACCATAAAACATTTTTTAATAAGCAACATTGTTGTTTTACAAAATATTTTAAATACGAATAATAGCTTCACAATTCTTTTACTTGCCTGTTAAAAATAATCGTGGTCAGGGGATACCTCCTCCAGGGCAGACACCTCTGCAGTCAGCTGGTTACGCCAGGGAGCACCACTTACTGCCTCCAGATCATTCTCCCCCTCATCCTCGCATTCTCCTCAGGCTCATCCCTTCAGAGCCACGATGTCACCAGCCCCAAGGCAGATGTTGTGGAGGATAGCACATGCTGTTATGACCTAACAGCATCCTGTAGGTAGTGATGAGGGAGAGTGGGTGTTGCAGGCATGGGTACCCCCCGTCTGCTAGGAGGAAGTGCCCTGGAGGAGGGTAGAGTGACCGCCGGTAGAGTGGGCTTTAGCGGAGCACTCTGGAGTCATGGACTGAGCCAGGCCATCCCAGGTATGTGTCGATGAAGTGGCCCTGACGGTCACAAACAGCCTGCAGAATGATGGATGGGGAACGGTTTCCTGTTCCTGTAGCACTGACTACCAGGGCCCCCTAGTGGCTTGATGCAGACATGGCAGACGCTGATTGCCCCAGCTGCTTTCCTGAAGGCACGGTGTCTTGCCAGCCCTGCAAACCCGTGAGACACAGCCTCCAGGTCTTCTGGGGTCTTTGGGAGGTGGATGACCTGGTGGGTGAATGGCCACCACCTCCTCAGTAACTCTGTGGACAATGCAGTGGACAGTGGATCAAGGCATCCCAAACACTCTGGAGACCACCGTATGATGGTCCCATTTTCCAGCCAGAACAAAAACACCAGGGTCTCGATAGTGGCACCCTATCCGTGTCTCCGTTCCTGGTTGAGAAGACCCAGCAGCACTGTCAGGGCCTCCCTGCTCAGCCGAAAGTCAGGCCTGGTATCCTGGTCATTAAAAAAAACTGTCCAGAACAGGGACACTCAGGTTGACTCTCACATATCAGGTTCTATGCTGTTTTAGGGGAAGGAGAAGAAAAGGAAAATGGTAAATAAACAATAGCTAGATACTAAGTGAGAGCTTTTTTTAAACACTATGTTTATTGAGTTTAAATTTTCTTTCCAAACAGAGATAGAGGACAATCAGTACAAAATGAAAATGTTAACAGCATTAAGTGACAGCTTAACGTTAGATATATGATGCTTAAAGGCTTATTGTTAACTATCTATCTAGGATAATGACAAACCATTTTTTCAATATTAGATATAGGCTATTATATATATTTTTAAATAAAATTATTTCATAAAAGTTATATGACATTAGCAATATAAAACTGTTGACCCTAACTTAACCGTTAGCTAACATTAACGTTAATATATTAACGTTAACATTACTGTTGGATTAAACGACTTTAACCAATCTTAATTTACCTCTCCATGGTCCTCTCGCATTCGGAGATACATCACACGCCGACGCTGGCAGAGCTTTGAACAAATTATAAAATAAAAAAATAAAAAGTATAACTTCTGGCACCAATTCAGCGCTGTTTGACCCCGGTTATCAACTGCAGCTGTTGCTAGGCGACGGGAGCAGCGCTTCATGACGCAGGGGTAAAGGTGTAACCATCTGTTGACGCAAACAGTAAAGACTCCGTAGACCAAACCGTCTCATTTCCGAGACCGCTCGGTTCAGCCTTCATGGGATTTGAAGGATGCGGTCGAGGTAGACCTCGAAGGCTGCAACCTCCGAAAGCTGCAACCCCTGAATTGGGACATAGCTTATGGCTGTAAGTTAAGCTAACACATGTAACGTCGGGCAAATCGTTAGCTGAGTGTCAGGATCCCACAGTCTTCCCATTCTTCCCGCTGATTCCTCACCTCTGTATCCACTTTTGGCTTAATAAAAGCTCAGTTTCCGGGTCTGCAGCTTATAGCTTATCTGTTGGTAGTGAATATAACTAAGTAAAGAACACATCTGCGTTAGCTAAAATGTTTCAAATTGAGAGAAGGTGTGATTAGTGTTGGGTGATGTCTACCGAATTGGCATATGCCGATGTCTACAGTGAAACATCACGATGTACGTTGACATCTCCTCTCTGCTGCGCTGCTTGCCTGGTGCTGATGAATGCATTTGAGCCACCGCAAACCCGCGCCCCAGCGTTGGTGTGGATGGGTATCACAATGTCTGACGTGACATCACTGTGGCTGTCTGCCATTGTCGATGGACAAAGACATCAACCATAGGACCAACCATAGGTGTCATAGAGGAAACGAATAATTTTACTCTTGATTTAATAGCCTATTTTTTTGGTGTGTGAGCCACACTGCTTCAAACTCTATCTTTCTTTTCTCTCTTTCTCTCACTCTGTCTCTCACTCTCTTGCTGCCCAGTCAAAGTCATTCTTTAATAAATAAAAAAGTACAGTAGCTGTATTGTCAACTAGGCTGGAATACAGGACAACGTCTGGGTTTTTTTTTCCACAGCTTCAATACAAAAGCCGCAATTTGTGACAAATGACAAAGGACCTTCATGTAGCATCAAAATAAACTGTTATATTAGTGACTAAAAGAGGGAACCAGGCGCAGGCGGCAGCTCTGTAGCTACTGCAGGGCTTTGATCACCACAATATTTTCCATTGCACCACGAATTACAAACACTGGCCTAAAAACAACAATATAATAGATCAGACAATGTTATAGCCTGATATGCATGAAATCAGAAATCTGACTGTCCATCATCAATGAAAAAACAATTACACGATGCCGAGTTGCATGTCAGGTCCTGTTGGAGACGTCTATTCCAAAAGAGCATAGAGTTAAATATCAAAACACACATTACTGTCTGTAAATAGGAGTTCAGTTTACTGACGTGCTGACCGGTAACCTCGTATAATTTTACATACAGTTGAGTTGGCTTTTATGTACGGATACATTAAGATTAGTTGTAACTGAAAGAGCCAAATAGGCACAGACACCCCTTAAAGGGTAACTACCATTTTTTTCAACCTAGACCCTATTTTCCTATGTTTTTGGGTGTAAGTGACTGATAGGAACAACAATTTTTGAAATTGGTCCAGTATTAAGCGTGAACGCTGTAACCGGCAGCCACAGAATAGGCTGCAATGTAACCCTATGGGGCAAATGTTCACCGTCAGTTTGGTCCAATAAAAGTGCTGCTTTTTGCCACTGACAGGCTCAGATTATTATTCTTATTGTCTGACTAGACCTTTCTGTCTAACCAATACTTTTAGCGTGTATAGAGCCATCATATTTTCACATGTAAATTGGTAAACTATGTGTTTATTTCAACCAAAACTAGAGTAGCGATGGTTGGAAAAATGGTAAGACGACCCAAAATGGCTTTTCATAGTTTTATTTTGTTTCTGTCGATTTTGAATGAATTGTATTTTAAGCTAAAATTACTGTTTATTTACATGGAGTCTGGTGGCTTTAGCGAGTGCGATTTCGTGGATGATTTTATGATGATGTGTTATTGTTAATATCATACAAGTACATACAAGTGCAACAAAACAAAAACATAAACGTTAACAGTTTGCCTTCAAATATTTAGTAAAAACTATTTTTTTTAAAAACAGGAGCGGTTAACAGCCGAGTTAACAGTCCGAGACTTTCGGACGAACAGGTGACGACTGCTGAGACTGTTTCTGAATTATTTAACAGCAATAAAAATAGATATAAAGGCATTAACACATTAATAGGGTCTGTTACAGGCAAGGTGGTCAAGCTTCCCATTAGTCACTGTTGGTCATTCATAGACACGTATGTTTAAATGCACATACAGACACACTCAGTCACATATTGAGCAAGATTAGTGTGCCCACCAAGGGGCAACCTCCCGTGCTGAGCAAAGAAAAGTGCGAAAATGCCAAAAAGGAATGAGTTAATTATCAACCAGGAGCAACTTGTCTGCAGTAGCTGAGCGAGCAGCATCACCACAGGGCTAGCATCAGAGTAGCTTATCCTAGCCTAACTTCTTAGCCAAACTACTATTGCTAGCTTGGGAGCTATGTGGACTAGTTTCAGCAACTGGGCTTCATTCGAGTACGCCCGGTTCGTCTTAGCTCCAACCACGCTCCATCTCCTGACGTCAGTACTGCCTGTGCCAAAATGGCGACGGCGGGAGCCGCCCACTTTGTGCTTCATTTAAGCTCTTAAGAAACCAATGGGTGACGTCACGGACACACCCTCCATAGTTTTAACAGTCTATGGCGCCCACTCAATCACATGCACCGATGCTCACACACACACACTGTACACACTGTACACACACACACACACACACACACTTGGCTAGCTCTCTGGCCGCTACACCCGCTTGTCACAGCCAAAAAATGTGGAGTCAACAACAGAAACACAAAGACAGAGTGAAAATGTGTTTTATTAAATCAGTAAAGCTCACAGAACTGAACTCGTGTTCTCAAATATGTACATGTGTGTGTGTGTGTGTGTGTGTGTGTGTGTGTGTGTGTTAGAGAGAGAGAGAGAGAGGGAGAAATGTCTTGCAGGGGCAGAATGTACAGAGACATGAGGCAACATTGCAAGCCAAACTGGAAGGACCCACAAACTGCACAGTGTGTTTCCAAACAGTCTCATTGTAATTACACACACACAAACACACACACACACACACACACACACACACACACACACACAAAGCAGAGCCGCCATAGCCCTGAGCACTGCAAGATCTCATTTTCCATATTTACAGTATATGTTTAAGACAGACAGCATCATTGCTCCGATGCAGCACGCATCTCCAGCACACTAAAAAAAATCCCTTCAAAGATTATTGGTAAAAACCCACATTAATTCAGCTCACTGGTCACAGAACTGTGTGTTTATGTTGGATTTTAAAAGCTGGAGCCCTCACCCTGGAGAGAAGCATCAGACTGATTGAAGTTTCAGGAGGACAGAGGGGATGCAGTTCACAGACTGTGTTTCTAATGATGACTGTGATGCTGTATGATGATGACCACCAACTGGAGGTCACTCCTCACTCTCCTCTTTTATTTACCATCACATATCTGGTGACCGAGCTCGTTATCTGGTTACCATGCGTAGAAAAACAGCTCAGCTGGTTTTGGTTACCTTGTTAACTGGACAGCAGTCTGGAGCGGCTCCCTGTCGCAGCAGTCACGGCTTCAACTTGTCCGTCGTTCCTCTCCTTAAATCCACAGTCCGTATAGTTCAGGTTCAGATCCGCTCATGGGGTTTGTTCGCCTATGTGCCCTCGCTGTGTCTCTATGTCTCCCGTTTAACACGGTGTGCAGCACGCAGCCAGCCGGGCGGAGGGACGGGAGCGAACCGGCAACGGCTCGGCTGCTACAGCGTCACAGGAGAGGACTGTATGGAAAGCCAAACGGGTCAAAATACGTCACAATTATCACGGCGTTTTGAACGCCGTTCTTGGCGCCACCTGGCGTTTAATAAACGCCACAACACCTCTAATAAATGCTGCGTTCATGCCACCTGGGAATAACAGGGACCGCCCCCGTGATTACGTTGTTTTTCCGACTGCCAGCGTTCACATGGCCGGGATGCGTGTTCTTCTTCTGTTATATTGGCGTTTGGCATAATAACTTGTTGCATGACTGCCACCAACTGTTGGCCGTAGCCTAGAGCATCAGGTGTGTGAAAACATGGAGGCCACAATAACAAAAGATTTGCTGCTGTTTTCTTATACGAGCATAGAAACAGCACATGGACAGGTGTTTGTTTGTGTTATCTGCAGGACAACGAACGGGAAAGGACACGGATAAGGTGTTGTTTTTTTATACATGGGCCTATTTATGAATAATTTGAAACATGTTATGTCTGTGTATGTTTCTTGGCAGAGGCATATGTCCACAATAAACAGTTTATTGTCATTGAAATATGTTCAGTGAACCAAATTCGCCTACATCAAACGTCAGTTGTCAACAACGCGTCACCAACTGGGAAACTCGGTTAGCAAAATCTAGCCCGAGTTTCCCACCTCTGATTCCAACAGGAAGGGACGTGAATGATGACATTTTCACTCGGAAAAATGTTTTTCCGATGTCTATGAACGCAGTATAATAGCGTGTGAGATGGCGCCTGCTTGACCCGGCGAGAGATGTGACGCATGGCCACATTGTCATAGTTCATAAAAATGCAGCTCAGTGACTACACCGACATTACATACACCGATATTACATACACTAGATGTTTGTAATCCTTCGCTGAAGCCGTTCATAATGAGTCAGCCTTCATTCTGTGAGTAGAGAATCAAATCAATCATGTATCGTAAACTTCAATCCATCTCTCTATCTCTCTCTCCCTCTGTCCATCTGTCTCCCTCCCTCTTTTAATCAGTGTTAGGATAATTATTTATCAAATAATGGACAAAATCATTAGAGTTCTCTTAAAAGTTTGTTTACTTGCAGCAAGTAGAGTCAGTTTACATTACTTCACCATAAATACAGAAAATGACTGAAGATTGTTCACAACAGTGTACAATTAAAGGAGTTAGGAGTCCAGTTAGTTATTCAGTTCATGCAATCACTAGCTTTCTTGTTATTACTGGTCAGGCCTGGCATTTCCTCCACATTATGCGTTCTGCCCTCAGGGATACATTCTGTGCTCTTTGCAAGGTCACTCAGCTTTCATGATTAACACATGAAAGACAGAAATACTAAAACAGAAATACTAAAACAGAAATACTAAAACAGCAGTTTGGATGCTTTGGATGGTTTAACAAAGAAAAAAAAATTTGTATAAAATTTTCTAACATTTCCCTCCTGTTTAAACTTTTGCATCTTCAATAAGCATGAACATATACAGTATATACAGTATCTCACAAAAGTGAGTACACCCTTCACATTTTAGTAAATATTTCATTATATCTTTTAATGGGACAACACACTGAAGAAATTACACTTTGCTACAATGTAAAGTATTAAGTGTACAGCTTGTATAACAGTGTAAATGTGCAAAATAACTCAACACACAGCCATTAATGTCTAAACCGCTGGCAACAAAAGTGAGTACACCCCTATCTTAAATTCCCATAGAGGCAGGCAGATTTTTATTTTTAAAGGTCAGTTATTTCATGGATCCAGGATACTATGCATCCTGATAAAGTTCCCTTGGCCTTTGGAATTAAAATAGCCCCACATCATCACATACCCTTCACCATACCTAGAGATTGGCATGGTTTTATGTCGGTTAGCCTAATAGCTGGTTTGATTTGCATTGAGAGATGATTTTATGGAAAGTACCCCATACGATACTGTGTGTGTGTGTGTGTGTGTGTGTGTGTGTGTGTGTGTGTGTGTGTGTGTGTGTGTGTGTGTGTATATATATATATATATATATATATATATATATATATATATGAGTACATGAGTATAAAAGTAAATGAGTATTTGAAATCTGTGAGTATATGTATAAATTCTGTATAACATTGTGTTCTTCTGCAATATCTCAGTACACTCGTTTTGATTTTCATAATGTACATCAGTAAGCATTCACGTCAACATCAAACATTTTAATTAGATGTTGGTCTCATCGTTGTCATTGTCCCCTTGTTGCAATTGATGATACATGGTTTTTGTCAACATGTTTTCGATCAATTTTGGTGCTAAACCTCAGAGACAATGTACACTAGAGCATCCGCACGCCACCAGGAGAGCAGCAGTAACTGAAAAGGACACTAGCAACGTCACATCCAGTTCCGACTCTTGGTTTGTGTTTTGTTTGTTTTCTCAGACTTCCGGTTTTATTTTGCTAACCACTATCTGTCTCTGTTTCAGGTCACTTGTCTTCCCGTCTTTGTCTGATTTCCCGCCTGTGTGATTACCCTCCCATCCCTAATGTGTGTCACCTGTGTGTAATCGTCTTCCCCGGTCCCAGTGTATATATACTCCCCTTGTGTCACTTTTCAGTTGCGAGATTGTTGTAGTACCTCATGTGTCTCACTCTCCAGCGGTTTTTCCCAGTGTTTGTTTTTCCAGTATTACCTAGACCTCGTTTGTATTTTTGACCACGTCTACCATCTGCCAATTTTGTACCTTTGCCTGGATTGTTCTCTGGACAATAAAGCTCCTTACCTTGTACTCCCTGCTCCGAGTCGTGCTTTTGGGTCTGCCATTGTACTGGGACAAGCAAAGAACAAATGTAGTGCTCCATTTTCCAAACCATGCAGGCTTCCAGGAAGTCTTTGAATGGGCCATTTATGCCAGAGTTTTCTGCTAATTCTTATAAGGTTAAGCCCTCTAGGGCCCTGGTGATGCTGCCATCAGGTGCAGTGTTATTTGGAATAAAGGTACAACAATACATCCCAAACATCAGACAGACTCCACCTTTCTCGGCCAACAGCATATCTAAGGCTATCCTATTTTGCCAGGCCATCAGGGAAGTTGGACCTAACTGACAAAGTGCTGTTGATTGTAATACAAGTAATTATTCCAATCCACATTTTTGTTTATTGCCCACCAGAAAAGGAATGACTCAAAACCTGCGCCAACCTGGTTGCGTGCTTTGAACTTGTCTGGTACGCCTCTAGGTACACCGAGTTTATCAGTGTACACCCTGTCATCAAAAGTTCCACCAGGAGCGTCCCTTTTAGCTCTGTATGGGACATGGTTCGGGTGGTGTTTGTGGAGCATGGAAGATAAGTCCTTGAAGTCACCTACTGGGAAAAGTTGGAACGGCATCAACAGCTGTACTGAAGCACAGCTTCCTGTCCACAGTGGAGGTAATCTAGGTCGCAGCTTGTCTCCACACAGCAACCACACATCAGCTCTACTGGTGCTTTGATTAACAGACCATCAGGCTAAGTAATTACCTTTATCAGTGGTGATGTCAATGTTCTCTGAACACCAAGACGAGCTCACTCGGTGCACACTTTTTCCCCCGTCCTGCCCTTGAGAAACAGGTGTTACCTGGAAGAGCTGAAGCAACAGGTGGTAAGACACTGGAGGAAACAATAAACTTAGTGATTTGTATTGCTCCGTTTTAGGTGTAAGACTTATGTTGAACAGACTAAGGACACATTGCAACCCTGTGGCATCATTTTGGTTATTCAGTTTGAATGGGATGGTGCCTAACTGTGGTCTCCCAGTGGAGCATGCTATGCAATCGCTAATATTAGCTTGTTTTGCAGTGTACATCATCCATTCTAACCAGTAGTTTCCATAGCTACTTTGTCTTGGGTCGGTACAGTGTTGTAGCATTTTCATGTCTGGTGGCATTGTACATCTGGGTGTTTTTGGATTCTTTAGCTTTGTACCGCATTATGGGGATCACTATGATTAAAGCTATTGTTACAATGAAGCATAATGTTCCTCGTAACCCACACAAGCCTGGTTGTCTAAACGGGTGCCATGGTTTTGGCCTTGGCATTGTTTTTTTTTGGTTTCTGATGGGAGAAACCTTACTGGTAGCCCTTATTGTTCACTTTTTCATCTAAATGATTGGGATCTGAATTCTTCACTGGGTTTGAGACTAAGAATACCTAAATGGAGCCCCTTTGTAGCCCAGACTTCCCCCAACCACTGGCGGATCGGTGAAACTAAGGTTTCTCAGCCTGGTCTGTCTCCCCAGACAACCCAAATACATTTTTACAATGTGACAGATGAATCCAGGTGGTTCTTTCAGCGGTATTTAAGGCTGTAGCAGTAGTGAGTAGAACTTGATATGGACCATCCCACCTAGGACTGGACCAGGTCTTTCTCCTTATCACTTTGACCTGCACCCAGTCTCCTGGTTTCACCACTGGATCCTCTGGTGTTAGGGCTTCTCCTGGAATAGAGTTAGCAGAAGAGATCTCTTTCTTTGTTAACATGTGTGCCATGTAGTCTGCTAGTGTCTGTTCCCTTTCTTTATCAGGTCTGGAAAATGGTTTTAGCTGAGGGATGCTATATGGTCTACCATACATCATTTCAAAAGGTGTTACGCCAGCAGCTATGGGTGTAATGTGCAATTCTTTCCTGTCTCTGCCATAGTCTTTTTTTTTTTAGATTTAATTGTGCCATTATTTCTTTCAACTAGCCCTGCTGACTGTGGATGATAGGCACAGTGATTTCTCAGATCTATTTTTAGCGTTTGTGCCATGAGTGAAATAACACTGTTCACAAATTGTGTTCCATTATCACTGTAAATCTTCTCTGGTACCCCATACCTTGGTATTATTTCTCTTACTATTGCTTTAGCTACCATAATAGCATCTGGATTAGCAAAGTAAGCAGTCTTCAGATATTCCCCATCACCTGACTGCCCCCCCCCATCTCCTCATCAGTCTTCCAGATATTAGACCAGCCCATTTGTATTTTCCCCATGTCAGTTCGTCCTAGTTGCTTTCGTGCTGGGCTGTCCATGGCACTGAAAAGGGAGCCATGTAATGATTTTTCCGCCTCATTGAGTCATTTGACAGCTGAACAGTCTGGTGTGTGCATGCAGGGCTTCTTCCATCACTGTAGCATTGTCACTCACCTCTGTCTTTTGTCCTCCCTCCTTACCTTGAAAAAACTAAGGGTTTGTTGATGAGGTGTGTTAAACTTTAAAGTGGAAGCACTTCTGAACTGTTTTTGACTGTGCATGTAAATCCAGTTTGTGGAAATACAGGCTGTAATTTCCCTGCAGATGGCCGGCAGAGTGGGACGGTGGCAGCAGCGGCTCAAGCTCATCAGAGGGTGAGAAGAGAGGTCATTTTGGGTGGGCATCTTCAGCTGAGCTCGCCGTCAGAAGAGCGATTCTGTCCATGGGATGCTGGACTTGGCGCTACATTTAAATGCCATAGTGACCGACTCCTGCTGGGCAACCGACCAGCCGTCAGCTGATAGTAGTGTACGATACGACCTCGTCAGTAACGGGTGAGCAAAGACTCGGAGGCTTTGTCAGCGGCGGTAAGGATCAACTGCTGATGAAACTGATGTCATGGTGTCTGACTACCTGTTTCTGAGCAGATGCCCGACTCTGCTGACCGGACGGTGAGGGTGGTGGAAAACAAGGGTAACGGGAAGCGCAGATCTTCCAGGTTAGATGTGCAGTTTGAAGCACAGCCCTCATCACAATGGCCTGGAGTAATTAAAGACAGCTCCCTTAGATCCATTACATGGTATGTATGAGTTTAATATGTAAATTACTGTAAATCAGGAAAGTCAGTGTGATTTCTAAAAATCGTGACTCAAAGTTAGACCTGGTTGTTTCCTCAGCTGATTCCTGACTCCAACTTGGTGCCACACAGACAGACAGACAGACAGACAGACAGACAGACAGACAGGCAGGCAGGCAGGCAGACATACAAACACACAGAGAGACAGATAGAGAGAGAGTTCCATAAGAAGCAGCTGCACCAAAATGAGCTCCAGATTTGGTCCTTTTTTGTTACTTTTTTGTTTTTGAATAAAAATGAGACAAACTCCCAAATATCTACACTGAAAACTCAACTATACCTTGAGGAAGAAAAAGAAACATCAGGAAGAGGAAGAAAACACAAAGGAAAACAAGAAAATACTTGAACAACTGAAAGAAACCATTAACTGCCAACTGCCACCATCAGGATGAACAAGAAAACATCACAAATCTAGACCAATTCTTCTACAAAGTCAGTGACTACGTAACTGTGCTGATATTTTGAAGTATTTTATGTTTTTACTTTAAAACTTTTATTTTGTATAAGAAATATTTTGAGCTTAAGTTAAACTCTAACCGAGGAGCTAGCATATAAGCTAGCTAGCAAACAGAGTAAGTCAGCCAACAGCAGCAGAACATAGCAACCGTTGCTAAGCTCAGAATGCCCCAACCGCCCTCTCATGTCTCAACCTCTGCACTCTGTGCGCGCTCAACTTGGAATAATTTACCCAGGATGGAAAGCAGAAAATGACCAACCCAAATTTACTAAACTGGTCAACAATAAATAATATGAATATGTAAATAAATCCCATGGAAAAACTCAGATTGGACAGATCTGTCTCAATTTACCCTGCAGAGATCTGAGGAGCAGTTAACCATAGTCCTCATAAATCCAGCAAATTCAAAATTCCAACATAAAGATAGGGGAAGGAAACGGAAAATACATGCATCCGGCGGAATTTCCTGCAGCAGCGGAGCAATCCCGGAAGTGGAACGTCAAGGATATAGACTAACCCAGACTACACCTCCATGGCTTTAACAGCTCGGGTTCCAGCATTGTGCGCCCAAGCTCCAGAGAGTGAATAAACATTTCTCTTCTCCTCTCACCCCCAACCAGGGTCAGCTGTGTGGAGTAAGAAACCCCAAAAAATGTATCCGGTATTTACTGCAGTGTGTGCATGTGTTGCTCCTCTCACCTCGGCCTGGGAGAGCTGCTCCAAAACCGGCTGGTCTGAATGTCGGCAGTGATAAAGCACCATGTCGGCCAGCAGGGGGAGTCGCTCCACGCTGCCACTGCCTCGTCACCACACACACACACACACACACACACACACACACACACACACGAGGGAATTATGTGCATACAATAGCGTTACATCATAATAAGAATGGTATTCATTTAAGTGACGTGAGCAGTTTTCTGTCATTACATTATTGTTTATTTAGAAACTCATACCGTTGCTTCTTGTTGTTGTTGAGACTGACTTAGGCCAAAAGATATTGAGAGACCACAAGGGGTGAAAGTAAGAGAAATGAATTGATAAAAATGGAGCAGTACAAATAGATTTTGATTGACATTTTGGGTAACTAAAATTGCCTGCCCGTAAATGATAAACGTTGGTGACACAGCTCAGCTGATTATCAGAGCAACGCCATTTTAAATAAAACATCAGGTTTATGAAATCACTTGATAATCAACCACTCTATTTTTCAATTTGCATGCATCTTCGTGACTTTTTCAATTACTTTTTGTTACTTCCACCCTTAAGGCCATGTTCCTTAGATGATAAATGCCAATGTTGAATGTAGGTCGGGGGTAATTACTAAACATGGCTCCGTTTTCATGATATCACAAGCGTTTTAATCAAACAGCTTATAATTCATCAAATCACTTTTTTTTTTTATTCGATTCACTGTGTATATATATATATATATATATATATATATATATATATATATATATATATATGTTGATATGTTGTTGATTGACTCAAAGTATTCAGTCAACTGTATTTATTTTAGTTTCCTCCTTCATTTCCTCATCACTGCTTGTTTCCTAAAAGAAAGAAAGAAAAAAAAAAAGATAATACATATTATGGTGTGTTCCATCTGATGGCAGCACAGACTCCGCATAGACAACTACAGATGTCTCTCAGAGAAGGTAAAAAAGCATGAAACATCCCAGATGCATATGGACAGTTGGCTGAAACTTTGGGCTTTCAGGAGGGTTATCATTGGGCGCACTGAGAGCTACAGGATAGGCGTCGCATAGACTTGGAGAACTGAGAGTGATAAAAGTGGAATTTAATGTGTTTTTCTTTAATTAAGGGAATATGATGACATTTACAGGCAACATGAGTTCATTTGTTTGAGTAGAAAAAGTCCACTAGCTTTTTGAATAGTTCTACTTTAAACTACAGTTCCACACATCTAGGATGTGAACTTATCTGTGTACAAGTTACCAATCTGCTGTCCTGTCTGCTTCTTGTTTACTTAGTATAATATTCCAACTTAACTGAGTGATTGTTCTGAGTGTTAAACTTGTGTTCTTGTTGAACAGAGCACACTGTTTTGAGATTAAAAGTGCCTCACCATAGTTTTGTTTAGCAGTCTGCTGCCCAAGAGCTCTGGAGGAAACTGTTAACCTTTTTAAAGTCTCAACAGCCACACAGCTGTTTCAGGTGAGCTGGCTGATTGTGTGGGCGGGGTTACACTGATTGATTGACATCTTCCTCCTGTTAGCATGGGACTAATGACAGCTTCATCATTCTTATTGGAAGAAAAGATTAGTGTATATGTAATTCCCATCTATGCTCCGCCCACCTTCAGCCTGAGCAGAGATTAATCAGCCAGAAGAAGTGAAATCACCTGTATGCTGTTCACTGCTCTCACTGCTGGAGTGTAACTAAGTACATTTACTCCAGTACTGTCCTTAAGGCCAAATGTTGAAGTACTTGTACTTTATAACTTTATATTTGAGAAATATTTTCTTTTTACGCCACTACATCAATCTGACAGCTTTAAAATTTCTGCACACTAAACACATGTAGTTTATAAAATCTGATGTTTTATTATAAATGCTAACCTAATAAACTAGCCAACAATATAACGGCCTACAAGTCCAGCTGAAATGATTAGACCATTAAACACACAACTGTTTGGATTCCTTTACACTTTCTACAATGTAATGATTTTTCTTTACTTTTAATACTTTAACTACATTTCCCTGATGAGACTTACACACTTGTACTTTCAATCCAGGACTTTAACTGTAACAGAATATTTTAACAGTGTGGTATTAATACTTTTACAGCAGTAATCTGAATAATTCTTCCAGCGCTGACTGCGCTTCATGGTTTCAAAGGCCAAAAAGCTGCTGAATCTGATTGGTCGAGGGTCACAAAGGAACATCCTGATATTGATTGAGCATTATAGATGTTTTTTTTCTCCTTTACTGAAAGAGCATTCAGCAACAGGCAGAGCAACAATCAGAACACAAAGAACAGAAACCCAGAAGAACAGCAAATAAATCACGTCATCAACATACATAGGTTGATGCTTTTGATAGCTTTCTTATTTTTAGATTATTGAATTGATGAAATGTTTGAGTTCATTTTCAAAGATTAAAAATGATGGTTTGTGGTTTGCAACGTTAGACTTCTAAATATGAAAGTTAGATAGTAACAGGATCAGATTAATGGTGGAAGCATTGGGCAAACAGAAAGCGTTGGTATGACGAGGAAAATTCAGATTCAGTGTGTTGGAAAAAGAAAAACTGCAGGACCAAAATAAATGTTCAGGAGCTAGTTTCCAAAAGGAGCAGTCAACACTAATGTCCTGTCTGTATCTTTAAAGTGCCCATATTATGAAAAAATCACTTTTTCTGGGATTTGGGGTGTTATGTTGTGTCTCTGGTGCTTCCACACACATACAAACTCTGAAAAAAATCCATCCATGCTGTTTAGAGTGAGATACAGTTTCTGAATGTGTCCTGCCTTCAGTCTCTGGGTGAGCTGTTCAAAATCGACACGGCTTGTGACGTCACAAGCCGAAACAAGCAGGCTAACCGCAACCATTAGCTCGTAGCGTTAGCGTTAATGCTAATGCTAACGCTAGCATGCTACCTCGTCCTCAATAGCAAAGCACTGCTACAACACACACAAGTTCACCATAATCTACGAAAGAACTACTTACATGTGCGCCCTCATTTAGAAGTCTCCCAGCTAATCCTGCCTTGTAACTGACCAAAGTTGTAGAAACAGCCTTTCTTTTACTGTCTATGGAGCTAGCTAGCTGACATGATCTACATCTGAGCTACTGGGCATGTGCAGTGCAATCAAAGATAGTACAGAAGAAGAAGAAGAAAAGAGGTCTCACTCTGTAGCTAAAACAGAGACCAGCTGAAAAGAGGATCTGCAGCAGTGAGAGAGAGCGGTGCAGTACAACAAAAATATGGTGTTTTTTGAAAATTAAACCATGTAAACCTATTCTGGTACAACCTTAAAATACAATTATGAACCTGAAAATGAGCATAATATGGCTGCTTTAAAGGGATAAAAGCCATGAATCATTTTAAGAGACACCTCTTTAATCTGATCTGGAATCAGATATTTTAAAGGTAAGCAGCAGATTTTCTTTCACTTCCAGTCTGAAGTGAAGCTAGTCCAGAAAGAGCACAGAGACAGTTTCATTTTGAAATAAAGCATGTGTATGGCAGTTATTTTTTTCTGAGGAGAAACAGGCTGACCAAGCTCAGAAACAGGGGCGGATCTAGAAAAATATTTATGGGGTGGCGAGAGGGGGGCAGGAATTTTTGAGGGGTGGCAACATATGGCAGACGTATATATACTGAATTTAATCACAGTTATCACAGTTTGATGAGAAATAGTATGTACACACTACAAAAGGGCACAAGCTGCCATTTACAAACTCATACAGACAAACTTAATCTCATGCAATCAATGTCCTGCATTTAAGGTTTCATGTGAAACAGTTCTTATTAGGAATAAGTGACCATACAATGTGATCTCACTTAATAGGAGATAGAAGTATGATAGAAGTAAGGGGCATAAAGGTAAGACACAGGTGATGAGTGGCAGATGTGTGAGAGGGGAAGCAAACTGTTTTTGACTGACTGCAGTCGGACATTGGAGATTTGCACTCGTAAATTGTCAAATTGGCCATAACTTTTAATTCGTTGCTGCCAAGTGGGGTGGCAGCAGGGGTGGCAAGGCTTTCTTTTAGGGTGGCATTTGCCACCCTATGCCACCCTGGTAGATCCGCCCCTGCTCAGAAACATAAAGAGCATGTCCAGCAGTTAGTCTGAGCCCTTTCCTCCAAGGCAGTATTTCTCAAACAGGGGTACGTACGAGTACTAGGGTACTTTGTAGTACTGCAGGGGGTTGTGACAAAGTGCGTGATGCACTCACCACTTGTCCCTGTGCTAATGTACATTTGTCCATATTTATTTTACACATTGCTCTAGTTGGTGTTTTACAGCTATATCTTTCTACATGGTTTACTAAACCTCCCACTGTTCTCCAGTTATCATGTCTCTGTTTAACAACCTTTTTCTGACATCCATCTTTGCTGCAGCCGGTGATCGAACCGTGGACCTTCTGCTGCTGTTGTAACTAAGCTAACTCTGGACAACAGCGTCCTCATGTGGCCAAATGACGCAGCTGCGTTATTAACCAGAGTACATGGAGAAGTGCACCAGTTCAATGACAACATCAAGGGTTTCTACTTCAGGAAGAAAGCTGCAAACATTCAACTCTTAGATTCATCTCAACTATTTGAAAATCTATTAATCCGTTTAAACAAAAACAGTGAACAGTGTGATGTCAGCTTGTTAAACGTGAATATTTTCTAGTTTCTTCTCTCCACTGGGATAGTAAACTGAATATCTTTGAGTTGTGGATGAAACAAGGATGTCATCTTGGGCTTTGGGAAACTCTGATCCACATTTTTCACCATTTTAAAATAATGGTTAGTTGCAGCCCGAGTGAGTTTCAGGAGTAAATGACAAAAAGTAGCCAACAGATGAAGAGCTCTGTCCCAAATAATAGCCACACAAGCTGCCAGAAGTTCTTGACGTTATTGGATCAGTAAAACTGAAGGACGTTTCTGCCTTTTGCTGGCAGCACCTACAAAAAGACACTTTAGACTGTTAGTGTGTGTCTGTTTATATGCTGTTGTGGCTGTCTGTGTGTGTCTCTCAATGTGTAGTCTCGTATTGCCAGACCTATCTCCACAGTGCTGTGCAGTAAGGTCTGGCTACACCTCAGATATATTCTGGTATAGGAGAAAAAAAACCTTTGAAATGTTTGCATTTCTTTAAACCAATCACAATCGTCTTGGGCGGCGCTAAGCTTCGGACGCAGCTCTGCTAAATAGTTTCAGTAAGAAACTTGTTTTGGTGGAACATTTACATCCCGCAAAAGAAAACGCCACATACAGCATATAACGTCAGCTATTTAAATTAGCTGGATACATGGTTAAACTTCAATAAAACCTAAAATGGCTCTTTCCAGTGTATGTCCGTGTGTACTTCGTCCACAGCAATCCCACCAATCGCTCCCAAAATGTCCCAGTTAGAGAGGAAATGCCCTAAACATATTCGTTTCCTACCACTGACTGACATTTTCTTCTTGGATGTCCACACACCATCTGAAACTCAACCTTTTTTTTTTTTTTTACTTTTTTTTCCACTGGTCCCCTGGGCCGGTAGAGCAGAGTTTACTGGCCCCTTGTATAACTTTACTGGCCCGGAAAAAAAGAACATACATTGCAATGATTTATTCAAACAACAAACAAAAAGCCTATTTTGCATCTACAAATGAGGTTAGTTAGTTTAGTTGGAAGTTGAAGTATTGCATTCTGATAGATATTTCCGACCTTACAGAATGAGCTACCCTACTTTTAACCACATTTATAGAGGAAGTAGTGCATTCTGGTAATTTCCTAACTGATATAAGCTATAAACTACTCTACTTTAACGCTGCACACGAACATTCCGAATAAACACAACTCTCAATGTAAGAATCTAAGAGGTAAAATATATATATTTTTTAGCTTTTATTGTCTGAACAATGTGTTATTATCATTTTCACTGTGACATTTCAACTTGCTGAACAACATTGGCAATTCATGTTGAAAAATGGTTATAAATGAAAAATACTGCTAAATACAAGACATGAAGGCTATAATTCACTGATTAACTCCTCTATTTCAAATAGTATCCTGCTCAGTGTGGAATTTGAAATTCTGGAAAGATTTGAAGGCATCATTTTTTAAAGGGGTGATAGAATGATTATATAGGGTATTTCACACTGTTCCTTAAGGTCTCCTAATAGGGTATGTAACATTGGTTGGGCTGAAAATTGCCCGAATGCTATTTTATTAGGCCCTTAACTACCCTGTGAATATGGCTCTATTTGGAACAAGAGCTTTTCTTCCAAATATGGTATGCTCATGAATATTTAGATGAGCTGCGCGCTGATTGGTTTGAGCGAACCCCATAGAAACACATTGGAGACGAGACAGCAGGTCTCATATTTCAGACACTGCAAGGTTGTACGTTGTTTGTCGGGCTATTTCCTTATTAAATTCACTTCTGATACGTTTTTATGCGAGAAATCAACTATATAAAGCTCAAATATGGGCCGTTTTATGAAAATGTATGGCTAATTGCAAATTTGGTAAGACGTGTCGGACTTTAGGAGCTCCACACAGTCTGACGAAAAAACGGCAACCTCACCCAGTGAAAGTCACCGTTTCTCAGCTACTGGACTACTGGAGCTCCATGGAGTTCCGTGGAGCTCCATGGAGCTCCGCGGAGCTGGCTGCCAGCTTCCGGCATAACTAGAGTATATTTAGTTTGCATTTCGTCACGCCACTTATATAACATCTGACCCAAGGTCTTATAAAGCTAACTATGGTGTCCGATTTCAATTTAATGCATTTTTGTGAACATTAGGTATTTCGTTAGCTGCTACTTCTCGCTTCAATCCTAGCTATGTGCACAGATCGCGGCTAGCTAGTTAGCTTCACTTTCGGCGTAATTAAAGTCTATTTACAGTTCGAATTTCGTCACGCCACTTATAGAACATATACCCCAAGGTCTTATAAAGCTAACTATGGTGTCCGATTTCAATTTAATGCATTTTTGTGAACATTAGGGATTTCGTTAGCTGCTACTGTCCCTTCAATCCTATGGGTAAAGATCGCGGCTAGCTGCAGGCCATCAGGGCCTCGGCATTTTGTAGTCCAGTAACCCAGTAACCGGTGACTTTGCGCGTGTATGGAGCGCCGCTGGCTTCCCTTCGTGACGGAGCTCCAGCTAGCTCACAGCGAGTCTATGAAGTAGGACACGCCGACCGGCGAGGCACCACTGGCCGCTGTCACTTAGCCTGCTGAGCTCCTACTGAACTGTGACACACAGTCAGACAAAATTTGCAATTAGCCATCAATTTTCGTAAAATGGCCCATATTTGACCTCTACATAGTTGATTTCTCGCATAAAAAAGTCTCAGACGTGAATTTAGTAATTAAATAGCGGACCTCTGGAGATCTGCATGACCTAGCTAGATTCAGAAGACTAAGCTGACCTCAGGTCAGTGGTGTAGCCTATGCAAATGTTGGGGCGTGACAAAGACTAGGTTTTGGGATCCTGACGTCAGCATCCAGCTTTGTTCAGATTCGCCCGTTTTCAGCGGCAGTTTCAAAATGTGAGATTTGCAGAGGATAGGGGTATCAATGGGATTTTGAGCTTCTATGTATGTCCTATTTACCCACCGAACTGTCATTATTCAACTATGACAAGGTAAAATCGGTTTTGCATTCTATCACCCCTTTAAACTCTTATAATCTGAACAAAGTGCATCTTTGTCTTTTTTACTTTCACATTCAAACCAGACCAGCAGCATTTGTGGATACACTGGTACTTGGCTGACTAACTGACTCCTCAAGACTGTTTAGGCGTGACAGACCTGTTTTTCTACAATGGTTCATTGGCTGGCTGCATTTTTTCTCACAGCTTGAGCACCTAGATATTACTTGTTGATAAAAACTACTCCATCCATTTCCCTCCTCCAAATTTTGATACATAAATTTGCTGGGAAATCATTGAAACAAGTGGTGAGGTATACAGTATAAGTATAGTATAAGTAATATATATATATATATATATATATATATATATATATATAATTTGGGGGTGCAACTGCTCGGGCGCTCATCCATGAGCAGCCTACTCACTCACTCACCCCTCACGCATCTCAATACATCATGACATAATACAAAATGCCCTTTTTTCATGGCTTTTCAACTAAAATGTGTCCTTGTTGTGTAGAGACCGCCAAAGTGTGAGAAAAGTACACCCTCTCTCTTCTTCTCCTTCTCCTGCTATCATAACACATGTGTCACAATGAGCTATAGTCAGATTTGCTTGGTCATATGACATCCTATGGGGTTCCAGTCACAGAAAACCAAGTCGAAGTAGGAGTCTTTGAAATTACAGCCAAGGAATCAGTTACTTGCTTAAGGTGTATATTAGACAATAAACTGGAGAGAGTATGATACTAAAAGTTCTATCAATGCTCAATTAAAAAATCTTATTTTTTGCTAGAATATCCACTTTAATAGACAGAAATGATCTTGAAATATCGGCAGGGGCACTCGTGCAATGCCATTTTGATTACACCTGCATTTGATAGTACACTAGCATCCCAAAGATCCTCAAAAAGTGGCTGCAGACCTCACAGAACAAACTAGTTACGTTGATTTTTAAACTTCATGCCCAACCACACCATCACTTTGTTAATTGTATAGCCTTAATTGGCTCAGAGTGGAAGAGAGACTGTCACATGTGTATTGTTCACAGGAGAGTCAACAATGTGGTACCCAAATATTTATGTGATTAATTCTCTCAGGTTAGCAATGTGCACAGTTATCTCACTAGAGGGAGCTACACTCATTTTGTGTGATACAGATTCATAAGCTGTATAGGAAAAGAGTTTTTTACACTCAGCAGAAGTTATGTGGAATGGGTTATCTGCAAGCCTAAAGTTAAATAGCTCTATTGGAAACTTTAAGTCCTCTATAAAGAGCTGGCTAAGTAGGTTGTCCTAAATAAAACTATTGCATCGGTTGAGTTGCAGTAGACCCTAAATACTCATTGTTTGTTTTAGTTGTTCATGCATTTTTGGGTAATTCTCTCTGGGTTAGGAGAAGATGTGGCTTATAGTCATACAAACATGCATACATATGTTTTACATCTCCTCACTCAAACACTAACGGGACCACAATGTAAATAAGCTAACTGGCTATATTGTGTTATCATATTGACAACTGCAAATGTCCAATGGCATAATGATCAGTTTTGTATACATTGTTAATTTACATATGGCATACAATCTTACATTTTAACATTGTCAATTAACAATTGAAATTAATCAATCAATCAATCAATCAATCAATCAACCACCTCCATCTAGGTGACCATCATGCCCACAGATTACCTGCTGAATCTACCTCACTGTCTTCCATTGTGATTTACTCACTATCACAGACCTGGGCCCCTATTTATTAAGCCTCTGAGAATTACTCACAAGAACACTGCTAAGAATTGAATTAAGAGTAAAAAAAGTTCTTGGCTCAAAGCTGCACTTAAAAGTTATCAAGCATCTCAGTCGTAATTTAAATGAAGTGTAGGACTGTATCTTAAGTGTCAGTCTTAGCGACGATTTATGACACATTGCTGTGCCATAAATGGGATTTTGGATGACGACATAGGCATGAACCAATCACTGAATAGATTTCCATATTTGAGAATACTCTCAGATAAATTCACATTGAAGTGTGAAATTCCTAAGAGGAGATTACATTCAACACACATCTGACAATAAAGAATTTTCAAGAGAACACATTATGATATACACATTGGAAATGAAAGATAAACACGTTTTCCACCATGTCTTCATTACAAATTTTAAACCGGTGTGCTGTTAACTGACCTGCCTATATATATATATATATATTCTATATTTTATATTTCATGCCTGCTCTGTCCAAACGATACCATTTGATTAACTGCTCGTCGTCAAACATTTCCCCTTGAAAGATTGGCGCACGTCTCCATCTTCTCAGTGACATCCCAAGCTCCTACTGGTAACTCCTAACCACTGGAGAGACCTCTTGAGCTGTCTTAAATAACTGGGAGAGTAAGAGTGATTCTTAGCTTTAAGAAATTTCATAACTTGCTTGTATACTTAAATTTGAAAGTAGGAGTACATTTCATGAATTCTAACCCCTAAAAACTAAAATGGCACTTTGAGAAGCTTGATAAATCTAGGTCCAGGAAACACGGAAGTACTTGTTCTGTTGTAATATGTAAGGGATAATGTAGAGCGAGACGGTCATAATTGCGAATTTAAACCCTGACAGGGTGATGCGGGTCTTGCATCCCCTAACCCCCCTAACCCTAACCCCTAACCCATAGCAATGGTCTGTTATACAGAAGAAAATCAGACAATTTAATGCTGTGTTTGATTAATTCCTATTTTATGGTGATTTATTGTAGTCTGTGTCTTCACAGACTGTTCAGTCTGAAACAAGCTGTCTTGGACTAGATATATATGTATCACATATAGACAAAGCAGGAGTTTGTTCCAGTGGATACTTGAAAATCAACCAACAAATGTTTCAATAAATCCATCATACACATTTCTATCAACTTTCATTTCTATAGGCTACTCCATAAGTTAAATGTGTATATATGTATTTACACAGGCATGCAGCAGCCAGGTGACTCACTGTGTGTACATCATAGTCGAGAGCTGAGCTGCTGTTATTTTTCTCAGCGTTCAGATGCAGCATCCTGTTGAAGAGGCTTTGCAAACCCCCTCCTCTCTTTCAGCTCAGTGGCCTCCTGCACATGGGTAGAGCAGCATTTAGGGAAGAAAGACAAAGACAGATAAATCCACTTTCTAGCTTACAGCTGCCATATTGGTATCATGGAAATGTGTTATGGTTGAGTAAGCCCATGGGGATAATGCCATTAGATAGCAGGTCCAGAACACCGACCTTTCCAAATAAATTGTATATTTTGTAGTGTTAAACACATAATTTAAGAGAATATATGTCAAATAGATACTGTAGGCCTTTATACTGTCATAACCACATATATATATATATATATATATATATATATATATATATATATATATATATATATATATATATATATATATAAGCAACCTGTTATATTAATTTGTAATTTATTCAACACTAGTTTTACGTCTATGTTTACATATGTGTATATGTACATTTACACTTCTATATATACATAATTACTGTATATCTGTACATAGAAGTCAAATGTTTGTTTACCTTATTCAGCTTTGTTAGCCTTGTTTTTATCCATACGTCTATTTCTGTGTTGACTTAGAGAGCAACAAAAGCCAGAGTCAAATTCCTTGTATGTGTTTACACTTAACAATATAACTGATTCTAATTATGATTTAATCAGCTTTATTGTAACTGTACACATACCTGGGAATTTGACTCTGGGTTTACCTTGCTCCTGTTTCCCACTAACTTTGCAAACTTAAGATTGTTGTAAGGTAAGGTGAATTGTAGCTCAGAGGAATCACGAGTAAGATAAAACATCATGCTGGCAGGAAGTTTGTTGGGAAGAAAACTGTCAGACTTTTATTTTCAGTCTTCAAAAAAATAGTAAACAAAAGAAAACACAGAGGGAACTCCAATTTACTCTGCTCAAACAGTTCTGGAAAAAAAGTTGTCTCTCACTTCACTCACATATAGGATGAGAGACCATCTCTCCAGTTCAAACTCAGAACTCAGATCAGTAATCAGGTGTTGAAGAACAATCAGTAATTATCTTTTCTCCAATCATATCAACTCTTTGTCTTTGTTAATTGATATATGCTCAATGTATAGGCTGAAACAGTTCAATCCAATTTAAAAGCCACAAAATGTTCCAAAGAAACCTACCCGTGCTTTGGAAGACATTTCCAAAGAGAGTAAAACTTCTTTAAGATATTATGACCGTGAAGCAGAAATTATGATTTCTCCTTACAGGTTTATAATTACTTAATCATTTCCTATAAAGTTTCCAAGAAATATTTATAATGTGATACTAATTAGGAGGGGAGGGGAAGACAAAATTATGTTCTGTAGGTCTTACAGTACATCCAATATTTCTTTATTATTGATAACAAAGTTTCAAAAGTTTTTTGCTATTTTGTTTTGTGAATTTCATCGATTTTAAGCCTACCAATAAAACACTTTTCCCCTGTTAGTAGTACCAAATTTTACAAACATGTTAACACATTTACAGGTACAGTTACTTTTATGATATATATTTGTTTAGATAGAGTATCTCATCTATTTTTACAAGAGGAGGGTTTATGTAGGTTTAATTTAAATGGCAGCATATTTATATTGGGTGGAAAAGATAGACTCTCCCTAATAATGAGGAGAATTCCACCATAAAGCACATCGTGTACTGTCAAACTTCTGCACATTTGTTTGGAGGGGGATTTAGCTGCCACATTGTTAGTGGGGCTCGGCCTACTCACAGTGATTCATAAAATCCTCCGTGTTCATCTTAAGCAGCCAGCCTCTCTCCTTCCCTCCCTTCCTCCCTCCCTCCCTCCCTCCTCCGCCACAGCAGCGGCTTTGACACATCTGGTTCAGCACCTCGGACAGCGGACCTCCGATAGGCTGGAGCCCTTCCACGGCCAATGAAATGGCTTCAGCCGCACGGCTGCGACAGCGACAAGCAGCTGCAGTATCCCGGCAGCGGCCAATGAGAAGGCGCCGTTTACACTCCCACATCCAACCCGAATAACTGCAGATGCCCGCATCAAAGCAACGGGTATCTCTCTCTCTCTCTCTCTCTCTCTCTCTCTCTCTCTCTCTCTCTCTCTCTCTCTCTCTCTCTCTCTCTCTCTCTGGCAGGTTTACATAGCTGAGGGTATAAGCTGCTGTCTATTTTTGGAATTCATAGTGGCCATTTTTTTTTTCTCGTTCGCTCACTTGGTATTCTCCCCCTTTGTGTTGATTGAGATTTTTAGAGCGATATGTGCTGTTTTTATTCATGTCAGAGGGAGGTTTGTCCAAGCTGCGAGCATCGTAGCATCTCATTAATCGCCACCGTATAGATTTTCGCTTCTCAATGGAAGACATCTTCCCACTCGCTGCGAGAGACGGAGTGAAGCACAGTTTGCATTCGCTTCGCATCTGTGTTCCCATCCACGAGCGAGGGACTTTTTATAAATGAAGATTTGAAGAAAAAAAAAAAAAAAAAAAGTAGTAGGAAGTAGCCCACCGGCCGGGAGACGAACCTGTCAGCCTGTAACGCTGAAGGGCTTAGGCTACATACAATCAGGGACCGAACCGTCCGTGTTCACGCCCTGGACCCTGGACAGCAGGACGGCTGGGAAGCGCTTTCACATTTTGACCGTGTTTGCTCAGCAGCAAGGGGGTCAAGGTGTGATACATGGATCTCACAAGAAGAGCCGATTAATTAGAAGGTAGGAACACATGAAGGTGTGTTTGGCTGTGTATGGCAACGCCATTTGTTCAGCTCTGCATGATAAAACAACCAAATGAAAAGCCCCCAAAGACTTAAAACGTCGTACTGCACAGGTGTGTGGCTGCTCAACTCTTCATATAAATACAATTTATGTTGCTCAAAAATTGGATCATACAGCATTAAAGACAACAGCATCATGTGTGTTGTGTTTAGGCTGTGGCTGTGTGAGCGCACAGGTTTAGCCTGGTGTTCAAGGCTTCCATTTTGAAGCTAAGATGGATGCTTGCGCACATTTTTTTTCTTCTCATGCCTCTGTGGCCTTATCTTGGTTCTTATATAATACTGATGAAGACTGGAGCGGCTGCAGGCCCGTGTTACACTGACTGAAAGACGATGCATAATATGTTTGATGTAGAGAGATATCAGCAACACAATGTTTAATCACACAGACTAAGGCTTGATTGGAGATTGGAGATTAAAAAACCATGTGGAAATGAAATCCACGCATGAACAACCGAGGCATGTTCATTTTCTTTGACAAGAAAATAAACAGCAGACGTCTTTATGTGACAGCCGTTGGAGCATGTATTACACTGGTACTGTGGCAACTGTGAAGGAATGCCATCAGATCATTTATTTGCACTTGATCATAGGAAGTAATGTTTCAGTAGTTTTGTAAAATTCAATGCAATTACCTTTTAAAATCTTGAAAGGTTTCCTTCTGACTCACTCCCTGACAAGACATCAAAAACAGTGGTTTGAAAACTTAACTCAAGGCCCACTTATTAGCTTTTTTTTTGCAGGGCTTCCAACCAAATTGTATGGTCTCCATCTTCTTGGGGAGACCGTGAGATGTGCTCCAAAGCTCTGGAAAAAAAAGGTAATAAGTGGACCATGATTAGTTTTCTCTTTGCTCTCTCCTCACAAACAGTTGAAGACAACAGCGTCAATGGACATTCTTGGTCTTACAGTAGCTTGACGGAAAAAAAAAAAAAAAGGAAAAAAATCGTAACTTACAAGCTTTTTCTAGAGCTTTTAACTGCATCTCACCCTCTTCCCCGTTAGATGGAGTTTGTTGTCGTGGTAGCTGGGGCACAGCGGCAGTAACATGAAAGTAGCTGTTGTCAATCTGTTACTTTCCATTCTGTGAAAACTCTGAACAAAGCCTCTTTTATTTGCTTCAATTGGCATCATGAATTGTAACAGTGTTTTCCTTCCTGAAGATCTATCTGTGTCAACACACCTTGAGTCAATCCTCCTCTTCTTTGGATCTTTCTACTCTCACATCATCTAAGTGAATGGAGCGATTGTTAGAAAATGGATATATCCTCGTGTGTCTCACAGTGATGCAGTACTCAAGTCAATATTCTACTGGACTCGAATTTATTAAATCGGACTCGAGCATTCATAAAAATGGGCCTCGGAAGTTGGAGGACTAGTAACTACTTTTATGTAGGCAGTGATGGAGTGCTCGAGTCCTGGACTCGTGACTTGATTCGGACTCAAACTCAGGCAATGGTGACTCGACCGGGACTTGACTCAGACTCTTCTTTGCTGATTCGGACTCGAACACTGGGGAGTCAAAACTCGAACCACAAAACAATCGCGATCGCATTGCTTCCCATCAGTAACTATGTAGATTGTTATCTCCATTGAAAACTGATTAAACTCCATCTGCTGAGGAAGACCCTGAGATGCGCTTAAAAGCTCAGAAAAAGGCTAGTAAGTGGACCTTGAGTTGGGATTGTCCTTTCAAATTAAAACATAATCTTTTATTAACTTGGGGAGACACTGCAGGTGAATATAGAAAACATTTTATCACTATGAAACTTCCCCGGTTGGTTGGTTACTTACATTAAGACAGATATTTTTTGCATCACAAGTTTTCTGAAATGGTATGTTAAAGTATGCAAACAAAGCATTATCTAATGCTAACTTTTAGTGAATTTAGGATACATTTACAGGTGCAAATAGACAAAGTGTTGTAAAAAAAAAAAAAAAAAAAGTCCAAATGTGTGTATTGGATGGTTTTTTGTTTTCTCCAAATAGTCTGAAAGAAAACTTGTTATGGAGAAAAATAGGCCAAAAATTGAAAAACTATGTTTTTGCCTGTAGTGTCTCCACTCATTAACTATGAAGTGTTTGATGTCGACGGCTTAATGTTGCATCTTTTACTATACAGTATGTAATGTAACCAATGGAGAATATCGCCACTCCTTTTTGTTCTTCGCTCACAGGTTCGACTTCCTCCACAATTGAGACACTTTGGTCCTCTCAAAGCTCTTTGTCTCGACCAATCAAAGAGCTTTCCCCCCACTGCTTCCCACTGCTAACCGTTGTGCAGACATCATGGGTACGGTGCTGTCTCTGTCTCCCAGCTACCGCAAGGCCGTGCTGTTTGAGGACGGCCCGGCCACTGTAGGCCACTACACAGCAGTCCAGAACAGCAAAAACGCTAAGGATGCTGCTGCAGCAGCCGGAAAGTCCCTCAAACGCCCTTCTATCATCAGTGTGTTGCCATGGAAACGCATTGTGGCTGTATCGGCGAAGAGGAAGGGCTCCAAGAAGTTGCAGGCAGAGGGCGGGGACGGTGGGAAAGGGAGCCCTCTGGATGGCCACGCCACAGCCACGGCCAACTCAGCTTCCAGTAGCCTGAAGCTGAAGAAGTCTCAGTCCTGTGCTAACCTCTCCTCTTACTCCTCAAGCCAGGACCCCTCGGCCACTACCACCACTACCTCCTCCAACCTGCCCGTCTCCAAGACCTTGGCTAACGTAGCTACTGTTGCTGCCAAAAAGAATTCCATCACAGGTTCCGGGATCCAAACGTCTACCGCAACTGGCACACCAAAACGTGTCATTGTCCAGGTAATCTCAACACTAACTTTTTCTAATTTGTTTTTTCATTTTGGAATCAAAGATTTTCGCTATTTGAGTATTTTGAAAGTGTTCTATTAGGGCTAGGTTAAAGTAATCCATTCTCCAATTAAAGTCAATCTTTGTTTGAGTGATCTGATATTGATTAATAAAATCCCCAAATCAATCTTTTCACTATGGATGTATAACCCACCACAACCTTTTTGGGGTTTGATTCTTCATGTAAACATTGACCTGATGCATTATAAAAAATATTTACAGCATAAGTTCTCTGAGAATCTCTTTTGTATCCAGGCAAAATTGGTATTGTAACTGAAATTTCCCTGACCTAATTAATATCGACTCGGAAATATAATGTATTTGGAACCATGAATAAATTCTGGAAATAATGAGCAATACCCAGCCCTGTGCTCTATCATCTTTAGCTAATTAGACCAGTGGTTCTCAAAGTTTTCTGTACCCTCTCTAAAATATTTCAGCCAAGACCATCGTCTGTATATAACATACTAAACAACAACAACCTTATTACTGTAGAATCTATCACTAAATTCATGGGAAAGCATTTTGTTTCATCATACAATAACACCAATGAAGCATTGATATTCATCTTTTGATAAGTTGAATTTACAGTTTTAGTGAGAAACATGGGCTCGTGCTTCTCTGAGGATCTTTGTCATTCTACGTGTTCACAGCTGTATTGCTGCTACTTCAAACCCAAATCTTTTTTCTTGATATTAGTCTGTCATTCAATATTGAAACTAGCTTCCTGTTCACACTCAACGCAAGTAAAAGGGAGTGTAGTTGCGTTTACTGTAGCAGTTGACAGTTTGGGGCACTTAACGATTACATTGAAAATAGGAATATTGAATATAAAATGTTAGTTAATCGATACTTATATACGTTTTTGATCAAAATTTTTTGCACTATAATTATTTAAGGAATTAGCAATCAGCAATTATGATTAATATTTGTCAAACTGACATTTATAGAAAATCTCACTTTCCCCTGCAGCACTCTAAAGGGCCCCCATTTGAGAAACACTGACTTAGACTCACTGCTGGCTCATTTCACTGATCCTCTCCCTAGTCTTCATTGTTACTTTCCCTTATTTTTCTTTCCTTCTCTCTCTCCAACCCAGGCCTCCACCAGCGAACTGATGCGCAGCCTGGGTGAGTTCCTGTGCCGCCGGTGCTACAGACTGAAGCGTCTATCCCCGACCGACCCGGTGCTGTGGCTGCGCAGCGTCGACCGCTCCCTCCTGCTACAGGGCTGGCAGGATCAGGGCTTCATCACTCCGGCTAATGTGGTCTTCCTCTACATGCTGTGCCGCGATGTGGTCTCATCCGAGGTGGCCTCAGAGCGCGAGCTGCAGGCCTCACTGCTCACCTGCCTCTACCTTTCCTACTCCTACATGGGCAACGAGATCTCCTACCCGCTGAAACCCTTCCTGGTCGAGGCGGAGAAGGAAGCCTTCTGGGACCGCTGCCTGGAGATCATCAACCGCATGAGCGGCAAAATGCTCCAGATCAACACCGACCCGCACTTCTTTACCCAGGTGTTTGCTGACCTGAAGAACGAGAGCAAGAAAGAAGAGGAGAAGACCAAACTCCTCATAGGGCTTGACCGATAAGAGGGAGCTGGGAGGGGGAAGGATAGATAGAAAGATAGAAGGAGTTAATAGGTTGAGAAGGGGTGGACTAATGTAATGCAGCGTAGGGATACCTTGGTGCAGTACTGTTGTCTGGCGTCTCTACTAGTTCATCATTTACCAAATGTCCTGTTGTAACCCAGAACAAAGAGCTTCTGGGAGTAACCACAGTGTTTTAATCATCCGAGTTTGGGTAATGAGCAGAATTTTCCGCAGATTTCCTTCAAATATATATTTTTTTAAATCTTATCTCCACCCCAAGCCTGCTAAATTCTGCAGATTGTCATTCTGGATCATTGCTGAAAACTGTAAAAAAAAAAAAAATTTGCAGATTCTGTTTGGGTCTGGAATTGAGCCACCTAAACACTAACAGACAGATACACTAACTGATCTGTGTCTTGCCTGAAGGCAGAAATTCTCAGGAGTGACAGGCTATCCAACGCCTGGAACACTGGGCACAGGATTTGACAATAACAAGCTTTAAGTCAGAGATATCATCATTTGCTTTTTAAGGACAATGTGATAACTGATAACACAGATAGATGTTTTAGTGAACGCTTGGCCAGCAGGGCTGGTGCTGTGCATGGCCAGACGGAATCTGCAGACACAGACTTCCTCAGATTTTTCTCAGATTTTCCACAGATTTTAAACAAACTTAAAAAAAAAAAAAAAAAAAAAAAATACATAATGTTAACACATCTCCGCAGATTTTCCAGAGATTTTAAATGACTGCAATCAGAATTTCCACAGATTTTAAACAAATTAGCGAAAGAAAAAACAGTCCGCTACATTCTGCAGATTTTCATTCTGTATGACCGCTCCGTTTGAGTCTGGTGATGTGAAATGAACAGGCTGTGAGAAAGAGATATTTATCATTTTTATTTTTTGCATCAGGCTCAGAGACATGCATCAGTCTGACCTGTACCTTGTTTCAGTGAGATAAGAAATGCAATCTGGAATTTCCTATTTAATTATTTTATTATTAAAAGAAAAAAAGAATTGGTTTAGAGACACCAGACAACACAGATTTATGAATTAAGGGTGAATATTATATATATATAAAGATACAGTGTACTGATAGGATGATATTGTGAGATAGCATCCAGGCATTTCCGCTATAGAGAAATGTCCCGGTAATGAAAATCAAGAACCACCTTGCATGAGGTCACTTCATATGTCGTTGCACATGACCACCTGCTTATTGCCAACTCCACTTTCCCTTATTGCTTTAGCTAATTGCACTCCCCAACACTGGCTGCGAGGTCCACTGTTGAAACTTTAAAAGCATTAAATAATACCACGACATGGATGAGCTAGAATCAACCACAACCCAACTAGTTGGCAAACTTGTCAGGCTGTGAAATTTAAGTCGCTATTTGGCGTAATTGTACTGTAGTGGATTAATTCGTCCACATCTTACATAAAGTGCTGTACTATCAAGGGAACATTTGGGTTTATCCAGTCCAATCTGCTGTGATTTTGGAGATCAGTTATTTATTTGAAATGTTTATATGAAATGCTTAATCTGTGCGCAAACTAATCCCTTGCGCGCAGATTAATAATCATTAAACATGCCCTTCTCTAAGCTGTTTACATTTACAAAAATATGGGAAAATGCAATACTGACCCCTCCAGGGCATATTTTACACAGGAGATGATTTCATTCCTTCCTGCTCCCCTTGCACTTTCTCCTGCAGTCCATATTGGTGCTGTCCTGAGTGACCACAGAGAGAGAGAAAGAAAGAAAGAAAGAAAGAAAGAAAGATTAGTTGTTTAGTTGATAAAATATCAGAAAATGGGGAAAAAGGTTGATCATTGTTTCCCAAAGGCCAAGATGACGTCCTCAAATGTCTTGTTTTGTCCACAACTCAGATATTCATTTTACTGTCAAAGAGGAGGAAAGAAACTAGAAAATAGTCAGTTTAAGAAGCTGGAATGAGAGAAACTTTTACTTTTTTCATAAAAAATGACTCAAACTGATTAAACAATTATCAAAATAGTTAGCGATTGATTTAATAGCTCTAAAAGAAAGAAAGAAAGAAAGAAAGAAAGAAAGAAAGAGAAAGATTTCTGTTTTCAAACACTGCTCTCATCTTGTATGCTTTATACTGCGTGAATGATTGGTGGAGCAGGGGCATGGAAGACACATTCAGCTACACACGTCCGAATGAAAGAACATGTGAATATATTCCAGGTGTGTGCGCTCAGACGCCACAAGTATAGATGTGACTTTTTCTTCCAAAACAATGCTTCGATGTTGCTGTCGCCACTCGGCTCGAGGGACCTCCTCTGCTGTGTGAAGTGTCTCCTCTTTCCTTCGCTCGGACAAACTAAAAACAACACAGATTCCTTCTCTCTCCGTCCACCTGCTCCAGTCCAGTCCTGTCTGATGCGGTCCAACCAGTCCAACCCATATGTGGAGACTCTCTGGTCCGTTGACCTGATGGCTTAGTCATTCTCCGAGTTGTTTGACATGCATGTGTGCTTCTATAGGTTTCCTAGCATGCTGCTTTGTGTTGGGCACACTGCACTTATTGTTACAGAAGAGACTGAGCGGTCGCCGCGCTGTACTGCTGAAAGCTAGACTCAGTGATGTGACATCCAGGCGACTTGGCACAAGCTCTCTAATGAAGGAAATGTGTGACAGGCTAGTTGTAGCCTTGCCTATGCTGCACAATGAAGCACCGATCCTTCATTGGGATTTCTGCTGTTCTTGGTTCCATGGTGCTAAGAGGCATAGAAGACCCCACCCAGATCAAACAGTTCCCCCTTTCAGAAACCAGTACTTATAGCCTAGGTGGGCAAAACTTCAAAATCCATCCAAGTGTCAATCAGTTTTAGTGGATAATTAAAGGGTAATTTGCTTTTTATTTAACCTGGACCCTATTTTTCTAGGTTTTTGTATCTAAGTGACTAATGTGAACAAGAATCTTTGAAATTGCTCCAGTATTGAGCGAATGTGCATTGTCGATTTCCGTCTACTAAAAGTGCTTGTTTTACCACTGACAGACTCAGATTATTATTCTAAGTTTCTGACAACATTATGGAAAGGATCCCTTCAGATATAGATCTTTTTGTTAAAGAGTAAGATTCAGTGGTAAAACAAGCACTTTTTGTGGACGTAAATTGAAGGTGTGCAATTGCTTAAGAACTTACATTGTAGCTTGTTTCGCCTTGCTTAATACTGGACCAATTTCGAAGATTGTTCTCTCCATTACTCAGTTAGACACAAAAACATAGATAAATAGGGTTGAAGCAGCAGATGCCAAGCTATCCAGACTTTGAATTGCTATAATGGGTAAAGCTCCAAAAATGGTGGATCCTACATTTCCCATAATACATGCTTTCAAACCCCAAAACTCCATTTTGTAACAAAGGCTTTCAGTAAACATTATTTTAAAGCTTTAGGGCATAACTTTTTGATTATTAGTAATAATGACGTCCGTTACATTCAAGCTATTGCCAAATGAGTTGCTACAACGCTAATTAAGACTAGCAGCTTCACAAGACTCTCTCTGTATTTCTCAGTATGGCTATTTTCAGAGGATTGTGTCATCCGCCTCCTTGGCTACTAGCAACCTCGTGGAGAGGGGATGGGTGGGGGCTTGTATCATGTGGACGCGCCAACAGTTTTGTTGTCATTACTTAGAATTCCTCATGGGGGCGACAGAAACTACGCACTATAGCTTTAATTCTCGAACCCAAGCAGAGATGACCCTGGTAACATCAACAGAATTCTTTTTTCAAACTTTGGAAAGCTCCCTATAAAGCCACTGAAGACATCATACGACTGAACTTCATGTAAAAAAAATCAACCGAGTGCCTCAAGAGATTCCTCGCCTTGATGATGTCACATCACTTTGTCTAACGAAGCCAATAAACAGTCTTCAATTTTGGAAAAGCTCTGCCTTCTCAACCAGGGCAGAGATCTTGTGCCATATCATTCTAAAGACTAATTTGTTCATACAAAAACCACACAAAGAAACATGAGCCAACTCAAAAGTCTCTGACTGCTGACAACAAGAAAGACTATAAAGGAATTACGAATACACTTTTTCACAATGTTGCTACGTCATGTGTCCGAGATGTCGACCAGACAAATGGGACTTTGTTCCAATGGTAGGGACGTGAAATCAAAATGTAATGCTTGTGATTTTAACACACAGTGAAGTTTTATGTGTCACTTGTGACAATATTGGATTCATCCAACGCTGAAGCATTCAGCAGTCTGTTAGAGAATTTATAATTTATGAATAATGACATTTGGCCTGCTCTGTGATAGTATACAACTTGATTCAACATGGGGAATTGGATTTTAAAAGCGTGTTTCCAAACTAGGTGTGTCCACGATGCAGGTGATGTTTTAGCTTTGGTTGCATTTTGCGTTCAGATGATAACCGACTGGGCTGCAGTAAAAACTATTGTAGCCTTGATGCAGAGTCAGACCTCAGAGACAAATATGCACATGAAGAATGAATCCATGGCAAACAAGCTTGTTTACATATCCTTCTTGCTATAGCTGTTTCTGACGGGTGAACGGTACAAGTAGCATTCCAATAATGACTGTGGAATAATCATTGTTTTTCTTAATTTGTTGTACTCTTGATCCAAACTGTACGGAAGAAGATATGGGCGATGTCACATAATGTATTTGGGTACTGAGCTTAAAGTCAGAATTCCGACTTTAATCTTAGAAATCTGAATTTAAAGTTTTAAGCCAGAATTCAGAGTTGAAAGTTTAGTAAAAAAAAAAAAAAAAAAAAAAAAAAAGGTACACCTACAGTACTAAAGATTAAACTCAGAACTCAAATAATTTTTTTACATTGGCACTAATCCTCTTCCGTAAAACTGGAAGAAGTAGTAGGTTAAGTGGGGATTATATCCCAGCAAGACATGGGTTTAACTGAAAGAAATCTGTGTCTACAATACAGTGATTTGACTATCACCCAGATTTAGTAGAGGAATGGTGAATGTTGAAATCAAGAACTATTACCTGGATTCTTTGTGGTAAATCTTAAGGTAATAATTGACCGTTCACTAAGCCCTGACACCTTTAGTTGCTGTTGCCACACCACATACAGTTTACAATGATAATGGTGGCAGATTTATGATGAATGAAACTATGGGTCCTCGATTTCAGACAGAGGTAGACAAAAGCAGTTCTACTTTCTAGCTGGCAATGGTCGCTTTTTGCTGGCAGACTTTATCTGCTGTAGCTAGCTAATTAAGCTAATGTTAGCTCAGTGAGTTGGCTAAAAAGTTATATATTCAGTCTATTTTTTATTATTTTTATCCGACTCGTTTTTAAAATGAGGTAAAGGGGCTCTTAAATATGCACTTGATGCATGCTAAAGGACTAAAGCTAAAGCTGTCAGGTCCCTGGCAAAAAGCAGTTGAGCAGTTAGCAGTTGAAAATCCATGTAGTAGTATTGTTTTTTAGTTCAGTGTAGAGATAGTTAGTCCTAATATTTTAACTATGATAAGGACAAATGTAATATGGGACTGTTTTTTGTTTCACTTCTTTAAGTTTACGAGCGTAAAATGACAAAAGTAACATGATCTCCAGTAACGTTGGCTAGGTTTGCTGTAAACGGCCCCAAATCTAGTAAAGACCAAGAACAAGCTGCTAACTTCATAACATAGCTCAGTGGTTCCCAAACTTTTTCACGTCAAGGACCCCTAAACTGACACAAATTAGACCACGGACAACACAAAAAGTGTATGATACCCATGCCCAAAATAGTCGTACATTCATTGTTAGTTATGGATGGCATTATAGTGAAAATAAATTATTTCCCTTTGTGCTGGGGACCCCCTGAAACCCTTTTAAGGACCCCTGGGGGTCCCCAGACCCCACTTTGAGAACCACTGACCTAAGTAAAGCTGGGTTACTACTGTAGCTAGTTGGCTAGTTAGTCTTTTGTTCCTCACACTTTTGCTCTTGTGATTTAGGGAAGGCTAAAACCAACCTTTAAACTCTTAAAAAAGGATTTAGCGAGCGGTCAGTACTATTTCTATATTAAATTAAAATTTGACACCTTATCCTGGGTACAGAACCCCCCACACACACACACACACTCACACACACACACACACACACACACTCACACACAGAGTATTATATTTTGATTAATCAACACCATGTGGATGCCAGATGACAGCTTTTGACATACACGATGAGAGATGATGAATTTCTCTGTGAAACAAAAGAACTGATGAGCCAAACTCCTTTGTGATCTTTCACTACTTTTGCTTCCACCTGCTCCAGTCCTTCCAGCTGTGCCGGGACAATGAAAAAGAGGAAGGAAGCCAGGACAGGAGGCGAGGAAAGGAAACTTGTCCTCTGAATGAACCTTTTTCTTGAATTACAAAGTGTTACTCTTATATATGCTCTCATCATTGATCAACTCATAACTATGTGCCATATTTTATCTTGCAACACGTACAAGACAAAAACGATCGTGTAACATATGAAGCTTATGATAATGATGATGACGTTATTATGGTTTCCCTTCCTTTTCATTTGTGAAACATACTGTGTAAACAAGAATCTTTGTTGAACAAAAGTCACAGCTACTCGTGTTACTAGAGTGCTGATGCTGCAGTCTGTTACTTTGTGGATGTATGAATATGTATGTGAGAAATTATTTGATCAACTGTTAAAGGTACTTTATATTAAAAAAAAAAAAAACACTTTACAAGCATGGTGTTTTTTTATTTTTCAGATCCTGTGATTTTATACATTAATAGATGTTATGGCCTTTCAGGGACAGTTCTTAGTCTGACCACAGCAGCTGCAGGTGAAGCTGCTGAGGAGCAAGGATGAAGTGGTATTTGGGGAGTTTTGAGAGCTCCTACCTGGGAACAAGCTTCATAATAGGCAGGGCACTTATTGCTTGCTGACTCTCCGGCATCTAAATAGAGCCATTAAGGATGGAGGTAATTCTTACTGGGGTGCTGGAATTGTATTACCAAGTGCTGCTAGGAGATGGCGGCTTTAGAAAAAGTTTAGTCTCTATTTCCAGACCTATCTCCACAGCGCTGCAGAGTAAGGTCTGGCTACTCCACAGATACATTCTGGGATAGAAGGGGGAAAAAAACGCTCTGGGTTGTTTGCACTTCTTAAAACCACTCACAATTGTCTTGGGTGGCTCTAAGTGAGGGTGGCCCTGCAAAATTATCTCAGGAAGGAACTTGTTTTGGTGGAACATTTACACCTCGTAAATGAGAAAGCCACATAAAATATGAAATGAATTTAACTGTTCACACAATACAGTATTGTGAGATAGTTATATTAGCAGAATTCCAGTTCATTATGTTCATGGTTTGCATTGTCTGAGTTTTGATCAGAGAAAAGACTCATCAGAGACAAGTATAAATTGATAATAATAATCAATCACAACTTTTCTCAAATTAGAAAAACATTCGAACCCAAAAACAACATATGCTGCGAAGTATGACGATAAGATGACAATGTTTTCAAAAAACTTAATTTGATTGAGTTCAGTGAACGATCAGCTGGATATCAACACCCACTTTATTACATTACGTGTCATTTAGCTGACGCTTTTATCCAAAGCAACATACAATTGCCATATATGTCAGAGGTCGCACGCCTCTGGAGCAACTAGGGGTTAAGTGTCTTGCTCAGGGACACATTGGTTGATGTAACTCAGTGGGAATTGAACCCAGATCTCACACACCAAAGGCATGTGTCATATCCACTGCGCCATCACCACCCTTTATGTAAGGTCTGAACTGGTTCCATGAGTAAAGAACATAAGCTTACTTTGCAATGAATCACAGTTCAAGATTGTCAGTTATCACAAATTCTTACCCCCAATTTTCACCAACTGCGGAACGGCTGCGGAACGGCTGCGGAACGGCTCCGGAACGTCAGCAGAGTCAATAGGTTTCCATTAGTCAATGTGTGTATTTCCACTGGCTGCGGAACGGCTGCGGAACGGCTGCGGAACGGCCGCGTTCCGACTCCGTCCCAGCTCTGGCGATCCGCAGCCCTCCGGAGCGGATACGCAGAGCTTCTATTTTTGCCGGATGCCGGAGAGCTCTGCAGCAATTCAGCACAGGGCAGATTGTGCTGGACAGGAAGTTGAGCAAAAAATAAAACATCCGGTTAATTTTCAAAATAAAATACACGGTGCTCACGGCAGATCACATTTCCCTGCACTACACCTTGAAAACGTCATAATGGGCGGAGACAGGCCTGAAGTCAAGTTTGTGGTTCTGTTTATAGAAACTACATCCTGTCATATCGCACAATCATACGTGAATTCACGAGATCTCGTGAGTCCTCGTGACTTCAGTTGTCAGTCATGGCCGCAGCCGTTCCGCAACAAATTCGGACCTGGTGGGTATCGACGGTAAGGACGGCGGAGCACGGAGCCGACACGCAGCAGAGCCGATCCGCAGCCGTTCCGCAGTTGGTGGAAATTGCGGGTTAGACAAGTTTGGTTTGTTGGCACAACGGAAATCTTACTTAATTGCTGATAATTTACATTTCTTAATGTAATTCTAATTTATGCCAAAGACTATAACTTGATCTTTTTAGAGTATATTTCCCAAAATAAGTAGGATAGAAGTCAAATTTAAAAAAGGCTACATGAGGTAGAAAACTGATTTTGTAAACCCTTTACATGTGATTTAGGTAGAAATAATGGATGAGAATTAATCTAATGTAAAAAACAAACAAATAAAAAAACAATTTGTATGGCAATGTGGTCACTCTGTCGCTGTCCATGGTTCTGGAAACGGATTTGGGTCAGTGTGGGTGGTGCTGTCCCTGGTGCTGAAGGAGCACAGGTTAAAGCATGTCCAGGCTGCTATCACATCTCTTAGATGCATATCAATATTGACGCAGCTAGTCTATTTTTTCCAACATAAGAGTGAGTTTCCAGTGTATCTGTTGCACACTCTTGCATAGTGTTTCTTCCCTAAGAGGAAAATGAGATTTGATAGTTCCGCTATTGTTGCAGGTTTTATCAAATTGTGTAAATACTGTAAGTATCTGTAAATGAGATTGTGTATGGATAGTGGTGTGGGAAATAATGGTGTAGGTGTCACTTATTTTCTATGTTGTTCTATTATATGGGGGGAGGGATGTTATGGTATTAATCTAGGGTCTTTCAGTAAGTGGGCAGGGCCAGACTCACGTGACATGAGGGGGAAGTGATTATGCTGATTGAACCTGGTCAGTCACAGGTGTGTGGACTGACAGACATTTTGGACAAGGTTGCTTCTAGCTCGAGAGAAGAGGTTGCCAGATGAAGAACGCCACGGAAGACAAATGACAATATACTTTCTTGTCCCTCACACTCACCTTGAATGCAACACGTAGGGTAAAGGAGGCAGAGGGATTTGTTTTGTTAGCAGCTAGGATAACCTTTAGTAGTTGTGTTCTTTGGGGTTTTAACGAGACCGGTTAGTTTAGTACGGTGTTCATTTTAGGACATCCTCAGATCTCAGACTCAAACGAAAAGGCATCAGGTCACAGGCGAATCAGCATCGGAGTAGCCTAAATATCACTCAGTCTCAGAAAAACCTCTGTCATTTTCAGACAAAACTGCATTAGCTCTCGGAAAAATCTCTGTCAAGTCTATGAAAAGTCAAGTGTCAGACCAAAAAGCGTCATGTCTCAGAAAAATCTCCCTCAGCTGATACTGCTTCAAACCAAACGGCCTCAGCGTCAGAAAAAATGCTCTCAGCCTCAGACAATACTTTGTCAGAAAAAAGTTGTCAGAGATAATGTTGCCCAGATGAGGGAGCTGTTGACTAGCTTTTTGAATTCGCTAACATCTATCAACATTTATTTAGTTAAAAACTTCATTATTGGTATTTTTATTGTATAAATCCTCATGTACAACGTGCAGCAATCTATCACAGACATGAAGTGGTAATTACTACGTCACTTCTGGAGTATTCCTCTGATTTTTACATTATTACGGTGCATAACTTACTGGAACAAAACTGAGCAACATGTTGTTGCTGGTGACAAAACCACTGATTAAATATGTACATTGAAGTGATACTGGCGTTAAAGACCCGCTGATCGCTGTCAGATTCTCTGATATGACATTGCATTGTGGCTAATGGGATTTAGAATGTGCCCCGCTCGGGCCCATATATTGTTCTGTTTTACATCATACTGTAATATTTCACCGGTAATAAGACCGAAATAATATTATTAAAATAAAGAAATGAATAACATGATAACATCTAAATCAATGTTGATATATGTAGCTTTATAGTTTTAAAAATATTAATAAACAACAAAGCAATCCAGCTTCCCTGGTAATAAGACCGAAATAATAACATTAAAAGAAATACATATAAACCATGATAAGATCAGTCTTGTATAAAGTACTCAAAAGCAATACTTGAGTAAAAGTACAAGTATCTTCCCAGAAAATGACTTTGGTATAAGTTAAAGTCTCCTTTTAGAATATTACTTGAGTAAAAGTCTTAAAGTATCTGATATTTACAGTACTTAAGTATTCATAGCAATTTTCTGATATTAAATGTACTTAAGTAGAAGTAAAAGTAAAAGTAAAAAAAAACTTTGATTATGAACTTTATGGCCAAAGGTGTGTAATGTTATCTTCATCACCACTGTCGTCGGGGTGATCATCGTTTGTTACCATGGCAGCAGAGCCTGCAGCAGGTGCTTCCATGACACTATCAGTCATTATGCTTCCCACTATGCCTCCTCTTCTTCTTTAGTGTTGGCCTATGTTTTTTTTTTTTGCCACTTGGCCACAAACAGGCATCACGTCACCAACTGGAATGGAGCGTACATTATCTTGGCAATTTAGGAGCATTGATTTGCCAAACTTCCTTTTTTTCAGTGTAATAAATTTCTTCTGATTATATTTTGTAGTAACGAGTATCTAAGATGCTTAGGGGAAATGTAGTGGAGTAAAAGTATACATTTTATTTAGGAAATGTAGTGGAGTAAAAGTAAAAGTTTCTGGAAATATAAATAACGAAGTAAAGTACAGATACGTGAAAATTCTACTTAAATACAGTAGTGGAGTATTTGTACTTTGTTACATTACAACACTGGATAAGATCTGGTGAATAGATGTTGATTAAAACAGCGGTTATAGGGCTAAAAATACCAATAATAGCAAAGCTGTATACAGCTTCTCTGCTGCAGACCGACTGGCAGAAAGAATCGTGCTGTGATCACGAAAGATGCTTCCCATTGAAATACATTAGTTTAAAAAATGTGCTGATATCACGAAAAAACTAATTAACGTGTACGCAAATCAATGGATTAAATTACGTGAACATTTCACGAACTGCCGTGAGACTGGGTATTCACTGTAAAAGCTGCTATCTACTTTAGCTAATTCAGAAAGCTTGTCAGCAGCTCCCTCATCTGGGCAACCTTATCTCTGACAACTTTTTTTCTGACAAAGTTTTGTCTGACGCTGAGGCCGGTGTTAAAATTGTATTTCAAGATATCTACAACTTTGATTGTTCTGGTCAAAACTAAATTTAAGATAACAAAAAATCCTTTTAAAATTTTAAGTGGCAGTTTTAGTATTTAATTGCTAGACTGGCTATTCATAAGTCTTCCTAGTCAAAAAGAATGATTCAGATATCCACAATGACAACCATACTATATGTTATAGTATAGTATATAGACAGACTGTCACTCGGGTAATATCGGACCATTCTGTTCTAGGATTTTAAAATTAAAGGCTTTGAAAATGACCAATTCAAGCTAAATTTTAACTTTTTTTCAGGCTGACAATTAAAGCTATATTTTAACCCTTTTTCAGGCTGCTATAAAAACGAAACATCCTGTTTAGCCAGACTCATTTAATTTCAGAGTGATAGTACACCACCCCAGACTGTCACTCGGGTAATATCAGAGCCTTCTGATGAAGAAGTTTAAAATTAAAGGCTTCAGAAATGTCCAATTAAAGCAATATTTTAACTCTTTCTCAGGCTGCTCTAAAAACGTGACCTCCTGTTTAGCCAGACTCATTTCACTTCAGAGTGACAGTACACCACCCCAGACTGTCACTCGGGTAATATAACAGTATTCTGTTGTAGGATTATAACATTAAAAGCTTTGAAAATGTCCAATTATAGCTTTATTTCAACTCTTTTTTGGGCTGATCGAAAAAAGAAAAGAAAAAATAAGCCTCCTGTTTAGCCAGACTCATTTCACCTTAGTGTGAAAGTACACCTCCCCGGACTGTCACTAGGGTAATATCAGAGCATTCTGATGTAGGATTTTAAAATTAAAGGCTTCAAAAATGTCCAATTCAAGCTATATTTTAACTGTTTTTTGACTGATAATTAAAGCTATATTTTAACTCTTTTTCAGGCTGTTCTAAAAACTAAACCTCCTGTTTAGTCAGACTCATTTCACTTCAGAGTGATAGTACACCACCCCAGACTGTCACTCGGGTAATATCAGAGCCTTCTGATGTAGGATTTTAAATGTAAAGTCTTTAAATTTGTCCAATTAAAGCTTTATTTTAACTCTTTTTCAGGCTGCTCTAAAAACGAAACCTCCTGTTTAGACAGACTCATTAACTTCAGAGTGATAGTCCACCACCCCACACTTTAGTTTTGACTAGTAACAATTGCATTGTAGATATCTAAAATTGGAGTTCTTCCTAGTAATAATTCTATTGCAGATATCTGGAATGTTCATTCTGTATAGGTAGAAGGACGTTGTGGTTATCTGGTTAACCATAGTCCTCATAAATCCACCAGAGTTTAAAAATACAACACAAAAAAGTGGAAGGTAACGGACGTCGTGGATATAGAATAGTGTGTTCGTAACACAAGTACGTTGCAGATCTAACTCCTCTATCCCATAAGTAGCTTTGTAGCTTAGCTTTGTTTATCTTAACTTAAAAACATAGACTATTAGACTTAGCTATTTATATCCTGTATGTGGTGTTGACATCGTTGTTAAATACAGCTGAAATGATCACAGAGACACTTGATTTCAGTTTTTCTTATGACTATCATCAGGAGATGATGAGGGCTTTGGTACTTGGGAGACACTGCAAGTAGCCTATTGACAGCAAAAATGGACAGCTGCTTGACCCAATGGAAGCAACATTTATATATTTCACTCAGATTGTGCTAGATTCTGCCAACAAGAGGATTGATAGCCTTGCAAGAGATGTCCAAGATCTAAAGACAAGTCTGTAATTCTCACAAAAGGAGGTTGATGACCTGAAACTCGCAAAGAAAAAGCTCAATTCCTCAAAAAGGGAACTGCAAAATCTTGTTTCATCTCACTAACAAACCCTTCCTCCCACATACTGATATCAAATTAACAAACAAAATCCAATGATATAGTTTAAAAAGAACTAACATAAAAACTGTAAGTTAAGCGATTCCACTGAAGTGTAGAATGGTAACAGTATAGACCTTTTTTCATGTTGACATGTCATAATAGGAAAAGCACAGGTGTATTCAAAACCATTAATGATGGCTGCATTCCACTTAGGAGAGGCCCTGGTATTGTGCATGCTGACTAGAGCATAGATCGGGCCCAAAAAATCAAGCCCGACCCTAACCGAGCCCGTGCACGTTGTGTCCGAGCCCGGCCCGGCCCGGCCCATTCACTGTAATTATGAGCTGGAGCCCGATTTAAACCCGACAATTTTTTTTAATACGTGGGCCATTATAACTGACTGTTCTCAACTCAGTCCGAGTTGTTTGAACTCCAGAAATCTGTTTAGAAGGGGTATGCTTGGAGAAGTAACAAAAGAGGACGTTGAAGGCTGACTATCATCTTTTCTGCCATGGCAAGCCTGCTTCATGTGTCTGTTCATCGTCCCCGTTTTTTTGCTGTCATAGGCGAGCAGCGTGCCGTACTTAATGCACTCGACAAAGCCAACACATATGTTGTCACTGCCCACGACTTGTTTAAAATGGTTCCATACCTCCGACTTTCCTCCAAACTTGCTCAAAGGTAGGCTAATTCTCCTGTTTTTATTTAAGCTACACCATACAGCACAGCAGGCTCGGTGTGACGCGTGCGAGTGGAGGAGACGCTGCGCATGATTATGGCATAGCTTTCTCCCCACCAAATTAGGCTAATACAGTAATGTTTAAAAAAACACAAATGCTTGATCAAGGGCCCGGCCCGGCCCGAGGATAGTGGCGGGAAATATTGGGTCGGGTCCAGTTCGGGCTCGGACTCGGGCAGAGAATCTAACCTCTAATGCTGACTCACTGAAATAGCTTACTGGGACACTTGATGGAATTGAGCCATCGTTAAGGTTATCAATTTCAGCTGTGCTTTTCCTACTATGACATGTAACATGTCTGCCATGAAAAAGGTCTATTCACACTGATTAACAGCGTACTGAAACTTCCTCTTTACTGTGTTGCTATCCAAGGCAGTACGGTGGCTTAGTGGTTAGCACTTCTGCCTCACAGCAAGGCCCTTTTTGTGTGGAGTTTGCATGTTCTTTGCGTGGGTTTCCTCCGCATGCTAGGTAATTAGGACTACAGTTGAAAATTAGCTAACACTGGCGCATTTACAGAAACGTTGATTCATGTGCATTGTCCTAATCAAATAAACTTACAAACTATGGTGCTGAGTTTTTTTCAAGGCCAGCCATGGTAGGTGGCAGAACATAGCTGAAGACAGGAAACCCTAACGCTACATGGTGTTTGCCTTTATTTGATAGGATAGCTGAAGACAGGAAAGGGGGGTGAGAGAAGAGGGACAACAGGCAGCTAAGGGCCGCAGGTCGGACTCGAACCCGTGCCACTGCTTATACTGTTTTTTTCCCCACTGCAGTACAGAGCCTCCCGTCGGCCAAAACGGTCTGTGCAGCTGGGGCGCTGTCTGTGGTGCTGAAGCAGAGAAAGACGTGATATTTACCAAAATAAAAGATGTTTTATAAACTCATAGGGCGAAAATAGCATGAGATGACAAGTTGTCTAGTAGATACGTTACAAATAAATAAATAAATACATGGTTGAGTTATAACATTCAAGTCAGTTCAAATGTATTAACATAATCACATGTACAGTCTCAGCGGGCTCTACACATTCATGGTCAATAAAAAAACGAGAGTTGCCAGTCAAATGCGTGTCCACGTCACGTGCCAATGTGCATCATTAACTGTCGACATTTTAGGCTCACTGCTGTTACAGTGAGCCACAGGTCGACCGTCTCCGCAGTGTTTTTGCACGGCAGGACATCAGGGAGAGACGAGTGATCCTCCTTAACCGCACGCGAGCTAAGCTTCCGCTTGATTCAGCCAATCAGCGCGAGGAGCGCTGCAGCTTATACACCCATCTGCTGCCGAGCCTTTTCCGTTCACTGTCCCCGCTGTCCTATGAATCATTGACCGAGCTGCATCCTTTGATCTACCGCAACCGTGAAGATGGCGGCCCGGGTAAGATATAAGCTATATACCGTGTGTATATATATATATATGTAGTGTATGTTTTATTAAGACATTAACACATTTTGTAATATCCTCGTGTTTCTGTGTGGAAAATAAGGGGAAACATAGCTTAAAATGTCGTGCAAGCGTTGTTTCACGTCAAATTGTTAAGTAGACGTGGAACCTTTTTAGCGTTTGAATGTCACCGCCAGAGCAGAATTTGGTGTTTATTTCACATGATGTCGCAGCCCCATAACCCTGACGTGTGCCGGGGGGAATCATTTCCGCCAAAATTGCATTATTAGCTCCAGTGTCAGACCCCCCCTCATGCTGCTAACCGCTGCCTTCTCTGGGAATTCTTCTGTATTAATCCTGGGCTTTGCTTGCCCTTGAGCCGAGGCGGCTGCGTAAAAAAAAAAAAAAAAAAAACGGCCACTGAAAATCTTTCACAAGCTACGCATGTTAAATAACAGAGTGGCCGTTTTGTGTGAGTGCTCACAGCAGCTCGGCACATCGTGTGCAACTAGCATGTCGAGCACGAATTTGATGGTATTGGTCAAAAGAGTGAGGTTAAGCGTTGCTGCTTAGCTTGAGCCTCCAAACTGCTATATGTGTCTGCGCTGGTAAGCTGCTGTTTGCGGTGTGGAGCAGCAGAGCAGTGCGTAGCTGACTGCTGGATTGTGTGCTTATGTATTTCAATTGTTGAGCAGAACCAACCTGTCGACGCACAGGGAGGATGATGTCAGGTTACCAGTGTCAACCTGCCCTGTTGTCTATCATCACTCTCATCACAGTCTCTATACTGTCGAGGGACGCAGGAGTGGTTCTATTGAACAGGCAGGGTAGAGCTGCAGCTTAAAAAAAGTAGCACCCACTGATTAGAAATACAGCTAAAATGGAATGACTAAGGGTAGGGCAAGCCTACGATTGCATTTGCTGCATCATGGCATTTATATTCCTGGTGGACGCAGGTTGCTGTGGGATGTAATCATGTGATACTCAACTCATGATTCCATGCGATTCAGGATTTTAAGTTAAAGATGCGATTTGTTTTCACAGAATGAGCTGCAGACAAATGACTGAAACGTATTCCTTTATTTATATAAACTGTGCAAATAACAGATGTGTCTTATTCTTCGGGAACCTGTGTTCCAGAAAGAATCATTTTATTCTTAAAATGTTGTGATGTGGCTTTAAACCCAGGACTTGGCATTTTGGTCCATCTCTTGTGTATCTCGGAGCAAGTCATGATGCAAGTTGCTAGTAGCTGTAGCATTGGCATTACACAGCAATATTGTCTCATTGTGCTCATGCTTTACTACAAAGAGAGTGAACATAAATCATGTACATTTATCCACGAGGGTGTACCTTTGTGCTGGTAGATTCAGTATATTCCAGCAGGGGGATCATGCAGATCCTAAAAGACTATTTTGCCACTTTTTATGTGGATGTCCAATAGGGCTGGGCGATGTGGAGAAAATCAAATATCACGATATTTTTGACCAAATACCTCGATATCGATACCGCAACGATATTGTAGTAGTGACTATTGGTGCTTTCACAAAATATTTACACAATGAGATTTTTGATAAATAATCATCAGTAATGTGGATATAATGACTAAGTGGGTAAAGGCAAATAATAGAACAGTTACAACAGTCTGGTAAGTTCAGAAAATGACATCACTATACTGTAATGCAGCCTTTAAAACCAGGAAAAGACAACACTTATGTCATATTACGATATTACGATATTCAAAATATAAGACGGTATCTAGTCGCATATCACGATATCGATATAATATCGATATATTGCCCAGCTCTAATGTCCAATCAGAGTTGATGATAAATGTAGTCGATGAAAGCAATTTATTCCTCGGTGCGTGAGATATTGACAGAGAAAGCTGCAGTTTGTAGCTGCAAAATTTGTTCTTCCTGCATTCAGTGACGTAGTTGGAGGCAAGGAAGAACTACAGGCTGTTCAGCTTGGATTTAGCCCAGGTAGCCAGATGCTACGGAACTAGCTACATTTCCATCAGCAAAAATGGCATCCCAAAATATGGCCGAGAGGGTAGGTAATGAGTAGGTAGTTTTGTCACCTGGCACTATTGTAAGCTGTTTTGTTGAGTGAATTTAAGTTGGCTTTTATTGTGAAATGTCAAATGAAAGTAGTGAAGCTGTAATGTGCTGTCGTTGACAACGTGGGAAATAATAAAGAGCTCTTAGGGTCTTGGTTCACACTGGTGCTTTGGACTACGAAGCCTCCTGTTTTTATGTTGTTTTTACAACTTGGGCTACACTATGTTTTGGCTGGGCTGCAAGTAGCTTGTGCGCAATGCATCCTGGTACATGTAGGCGTTGCCGGCACAGCGCCCGCGAGCAAGTGAACTAAGCTTTCCCAGTCAATTTAGCACGCACTGAGGAATGTATTGCTTCAATTGACTACATTTATCATCAACACTGTTTGGACATCCACATAAACGTTTTCATTCATTGGTTTCACCCCTTCACTGTAAACTAGAAATAGACTCATGCAGAAGGGACACCAGTGTTGTACTCATAGAAATAAAATGGATAGAAAGACATTCCCAATTCAAATCAACGCAGCAGAATGGTCAGAGCATTGGGCGTTTTGATGCGTACCGTTGCCATGCCACAGTGTAACTTAATGTATAAACTTCACGAGTGGCGGAGGTGAGGTTTTGCAGTAACAGCCAAACAAGCAGTAGAGTAGCACAGAGCCAGCGGCTAAATGAGTCAGCTTTAACAACTTAATGCTTCATCCACACACTCTTTTCACAGCGTAGGAAAGCACAGTGCTATCACCAGATGAGTGACAACTTCGTTTGGCTTGTTTTCTCTGATGGCATGGTGGAGTTAGCAGTAGCTAACACGGTACAAGTTTACAACAAGGTTACAACGGCAGCATTTTGTTTAACAGTCTCACCACTGGCTGATTTGTGGAGGAGGCACAACACCCGAGGGAGCCCGGTCAATACTGCATTAAAGGGCCGGTTTGGCTCAGTTGGTAGAGCAGGCGCACATAGAGGAGGTTTATGCCTCGACGCAGAGGTCCAGGATTCGAGTCTGACCTGTGACGATTTCCTGCATGTCTTCCCCCTCTCTCTCTCTCTCCCCTTTCTCACCTAGCTGTCCTGTCCATTAAAGGTGGAAAAGCCCCCAAAAAATAATCTTTAAAAATAAAAAAAAGGACCGCGTTCATGTGGAACGGATTCATGAGTTACTTCTTATGATAATGAATTAGTAGGGCTGCACAATATATTGTTTGTTATCGTCGTGGCAATATCAACTGTCATTCTTTTTGGTGCTGCCTTTTATATCCAATTCAATGTTTCATGTGTTCAATAAAAAATGTTGTAAATGATGTCCCTTCATTTGTTTTAAATTCAACAAAATTTGTATTTTTTGGGGGGCATTTTAGGCCTTCATTGTGACAGGACAGCTGAAGGGAGAAAGAGGGGGAACGACATGCAGCAAAGGGCCGGAGGTCGGAGTCAAACCTGCGGCCGCTGCGTCAAGGAGTAAACCTCTATATATGGGCGAGCGCTCTACCAACTGAGCTACCCCAGCCGCCCAATTTGTTGTATTTTAGCAGAATACTGAAAGCAGCAGAAATGCAGAACTGAGTAGACTTTTATATCTTATTTATTGGAAGTGATATCGTTATCGCGATATTCAACAACTTTATCGCATATTTCCCTCATACGGTGCAGCCGTTAGTTAGTACAAAAAAACTCAATGCTGCCACTCTCGTATTAAAAGAGAGCCTTCTGGGCTGCTGCATAGTTGTAAAAGATCATCTCAAGGAGTACACGATGTATACGTTGAGACATTAAATAGTACAGTACTGTATTTCCCATCTGAGGTGGTACATGTGCCACATACCTTTTTAAAACTATTAACTAAAATACCTGACAGCCCTGAGACTAGCTGGTCGGTAGCTGTTCAGAAATCCTTCTCCCTGCCAGTGTGCAGTGTGTTTAACAATAAAATACATTGGGCTTTTTTCCACCTATACATTTCAAAATAAAACATTTTAAAGCTGCAATTGCAATACCGTAATACCGTGAAACTGTGATATTTTTGCTGAAGGTTATCATACTGTCAGAATCTCACACCGGCCCATGCCTAGCTGAGACACATACACAGGATATCTAGGTGACGCCAACACATGCCGTACAAGCTCTATCATTTAAATTTCAATTGATGTTTTGAAACTTCTGCTGTCATATCAATATCATATATAGTTGATTTTAGTGCCGTGAGAGAAAATTCCTACCTATCCTATTAGAGCTGCAGAAATGAATCGATTAGTTGTCGACTATTAATCGGCAACTATTTTGTTAAGCGAGTAATCAGTTGCGTCAATAAGATTTCTCTGATTGCAGCTTGTTAAATGTGAATATTTTCTAGTTTCTTCACACTGTGACAGTAAACTGAATGTCTTTGAGGTGTGGACAAAACAAGACAAAACAAGACATTTGAGTGTATGTAGTGAATGTTAGTTGCGGCCCTAATCCCAATAAAACATCACTATTACACGACAACTATAAAGCAGAATCACATTAACCAGCTAAATGACTTTGATTAGCAGAAAGGTGCCTGAGGAATTGACTGTTGTACTGTAGTTGGCTAATTAAACTAACATTAGTTCTGTGAGTGAACTGAAAACTGTGTTTCCAGCTGAAAGGAAAAATAAGGCAAATGGTGCAATGGCTGTAAAACACATCATCAAGGATGTTGTTGTTTTTTTTCATGTCAACCATGTTAAACTCTGGACTGGATTCCTGTGTACACGGAGAGAGGCGATGCGACGGTACATTCCTCTTCTTGGTCAACCAGCATGAGTCAAAGTGTCCACTGACGTGATGTTCCCGTCCCCAGGCTGCTGAGACACACACACACACACACACACACACACACACACACACACACACACACACACACACACACACACACACACCCTTACCCTTCACCCACTCTTGCCCAGCAGACCATGTAGTGTTTCTGGGCATACTGCAGCCTGTCAGAGGGAGTCAGGGCAAAACAAACAGCTCCACAGACTGACACCATGTTGTCCTCAGCATCAGTTTCAACAGATGGGATATGGAAAAATGAAGGATTTAAGGGTTAATATGATGTTGGTTGAGGTTTGACAAATCTCTATCATCTCACTGTTTGATATGCAATATTTGACCAACGGTGTTGGGAGAAAAGCTGTTCATTAAATTAGCTCTCCCAATTCTCCTTTCCAAAGCAGGTGATGGCCTTTCAACAGGCTGCCTGGTTGTCAAATATATTCATGAATATTTCACGGCTTTTTGTGATTATACTGCCGGGAAGGCTCTCAGTGAGAAAAGAAGAAGATGTGGGTAGCTGCGTGTTGACAAGCCTCTGGCACTGACTTCCTGTATCTGACTATGTGCTGATTTCCCTGTAGAGCGGGGAGGCAAAAAGAGGATCCATCACTGAGTATGTTTACATGCACACCAATATTCCACCATTATTCCGAATATGACAATATTCAGAATTTGATACAGGTCATGTAAGCAGCATATTCTGGTTGGATATTCTGAATAAGGCCTTTTTCCGAATATAGCATTTTCCGATGAAGACGTGGGATATTCCGGTATTATTCGGGTTTTAGAAGCATTCTTTGGACATGTATACAGCGCATTCGGAATATGCGTCTCAATTAGGGTTTTTACCGCAGTTTACGGCCTCTCGCCTGTTTACGGCTTATGGTCAGCTCTGTGCGTTGCTATGGTTGCTGTACACAAACCAACCAGCCAACAGTTTGCAAGGCTGCAGACCCGATAAGAAGGAGAAACACAGCTACTTTTAAACATTATCAAAGACTTGGAAATCAACAGGTTTTTGGATATGCGCACACATCGCTACCGATTTATGTATTTGTCTATGCACCAAAACACCAAATTCCGTTTCAAGAAGCTGGTTGAAGGAATGAAAGAGGGACGCTGTGTTCGCATGGTCCAACTAGTCCGCCACAGCTGGTAAACTTTGAAAAAATCGTATTTTGCACAGCTACATGTAAACGGGAATTAGCGGAATACTCACTTTCATCAGCCATGTAAACAGCTTAGTCGGAATCTCGTCTTTTTCGGATTAAGGGCAAAAACCAGAATATTATGTGCATGTAAACGAAGTCACTGATGCCAAAATAACAAACTTGGGAGTTTGCCTGTTTGTTCTGATGCTGATCTCAGGCTGGGCTGTTTCCAGCTTGTCACTGACTGTCCACCGGCGTGGGAAGATGCAGAGATACAGTGTACACTCAGCTTCTTGCTTGTCATTGTGCTTCGGATCAAAAACAGCTCTTACAATGAACTGATTTTGCTTTTAGATGATGAATTATACTAGTTGTTTCAGTTTCTGCACTTCTGACAGATAGGGATGTAACGATGCATTGTGTGAACCAGTTAAAAATCAATATCAATGTGTAAAGATCACATCTGGTTGCGATAAAACGGCCTTGGGCGTAATCTATTTTTGATTTCACTTGTTTGAATTCAGACGTCACATATTCTTAGTTTATTTATTTGGAGAGATTTTTTTTCTATTTATTCAGTTATTTTGGTGTGGGTATTGTTTTACAAATCTAATTATTCATTTCTTTTATTTATTTTTTATTTAAGATGAAATCCAATTTCAGCGGCACTTTCGATAAGAGGACACATCTCTTGTTTTACACAGTTTATATAAATAAAGGAATATTTTTCAGTCATTTGTCTGCAGCTCACCGTTTAAAAAGATCCTGAGAAAACCGTATCGTGAACTCAAAATGCTCATGAGTTGAGTGTATCGTTACATCTCTACTGACAGATGGTTTCTAGTATAAATTGAAATTTTCTTCGTGGCCGTCATCATTTATTTAGTTTTCCAACAGTGCTGCGTAGGTGCTGGTTGGGCTTCGAGGACAAACCTGATCGATCCGATTGTTTCAAAATCAACACACAGAGCCTGGGTGCGTTTGATCCTTCAGTCAGAGAAGGAAAAAAGAAAAGAAAGGAAGACGCCTATTGGTGTAATAGAACAAGTGAGGGGGGCTGCAAAAAATGGCAGCTCTTCCGTTGTGCGTCTCTCTCTCTCGTTGCTCCTCTCTTTAACGAAGTGAGCACTTGGTCTCCCTCATAATCTCCCTGTAGTTCAGTCATCTTTTGCTCAGCAGCTCTTCGTCAAGAGATGGTTATTTGTCTCTCTGCTCCTGTGTGTGTGTTTTTCTTCCCACACCCAATTTCGGAGGAAGCGGACTACATCGTTGAGGTGGGCGGCTGTTAACTGCCTCAGTCGGTCCCTTCTGCACTGACAAACTCATTCCTCTCTATAAAGAAAAGCTTTCCACTTTTTTTTTTTTTTTTTTACAATCCCAATCAATTGACTCCCACCACCCTGGACCTGCAACCTAGTTTACCTACAGCAGCAGCAGCAGCACCGACATTTTCTCTGCATCTCAATCTTTCTGTCAGTCGTACTCTCCCTTTGTAGTGCTAACCCTAACCCTCTTTTTTTCTGTTTTCCTTTTTGCCTTTCACACAGCAAAACATGTAGACAAATAGGTGTATAGATCATAAACATACAGCACTGCTAAAAATATCTCTTAAGTCCTCAAATGTACCAGCTTGCTAAATGAACACTAAAAAATATGCAACAGTACAGGCTGTTCTCATGAACCAGTCCTACATATTAGCTACGAAAAGGAAAGCACTGTAATTCGTATGTATTCCATGTAATTTATGCTGTATGCACCACATTGACTGCCGCTGTATAAGAACGCTGTGGACCGCGTAGGGAGGAGGTCGGGGTGGATGAGTGGGTCACAGTCCGGATCGACGAAGGTTGACTTGGATTGTTCCGGCGCCGACGGAAGTTCCGGAACCTCTGAGCTACCAAGCGTCCATAATTTAATAAGATATACGAATGGGTGTGCGTACGTTGTCGTAGGATAACATAAGAGCCGAGAATGAGAATGCGTTGCAAACAGTAGCAGGCTCTTTTTGTGAGTGTGTGTGTGTGTGTGCATGATCCACCTCAATGAAAACCACATACATTCTGTACATACATTCTGTATGTTGTGCATATCTTGCACCTGCATGTTTAGTATGCGGGTGAGTGTGTAGGAATGTTTGTATGTGTGTGTGTGTGTGTGTGTGTGTGTGTGTGTGTGTGAGAGGGAGAGTAATGATTAATCCCCGGCTGTCTCGACACTGGGCCTTCCTTTTCGAGCTCTGAGCTGTAGCTATATTTAGAGAGTTAATGTGCTGCGGGGCAACCAACACAACACACCAGCAAATCCACGGATGCACGCTCACTACACACTGTGTTTCTGGCAGTGTCTGTGTGAGCCTGTGCGTGCATTCACTGCAGGCAGAAGCAACCTTCAGAGTGGCTGTTGGTGTGTTTGCTCTGTCAGATGTTGCACAGTTAGGCTGAGGGGATGCAGCTTACTAATTAACGCATTATATCTCCTTTGTTTAATTTGTACTTAAACGTAAAGCTAAACTTTAAAAAGTAACCGTTTAATCCATACTTACAGAAAAACTGCAACTTAGAGATAAACAAATGAGATATAACATATTAATGAGTAACATGTAGATCTTCGGACAGAACCGGACAGTCTATAACTTTCCTCCTGTTTCCAGGACAGCCCATTATTCCCGAAACCCCAATAGTCCTAAAAATGTCCCATTGGACCAAAAGCTTATTAGTCCGACAGCTTGTTATCCCGAAAAGAAAAGACCATGCTCCTAAGTTTCGTTGACTTTTATGCTTCTCACTCATCTCTAACAACCTCGTCAGCTGACTGTGGGCGTTCACTCTTTTAGTTAAACCAACCAGATTTTGCCACAATTACTGTGAGCCAATCATATCATTGCTGTCAAACCTTTAAACCTCTCTGCTGCTGCCAGTTGCCATTTTAGTGTGAAATGGATGCAACCCTCCTCCAGCCCATTCACCCTCCAGTTCTCATCACATCCAGTGCCCAGGGTTCCTTCCATCAACAGAAGTCCTGCTCCACATCGCATCCATCCAGATCCTCAGGCGTTTTTGCCTTTATTCCTTCACCACCACCAGTGTCTAGACTCCATCAGGGGATAGTCCTGTGCTTTTCATGGCATCCGATGGGGTCTAATCGCCAAACACTCTTCACATTTCTAAACCTCATCATACACCATGTCTATACATTTATTTCACTCTTAAATTATATCTCTTCTGACTGAAATATGGCTGCATAATGGTCCATGTATTAGAAATAACACTGCCCTGGGGCTTCCCTGGTAGCTCACCTGGTTGAGCGTGCGCCCCATGTACAAAGGCTCAGTGCTTACTGCAGAGGCTGTGGGTTCAATTCCAACCTGTGGCTTTTTGCTGCACGTCATTTCCCTCTCTCTCCCACTTTCCAGATTTTGGCTGTCCTATCCAATAAAGGCCAAAAAATGATCTTAAAAAAAAGAAAAAGAAATAACAATGCCCACTTTTCTACGTAGCAATTTTGCTGTCCTGTCATGTGTCCTTTTTTATGCTTTGCAATGCATATAATGGCATAAAACTATTTGATTATGTTTAAATCAAATTAACTTGATGACGAAGAGCCAATAAATAACACACTTAGTTATAACAAATTTAATCTGGCAGGGAAGCACCATCACAGCACTGTGTGTCCTGAAACCTTCTTGATTTAATACCGTCTTCAACAGAAGACTGCCAAGAAATTACTTAGTGTGATTTATTTAAATGGGAAAGTGAGTTGGCTCTTATAGGCAGCGTAGTAAATCCATAATGTGCGGATATTGAATGTGTGTCTGAGCCAAGCAGGAACTAGTCAAGGGCTTCAAAGTTGATTTTGGCTGTTGAAATTTGGCTTTTTATGACCTGTATCAAACATGCACTGGTGAATATCATATCAACAGTTGTATAGGCTTTTAAAGGCCTGTTTGTGCTTGATGTGTAGTTTATTGCATTAATCCATCCATCCATCCATCTTCTTCCGCTTATCCGGTAACGGGTCGCGGGGGTAGCAGCTCCAGCAGGGGACCCCAAACTTCCCTTTCCCGAGCCACATTAACCAGCTCCGACTGGGGGATCCCGAGGCGTTCCCAGGCCAGGTTGGAGATATAATCCCTCCACCTAGTCCTGGGTCTTCCCCGAGGCCTCCTCCCAGCTGGACGTGCCTGGAACACCTCCCTAGGGAGGCGCCCAGGGGGCATCCTTACCAGATGCCCGAACCACCTCAACTGGCTCCTTTCGACGCGAAGGAGCAGCGGCTCTACTCCGAGCTCCTCACGGATGACTGAGCTTCTCACCCTATCTCTAAGGGAGACGCCAGCCACCCTCCTGAGGAAACCCATTTCGGCCGCTTGTACCCTGGATCTCGTTCTTTCGGTCATGACCCAGCCTTCATGACCATAGGTGAGGGTAGGAACGAAAACTGACCGGTAGATTGAGAGCTTTGCCTTCTGGCTCAGCTCTCTTTTCGTCACAACGGTGCGATAAATTGAGTGTAATACCGCACCCGCTGCGCCGATTCTCCGACCAATCTCCCGCTCCATTGTCCCCTCACTCGCGAACAATACCCCAAGGTACTTGAACTCCTTCACTTGGGGTAAAGACTCATTCCCTACCTGGAGAAGGCACTCCATCGGTTTCCTGCTGAGAACCATGGCCTCAGATTTAGAGGTGCTGATCCTCATCCCAGCCGCTTCACACTCGGCTGCGAACCGATCCAGTGAGTGCTGAAGGTCACAGGCCGACGATGCCATCAGGACCACATCATCCGCAAAAAGCAGCGATGAGATCCCCAGCTCACCAAACTGCAACCCCTCTCCACCCCGACTACGCCTCGATATCCTGTCCATAAATACTACAAACAGGATTGGTGACAAAGCGCAGCCCTGGCGGAGGCCAACTCTCACCTGAAACGAGTCCGACTTACTGCCGAGAACCCGGACACAGCTCTCGCTTTGGTCGTACAGAGATTGGATGGCCCTGAGAAGGGACCCCCTCACCCCATGCTCCCGCAGCACCTCCCACAGTATCTCCCGGGGGACCCGGTCATACGCCTTCTCCAGATCCACAAAGCACATGTAGACCGGTTGGGCATACTCCCAGGCTCCCTCCAGGATCCTTGCGAGAGTAAAGATCTGGCCCGTTGTTCCACGACCAGGACGGAATCCGCATTGTTCCTCTTCAACCTGAGGTTCGACTATCGACCGAACCCTCCTTTCCAGCACCTTGGAGTAGACTTTACCGGGGAGGCTGAGAAGTGTGATACCCCTGTAATTGGCACACACCCTCTGGTCCCCCTTTTTGAAAAGTGGAACCACCACCCCGGTCTGCCACTCCTTAGGCACCGTCCCCGACTTCCACGCAATGTTGAAGAGGCGTGTCAACCAAGACAACCCCTCCACACCCAGAGCTTTAAGCATTTCTGGACGGATCTCATCAATCCCTGGGGCTTTGCCACTGTGGAGTTGTTTAACTACCTCAGCAACTTCCACCAGGGAAATTGACGACAATCCCCCATCATCCTCCAGCGCTGCCTCTACCATAGAGGGCGTATTAGTCGGATTTAGGAGTTCCTCAAAGTGCTCCTTCCACCGCCCTATTACCTCCTCAGTTGAGGTCAACAGCGTCCCATCCTTACTGTACACAGCTTGGATGGTTCCCCGCTTCCCCCTCCTGAGGTGGCGAACAGTTTTCCAGAAGCACCTTGGTGCCGACCGAAAGTCCTTCTCCATGTCTTCTCCGAACTTTTCCCACACCCGCTGCTTTGCCTCTTTCACGGCAGAGGCTGCAGCCCTTCGGGCCCTTCGGTACCTTGCAACTGCCTCCGGAGTCCTCTGGGATAACATATCCCGGAAAGACTCCTTCTTCAGTCGGACGGCTTCCCTGACCACCGGTGTCCACCACGGTGTTCGTGGTTTACCGCCCCTTGAGGCACCTAAGACCCTAAGACCACAGCTCCCCGCCGCAGCTTCAGCAATGGAAACTTTGAACATTGTCCACTCGGGTTCAATGCCCCCAGCCTCCACAGGGATGCACGAAAAGCTCCGCCGGAGGTGTGAGTTGAAAGTCTGTCGGACAGGGGCCTCCTCCAGACGTTCCCAATTTACCCGCACTACCCGTTTGGGCTTACCAGGTCTGTCCAGAGTCTTCCCACACCCTCTGACCCAACTCACCACCAGATGGTGATCAGTTGACAGCTCTGCCCCTCTCTTCACCCGAGTGTCCAAAACATACGGCCTCAGATCAGATGAAACGATTATAAAATCGATCATTGACCTTTGGCCTAGGGTGCTCTGGTACCAAGTACACTTATGAGCATCCCTATGTTCGAACATGGTGTTCGTTATAGACAATCCATGACTAGCACAGAAGTCCAACAACAAACAACCACTCTGGTTTAGATCAGGGAGGCCGTTCCTCCCAATCACGCCTCTCCATGTGTCTCCATCATTTCCCACGTGCGCGTTGAAGTCCCCCAGCAGAACTATGGAGTCCCCCACTGGAGCCCCATACAGGACTCCATTCAAGGTCTCCAAGAAGGCCGAATACTCTGAGCTCTTGTTTGGTGCATACGCACAAACAACAGTCAGAGTTTTCCCCCCCACAACCCGCAGGCGTAGGGAGGCATTAATGCATTGCATTAATGCCATGCATAACTAAAAGTTGAGAAAGCACACAGCACTGATACAATTAATAGCTGGGCTTGGCTCTTATTTCATTCACTTGGACGGAAAAGTCAGACTACAATGGTTTGAAATTGAATTGCAGTGAAGTTAAATGCAACACATTTGTTTGACATTGATTTTTCTGAAATTCTTTTAGAAATTACAAAGCCAAACTAGAGGCTGAGAGGCTTTAGCGTAAGTGATATTGAAATATAAGTCTATGGGTGCCCCTTTCTATGTGTGTACCCATTTATCCATATATTATACCATGGTCTGGTGAATACTCGATTCTGATTGGCTGCAGGGTCTCCATAAAAAAGTGATGTAGGACACCTACTAAAGGAGTTTCGGTGAAATTGACTGTTTACTGTTCTAGCTAAATGAATGCGCTACATTAAACAAAGAGGAAATGTGTTCTGTTATTTTCAACTCGTCCTCTGAACACCACGGGATGGCGCTAACACACAAGCTGAAGAAGTAAGTTATACTTCCCCTCTGAACTGACTTTGTTTCACAGCGACTAACGTTATCTCACATCCCGTTCACTGTTCAGGTCGCTCGCTACTTCAGGCTGCGCCGTTGCGGCCGACAGTTAACGTTACACATCGCGGATCAAATTGTTCATAAAAGTCGTTATATTGTTTTGGGGACAATGACATGGCTGGATAGCTAGCTTGTCTTGTTGTTCAACATACTGTCACATTATTTTTACTGATTGCCAAATGTACACAATGTTATTGACTTTGGATCTCGCTAGCATAGCGTTAGCTTTCTGGCTCGTAGCTGAGCTGAAGGGTTCTACCATAGATATATACTACGAGCTGAGCGGACTATAATAATAATATAATAATTATATTGTGTCGTCTTAGCAACCGGTAGCAACATGCTCGTTCATGAGCTTCTCTCTCGTGTCTCTTACAAGTGGCGAACTCATGAACTCGCCGTTTTCATTGTCTAAAATATTCACTAACGTTAAACACTGTGTTTTCGTTGTTCCCGATCGTTTAAATGCTTAGCTAAATAAACGATAGATGTATTTAGCTTGACAACCAAGGAGATTTAATAATTATGTCGTGCTACTAGCTAGCTAGCTAGCTACTAACTAGCTAGCGCTAGCAGTTAGCCTGCAGTTTCGTGAACAAAGCTAATCCATGGCTTCATCCTTCATCCACGTTACAAGCTTTACAGCATAAAGCCCTCGGATGTATCATAAGAGAGAACCAAGGCGATGTGATCACTGTCTGTAGTAACGTTATGTATGCATATAGCTAGCTATGTAGCTAGCTATAGATCTTAATACAGCCATGCTAGCTACCCCTAATGTTAGCAACTAGCTATTACAGCTAGCTACATGAGCTCGGGAGAACAGTCATGTGAGCGGGCGGGCGCAGTCCCGTGGGTCTGCTCGCGTCCATTATGCGCGTTCGTTCATCATGCCAGGTTGGTAAGTTGATGTACCCCGAAAACAAATTATCTGCTGAAATATAGAAGTGTCTTTCGCCATGCAAAGTCTATATGAAAAGTCTTTCTGGGCCATGGGGTGCAGTACCACCCCTATCCGCTAAGCCCATGGTGGCTTTTAGACATGGCGCTCTTCCTGGGGGCTTGGTTAATGCCCTGCGCGTCGGCCGGTTCACGCCTCGCCGTCGTCCGTCCATTAATACCTGACAATGGTCGGGCATTAACCCTTACATGTACAGTGATCAAGGGTTAGCTTTTCATCTTGTATAAGAACACACTCAAAAGATTGTTTAGCAAATAACAATAATAGATTTTTTGTTGAATTTATATGACCATCTAATGCAGTCTAACTAAACAGCCAAAAATCATGGCATCATGAAAGGGTATAATGTTTTAGAGAGGTGTTGATTCAACTGTATGATCATTTCGAAGTATGTTGTTTGTGGTGCTGGTTGTAATATTTACTCCTCCCTCATTGATATAAAAGGGTTGGACATAATATTAATAACACATCTCAGTGTGATGCAGCATAATTTAACAGCTGTTGAATCAACACCTCTCTGTTGACAAAAAACTGATGAAGGTTGGATTTATTGCAGGACCGTTGTATTGGACTGCAATAGCTTTAGGTGTACCTAATAAGTGGAAACTGAGTTGTACTGGTATATTTTATTTTGGGAAAATGGTAAATGAAAAAAATCGATTTAATAGCTAAATTTGCTTTGGCTTGTGGAGTTTTAGTGTAATCCACTTGCTACAGTTCACACAGTAGTGCTCGTATGTAGTTGTGTTTCTGTCCCCCTGATTACCATATAGATTATGGTAATCAGTTGCACCTAATACCATAGATTACCACCTGATACCATTTCTGTACACCCAATATTCACGCTTCTTTTAGCTCTGCTTTGGTCTCCACCTAGCCTGGGAACCAGACAAATCATGTTTTTGCTCTGGCAGATGGCAGTCCCCCTCACAATCAAACTGATTTCCACCCCATATTTTTCTAATATGGGGCGTGTTTGAGACAATGACTGACACCTGCAGAGCCTTTGCGCTTTAAGCAAATACGTGATGACGTCATTTTTGGCTCATGCATCCCTCACCCTGGGGGGGAAATACGTTGAGCATAAACCTAGCTTAGTAAAGAGGCATTTGCGATCTGGTCTAGTTATATGTCAGGCGAGTGTCTCTTAAGCTGCTAAATACTCGAAAGTTTTCGAAATGGCGTTGATGAGAACGGTGAGACTGGCTGGTTTAACATTTATTTTTGCTGGTGATAATGATGTTTGCTGAAATGAACGCAATCACTGATAAGATAGGGGCGACCAAAATAATTTCACAGAAAGCAAATTGGAGACATTAACAAGATTGCAGAAAAAAAAGTAGCTTCTCTAAAGTGCACATTACTTTGACTTAAAGTAAAGATAGAGCAATTGCTACAAAAGAGCAGCTTTGAAATAAATAAAAGAAACACCTGAGCCAGCAGCAACTCAAAGTAACTCCTTGGACAACAGACAGTGGCCGAAGCTGTGTTTTCTCTAACTAGATCAAACAAAGAACCTGTTGAAGCCATTTATTATCTCTACTAACCAGCTGCAGTCAGAGCACACTCTCAAGTGGAAAGAACCTATTGTAAATATTTTAATACTGGAAGAAAGGAGGGAAGATGGAAGGAAGCAAGGAAAACGGATGCATTGATGAAAAGAAGTCACAATCCTTGGATATATTTTAGCATTTTATTCACAATCTACATGTCTGTATGGTTGTTATGTAGCAGGAGCCAGCAGTTGGTTAGTTAAAGACTGTAAACTGGGAGAAACCATGGATGTGTTTTAAGAACTGGACAAAGCGTTTGAGGCGGAGCCTCGGTGGCACATGAAGCCTGTCGATACGCGATCTGTGCTGCCTGCACCATCCGATATGCGCATGCGCATAAATACGTAGTAGAAAACGTGACGGTTTCCCTACACTATATGTATCACGCACGTGTTGATACACTTAACGGCCAGGCGGCACAACTGGCGGCATATTTTTGTAGGCTACTTTTTATGTTATTCATTATGCAGTTCACGGTGGGTCTGTTTTATAAAGATATTTAAATTAAGTACTTATTGTCACTGATCCAAAACCGCATATCGACGTCCGTGTGTTACGTCTTGGCGACGTTGTTATTTTTGTGACGTGTAGTGTTGGGATGTTGTGATGTTTTTAAATGTAGCTTACGCTATGCATTACGAGGTGTTTACGTGGTTGCTAATCCAAAATAATAAAGGAGTTGTTACTGCAAACCACTGCAAACCTTCAGTTTCCTCCACACTCCCCTTTGCGATTCATTGCTATATGGTATCAGACCTGTCGGTACGCGATCTGTGCTGCCTGCACGCGCGAACATCTTGCGCGTGCACATGCCGGATCGTGCAAGCAGCACAGATCGCGTACCCACAAAGCCATCATGTACCATAACTTACCCAGGTGAACAGCGAGGCTTCTGCACTGTGAGGCCCATAGAGCAGGCGCACTAGAGACCTCCGCCAGCCGAGCCTGCTACTTAGGTTTAGCACTTTGCTAACTTGAAAATGAATTCACTGTGCTGTTTCTAATGTTTTTAGCTTGTTTTTTTTAGCTTCTGGTTCAGTATGGCAGTTGTTCCTTGTTTTCATTTGTGTGAATGTTTCTGTATTTGCTGCTGTTGTGAATATGTTATGTTTGTCGTGGTACTTGATGTGATTTGATGCCTGATCAAATTTCCTTCGGGATAATAAAGTAATAGCTAGTAAAGAAAGTTTGAAGTTGAAAGTTAAGGATTAACTGATTTAATGGTGCAGCTCTTTCCAAGACTTTCCAGTTGTTGTTATGGGACCGAATGGATCAAATTCTGATAGTGAAGCGAGTCATTTTGTGGGGGTTGTAACACTTTAAAAAACTGAATCCACTGATTTACAGACGTCTCTTTCTCCATGTAAGTTTATGAGAAAAAGTAATTTTGGGCCAGAGGGCATCGGGTTACGAGCGGGGAGTTGCAATTTCACTTTGGCTGCTTTGTTTTTTTTATTTGCTTTAAAGCCCAGCCCACTTCCTGGGGGCCTATGGGAAATGTATAGTCTGGCTCCGTCCAAAGGTGCCAGACTATTTCTTGTGCTTGGCAAGAACCAGTTGCCAGGCAACCATTGGAGACTCCAGGAAGCTACTGGTCCAGATATATAATTACTGAGCTTGAGGTGCTGGCAGGCAGATTTACTTTTACTTTTACCCTTTGGACAGAGCCAGGCTACCTGTTTCTGTCCTTATGCTAAACTAAGCTGCCCAGTTACCCGCTCTAGCTACATGTTTACTGTATAAACATGAGACAACTATCTCAACTCTCTTGTAGAAAGCAAATACGTGTTTTTCCCAAAATGTCAAACTATTTCTTTAACATAGAGTATGAGTCATACTATGCTTTTATAAACTATTTCATGAAATATATAAGCTGTGTGATATAATTTCAAGCCAATTACTCCTATGTATTAACAATGCAAGGATGCAAAGAGTTACTATGTACTAAAATAATACTGAAATGTGGTTTCCGTTCTTTTCTGCTCCTACAAGGATGCTTTCCTTGAAGGCGCTGCACCTCATGAGTTTAAAGAGCTGTCAGAGGTCGCTCAGAGCTTCCTTGAGGGAAGGGTAGACACAACTCTGCTCAGAAACTGGAGCAGGAAGTCAAACAGGGAATTCATGCAGGGCGACTGATGTTAACATGATTACTTGTTAAAAACTTGTTTAAATGTATTTTCTTCTGAACCTGTTCTACTACCTTTGATGTATTGTCTGTTTGAGCATGCCGGCTAATGCTAACTGATCCAGTCCTAACAGTCCATACAATACAATGGTAGACAAAACACAAAGTAATAAGTTATAAGGACTAGAACTGGTGTGAATCACTGCCCTCCCCATACCATTCAATCAATTCAATTCAAATTCAATCCCAAATTATAGATTTTTAAATGTATTCATCCATGATTGACTGATTTATTAAATTAATGAAATGTCAAAGCAAATTACTATTAGGGCATACTGTATAAGGGATCGTTCGGTATTTATGGAATGGACCACCGGAGGAAAATAGGGGAGGGTCATGTCTTTTGATTCTTTGTTGATGGGAGAGTCATCCATTTTTTTGTAGTCTAGGGGGGACGGTCACCCAACTTTTGTATTCATGAGAACAGTACAATTTCAAAGTGTCTTGTTTGGTGCATATTTATCCATGTAGCTCTCTCAGTCTTGGCCCCTATTGCTACCAGATAGGTCCCTCCTTGTTTAGTCAGCCAGACTATTTCAGCTTTAGAGACCGTGGGATTTCCCAAACTGAATAAATCCTGCTCACATATATAAACACAAAACTGCTTTGCTAGCTCCATCGTGTTGTAACTAAGACATCTGCTGAAAAAATAATTGTATTCATTAGCAATTTTAATTAATTGTCATACCGTTTAGTTCAAAAACATCCAAAACACGTACGAAAACATACCAGATGCTAGCTTTTATTTTGAAAAGTCGAAGTTTGCAGCCTGCACCAGCTGGGAGGGAATGCATGAGACGGGAGGTCTCCAGGCTGCAGCCATACCCGACTCAAATATCCTTTCGGTCCCAGTGATTATTTGTGAAATTGTGCAAACGACAGCCTTTTCAAGGCATTTGAGAAGGAAGGAGTGGTAGCATGCAAGCCCCCAAATTGACACTAGTCTGAGAAATGGAGTTTTGGATAATGTTCAGCTTCGGCAAGCTTACCTATACTAAAATATACAATGACTGAGCAGCCCAGTGAAGAGTCCATAGCAACCAGTGTTGAATTTGAAATTTCGCCGTGTCCTTTGTTGAATGGTCTCAATGTTTTATTGTTTTATTTCATGTGAATACTAGTTTACTAGATGAGTAACTTAGTATTTGAAGTAATGCAGTAATGCAGGAAGTGTGCATTTAGTTTCCATGCTTATTGTGTTTCCACAACTATATTAGTGAGTAAATCTACTGAAATCGCCACCACACCATAACAGTAGAGTGTGATGTGTAAGATGAGAATGCAGAGGTTTAGTCATGTAAGTCATGACTGTAAAAAAAACAATGGCTATCTGTATATCTTTGCCAAGCGCAAACTAGTACAGAATGCATCAATACATTGTTGGGGAGGGTCATCCCTTTTTTCCATATCATTTTGGAGGTTCATCTAAAATGTATTGCTGGTGAAGGGAGGGTCAGGTCTTTTTTGATTAAAGATCCCAAAACTCCTCCGGTGGCCCCTGAAATAAATAACGAACAGTCCCTAACAAAAAAGGTTCCCATTCCCAGTATGCTCCCAGTGATTACATCCCCCCTCTCATCCATTAGCAATTAACATTCATCCATCTAAGAACAAAATCAGCTGATTCCTTTCTCTTGTATCCATGTCTCTTACCACAATAAGACAGTTGGCACTTTGTCTCTAATGTGGGGAAGAGATACAGCCTTATGATAAACATAATACTGTATGCTTGGCATGGCACTCTGCATATGGCTTACATCATCCAACCACTACCAGATTTAGGGTGTAATTTGTAACTGAACAATGTGTAAATTTGGCAATTGGAAAAGAAAAGACAGAAAAGAAAAGAAATGTTCTGGTTGAAAAATGGTTTTGGATTCAATCCGAACAAACCCCAAATCTGGTCTGCATGCACTTGACACCATCTCAGGTGATCTCATTATGTAAGTTTGGCTTGCATGAGTGAATCCATACATGTGAATAAAACATTGAATGCACCCGTCTTTAGCCACCCCAGCGTTGCACCGTAGCCCCAGCTTGCTGCTCTAAGTCCCCCTCTGTCTCAAATACTGTCTTCTGTCCTTCCTCTCTGCTTGCCTACGCTGGCGGCTACAAGGTCGTAATATTTTTCAAGGTATGTATGGATACAAACCTGTTAATTTTTTTTTAAACGAGCTGCCATCTTCCTCGTCTTGTGGATTATATTTGCGTGCTAACTGTTTTTGGCTCTATTTCTGGAGATGGTTGTAGGACGTACGTCACTGCTTTCAGGCCCCCCGCTGCAGGCAACCATACACATAGCAACAACCCCAGAATGACTGGCATTATTGCAACACAGTGAGTTGCAATGTTGAGCTGGTGTCATGTGCTGACTGAATGGAATAGCTAACTCATTAGCATCCATTAATCAACTCCCCCCGTCGCACCGCAACTCACACAGAACGCTTAGTCTCTGAAGCCCAGAACTAAATGGATTTGCTCCATTAGGAGCTCGCCATTTTGATTCAGGTGCCATATGTCTGAGAAATACCCAGTTAGGTAGATTGGTATTATAGCACATTAGCCGTGTTTTGCTAACATCTAAGATAATATACATTTTGATATTACATTTGAAATGAAGGTCTATATTTAGGAGAATTGGCAATAATGCCATGGAACGAACAAAGCGGTTGACAAGAAGTAAGTAACGCCTACCATTACTGCCTGTTTGCTTAAAAGATGTCTGTAAAAGTTTGCTCCTTCATGGAAAACAGATGCTGTTGTCAGCGCGCAACCACGACAGTTACATTGGATTCCAGTGATGACAAGTTTTCAAGGTGAAAAAACAAAATCTCCATATTAACGTCTAGTTATTATGGTTGGGTACCGAAAACCCTTGGCATCGTTTTCTATACGACTGGTCTCTACTGGATCAAATGGCAATGCAGATTTCGCTGCCTCATTCTGGCACTCTGGTGCTCTGAAATGGACGTTACAGGCAACAGAAGCATCACTGCACATGATACTAGTTAACATTACATATCACTTACCAGCTAACGTTAGCGTTACGTTAGCTATTAGCTGGCTTAAACACAGCTAAAATGCTTAAAGCTAAACGGTCTAAAGTGTGGCTGTATTTTACTTGAAAGGACATCAACACCGGGACGTACAACAGTCTGCAGCTAAAGACAGTGTAGCCTAGCTACACTTTTCGAGACCATGGCCACTGCCATAGTCAGAGATGTAGGAGATACAACACTTGGGGACGGCACTTAATGGTGTATTCAATTGCAGCTCGTAAACTCATAGTGCATTCAACTGCACCTCAAGAAACTCAAACTGTTGTTGTAAAGTACCCCTTTGCCATCTAGTGGTTCATTAGTTGTTTAACAGCCATTGACTGGTGAAATAAGTTATTATTACATTATAAATAAATTATTTATATTTCACCATATGGCCTTAGCAATAAACAAGCTGTTCTTTACGGTACTAGGGTTGGGCATCGTTTGGATTTTAACAATTCTGATTACAATTACAATTCTTCCTTTCGATTCTCGACAACAAAATACATATCACAAATAAAAGGAAAGTTTTATTTTGATTAAATGGTGGTTTGCCGTGTTACCGGGCTTTTTCAATGTAAAATAAAGCCACACTAGTGCGCCGCTTACTGTGCTCCAAGGCTGCAACACAACAAGCGCCTGGCCGCTACGGAAACCAAAATTTGCGCATATTAAATTGGGAAGCGATGATCGGATTTGAAACCAAATCCTCTAAACGATTCCAAACGATTCCAATAAAGAAACGATTCTACTGGAATCGTAATATTTGAAACGATTCCAAGTAGGAATCGGTTCTCGATGCTGAAGTTGAAGTTTAAAGTATCGTTTTAGCATCAGCATCAGAAGAAAAAAAAATGATGCCCAACCCTACTAGTTATTGTGGTTGACCGTAGCTTGAACATCCAATCAAGACACCACGTTATGGTTCAAATACAGTTCCAATATGAAATTTGTGCTGTTGACATCCGGGATTTTCAGTTTTTAGGATGTATAAAGCTGTAAATGCAAACCGTCTTTATAAACTTAAGCCAAAAAAAAGAATAATAAAGTTTTCTTCTCAAAATAGCTCAATAGTGGTGAGAACGACATATTTAGACTATTGCTAGAACGTCCAGAAAAGGACTTTAGCTTTCAGCAAGGTAACATCCTGGCAAGACAATGGCACAACTTTCCTTTTGGAGCAATTTTTTAACCATAATGGGACATCTTGATTAAAAAAAAAAAAAAAAAATGGCTATTCAAGATCTCAATATTTTCTGGGTTTGGACATGTGTTGAACATCAAAATGATCATAAATGTGGTATTAAAAAAAAACAAAGACACATAGAATTAATGTGACAAGAGGCTCTGCCTGGACCATCATTGGACGTAGAAATGTCAACATTTGGCAATCCACCTCATAACCAAATTGCAATTGTTGGCATCGGACAAGGACTATTTGGAACCGGCACACAACCAATGTTTGCTGGGAGTTCATGGAGGCAATTAGGAGAGCCTGCTTTGAAACCCTTTTAAATAATGTACACTCTGAATCATAACTCAGTCAAATCTGAACACACAGACATGATACACATATTTATAGATTACATTTTACTTACACTTTTAGAGGATATTACTATCTCTGATGCCCATCACAAATTAACGTCCAAAGATTGCTTAGAAATCATAAAAAACACACTCCTTATAATTCCAGAACTTGTGTTAGAACCATCACCTTTTCCATCAAAGTAATCTTGTGATGCTTAAATATGGTTGCACTGTTGGTGTAATGGAGTAAAGACAAAACTGTACTCTTTTACATTTGAAGGGAAACATTTGAAGGACTTTCTGTCAAAAAAAGTACTGTATATCTCAACAAACAGTGTGTGATTCTAACTAGGTCATGAATGCCGAAGAGACATTAAATGTCATTGCTTTGAGTTTTAAATAAACACTGTTATGTGTGTTGACACTTTCTATTAAGTGTTTTCTAGGTTACCCAGATGCTTTCTACTGTTGGGTAACCTAGATGGGATGCAGTTTGCAGATAACCATGGCTTTCTTCTATTTATATTCCAAGTATTCCATTTTACTTTTGCTCTTACTGCCTTTTTTTTTTCTTCCATATTGATTCTTTTTTTCACTTGCCACTTTGCTGTACCTGCTGAAAGCAATATTTTCCATCTCTATTACGACATGTTTTTTAATCATATTTATGATTAAATAATAACAATAATAATAATAAAATAATAATAATAAATGTATTTATCACATTTATTTAATCATTTAATCGTATTCCACAGAATTGTTTTTCATTACCCAGTTTATGACGCCCTTTTAAAAAAAAGATGGGATGATTGTCTATAATATATACATATTATTAAATATTAGTATTATTAATAATAGATATGTGCAAATTAAGGTTAATGTAATATTTGAACTAGAGCTTTTGTGATGAACAATTAAAGAAATGTATGAATTGAATATATTTGTCCTAATATTTGCAAGGAACTAATAGGTCCTAAAGATTAAGATAAGATTAATGAGACAGACACAGACGGTAGCTATTAGCTAATATGAAACGCAAAGCAAAGCAACTTGTTTTCATTTAAATTCAGCAAGAAACTCCTGCCATTTTAAGTAACGCAGTTACAAGTGACGAGTTACCATCCTGCTCGGCCGCCCTTTCCCTATCAAGTCCTCCCGTAGCCACCCCCTCACACCAGCAAGGCAAGTAGGTAGGTAACAGTTAGGCTGTTATTTCATGTCAATACAGTTCTTCTGTCATTCTGAATTTATAAGAAAAAGTTAAATAATTTTGGACAGTTCCCTGTCCCCCGTGCTGGGTAAATAAATAGAAAGAGAAACAGACCCTCCAAAGATATAATTCCGTTTCAGTCTTTTTGTGTATTGAACATTCAAAAGGGATAAATGAAGTTAGGCTTACTGCCAAGGTGTACGTCTTTGTCCGCTTCAGCACTGAGTTGAGGACAGCGACACAAGAGCCACACAGGTAGGCTACTGAGTCGCTGTCCTCAGTGCCGCAGAAAAGCGCTGAAACGGAGATGAAGGGGAACACGTTTTTTTTTTTTTTGGGGCTTATTTTAACTGGCCCATCCAGTTTTCTGGAGGCCCACCTACAATCAAAATCCTGCCGCCGCTAGTGGTTGCTCGTAGTGGCGAATCCGCAGAGAAGTTGTGTCTTTCAGCTCATTGTTTTGGTTTTATTGCCCGCAACTTAACTGTTATGGTTCACTCTCACCACTCTCATCACCGTGTTTCTAGCTACATCGGGCAGCTGTTTTCATCAAAAAAGCTCAGATAAACCCACTTTACACTATCTGCCAGCACCAAGAAGCAGCAAACAAACAATAGCAACTAGCTGGGGGACATAGTAGGGGTGTAACGGTACGCAAAAATCACGGTTCGGTTCATTTTCGGTACAGTAAGGGAAAGAAATGCAAACATTAAACTGCAGGTTGTTTATTACTATAAACTTTTTTTAACAGTTTGTTTACACTTTTTTAAACACTTTTTAATAAAATATAATAAATAATATATATATAAAATAAAAAAAGAATAAGAAATAAAATACTGCTGCAAAGTTCTCCACTAAATAAAATACTCTCAGTCTCAAACCAATATCACATAATAAAATATAATGAAAAATATAAATAAATAACTATGGATTACAGTGCAGCATTATCAATCCCAGCTTGTCAACAACCGAGTATGGTCGTAGATCAGCTGCTATGAAAACACCTTTTGCTTTCGTTATTGCGTTGACTTGATCGGAATTACCAGCAAAGGTCTGTTTAAATGCCAACGGGAGCTGCGTTTGAATTACGGTCGTTTTTTTTCCTTGTAGTAGTGATGTTCACACTCGCGTGATGCCTTTTCAAGTGCGTTAACAAGTTTGAAGTGTTGCCAGAAACATACCCGATCATTACTGAGCAACGTCGGCACACTGCTTTCGTCTTATCGACTAGTCTTTGTCCGTTGACGTATTTCACTGAGAAACCGAAGTGTTCCCAAACAGGAGACCTTAATGATATGGGTGGCTCTTCAAGCTCCGGCTTGTCCGTACTGTCTATGGGCTTGTCTGCATTGGCCATGACGCTAGCTAGCGAGAGGCTGGGCTAAAGCGTGCCGTGTATGTTGTTGTACAGCACGCGGTGTGTGATTTTAATTTTTTTCCCCAAACCACTTCAGCGGAAATCCCGCCCTGCAGTCGATTTCATTGGTTTAGGTTACAGTGACGGCGGGTAGGTTTAGAGATCAGTGTTTGGTGTAGGCAATCTGTACAGTGATTGACATATTGACATGACCAATGAAAACTTTAGAATCAGCTGCAGGGCGGGATTTGCGCTGAACGCGGAGACTTCTGCCACTTAATATGTTCGTGTGGAAACACGAAAATTTACCTATGTTCCGCACACAAAAGATTGCATTCGGTGCACATGCGCACCGTACCGAAAGCCCTGTACTGAAACGGTCCAGTACGAATACATGTACCCCTGGGACATAGTGAAGCACTAAGCAGCTAAAGAGCTAGATATTTCCCTTAGGAGTTGAGGGAGAGTAAAACAGCTTAAAGGAGAGTGAACATTTGACTTACAATCATCAGAATTATATTATCATATCTGCTGAATGTATTTAAATAGACAACTATGTTTTTATTTACGAATCCACACTGACATTAACAACATCAATGTAAGTGTGCTAGGGTTACCTCAACATTTAATTTGCATACTGTAGTCCGGAGACAACTAACACTTGCCACAACAAAAAAAGGTGACGATTTGTCATTGTTGTGTTTACAGCTTGTTCTGCTGCGCCCAAGTTGCCAAAAAAGAAAAGAAAAATCTAAATCATTCACTGCAGCTTTGCCACGTTAGTTCTTGTTCATGATACAGTAGGCTATTTAGGCCAAGTGTGAATGTACAGGTGTATTTTGACTTGTCATATTCATTTTAAAGTTCATCTTTAACCTTTAAAGACAACTTTTGATCAAAATGATTATTTATAAGTAGTTATATTATGCATTATTTAAGAAGACATGGAATTCACATTTAAAAACTCAGTCAAAACAAATTGTACAAGAGGTATAATATATTTTTTTATGGCGGTTTTTGTGTTGTATTGGATTTAGGGCTGTACGATATGAGGAAAATATGCGAGATGCGATAGCACTGTTGAATATCGCGATAACGATATTACTTGCGATAAATAAATACAACAAATGAAAGGAAATCACAAACCCCAAAAACTCTTGGAGTGTCTTGTGATATTATGTAACCTTTAGCGATCTGGTTATTGCGCCAATTGATATTGCAATCACAATAAAAAAAACGATATATTGTGCAGCCCTAGTTGGATTGCACGGTCTGTGTTGTATTTCAGCCCAGCTATATAAGATGTTTGATATAGGAACAATGAATAATTGGTCTGGATATATATATATCCAGTGACGAATGCTGAATGATGAAATCTTGTCGCAACAAGAAACTGGACAAACAACAAGAAAGTGAAATACTTGACATTTAAGTTAAAGGCCCCTTTAAGGCCTCTGACACGCTGGTCTTGCTCTGTTTCACCTCTGTCTGGCCGGACTACAGGGGAGCAGGTGATGTGGGCACGATGCCAGCACTGCAGTGTTTTGCAGTCTTTGTTTTTGAGCATTTTGTCTCTGTCAATGTCCTCTCAGTTCCTCTCTATATCTACTGTCTTCTCGTTTTAACAGAGTACAAATTATTATATATCCATCCCCCTGTATCTCTTTCTGTCTCCCTTAAACTAAACGTAATACCTCACAATGGGTAGTTCAGTTCGATTTTTGTCTCCTTTTACGTGTGATTGATAATTGATGAGCATGTATTAACAGGTGGTTCATACAGTATCTCACATCTAGTTTGCCACTTATAATTTTTGCAATATAACATACAGTATGGCAAAAAAATACATTCTGGTGGCTTTAAAATGAATAGAAAACACCCTGAACACCTTGTTACCAGTGTTGTTGTCAAATGTAAGGTTATTATTTGTCTGTTTGTACTTCTGGCAAAGAATTCTTAGAGATTATGAATGGATTTGGCAGAATTGTGGAGGGGGATGATTATGCAAAAGAGTGGGTGGTTATTAGATTTTGCCTGTGATCTGTATCTGGAATTTTGCCCATGAAACAGTTTTTCTTTTCTACCCGTGGCTACTCTCCTAATGAGGAGGCCTGACAAATTCAGCCGCCAAAAAGCATGTCTGTGCTATTTTAATTTCCCCATTAGTCTCGCATTGCCAGACCTTCCTCCACAGCGCTGCGGAGAAGGGTCTGGCTAGTCCGCACAGCATTCCTGGATAGAAGAAAAATGTGCTCTGGTTTATTGGCATTTCTTTAAACCAATCACAATCATCTTGGGCGACGCTAAGCGCCGGACAGAGCAACGGTGCCTCTGCAAAATAGCCTCGGGAAGGAACTTGTTTTGGTGGAACATGCTCGTTTTAAAAAGTTGTTTTAGTTGTGCAACAGAAAACTCAGATTGGACAGATAGTCTAGCTAGCTGTCTGGATTTACCCTGCAGAGATCTGAGGAGCAGTTAACCATAGTCTTAATAAATCGAATAGAGTTTAGAATATCAACACAAAGAAAGCTGATTGTTGCGGGCAAAGATCCTTGATTATGCGGCACGTTTTCTTAAAAAATGCGATGGAATATGCGGGATATTTATGCGATGAAATTGCTGTTTCATCATGGCTTCATTGCGGGGTTTGCAGCTTTTCGATGATGTTCACGTCGCGTAATTATGTCACTTCATAACGTTCCCATGGCAACAGGGGAAAATGGCTGCTCTTGTGTGAAGTAAACGCAACATTTTTCAACTTTCTGCTAAGATATATGTGACTTTTTTGCAACGAAAATGCGGGGACTATGAAATTATGCAAGCCCCGCATATTTTGCGCGGAAATCGGCAATTTATGCGTCGAAAGTGCGGCGTATTTGAAAAAATGCGGCCCCGCATAAATATGCGGACTTTGGCTGATTATGCATTGAATTATGCAATCGCATAACCGCGTTTTTCTGGAGGGACTGGAAAATGAGGGACATCCAGCTGAATTTCCGGCGGCACCGGAGTAATCACGGAAATTTAACATCGTCGTTATAGACTGTTTTCCCTTAGACTTCTATAGAAACAGACTTCTTTTTGCAACCTGTGGAGTCACCCCCTGCTGGAAATTAGATAAAGGATTAAATGCATTGCCTTTTCAGGCCCAGAAGTTGCTGCTTGGTTCAAATTCATATTTTGAATTTTTTTCAAGTGGGCATGTTCAAGCAAAAACACGGGTGTTATGTTGCTCTTCAAGAGAGGAAGCTTCACCAGTGTGTGTTGGCAAACTGATATATCATTTCAGCTTTTAAGGAACAGTTGACGTTAAATGCACAGATCAGATAGGAAACAGTAAGGAGGAAACAGTAAGGAGGAAACCGACCGACCCAATCAGAAGTTTCTCAAATTGGGACATTCAGTCAAAATCAAGCATGTCACCTTCAAACGGGATCTCCGTTTGCAGGGTTCAGGCTGTACCGGGTGTTCATGCTGCACTGGGGGACCGGCTACAGCAGCGAGAAGCCGCTGCTGACGGGCGCAGAGCTTCGCCAGAGCTCCGACTGCTGTCTGTCTGCGCAGCCGTCTGACGGCATCAGAATTAAATTGACAGTTTGTTAGTGTCACGTTTTACACTATGTAGGTTAAACTCTGCAATTAATCCGTGGTCACATATATGCATGAACTGTGGTGGTATATTTTGTATTTTAAATTGTTACCTGCCACCAGAATTTTGTAATTTCCTTGCCATACATTTTTACCATAAATCGGTGCCCAAAAATGTATCAGAATGCAGGAATTGTCTGCTTGAAGTCTTTTACCCTCAACATTTCGTGGGGGAGACCACACCCCCCTGTTTTATGTGTTCCCCCAAAGGCCAATTCTGAGCAAGGAAAAACCCTGAAGTATAATCACAGACAGCCATAAAAACATATTAAAATTGCAGAGTTAGAGAGTTAAAACGGATGAAAAGATGGAGAACCAGACAGACAATATGTACAGCGTCAACAGAGAGAAAAATCTGTTAAATAAGGTACTGCTTATATTATTTCACCATCTGTACACAAATGTAATTAGTGAATGCAAGTGTCCGTGGGTGGGGCTGCATGGTAATGTGGGCTGGTGTGACTACAGTGCCAGGGCTGAATTTTTGTCCCAGTCCTCCCCTGAGTGCAGGTCTGATGGATTTGCTGTAAAGAATAAATGCATTTAAACAATTTGTGGTGAGCAACCTTTGCTGCCTCTGAGGGACCGTGCTGTTTAAGCCTGTGATGTATCAGCCAGCAATGAAGCCAGATTTATTGTCAGAGTCTCTGTCAAACTGCTTATCGCAGTTGCCATGGTTACCACTTCATGTGCTCAGTCTGCAGATAGGTGCATTGGAATGTCTCTATCTGCTGAACCTTGCGGCTGATTTCAGTACCTTTCCTCTGTGCTCAGAGCTGGTTGGACCGCAAAGGCTTCTCAACTCATGTTAAACATGTCCTTGTGTCCTTATATTTAAACCCGTCTTACCTGGAAGGCAGACAAATAAAGGGTAAAAGTCCCAAAAAATAATCTTAAAAAAAAAGAAAGAAAAGTACTCCGGCCTGGTGCCGGATTTCCGGCATTTGACTATTTTAGGAAAAAAAGACCAAATAGGATTTGTTTTTGATGCGCTGGGTTTAACCAATCATCTTAGTTCCACCTACCAATGAATCCAGTTCTAGCCAATCAGAGGCAACGTAGGGCAGGTACGCTTGAAATACTTTCTGCTGTACAGTTAAAAAGAAAAAAAAATGATAGATATTATAATTGCAAGGACTTGAGCTGAAATATAGTCATATTTACACTGTGTTGGAATTTTAATAAATGCAATTTTGCTTCTGAGCTGGCTGCAACTTTCCGTCTACATCATTTATCACATCAGGCTGCAAATAAGTGTTTTGTTAATGCAGAATAACGTTAAATAGTGTGCGAAAAGACAAATAAGTTAAAACAACATAGAGAAAGATTGTATTTCTTGCCAGGCAGAATACAACTCTCAGCCCATAGGATCTCAAATGTTCAATTAACATTTCACTTCAGATAAAACACATTAGGACTACGAATATGTATGCCATTTTCTACAAAAGTTTTTGTAAAAGTGGGTTTTTGTCAATATATTTTATACATTTTGTTCTTTTTGTTCTCCACCCCTCCTCCTCTTTCTCTTCGCAGACCATGCAAGCGGCGCGATGCCCGACAGATGAGCTGTCGCTGACTAATTGTGCCGTGGTGAGCGAGAAGGATCTGCAGTCAGGACAGTGAGTACTTATTATCACCTATTTATCAACGCGTTTGTCAATTCGGGGACACACATCCGGGCATCTCTCCAATCATTTTCTCATCTATCCAAACACCCATCCATCCTCCCACCTTATCTCCCATCATTCATCCAGAATGAGGCTCCAGGACTAGCAGTGTGTGATTATCATGATTGTTTTGCTTGTATTGTAATAATGATGATTAAAGCTGCAAGAATTTGATGTAAAAAACAACAACAAAAAAACACCATCTTTTCAACCTGACTCACCAAGTTTCATGTTTATGGTTTTGGTAAGGTTTTTGGTATCTATGTCACGCTACCACACATAAATCGCGAAAACATTAACGCTAACATGTCTGTGAAACTAAATAAAGCACATTGTTTGTTATTTCCCTTAAAAAACGACCCATATGAGCGTTTTTTCATCTTCTATCAGTGAGATAAAATTCGTAAACGTTAATGCTGAAGCACATGCATGCATCATTTCCTGTGGAACCCTTGTGAGTGCCTAGGTAATTTGATTTCAGCATAGGAATGGCTGACTCCGCCAGCAACAATAACAAACCCTATGTAGAAGGGCAATTACAAAATGTAAATACAGGTACAATACATCTCTATTTCAGAAAAATGCAGACTATTTAAAGGTCCCATGACATGGTGCTCTTTGGATGCTTTTATATAGACCTTCGTGGTCCCCTAATACTGTATCTGAAGTCTCTTTTATATAGGCCTTAGTGGTCCCCTAATACTGTATCTGAAGTCTCTTTTATATAGACCTTAGTGGTCCCCTAATACTGTATCTGAAGTCTCTTTTATATAGACCTTAGTGGTCCCCTAATACTGTATCTGAAGTCTCTTTTATATAGACCTTAGTGGTCCCCTAATACTGTATCTGAAGTCTCTTTTATATAGGCCTTAGTGGTCCCCTAATACTGTATCTGAAGTCTCTTTTATATAGGCCTTAGTGGTTCCCTAATACTGTATCTGAAGTCTCTTTTATATAGACCTTAGTGGTTCCCTAATACTGTATCTGAAGTCTCTTTCCTGAAATACATCCTTGGTGCAGAATTACAGCCACTAGAGCCAGTCCCACAATGAGCTTTACTTAGTATGTGCCATTTCTGTGTCTGTAGCTATTGAGGAGGGGGGGGGGGCAAGGTGGAGAGTGGGGGTGTGGCCTTGACCAACTGCCATGCTTTGCTCGTTTGAAAACCATGATGTCTCTTTCTCATGGGCGGGCCAAATTCTCTGGGCGGGCAAAGCAGAGAAAAGGGAGGTAACCTTTCCCCTTATGACATCATAAAGGGAAGATTCCAGATTGGCCCATCTGAGCTTTCATTTTCTCAAAGGCAGAGCAGGATACCCAGGGCTCGGTTTACACCTATCACCATTTCTAGCCACTGGGGGACCGTAGGCAGGCTGGGGGAACTCATATTAATGTTAAAAAACCTCATAAAGTGAAATGTTCATGCCATGGGACTTTTAATAGTTCAAACATAAACTTTAAAAGGCAAAAAAACAATACTGTGGTTATGGTTCCCCAACTTAGTCAGTCGGCAATTTTGAATGGTGCTTACCACTTATCACATTCAGCCATAATTAAAAGTTTGGTTTATTGAAAATTATTAGCCATTTGGGGTTCCTAGCATGTGAAATACCTTTGTGCAACTCTAATAATAATTGTTTATCTCAGTGATTCAAGCAGGAATTTCACTGCCATTTCTGCATTGGCATCATCACAGTTGGCCCAGTAAATGTAGGTGCAAACAGTGCAGCGCACACACACCCTTATTTTCTTTTTAGTATCTGCAGTGTTTGTGCAACTGTGAAATACGATGTCATTGTGTTTTTGCCGCCTTAATCTCGTTGTGTTGAAGCATGTCGCTAATAAAAAATGAATGATGGGATTGAGCTCCTGACAATCCACAGAGGGTTTTGAGGATTGACGACACATGCTCATTGCACCAGCGAATTTACATACTTACATAAGTATTGTTACATAAGTATAAAATAATCAAAAATAAACACACATTTAAAAAGTATAGTCGATCGTGGTGTTACATGCTGACAGATATTATTCATGGCATGAATTTGCACACATTAGTTTCCCACCAAAATGACCTGTTTTCATTTAAAATTAGGTAAACTATTGATTATCCAAAAGAATAAAAGCACACATTATACTTGTTTCAAAGGGGGAGCGACTTGACAGATCTAAAAATAAACATGTTATCTGAGTTTCTTCTACATTTCTACTGCCATGGCAACTGCAGCCTTGTCTTTATCATCCAGTGCCACCAAGCAGCAAAGTTGGTGCCACCAATATGATGCTGTGCATGCTTTTTTAAAGTTAGGAATAGCTCAATATTTCTTTTAGGTTGTGATTATTGGAAATTAAATTTTTCTGGTAATGAGAAAATGCTACCTAAAATGATAGAAACCATCTTTGCATGTTGATCAGAAGGGCGATCCAGTTGTTTTGGCTTCACTTATACAGTCTATGCATCAACCCCTGGGTTCACCCAAATCACTGGTAGTGGCACAAACGTTATGCACTTCTCCCAGGGGATCGAACCGCTCGCCTAAGTTACATAGTGCGAGAACAGGTATTTAAGGCATATACTGGGAATAAACTCATAAACCATTCTCCCTATTACAGTTAGTTAGTTAATTAGTTTTATTTTATTTCTGTGTCATGCCAAACACTTGGCCCATCCCATATGGGATAACAAGACACCACAAACCTATTTAACAGACACCTTCCAGTCGCATATACAAATACATGAGAAATACATGAATACAAAAAAAAAAATGATATACATATATACAGTCATGTGAAAAGATTAGGACACCCATGCTAAAGTTGACTAAAAAGAGGAATAAAAAAATCATCTTTTGCAAATTGATCTTAATGCCTATATTAAAAAAATGAGGAAAAATCCAATCTTTAAGGGCACCAATTTTCTTTGTGAATGAATAATGTATCGTAAATAAATAAATGTTCTTCCTTAAAATACAGGGGGCATAAGTAAGTACACCCCTATGTTAAATTCCCATAGAGGCAGGCAGATTTTTATTTTTAAAGGCCAGTTATTTTGTCATCAGTGATTTTGAAGCAGTTTAAAGTAAAATTGTTTAATGTTGCTGTAAAGAAGATTTTCTAGTAGCCTAGCAACAAGGTAACATAATTCTTTAAAATGAAGGTGTGAAATACCCACTGCAATGATGTCGTGCATTCAACATCAACACTAAAAGGCAGACAAAAACAATAGTAAAATATGGATGAAAGTAAAAGTTGAGGTTAAGGACAATGAAGGACAACTGAAAATAACATATCAGACAGTGGGGAAAAAAGATGAATTGGTTTTACTCATTCCATCAATGACAGTCATATGCTAGCCAAAAAATAAATGATAACATGTACAATAACCAGGGTCCAACTGTCTCCTACCTCTTCAGACATGTGACTGTGAAGACCACGCCCAATCACAAGTTTGTGTTTACAGTGAAGACCCACCACACTGTGTCCCCTGGAAGCATCGCCTTCAGCCTGCCACAGGTACACACACACATGCACTCGCACACACATTGCTCATTTTTATTTGTCGGATCATCTTTCCTTATCTCTCTTTCCTTATTTCTCTTATAGAGGAAATGGGCCGGTCTCTCCATTGGCCAGGAGGTGGAAGGTAAAATATTCTCTATTTGATTGCCGCAAATGATGGTACACAACCATAGACTGTGTAAAATATGGACATAGTCTTGGACCTATAGGTTTCTGCAGTGCCAAAATGAAGCTCAAAGGGGTCAGCTCTTGGCAGTGTCTGGCGACGACTAAACCAAAAATGGCCAAAGACGTTGAGCTTGCAGAGCTGAGGCGGGCTGAATGAAGCTCACCGCCTGTGACGACAGCCACCTGTCACTCGAAGCGGAAAGCCCCAAATTATGCAGAACTTAAAGCCTGAATATAATTAAAAAGGGGTGAGTTATAAAAAGAATTCACCCCCTGCACAGTTTTCATAAAGCGGGAAATTAGCTATAGAGACCAAACCTCTTTAGTTACTCATTTTTGGGTATTGGGTCCTTGATTTCACACTAACGTAGACAAAAGCAGACTTCTCATTTCTAATTGGCCACCATCCAGTTTTCCGGCTAAAATGGTGACTGTCACTGACACTTTATTATAGATCCCATCTGGTTTCTTGGCAAGACCCGCCCTACGAAACAGCCCGATTGGTTGAGGTTATGCATTGACCTTGAATAGTTAAGGTTAGGATAGCCGATTGGTCAGGGGATAGGACCTGAACAAATCAGGTTCCATTGCCTCGTGAGAGCATGGGCGCCTGGCCAATCATAGCAGGCGAATGCTATTGAAGGAAAACTCTCTCAAAGGGCCTTAAATATGCACTTGTGGCTACAATACATGATTGCTTGCTAAAAGAGCAATAAGTTAGCGTCTTCACCAATTAATGGTCCATGAAGAAGAAGACATGTGAATAAAGATGTAGTATTATTCTTGCAGTGTAGAGCTAGTTAGTCCTAGTATTTTAAGTATGATAAGGACAGATGTACACTTCTAATTGTTCTAACATAAACATCTAACATGATCAGTCCTTCCAGAAAAATGCTTGAGTTTTTTTGTGATTGTTGTGGGCAAAAATCCTTGATTATGCGGCACGTTTTCTTAAAAAATGCGATGGAATATGTGGGATATTTATGCAATTTTATGCGATGAAATTGCGGGAACTTGCAAAAATTGCGGGAACTTGCAAAAACTGTGGTTTCATTATGGCTTCATCGCGGGGTTTGCAGCGTTTCGATGATGTTCATGTTGCCTAATTACGTCACTTCATAACGTTCCCGTGGCAACAGGGGAAAATGGCTGCTCTTGTGTGAAGTAAACGCAACATTTTTCAACTTTCTGCTAAGATATATGTGACTTTTTTGCAATGAAAATGCGGGGATTATGAAATCATGCAAGCCCTGCATATTTTGCGCGGAAATCGGCAATTTATGCGGACTTTGGCTGATTATGCATTGAATTATGCGATCACATAATTGCGTTTTTCTGGAAGGACTGGATAATGCTGGCTTAGCTTAGATGCTTTTTTGGTATGTTTTTACTTCTAATATTACAAGAGAAATAGTTTTTTGGATGAAGACCGACTGATGTGACCCACATCCAATTAAGAGCAGGGCAGAGCTGCCAACGTTACCCAGAACTTTGAAAGAATCCAGGACAGCCTTCCGCACAGTGGGGAAAATATTACACACTGTTAGTTGTAATGAGTGATATGCTAACCCATGGCTATTAAAGTAGCATGCTAGGTAACGACTGTAGGCAGTAAGCTAGGTAGCTGGATATGGTAACGATTGTGTTATGTTAGAGCACTCACAATTTAATCCATTCCTTGCACTTTTGCTCTCTTTTTTGTTTTTGAAAAGGCTACAAATCACCCTTATAACACGCTCTAAACTGTCACCGTCCTCCTCTAATACAATCTAATGTTTTCTACTTTATGTAAGATGTTGCATTTATTTACCGTATATGTTTCGATTTGCCCCTGTCTGTCCCCTTAGTGGCCAACTACAACTTTGACAAGTCCAAGCAGTGCATTGGCGCCATGACAATCGAAATAGACTTCCTGCAAAAGAAGAGCACTGACTCCTCCCCCTACGACTCAGACAAGATGGCCGCCGAGTTCATCCAGCAGTTCAACAACCAGGCCTTCTCTGTCACCCAGCAGGTTCATATTCACAAACCTTTAAAATATCCCCCACACATACAAAAAACACAGACGTGGAGGCCCACATACATTTTTGCTCTGCAGGTTGTTTGATCATCCTCTTTTGCTTTTCTCCGTCTCTCAGCTCGTGTTCAGTTTCTGTGACAAGCTGTTTGGTTTGATGGTAAAAGATATCGAGGCCATGGATGCCAGCATCCTCAGAGGAGAAACAGCTTCTGGAAAGAAACAGAAGGTACCTGACCACATTGCAGAGCTTGTGGTGAATGTGGTATGGGATTTATCGTCAAAACCAATGGAGGGAAGAGTTAAACGTGTCACCATTCACAAGCCTTTCTCAAATTAGGCTTTTGTAGAAATGGGTGATCTACCCTGTCCTGTTCAGATAGTGGGTTTGTATATGTATTTTTTAATTGTATAAGCCTTCTATTTTTCAGAAAATCCCAGAGAGGGACAGTTGATCTGCCCCAAGTACACATTTCAGCTCTCTTATCTGTAAACTGGACTAACATACAGTTACCCCTTCATAATTCAGCTTTAATTTATACCTAATAGAGAATCAGCTTGAAATGTAATTGCTTTTGGGAAATGAAATGGTCTGGATATCATCTGGAATCAAGGGGATAGAAGCATTACAGTGGCAAACACTGTCGAGTGGCATATGTTTACCATATTCTGCTGCTGCTTCATGGCTTCTGGTGAATAATTAATTGAAGCGTCATAATGATCCTCATATACACCCACCTCACAGCCGGTCCACTGTAATACAGAGGAGCGCCCCACCCCAAATTTATGCAAATGTATGCATCATACTATATTATTTATTAATGCACCTTAATATGGTGGTCCCTAAGGACAGAATGCATCACCAGCAAAAGCTGCAAACACTGAGGGAAGTGCACTTCAGATCGAAAAATAAAAATACTGAAACACAAAGGTAAAGATTTTTATTATTTATTTTATTTAACCTTCATTTTACAAGGATTATTCCCATATTTTCCCATTTAGCCGTGTTCAGTAATAGAACATGTTCATTCAGTGTTGCTGATTTCAGCGGCCCCTGTGGACAAAAGCGGTAGTGTTTATACGCGTTAGCGTTACGGGGAGGTCATATAGTTGGGATGAATGTTTTTGCTCAGACAGATGATAATTCATTTAGAATAAGAGAATATGTTACAGATGCATCGTTGCATTTCAAGTGTTGCAGACAATAACTTAGCCTACTTTGGATGTCTCGTGAGCTAATCCGAGTAACGTTATCACTGTCACTGTGTCACGAGCCAAAGCATTAAGAGATTGTTGTAGCAACCAACATAACGATAACTTAGATTAATATAAAGCATTTTATGCACAGAAGCTTTACACAAGTAACGTTACAGGGGGACAAAGGAAAAGAGAATAGTAAGCCAACACGAACACGGACTAAAAGGAATAAACCGTCGGCGCTAAATGGAAGGGTGACGTAATTTAATGTCGGCTACTGACGTACAACCACATCACTCTTTGTAAAGTTATTTTATGAATGAAATAGACATATAACATACCTGAGGGCCAATTCGGGGTAGGTTTTGACTCATTTACAATCCCGTTATTGTCTCCATTTGTTAAAAACCTCACCGAGTGTGTGACTCGGATTTCGCCAGTCGTCTACTCTCCCTTTTAGCTTTTAGTTGTTCTTCGTTTAATTTCCTTCTTCTCTGTGATGGCCCTGCCCCAGTATCAGCCATAACTACAACAGATAACTTATATACTTAAATAAAAATACAATTAGGCCTACATAAAGACATCTCCTCCTATCTTTTACCTGCATACTCACTAACACTAACAGGCTTTTCCCGTGTTCAGCCGAAATCTGTGACCCGTCAGATTGTGTGCTCGGTAGCGCCGTCTACCTGCCATAAATCATTTTGTTACTTTGCGGGAAAAATCGGACCTGGGCAGAGGCATTAATAAAAACTATATATAAAAATAGCGTTCTTTTCACCGTTAGTCTCGTTTGCTGTTACAGGCCATTTATGATCATCAGATGGAACATTACAGTTTCAGAAACGGGTAAAAGTTACATATAGTCACTTGAAAGCAAAAGCATTCAGGGAAATGTGCGTCAAAACCAGACATGCTGCAAATAACCAATCATGTATTAGTTTGATTTTGATTTTGTTTTTGTTGCATTCTCACATTTGCAGTACATTTCCTCACTGGTGGTGCTTTTGCTCTTGTACACGTTTTAGCCGTTGGACCCACAGTGCATTTATATTCTTCATGTAAAGGAGAGTCCTCTCAGCTAATCAGGACATGGGGGGGTGGGTGGGGGGAGATATATTTCAGGACCATCAGAAAATCCATGGAAGAGATGGCCTTCTATTAGCCAAAGTGATTAAAAAGAGATCTCTGGGCCATGGAGAACAGAGGGACATCAGTAATAATAGAAATAAATAGATGAATAATTTGATGCTACTGATAATCTCTGTTTTCTCTGACAGATCGACATCGGACTGATGGTGGGCAACAGCCAGGTGATCTTTGAGAAGGCAGAGAGTTCATCCCTCACACTAGTTGGTGCGTTCCTTATTTCCCAAAACTTAATTGACCTCAGGATCAGTTCCCAGTTCCATAAACTACCTTCAGTTGTGCAAAATATTTCCCCTAAGCTCAGGGGTTCAGTTAGAAGCATTGCATACAGATTCTTAGGCTGTCTCCTTGCCTAAGTGTGAAGACTAAGGCATTCACAGTAGTCACTGTCATAATACAGCACATGTGCACTTTTAGTTACCGTGGTTACGCTTCACTCACATAATCATTACTTAACGTTACTTGACAGCATTATTGTCAGTGTTAGTCTTCTCCAAAAATGGACAACAAAGAGAATACAAAAAGAAAAAGAAAGGCAAACTGGACAGAAGACGAGAACGTTGTTCTCCTCTGAGAATATGGAAAGCACATAATCCAAAGTAACGTTGACTTACTTTACTTAACTTGTTTTCAACGGCCGGTTCAAGTTTTAAAGAGATTTTTAAGATAGTCTGCTGGCCAGTGGAGTTTTCCCTGTCCTGAAAAATGGGTCTTGGTATTTTCTTCAATCACCATTCAGCCATTGTCTCATGTTCCACACTTTTTTTCACTCTTAAGAGACTGATATAGCTCCCTTAAAACTTCCAGTGGGAAATGGCAACGCATAGCAACGCATAAGGTAATATTGAAGTTATAAGTAGCTAAGGGCAAACACTGAGAGGTCAGAGGTTTTTTACTTACAGCATCCTAAGGAAATCCTTATGCTGAATTGATGCAACTCATCATTTTCTAAGGCATTCTAACATGAACATTTAAGGACCATTTTTAAGGATTTTAAGGGGCAAAGAGAGTGAAAATATGTCACTAAATCAAGGCGGTAAATAATGTCAGAACTCTTTTTTTTTTATGTATCTCTTAGCATATAAGTGTAACGTGAAGTTGTATTTATAAAAAGCTGAGACATTTCAATGCTGTACAAGCCTCATGGTAAACTCAGGGTGCTGCATGAATGTTATGAGGGCTGTGGAGCCATCATGCAACAGTCTCTTACAGTATCTATTTCCTCCACAGGATGGCAGTAAGAACAAATTATGCATAGATGCATCATCTTCCACAAATCACCTGTCTGCTAAGAATAAGGCCAAGAAAGACTTATAGACCAAACTTGTCTTTTATTTTATGGTTTTTAATTGATTCTTGAGCTGCGGATGGTTTATTTTCAGATATTTTTAACAAATATCTCACTCTATCCTCATAGAGTCAGTTGCTTAAAAATATATATGTATATATATATATATATATATATATATATATATATATATATATATATATATATATATGTGAATTGCTGGCCAAGTAGTTCCCTTATGTCTTTTTTTAACAGGAAAGGCAAAGACCAAGGAGGCACGACAGACAATCATCAACCCAGAATGGAACTTTGAGAAGATGGGAATTGGAGGTCTGGACAAAGAATTCTCCAGCATTTTCCGCAGAGCCTTTGCTTCCAGAGTCTTCCCTCCAGACATTGTGGAGCAGATGGGTGAGAAACCCTTTCTATCCTTACTCTGTTTGGTCACTTTTCATATGTTTTAACCTGCCAGACTGCCCTAGTGTTTGGCTTATTTTTTAGTGCTGAGACTCTATGTCCACCATGCTTTTATTGGCTTATTATGAGACAATTTGTCACTATGTCGCTATTTGTCTCTGTATTTATGAGATTTGAAAGCTCTCTGTCCTTTTTATCACATATATGTTATGCAGGTACTCATTTGCTTTTTTTTTAATTTTTCTGTAAATGAATTGTTTTTTCAACCAACAAGTGAATGTAATTATGGTAGAACACCTCGGTTAGTCACAGGATTAGTCACAGTACAAAAGCAGCTATTTTTTTCTCACACACACAGCAACATACTATTTATTTCTTGGTTTTATGAGTCATTTTATTAATGTGGTTTCTTCTCCCTCTGGCTTCAGGCAATAGACTATTTTATAACATTCATACATCCTTTTCTCCTCCTCCCCTGCCTCCTAACTGCTTTTTTCTCTGACTTCTTTCTTTCTTTCCTACCTCCCTCTTTTGTGATTTCTTTTGGCACTTTTTATTTCCCTCCATCTTTCTTTTGTTCCTTCCATTTTTGTCTTTCCTTTGTCTCTATCTCTTCCCTTTGGCATTTGTCATAACTCCCTTTTCTCCTTGTTCCAGGGTGTAAGCACGTGAAGGGCATCATGCTGTTTGGGCCTCCTGGCTGTGGTAAAACACTGATGGCCAGGCAGATCGGCAAGATGCTCAACGCCCGCGAGCCTAAGGTGGTCAACGGCCCCGAGATCCTTAACAAGTACGTAGGGGAGTCCGAGGCCAACATCCGCAAACTGTTCGCTGATGCAGAGGAAGAGCAGAAGAGGGTGAGAGAGACGCTCAATGTGCTTTATTTATAGGTTAAATAAAAAAAAAATAAAAAACTTAATTCATCATTTTTTAACCCGACCTGTCTCCAGCTGGGAGCCAACAGCGGACTCCATATCATCATCTTTGATGAGCTGGATGCCATCTGCAAACAGAGAGGCACGGGCGCCAGCAGCACGGGCGTGCACGACACCGTGGTCAACCAGCTCCTGTCTAAGATTGACGGCGTGGAGCAACTTAACAACATCCTGGTCATCGGTCAGTAACATCAGAGGGAACTGATTCACAGTATTTATCATCCTCGCCAGCTGTGTGAGACATTATACTGATTGGGGGCCAGGGGCCCGTTTCACCCACGTTTTACCACTCAAATCAATCCACATACATGGGATCGATGCATGAACATGCAAGAGCCCTGTAGAACTCTACAGAACCCCTTCTACACAGTGCTCGCACATTGCTTTTGTGAACTGGGTCCCAGATTGTAAACCTTGCAGTGATATTTATTTTCCGTGCATCTTCACGGTCAAATGACATTTTATAATGATAGAAATGCTGAAACCATCATAAAAGCAGATGAGTAGAGCTCCACAGACATTAGCGAATAAATACCAAAGGAGCATTGTAGCTGTCCTGAAGGCTCTTGGTGGCCCAGCACCTCACTATGTTGGTTTCTTTGTTTAAGTTGTCACCTATCTTCTGAATTTAGGTATGAAAATTGCAAAACCATTAAAATAACTTAATAGCAGAAAACAAATACAGTCTACTGACAGCTTTGGTTCAGAAACAGTGGGCCTAATGTAAGAACATTTTTCTATTCTAATCTTAAGCCTCTCTTACTATTTCTTCTGGGGAGGTTTGTTCGTATCAGGTCAGATTCACCAAACTCTAAACTGCACCAACTTGTTGATGAGTCGGTGTGCACTCATGAGATTTGATCATTTGCATAATCCACGCCCCTAATATTGTTACACAAGGCTGCCTTTTCTGCCCCATTTGTGGACAGTTTTTATTTACAGTTAAATTAGAGGAGACAAAAAATTCACAATAAAAATATGCCATTTACGCATCTTTAGAGCAGCGCCATACTGTGAAAGAAATAAAGAGTGAAAAGTTTGACATGAAGTGATATACTGGACATTCCTCGTTCGTGCAATTTAGGAACAAATCAGTTTTTACTAGTGATTCTTGAGCCCCGCTGTCAGCTTTACAGAGTCTGACCATATTCCTGCCAGTACTGTTTCCTTTCTTTTATTTGCAGATTGTTTTTTTTTTGTTTTTTTAAATAATGGCAGTGACGAAAACCCTTTGTCTCTAAAATGTGCAATATTTAGATTTTCAGCTAAGTATGATCAAAAAGTTAGGGTATACATATGAAATGATATCAAGACAATTTATGTAAATACATGGTGTATATTTACTCCACATAACATCAGTCTTGTGTTATTGTATGCATCTGCACAGACGTCACTGTGACAGATTCCTCTAAATGAATGTCATACAGTCTTACGAGGGCACCGGAGAGCGCAGACCTCTGCCAAGGCTGTGCCCTATCTCGCAATGTTAACGGAAGTGAAAAATAATAAGTGTATCTGCCCCGTGATTCAGATCCGCTCCAGAATTTAATGGGTTCATCCATTGCCCATGCTACACTTCCACTAATGGTGTTTTTCCATTACATGGTACCTGCTCGACTCGCCTCGACTCTACTCACCTGATACTAGCTAACAGGTACTTTTTCTGGTGTCACCTCCGACGAGGTTCCAAGCGAGCTCAGGCGATACCAAAAGGTGACGTGAAAACCTGCAGACTGCTGATTGGTGGGAGAGAATCGTCACTAATGACTGCCTCAACGTTGCTAGCGACAGACGGGGGTGTCCTGAACAAACCCGCCATTTTGTAATAGTTTAGCCAGCGGTGTTTTGTGTGTGTGTCGCGTTAGGTCACTGCAGTTTCCTATGACGACCAGCCACGCTCGCCTCACGCATGAGGCAGTACTAAATCTGCAATGGAAAACTGAGGACGGGGCACCGCAGCCAAGTCGAGCCGAACCGAGCAGAGCTGGTGCTAGCAGTGGGTAAGCGCCAAGAGTGTCAAGACAATCGGCCCAGAAGTTTCTCCGTAATCCTGCTGACAGACAAACCAACAAACAGAAATGAAACATAACCTCCTTGGCTGAGTTTTTTTTTTATCAGCATCAGTTCCATAAGTCTGCCCTCCTTCCTGCCTTCTTTCAATGTCTGTCTTTTTTTCTCTTTCTCTCCAGGTATGACCAACCGGCCTGACCTGATAGATGATGCCCTGATGAGGCCTGGCAGGTTTGAGGTCAAGATGGAAATTAGTGAGTGCTATAGGACCTTTTCTCTTTCTCTGTTCAACTCCATGTCTTTTTCTTTAGAAACAACTCTGATTGAAATTATACTTCGAGTCAGTGTCCATTTCCATGACTTCAAAATGCTGGCCATTTTCCTCGCCACATTTCCAGCTTTATTATTGCGTATATGGTAATGAGATGGGTGTGTCCATGCACAATATGTGCAGGGTGTGTTTGTGTGTGTAACATAAGTCGTGCCATCGAGAGGACTGTCTGGCTAGCTAGCGTAATTGACAGTATTGTTACTGTAGTTAAACACACTGAGCACCAACCTTTTCAGCTAGCTACGTTGCTTAGGCTTTCATCATAAAACTACACCAGCCAATACAGATAATGCCTTCTATTTTTTTAGGTATTTCTCACAGCTGGTAAGATTATTTTTTGATGTATTTAGTCATATTTTGTATTTGTTTTTTTATGTTGTGCAAGTTCACATGGGAGCGTATCCATGTTCCCAGGGTTCTATGTTCCCAAGGACCTATGTTCAGGGACCTATGTTCCCAGGGTGCTATGTTCCCAGGGCACTATTTTCCCAGGAACTAATGTTCCCAGGGTGCTATGTTCCCAGGGACCAATGTTCCCAGGGTGCTATGTTCCCAGGGATCTATGTTCCCAGGGTGCTATGTTCCCAGGAACCAATGTTCCCAGGGTGCTATGTTCCCAGGGACCAATGTTACCAGGGTACTATGTTCCCAGGGTGCTATGTTCCCAGGGATCTATGTTCCCAGGGTGCTATGTTCCCAGGGTGCTATGTTCCCAGGGATCTATGTTCCCAGGGTTCTATGTTCCCAGGGTGCTATGTTCCCAGGGATCTATGTTCCCAGGCTGCTATGTTCCCAGGGTGCTATGTTCCCAGGGATCTATGTTCCCAGGGTGCTATGTTCCCAGGGATCTATGTTCCCAGGGTGCTATGTTCCCAGGGTGCTATGTTCCCAGGGATCTATGTTCCCAGGGTGCTATGTTCCCAGGGATCTATGTTCCCAGGGTGCTATGTTCCTAGGGTCCTATGTTCCCAGGGACCAATGTTCCCAGGGTGCTATGTTCGCAGGAACCTATGTTCCCCAGCTCAATATCCTCTTAATATTACACAAGGAGGAGACCCTTTAAAGGGTTTGAAGTTATTCTACAGGTAAAAGCATACTGATGTTATACTAAACCTATGCCCTCATATTTGCATGAAAGACTGTATTCTGGACTTTAGACATTGATATCTCCACAGTAGCTGAACGGATTTTTACTGTCCTTGTCCCTCCGTTGTTCCCTCACTCCTTCCATTCTTTCAACACAACCCCAACTTCTCTCCCCTTGACCTCTCACCACTCACTTTTTTCCTTTCCATACCCCCGGTCCATCTTTTCTCTCCACCCATCTTCCTCTGTCCCTCGCTGCTTCGTCATCTCACCTCCAGGTCTGCCTGATGAGAAGGGCCGTGTCCAGATCCTGACCATCCACACCAACAAGATGCGAAGCTTCAACCTGCTCGCTCCCGATGTCGACATCAAGGAACTGGCAGCCGAAACTAAGAACTACAGCGGTGCCGAGCTGGAGGGGCTGGTCAGGGCTGCTCAGTCCACCGCCATGAACCGACACATCAAGGTCCCTTTGCACTTTCAAATACATAAAGTGTGCCAAATACAATGTGTCCACTGATTTTTTTTTATGATTTATGACATAAAATAACGTGTTGAAAACCACAGTCAGTGTGGTCTTTAAGATGATATTGTAATAACAGCTCGCACAGCCAATAGGGGTTAGCAGATTAGCATGCAAGCAGATTAGCATGCAAGTAGATTAGCTTGCTAGCGGTAATGCTAGCTCAGCTACCCCCCAACGTTCAAGTGACCCTCGCCTTCCAGCTCATAGCGGTCTGCGGGTAAACTGATTGACTTACTCTAGGGCAACATTAAACTTACTCTTTACATCACTCAAAGCATTACGGCAACCACAATGGTAAGATTTGATAACATATCAATTCCACCAAAAAAAAAAACAAAGATTTTTGTTGGTGGGAAAGTCCATTCTTGACCTTAGGAATAGTCATTTGACAAAATAACTACAAGTCAAGGAGTACTTACTTGCTTTCTCTGGGGCTTTCACCCACATATCGCAGGGAAGTAGAAGTGGTTTGGTAGCCATTGAGTACACGTCAACTGAACAGACAATATGACAAACAAATAAATAAAAAGAAAGCTGATAAGTGGACCTTGAGTTAAAAAGAAGTTCCAAAAATACTGGTTCCCACGTATTCCATGCTTTTGTTAGACTCCTGCCTCCTAAATGCCCACGTTTTATAAAATGACATGAGATCAGGTTTATTTTTTCAGACTTTGAAGCTCTTCCCTTCTGAGCCACAGAAGACATTATCAAAGTGTTTTAAGTAATTTAGCAAGAAAAGGCATTCAAAAAAGACGTCATAGTCAACTAAAAGCAAAACAACGATTAGTCAACTAATCAGCCCTAAGGGTGCAGCCCTATTTCTGAGTCATACTCAGAGCGGCCCTTAAATCTGACATTGTTTTGATGTAATTGCATGTGTATATTCTTTTTCAGGCCACATCTACAGTGGAAGTGGACATGGAGAGAGCAGAGAAGCTGCAGGTCACCAGGAGTGACTTCATGGGATCCCTCAACAACGACATAAAACCTGTATGTATCAGGTCTTTCCAGAGTTTAAGGGTATTTTCACACATGAAAGTCCGAACCAAGGTCCGGACCAAGGTTCATGTTTTTGTTACATTGTAACATTTGATCCGGTAAGTTTTGGTTTCACACTGCAGTTATGCAAGCGCACTAAAGATCTAAATGTGACAAAACTACGTCCTGTCGTCATCACATACGTGAGCTGCGTCTCCAGATACTTATAATTGATTGGTTTGTAGACGGGCTTCCTCGTCCTCTCGTCTCCTCTCTCTGTGTCGGAGTTTTTTCAGCTGACTGCTGCTCCCCCCTACTGCCGCGGCTCTTTTTTTTTTGTTGTGATGTTGAGAAGCGAGACACGGAAACTTTCTTTCTGGAGAATTTATTCAGAGACAAACGGAAACCTACACTGTACATTTACTACCACTTAACAAATAAACTATAGTATTATATATATATATATATTATCTGCTCTGATAGCCGACAGCTGTCTGCTCTGAGCGCATTCACCGTTACTCTCTCATGTAGCCTACACACTAAGCACCGAGCTATTCCTTAAAGGAGCTTCCCTGGTCTTGTAACACAAGGAGAGTCTGCCAGAGCTCCTTGTATTTGGTCCGAAAGTCCGAACCATCCAAAAAATGCTTTCACACTATAAACAAACCGGACCATGGTTCAGTTTGGTCCGGACCGAGACCACCTCTTTTGGTCGGACCAAAATTTGGTCTTTTGATCCGGACCGTGGTCCGGGGGAGGTTTCACACCTCCACACTAATTTTGGTTCGGATCAAACTGAAAAGTCCGAAAGTCCGGACCAAATGAGGTATGTGTGAAAACGCCCTAAGTCTCTGACTGCAGAATGCAGTTTAATCATGTAATATTAAAAGGCAGAACACAGTTCCTAACACTTCCTACGTGTTTTTTTTTTTTATCCAGGCGTTTGGTACAAACCAGGAGGATTACTCCAACTACATCATGAACGGCATTATCAAATGGGGTGACCCAGTCACTCACGTCCTGGATGATGGAGAGCTGCTGATACAGCAGACCAAGAACAGTGATCGCACACCACTGGTGGCTGTGCTATTGGAGGGTAAGAAACCACAAACATGCACACATATACAGTAAATGGCATCACACACACTAAAACATACACTAAATTCGTGTTTAGTCAAATAAAAGATGTTATTAAATCAATTCTGTTTTTAACAGTTTTGCCAAAAATGCTATTATCTGACTTTCTATAAGATTAAATCCAGTATCCTGATACTACGGATCAATAAGATCATGCAAAGATTTACACTATTCAGAAAGGGAACAATAGCGTATGAGGCTCGAGCCTCATGAATCATTTCAAATGCTTGTCTCTGAGTCTGACTGGTATTAAACACAGAAAGTAGCCGTCTGAAACGGGCATGCTTACCTTTCACGGCAGCTGGATTCTCGCGATATCACGGGATCTCGCCGGAAACGCGGGATCACATATTACACGAAAATCCATTTTGTCAGGCTTCAAGTAATGCGTTTGTGTCCAAACGCCCAGCCTTTCAACCAATCAGCGTCCTGTGCGGAGCTACTGGCAGCTACGGGCGCGGTTTAGACAGTTTAGTTACAGGGAATATTCGGGTTTAGGCGTGTGTGATGGCTGCGACTGTTGGTGGTTCAAAACAACAATGGTTGACGTGATAGGCAGATTATTTATCTAATCACCTGCCAGATGATTTCCAAACAGTTTTCGATGACGGCTTTTCAGATAGTTCTGTGTTAACAAACCCATCTGGCGCATCAGGCTAGGGTCAGGCAACTTTCCCTGATATACGTACGTTGTTTTGCGAGTGTACTCATTTCCCCAAATCTCTACAGCGGATGTGGCGAGTGCAAAGTTAGCACGACCCATAGAGTCACAAAAAACATCTTTATGGGAAATACCCCAGGTTGAAATAAAGCAGTTTTCCTTTCAGTAAAATGTATTCAAATAGAGAAAACGATTATTTGCTCTAAATGACTCAAACGACACCCCAGCTTTCACCCCACTGAATAGCTACACAAATACAAACACATGCTAGTGCAGTAAATTGCATCCCCTCCTCTCCTCTCAACCCACACACACCCAGGCCCACCCCACTGTGGAAAGACGGCCCTGGCAGCTAAGATTGCAGAGGACTCGCAGTTCCCCTTCATTAAGATCTGCTCTCCAGAAAAGATGATTGGATACTCAGAGATCGCCAAGTGCCAGGCAATCAAGAAGGTAAGTGCAGCGTGTTTATCCCTTGTAGAATGTCAGCAAACAAGGAGACATTTGCATTTAATAGCCTTAGGCTTATAGAACTAATGTCCCTGGCTTTTATTGTCTTTCCTTTGTTCATTTCTTCAATCATTTGTCCCTCCCTCCTCCCTCCTCCCTCCTCCCTCCCTCTGTTTCAGGTCTTTGATGATGCTTGTAAGTCACAGCTCAGCTGTGTGGTGGTGGACGACATTGAGCGTCTGCTGGACTACGTCCCCATCGGGCCTCGTTTCTCCAACCTGGTACTTCAGGCTCTGCTGGTGCTGCTGAAGAGAGCTCCGCCAAAGGTCAGAGTTCATCTGCAACTTGTATACACATTGTTACTCTGGCTACATGTGTATATATTATACATTTGGCCAACAAATCACACGAAAAGACCCAAACCAAGTATTGTGTGTGTATCCAAAGCATGATGTATATTCTTCCTCTGTTCCACAGAGCTCCATTATTCTCCAAAAACTATTAAAAACACATCAGTGAGCCACACTGTTGCACTGGATGACATGTTACTTCATTACAATGAACTCACTGTAGTTTATGTTGACTCAGGGGGGCGCAGTATTTGTTCAAGGCAAAATATATATCAAACCATTCTAAATTAAGTATTGTGGTGCCTCAGGACGTCCCATCTTACAAATTGTATCCTACAGACTTAAGAAAAAAAATCTTTGTTTGGTACAGATCCTCGCAAAAAAAAAATCACGCTCTATTTATTTTAATTCATTTAAATTTTAATATCTGTCAATGAAAATGAGAATAATGATACAGAAATGATCATTTCCTCCAATATCATGAATCATATCGTAATTGCAATATCATTCAAAATAATCGCAATTAGATATTTTCCTCATATTGTTGTTATTGTATAACCATGACCCATATAAATCTGCTGAAATTAAAATCTGAACTGTGCCTCTGGTTGTAGCTGTCGAAGCTCACAAGGTTTTACGTGTGTAAGCTTGGGAATGTCATTTGCCACGCGGTGTGATTAACAAAGCGCAACGCAAATTGTTTATTCTTTTTTCCTGCAGGGTCGGAAGCTGCTCATCATCGGCACCACCAGCAGGAAGGACGTGCTGCAGGAGATGGAGATGTTGGACGCCTTCAGCACCACCATCCACATCCCCAACATCTCCACTGGGGAGCAGCTAGTCGATGCTTTAGAGGTATTCACACACACACGCACACACACAAGCACACGCGCACCCATACACACAAGGACACACAGATGAATGTGGTGCATTATAAATACCCATCCCCCATTCTCTCATTAGTGTATGTGAGAAGAAAAAGAAAAAAAAAAACTACATTCACTAAAGGTACTGAACAAATGTAAGTGTCTTAAACGTTATTAAAAGGATGTTTCACCGGCGGTCCTTCTTTATTTAGCTGTTCGTTTGGAGGTTTCAAAGGTAGTATTGGAAATCGCCACCTTTCTAATGTCTTTGTTGTCTTTTTAGCTGCTGGGGAGCTTCACCGATAAAGAGCGGGCCAACATCGCCCATCAGCTCAAAGGGAAGCGAGTCTGGATCGGCATCAAGAAGCTCCTCGTGCTCATCGAGATGTCGCTGCAGGTACGGGAGACTCACCGATGCAGTGGAGCAGCTCTCAAAGCACCATGCATAAGTGATGTGATGTGTAAGATGTTAGACAGCAGTCTACATCGAAAACCAACTTACAGCCCTGCCAAGAAATACTCTGGCACATAAACCCCTATAAAACCAATGTTTTTACAGATTAAAAAATAGATAGTGAGCTTTAGAGGCGCTGGTAGGCGGACTTTGTAACCCTAAGACAGAGCCAGGTTAGCTGTTTCCCCTTGTTTTGCTCTTTGTGCTAAGCTAAGCTAACTGACTGCTAATGGTAGGTATACTATATTTACCAGACAAATGTGAAAGTGGTATAGTGGTGTTTTCTCATCTAAGTCTTGGCAAGAAAGTGAATAAGCCTAGTTCTGTTAAAAGTCTATTGGTACTATTCCTTTAAGATTAGTGAAGCTACTGTTTGTGCTCAAGTGGCCCAGCTGTGGTGGCTGGGAGATTTCTGACGTGAGCCATATTGACTTTTGCTGATGGTTTGTTTCTACTGTCAACAGAGTGTTCAATCTCTCTCCCTCTGCTCTCTCCCTTCTTTTACTGTCTCCAGATGGACCAGGAGTACAGAGTGACCAAGTTCCTGTCTCTGCTCAGAGACGAGGGGGCGTGAGTACAACCGCTCTTCGCCAATCACAACCCTTTTCATTGCCTGTCATCAGCTTCCATCGACTTAAACCCTCTTCTTTTATCCTCATCTTCATCCATTTCCGTTTCTCCCGCTATTACCCCTACCCGTGTTTTCTTTAGACTGTTATGTGTACATTCATTGTTGTTATTCCCATAAACATCGTTGACAGAATGTACTTTGAACACAGCTCAGTAATGTCACACCAGAATACATTGATTTTAAAGATCTTGCATTTCCCACACTGCACACAGAGCAATCCTAACAGTGCAGAAAAAGGGCTAACAACCAGTCTCCTTAACGGCTTTATTTTGCAATCACCAGGTTGAACGAAGGCGATCAAATCCGAATTTAAGCTGTCGGTCGCTCTTGCTGTGCACTGGTAAGATCAACAGGAAAGCGATGAGACTAGCGGCTGAAGGTTAGGAGTAGCTTGTCAGTTAGCTATTAGATTAGCATTTTAACCTTTATTTTCTTACTGCTCTAGGATTTTGATTGCAGAAGCAGCTTCAGGTAACTGTTTTAAGTGGTGTTTTAGGGTCTTATCACACCTGAAAGTCCAAACCAAGGTCCCGACCGAGGTTCATGTTTTCTTTACATTGTATACATTTCATCTGTTTAGTTCTGGTTTCACACTGCAGTTATGAAAGCGCACTAAAGAACTGTACATCACATAACCATGTCCCGTCGCCATCACATACGTGAGCCGCGTCTCCCGATAACTTGTAACTGATTGGTTTGTAGACAGGCCTCCCCGTCCTCTCGTATCCTCTCTCTGTGTCGGAGTTTTTGTGAGTTTTTTTTCCAGGCGACTGCTGCTCTCCCCGTGCCACCGCGGCTCTTTTTGTTTTGTTGCGTTGTTGAGAAGCAAGACACGGGAACTTTTCTTGGATTTCATTTATTCAGAGACAAACTGAAACCTACAGCTGCTCTGAGCACATTCACCGTCACTCTCATGTAGGCTACAAACCGAGCACTGAGCTGTTCCTGAAATTTTACACCTGTAATTTTGTGTTCGGATCAAACTGAAAAGTCCGAAAATCTGGACCAAACGAAGGAGGTGTGAAAGGCCCCTTAGTGTGTACAGTACATTTTACATGTAAAACATTTTGCACTGAGGGTAAAAATGTTCGGTAACACTTTACTTAAAGGTATCTACATAAGAGTGACATGACACTGTCATGACACATGAACTCTAACCCTCACTTGTCATGACAGAAACCGAATGACACTTAATAACAGAAGCGTTATGTCATAAACGTTTATGACTTGTTCATAAACGTTTATGACACGTTCATGACAGTGTCATGTCACTCTTATGTAGATACCGTCAAGTAAAGTGTAACCAAATGTTCTCATTTCTGAATGTCAGGCGAGACTATGTACAGTAACTTTGGACACAGGTGACATGTACATGATAATGGTAAATACTCAGAGAGCAGAGTCAGCAAATTAACTCCGTAATATCAGTTACACAGCAGTATCTACCTACATTTTGCTAACATTAGCTAATGTTAGCCACCATAGGCTACTGGTCATATATCAGACTGAGAAAGGTTGTACACTAAAATGCTTGAGGTTATTGGAGTACCAGTTCTTATGCATTCGATTTGTATTTTGTAAGAAAAAGTATGTTAAGTTAAACGACCCCTTTGCCACTCCATCTTTACATTTCTTTCATTAGCAAAATGGATTTTTACATGGACATGTGAACACCCAGTGTATCTTACATAAGTCTGCCCCCTACAGTTTATCATTCTTATTTCTTAACAAGAAATGTATTGGATTTATGTAACATGACATTCCAAATGTCATGCAAGCATTGCATTTTTTACTCCCCCTTCATCTTTATTTTACAGTTTCAATTTTAGGACTCATTTGTATTCATTTCTGAACATGAATGATTCTTTAGAGTGTTAAGATTTTTGAGCATTTCTTTGGCTTTTATGATATTGAATATAAGTTTCAATCCTGCTTCTTAAAGTACAGATTTAAGGAGTCGGTTGTACCAGCTCTTCGTAAGTCAAAACTTGGCGTAGTTATTAGTGTTCACTAGATAATGCATGACTTAATTAAAATGGCTTGCACCACACATACCACACGCAATAACACAAGTTCTTTTGTAGAGATTAGTTCTCACTAAATATTTACATCCAGTAACTGCCAAGAATTAATATGAAATATAGTCGACATATCTGACCTGACACTCAAAATGCTACTTAAAAAGGGTTTAAACTGGAAGAGTTGCAAAGAAACTGTACTTAAAGTTACAAAACATGCTAAATAGCTAAAAGAAAAAAATAATATATATATATACAGGGCTTTAAATTGACACCCGCCAAATGCTGGTAAATATTAACTTTAGCGGGTAACATTGTAAGGTTACTAGCCAATTTGGCCAGTGATGAATGTAGTGAATAACACTGCGTCTGTTTTAAATCGGCAGGCTGCAGAAGACTTTAATGGATATCTGCCATCAACCCAAATAAAAACTATTCAAAGAAACACAGATGCTTAAATATTTTCTCATAATCTGGTTTATTTTCTTTGGAAAAAATGTGTCTAGTGGAAAATCTGATTGGCTGGTACCTTTAAAAATGTACTAGCCATGTTGGCTGGTGATCAAAAAAGTTAATTTAAAGCCATATATATATATATATATATATATATATAATTTCCCACTCATTTGAAACTGCATAAATGCTACAAACTCTCAAACCCATTTTTCTGAAAGCTCCGATATATTCGACTTGGGGCTTAAAAATATGGGTAGTGCCTTAAAAATAGCGCTGCTCATGTCAGCTACAGTCTGTCGTTTAATGTAATTAAACTCATATTAATATCAATGGGGATCTTTCCCATGTCTGCAATTCATATGACATTTTAAAGTGTTGAGGAAAATGCGATTTAAATAAACAATGAAAGATAGCTAGAGGTTTCTAAGAACTTAGCAAGGACTTTACACACAAACGCGTGTAGTAGTAGTGATTTTACAAATAGCTGTTGCAACCCTAACCTGGTCGCCCCTGGCGGAAATCCCAGAGTAGACGGCTGGAGTGACAGCCTGCGGGGCTACAATCCAATCTTTTAAGACTAGTTTTGGATGGCATGTTGGAGAATTGAGGCTTGCCATGGTGTTTTGGCAATATAACAAAATTTATTAAACCTTCCATACACAGAATAAAGAGTGCAGTAGTCTCAATCAGTGAGTAATGGTGTTACATTGTGGCTCTCTTCTTGTTTTATAGCCAGTTAAATCCTGCTCGTGGTTTTTTATTTTACTCAAGACACCGCCCAGCGTTGTGCTGGTGTTGTGTGAGTACACTGGAGTTTGTTGAGCGGCCCCTCTTAAAAAGGGAGCCCTTGGGGGGGGGGGAGTAACGCAACACAAAATTGATATAACGTCTTCTGCTTTTTCCTCATTCTAGTGATCGCAGCTTCTATGAGTAGAGGGGGTGGAGGATTGAAGCAAGCATCGGGCCACCAACAAGCCGCCCGTTGGACAAAATGAGGAAGAGGAAGAAAAGTTCTCCCTTTTGTCCACCCGCCCAGTGATCCATGCGTCCGTCTATCTACTTAAATTCACACCTGGTCAAAGAGAGGAACACACAAGTCCTCTTTATCTCAGCATGTTTCTGTAGTCAATATCACTGTTTACTTCATTGACATATCACAGGAAAGTACTGGAAGTCGTACTGTTGAAAAAAATCTGTTATCTGTAAAGAAATCGCAATAGATGATTGTAAAAAAATGTTTGGTTTTGTGCATTGTGCGTAAAAACAACCCAAAAAAAAGAAGCCATGTATGTTTTCAGCTATAGTATTTGTTGTATTGGTTGCATATCCCTCGTCCTGCTGAAGATAGTTATTGTTAGTACCATATGTATCCTCACAAACACAAGCGGAATCAAAAGAATGAATCCAAAACTGACTGACTGACAAGCTATTGGAATATTTAAGACTTGAATCTATGACCTGCTTTTAGTGAATATGTAGTGGCTGTTCCATGTGTAAATGTAAACCCTTTAAATATACAGTATGTAACTTGTTGATGTTCTGTACATAGTATATATAGACAAAATGCAGTATGACAAGAATTTAAATGATCGGTCTCAAGTCTATTTCGTACTCTATCAGTATGATTCTTCCTCCCGATTGCTCCAGAGATGTTGACTTTACCAGGTTACTGTAATAGTGAAAGTAAATGTTAGATTGTTGGCCTGTCTGTCCATGTTGCTTACAGTACAGTTCGGTCTAGCAATTGTAGCGACGGCATCATCAGTGTTAAACTTTAAAAAAAAAAAAAGAAAATATGTTCTACACTTTTAACATTGCCTCAGAAACCTTTAGTACTTATCTCAGCGGGTCTTCGTGGGAACTCAAAGATAGTGTCCGCTCGTGTGCATGTGTGGGGAAGTTAACGCTGCATGTGCCCAGTGTGTCAGAGAGCGTGTGTGTATGAGTGTGTGGTGGCAGAACGTGCTTTTGAATGTGAGCATGTGTGTGTGTTTTAGTGTGTGTGTGTGTGTGTGTGTGTGTGTGTGTGTGTGTGTGCACTTTTAAATCCAGGTTTAGACAGCCAGTGGGTAATTTGTGGAGTTTTTCTCATGTCATGTGTTCAGTGCTTATTGTCCAAAGTTCTTATTTTGTTCTGACCATTAACGTGTGTGTGTGTGTGTGTGTGTGTGTGTGTGTGTGTGTGTGTGTGTGTGTGTGTGTGTGTGTGTGTGTGTAAATATACATCAACATGCAGATGTATTATTGCAATAAAAAGCACAGATGCACAGGAAAAAGAAACTTCCAGCTGCTTCTTTGGTCTTATTCATTCCTTGATGATGGTGGAGGGCAGGGTACTGGACTTTGATACCTTTTAAGCACCGGCCGGATTACCTCCATAGTATCGAGTATCGAAGATTCCCTAATCATTAAATACCAAATTCAAGACAAGTCCGAGACAAAAAAAAAGCATCTTGAGTCCGGACTCAAGTACTTAAGCCCTGTTACGCACAGAGTGGCTCACACACGTGTTGTATTCTGAGAGGCTTGACTACCTTGTGCGTCACATAGGTGTAAAATAGCTGAATAATAAAAAGATTTGTGTAATGTCATTTTTTTTTTGTTTAAATGGATTTTATAAAAAAGTTTTGTTGAGGAACCGGTATCAAAGTCACGGTATTGGTATAATACATTTTATTTGAGGGCGCCTTTCAGGACACCAAAGGTCGCCTTACAATTCAGAAAAACAATATTCACACAGCTAAAAATAACGATAGATATGTACAGCAGACCGATAGATGAAAATATTGACTCAAGTTTAATAATTTACTCAAGTACAATGTTTAGGTACTCAAACTTTTTTGGAGTATTCTTATTTTATGCTACTTTATACTATATTTTAGAGAGAAATGTTCTTTTTACTGCACTACATTTATCTGATAGCCATAGTTATTGGCGACTTTGCATATTCAGGCTGTGCGTACAAATACGCTCAATTTGCAAATTAATTGTATGTTGCTGAAGATTAGCCAGCAGTATATAAAGTGGTAAAATATAGCTTCAACAGCTGCAACATAAAAACGCTGCAACACAGTAATCAGTTGATATAATCTTAAAATATTATTAAATAATCATTGGAGTGAGACCACTGCATAATAATGAGTACTTTCTTTTACTTTTGCTATTTTGAAGTGCATTTAGTAGTAATGTAATGTAGTTTTACTGAAGATTTTGAATGCAGGACTTCTACTTGTAACAGTGTATTTTTTTGACATTGTAGTATTGTTATTCAACATGACATTACACACACTGAGTAATACAAAAGTTATTTCCACGGTTCTGTCTTAGTGGTGAATAAAGATCCTTTACTGAAGTAAAAGTCGCAGTACTCCATTACAAGTAAAAGGCCTGCCTTCCAAACTGTACTTCAGTAAAAGTATGTAAGTATTATCACTGACATGTTCTTAAAATGTAAAAAGTAAAAGTACCAGTGATGATTATTACTGATGCTTTTACATGTTGGAGTTGTTCGACATGGAGCTGATTCTAGCTATTTTATATACTGATATGAATTGACTGTACAATGCATGACATTTTATATGCTCAGTTAAAGGTATTTAAAATCTTTTTCTGCAACGTAACTATAGTTTTCAGATAAATGTAGCGGGGTTACAAGTACAGTATTTCACGTAGACACGTAGAATGAAATTAAAATGCTTAAGTTAAGTGAAATTGTCAAATTTGACCTGTTTTCAAAGTTTTTACATCAGAAATTTGAGTTTTTTTCAAGCAAATTGCCCAAACATAACATGGGTTGTTCAATACAATGCTCTTCTCAAGTAAAATTAAGGATCAGATCACTACTTTCATAGAATTTGGGGTGTTTTATTAAATGTTATAGCATTTAAAAAAAAACAACAATGAAATGGTTTCTGTGGGCAGCTGTGGCTCAGGTGGTAGAGCGGTTGTCTGCCAATCAGAAGGTCAGTGGTTCGATCCCTTGCCCATCCCATCGGAGTGTGAATGTTTGTCTGATGAGCAGGTGGCACCTTGTACAGCCGCCTTAGCCAGCAGCAGTGTGTGGATGGTTCCTGTACTATTTAAAATAATTTCAGCTTTTTTTAACTAAAAAAAAGACGTATCATTTCAAAATTCATAATAATTAATTATTTGTAAAAATTAGTGGCAATAAGTTGATGATAGTGGTGAATCCGGTGGTAGTGAAAAAAAGCGCAGAAAAAAAGCAACAGAAACCTCAGAAAAAAAGTCAAAAACCTCCAGAAAAAAAAGGGTTAACCCAGGAGGACATCAAGTTGCATGGTCGAAGGGAAGATTAAGTAACACAGGCCCTCACAGCCCAGGGAGGAGCAGAAACCAGCAAAGGGCACGGCCCTTGTTAACGTGGTTATGATGCAAAAACAAGCATGACACCTATTATCTTAACTGTGGCTTATGGTCAGGAGCCAAGACGAAGAAAATGTCCAGAAACATCCTTTGACACAGAAACTGACAAGGTCCCAGATCCAAGGGTTTAAATTCAATTCAGTTTCTTCCTCTCAGAGGGCCCCCAATGGTTGCCACATGTGCATCTCAGCCCTGGGCTAACACAGTGACAGACCGATTATCGGCCCGTTTTTCGGCAGTTTGCAGATTATCTGTATCAGCGTTTTATTTCCCTGACAACCGAAAAAGTTAATGATTTAAAAAATGGTCTACTTTGGGTCGGCTACAGCTCTGTGTCTGTCCCTCACCACTGAGTCTGACTTAATGTCCCGCACACAACACTCTCTGCCTATCTTTTACTGTGGATTATGTTGAACGTTTCTAATTTATTAAATGATTTCTTAAAGCATTTAAAACAAAGTTTTGTGTTGGTGTTTGTAACATTCCAAAATCTTAATTTTGACTTCAAGATTTTCATTTTCACTGTAAATGCATATCGGGTTCCAAATATCGGTTGTCGGCTTCATTAACTACTAATAATCGGTATCGGCCTTGAAAAACCAGTATCGGTCGATCCCTAGCTAACACTCCAACAAAACGCTCAGGGCTAGTTCTGATTTATCCAGGACTTACAAAAAGCTGTGAGATGACATTCCTTACTTACTTACTTGAAGACAGCCGAGGGTTATGGTCTGCACAACACTCAGAGTGTGTGACCTCCACCAGTGGTGTCGTCTAATGTATTTTAGCGGGTATACTGTACTATATAAATATATGGACCATAATGGACATATCAAAGTGGGGTGTCTGGGTGTCCTCCCCCAGGGAAAGACTTTATTTCCTGCATTCTGATACACTTTAATGCACCAATTTACGGTGGAAATACCTTTATTTAGCCTATGCGAAGGAAAACACAGATGGCAATTCAAAATATATCAAAAATATAATGGAAAGTATGTTGTTACGTGTCATTGCACATTTTTAAGTGGGTATATGGAAATCCTGGAGCTTTCTTAGTGGGTATCACGTAGACTACACCCACTGACCTCCACTTTACTTTGCTTGCTTCATTCCTGTCAAGTTACTTTCTGTAACTTGCTTTTCCTGTTTCTCACAAAGAAATGTCAACCAAAGTTCCTTTTCTTTTTATCTCATTGTTACCTAAGGCAGTTACACAGAAGTCCCCAGTAGCACATCTATTCAAGCACTTCCTATTTCCATTTCCGTTGCTCTACTGCACTACTTTTCAGAGGCAAATTGTGTACCATTTCACTTACATTCAGTTTACAGCCAACTAGTTATAGTAGACCTGTTGAAGTTTTTACACACAAAAGGATCAGCTTAAAACACGTACATGACATTTCATTTAATTGAAATTGTTCAAATTAAAATCAGCTTCACTTTGACCAACTACAATAGTACAATACTTAATATAATCCAACAGTAATGATACTAATAAGTACTTTTTGATACTTTGATACTCATGCACTGTAATCTTGAAGGTTTTCATTTAAATAAATATCTGTTAAGTCACTATCACTGAAGGAGGTGACACAATGGTGATTGAGCCCCTGATGAAAGTATTGCAATATTTATATATTTGCAGTATTATGAACTGGGTGTCTGCCTGACATTTCCTGGAAAATTAGAAAATGTTTCTACTTTGTAATGAAACTAAGCACACACTACTGAAAAGGTGACGCTCATGTATCAACAACAAGCCCCAAAACCAAACTCTCAGCACAGAAATACAAATTCTATATCAACCAGGACTGATATCTTAAAGATGGCCACTTTAAGTACAGTTGCATACTAAACTGTATGTCAATATGAATGTTTTTTTTTCTCCCACCACTGACAACCACTTATATTTCGCCTTTGAATGTTGCTGTGGAAACGAGTGAAATTCTTCCTCTGCTTTGCTGACATTCCCCTTTAATTCTCCAGGCTCTCGGGATTATGCAATCCCCCGCTGCAGTACTCCTCATGGGCCGGTAGAGGGCGGTGTGGAGCCTGGTAATAAATCACCTCTCTGCCGGGAGCTCCGCTTCTCCTGACCCGCATTCACCCGTACTGTACAGGCAGGGAGAGGGGGGGTGGGGGAGGAGGAAGACCGTCCACAGAAAGCTAATGAACGCTGTAGAGTTCCCTTGCAGACCGTGGCCATGGCTTTGGCAGTCCCTGACAGACACGGCGCTCCCGTCCCCCCACACCTGATAGCGGACTGAAAGCAGGCTAACACCGGCAGAGAAGCATTAACGCTAGCTAACCTTAACGTTACGCCGTTTGAGACGGGTAAGTTAACTAGCTGGACTCGCTTGTATTTCTACGTATTTGTTCTGCTTTTTCCTACTGTCCCGTGTTCACTGGCTTCATGTTAACGGTGGAGGCGGGTTCCTATCACAAGTCGAGCATTGGTGAGTGTGTCAATTTATTAGACTACAGCTAAAAACAAACAAACAGGGACGGCTTCTTTAAGGTTGCGGCGGTGCAACGTAAATGCTGCCCTCATGTCAACCTGGGCGCTACGCTGGCTGCGTGTACTGTACTGTACTGTACTTAACAGTAACGTTACTGCTTTAGCTACAAAGTTAAACTAAAGAAGCCCGGTCACTGTCCTGTAATGTTAGCTTTCTGTGTGCCTTTTGAGAAAGTATCGCTGCAGGTTGACCTGCATAAGTGCCATGGCATGTGCTTCCTTTTACCGTCTTTATATTGATGTACCTGGGTCAGGTAACGTCAGGACTCCAAAGTGTACGCTTAAGGTTGGGACTATGTGATCACTGCAACAAGAAACCTGTTCACTCTGCCCTATGTGACGGTGCAGTCTGCTCGCGTGAGATATGTTATTCAAGAGGAATCGTGAAGGAACCGAGAAAGGATTTTGTGCCAAGATATAGGCACTATATAGGCTTCTATGTATGTAACTTAATGTGTACTTATAGATGTGGTTATAGTTCACATTCCTTTGCTGTGACATACCCACAGTGCTTAACATTAGGTCTGTCAGTGCAAAAGTGTGCCAAAGTATGCTTGAAATGCTCCTGGACACTTGATATGAATCACGCATGCGTTCTAGGACAGCATGCAATATGAAATGTGGTTCACACACTCTATTGCTGCTCCTACATAATGAGGTGTGGTCTGTGATGTATTGAGTTACACGTAATACCAGGAGTCCTTGCATTGTGAGCGTGTGGCTAGTTTAAAGTTATGGTTAGGAGAAGAAATGTGTTAATAATGTTTTACATTTTTAATTCCAGGATGAGGACAACATCTTCTGTTTCATTGGTGGACCATCAGACGTGATTCTGTGACTCATCCTGGGCACAGAGCGGCTGTTGAAGACACCCTGGGCTAAGGTAGGTGACCAGGACAAACATCAGAGCAGTGTGCAGGGCTCGGGGTAGAGTGTGAGTAATTTCCCTCCACTTGGAATGTTTTCAGTGTTCGCCTAAAATGTCTACACAACACGCTAACAGTAAAGGTGCTTCTGCCTTGCAGTGTGCATCACGCACAATTTCACGTTTCATACGACCCGGTGTCCCTTCCGCGTTTTATTTGTGAGCGGATAATATTGCTTAACTGGAGGAGACGTGACATTTTTTAACGCGGCGTGGCTCATTTGCCATTCGTCTTTTTGTCTAAAATCTTCCAATCCGGTCAATAATTCATTCAACATGCACGTGATGTTTTCATGTAGAACATTTGCCGAGATGCAGAGACAGGAAGGAGAACTCTCTTATTAACACAACTGGGTGTAAAACAGGAATGACTATGGAACCAACAATAATATTTCCCTGGAGCGCAGAGGCCAGGCCTACTGCACATAAAACTACCCACAAAGCAACACCTTGTTTACAAGAGTTCCCTGCCAGTAACCCATTTTATGATTTTGGTAGCTGGTGGTTTGTATTGCTTTTAAGCCCTTCCAAAGATTTATTAGTCTTTATGAGTCCTTTCCTCAGACTTGTTTTCTTGAAGAAAAAAAAAAAGGCAATTTATCTGAGTGGACATTATTTTTTTTTTAAAACAGTTTTGTAAGCAATGACACAATACTTAATTAATCCTAAGAAGCGAAATAATGCTAAAGAAATGCAATTAATATCAGTTTAGCATTTGCCAACTGTCAGGATTTCATTAACATCATAGAAAACTGGGGGGGGAAAAAGTATTCCTATGCTGAATTGAATGACAAACCAAAGAGAAAGTCGATGTAAAAATTCTGCGTGTGTACATACAAAGCCATAATCTCCGCCCGCAGCCAGACGTGACCTCTTTTGACGTCCGTCCCTAACACCCCCCCTCCCCCTCCCCCTCCCCCTCCCCCTCCCCTCCATTTTCCCATCGCTCGTTGCTGCAAGGCATCCTGGTTTTCCGAAGGTTGAGGCTTAATGTATAGCGAGCGGGTGGAGGGGGGAGGGGGGGCGGAGCGGGGGAGAGACAGGAAGAAAACTAGTCTCTCGCCCCCTGCCTGCCTGCCTGCCTGCCTCTCAGTCTGAGAGAAATCAGTTACATAACAGCGGCTGTGGAGGCAGTCGCCGCTGTCCCAGTCCCCGAGGTCCCACGGCCCGCTTACATCACAGACATGTCGGAGGAGGGGCTTTGAGTCATCTGCCCATTTAGCCAGTTTTGGAGTTTGGACACTTAATTGGATTTGATGCGAGTGTCTACGTGTAACCCACATACTCTGGCTTCAGCTGTTTACTTAAAGCCTTTGTACCGTGTACGTGAAGGATTGATTCCCTAAAGATTGCTGCACTTTTCCAGATGCTGTGAAAATTTCCGATCTGGATTCATCCATATGTAGTATTTGGCCCCACCAACGTAGGGCTACAACTAATAATTGTTTTAATTACACGGTATTTCATTGATTGTTTTCTATTCTATTCTATTCTATCTAAAAAAAAAAGCAAGAAGTGATCGTCACAAGTTACCAAATCCGAAAGTGCTAAAAGTGCTAGATACTATTTCTATTGTTGGTTTCTTCAGGTTATGAATTGCTTATTGTTTTAGAATCTCATGTGTTGTGTACTGTATTGTGCGTACTGACCATATTGTAAAGGGTTGTGCTTCTTTTAAGGAGATGTGTAAGACCACATGACTTTCCCCCCTGCGGATAATGAAGTTTACTTTGACTTTTAGAAAACCCAAATGATTTAATTTACAGTGAAACGGCAACATCTCCTATTTTTAAATGACTTAAACAATTCATTTTGTGTTAATCAACTATATATATATATTTTTTTTTTTTTTCATGTTATTATGAGAACTTCTTGTTATTACTAGATACAAAATTATTCAGCTTTTATACACAATGTTGGTCTGTTGTTATAACAAGAAACTTCTATACATGCCTTGTATCATTTTTATTTTTTACTTAAGGTTTCTATTTTATTTTATTTACTTTGAATTATTTATTGTTTAATGTTTCTACTTATCTATACTTCTTTCCATCTATGCGCTTCTGCAAAACCTGAATATTCCCTCTGGGGCTCAATATAAGGCTTATCTAATCAAAAAAAGGCAAAAAAAAAAAGGATCAAGAGATGACATTTCAGCCCCGGCGAGACAAATTGACAATTGTACCGAGGCCAAAGCACTATTCATCCATATCCAGATATATGTGCAGGACTACTGGTACCTTATCTATCTTGGGCAACAGGCTTACTACACACCATTTCTCACATGGCAGTCAATCAAAGTAGTTTAATACATTTAAAAGTGTGAAATTACTTTAAGGGCCTTTTGACACCTATAGTTTGTTTACTTTGGTTTGGAATCAGTTGATGAGTTTGTAAACTTGGAGCGATTTCCCCCTTGGTTTGGTTTCACACCTGGAAAAATCCAAGCGTACTGAAATGCGTCATTATTGCACCTCCATGGTCAAACCAGCTCATTTCATTGAAATGATCAGACATTGTTTCGCGAGAGACGTTCCTACGTCTGCTCTGCTCGGCCGGCGTCTGTCTCCAACTTTAGCGGCAGCTGGTTTGCACACGGAGATGCGAGTGACGGGACGGCGAGCTTGACTGCTGTTTATTCCTGTGAGAGAAACACGGCAAGCTGCTACAGTTTGCTGCATCGCAGATTGCTCAGATCTCACACCTGACTACAGACGACATTAGCTCAGACTTGTGGAGTGTGTATATACAGCTGGTGCGGTTCGATGAGGGATCACGTTCTCACCGCAAACAAACGGCTCCAGAGTTTGTTTGAAAGCGTTCCCAGACCACCTCACCAAGCAGGTCTCGGTACGCTTGTTTGGTCCACTTTTGGTGCTGTAACAATTCAGAATTTTGCTGTACAGTTAATTGTCTCAGAAATAATTGCTATTAACTATATAATTGTCTCCCTTCTGTCAAATTTTAAAATATTTATGTATTACTTTTTTTTTTTATACAAAAATGTAAGTGTTTAATGAATCCCAGGATACATCTTTTGGTTCTATCACTTGTTATGTGACCCAGAACACGGGTACACAGCCTATGAAGTAAACTTATAGGACCAATTTACCACCAACAATTGCCAGTCATACGCCTTAAGACCTTAGCTAACGTCAGCAATTAATTGCGATTAAACAAAGAAGCCGCGATTACGTAAAAAAAAATGACAGTCAATTATGTTATAATTGTTGCAGGCCTAAATAGCCTTTAAAGCTCTAACACTTTAAATCAGATTTCTGTAATTCAGTTAGGTTTATATACAGTACATCTGTCTGAGAGTAGGGCTGCACTCACATGTCCTCTGTCGGAGCCCTCCAGCCAGCTGGCCTTTTTCAGTTTTCTGTGGGGAGTTAACGTCTGTGTGTGTGTAATTACTCTCACTGCACGAGTGGGGAGACAAAAGTTCCGTGCTCCAGCTTCAATGGATCAAGGACGATTAATCAGCGCTACTTTTTGCATTTCTCTCACATTTAAAAGTCATTTGTCAGGGAAAATTGATGAGCGTTTGGTGGTGCTAACTTAAATCAAATGTGAGGATTCGCTGCTTTTCTCTTGTTTTATATCAATCGAAGTGGAATGTCTTTTGGGTTTTGGACGGTTGGTTGGACAAAACAAGACATTTGAAGAGACATCTCCCTGGGCTCCGGCTAATTATGACCGCTATTCTTCCCCTTTTTGCTGACATTTTATAGACCAACCAATCGATTTAATCTCTTGAAGATAGCCGACAGATGAACCACTAATGACTAGAAGTGTTAGTCGCAGGCCTATACGTGACTATAAGGTAAATGAGAGAGAACGAGAGGCAAAAATAAGAATGGGATGGGAAAGAGATACACGATTCAAGATTCAAAAAGCTTTATTGTCTAATATGTTGCCATGATAGAAAATGTTCTTTTGATTGAAGGCAGAGTGTGTGTGATGTTGTCGGTAGCATGAGTTTTGTATATGTATTGCATTGGGAATGAAGGATTAGTTGTATAATGACTTTTTAGCCGGAGGCACTCTGAACCTTCTTCCTGATGCTAATAGCTCAAATCTATGGTGGAGGAGGTGGGAGGCATCCTGGATGATGAAGTTGGATTTTCTTTCCACTGCTTGTATATAAAGATCAGATGGCTGTTTTTGTGGAATGCCTATGATCTTAACGGCTTGCCTGGCTATCCTAACCAGCTTTCTCTTACATTTGTTTGGTAGGAAGCTGTACCAAGATGTGATGTTGAAAGCGATGACCGACTCTATCAGTGACTGGTATACTCTGGATAGAATGTCCTGTCTCACTTCAAATCCTTTAAGCCTTCTGAGGAGACACATGCGCTGTTGGGCCTGTTTGTAAATTGTGTCAACATGCAGGGTGAAGGTCAGTCCTTCCAGAAAAATGCGAATGAATGCGATGAGTTTTTTTTGTGATTGTTGCGGGCAAAAATCCTTGATTATGCGTCACGTTTTCTTAAAAAAAATGCGCTGGAATACGTGGGATATTTATGCAATTTTATGCGATGAAATTGCGGGAACTTGCAAAAACTGCGGTTTCATCGTGGCTTCATCGCGGGGTTTGCAGCTTTTCGATGATGTTCACGTCGCGTAATTGCGTCACTTCATAACGTTCCCATGGCAACAGGGGAAAATGGCTGCTCTCGTGTGAAGTAAATGCAACATTTTTCAACTTTCTGCAAAGATATATGTGGCTTTTTTGCAACGAAAATGCGGGGATTATGAAATCATGCAAGCCCCGCATATTTTGCACGGAAATCGGCAATTCGTGCGGCGTATTTGAAAAAATGCGGCCTCCGCATGAATATGCGGACTTTGGCTGTGGTGTGACGGTGGTCAAAGTACCGAGGTACGTGAAACTTTCAACCTGTTCCACTCCTTGCCCTTCCAGTCTCAATGGTGTGGATGGTGGATGAGGGGTATCAACCGTCGGCCCCTATGGCAACACAGTTCCTTGGTCATGGTGACGTTAAGCTCCAGTGAGCTTCTCTTGAACCAAAGTGCCATTGTGTTGACATACTGCTTGTAAGTGGATGGAGTCGTCATCAGTGAGGTTGGCCACCAAGGCCATGTCATTTGCATACTTAAATAGCTTGAGTCTGTTGTGTATACACAATACACATTGATTGCAATACACATTGATTGCTTCTGTAAAGTTTGAGAGGATTGTCAGATAGAGAAAGAGAGACGTTACCACCTGGTGGATGTACAGCGCCTCGGGGCTTCTCCTTTGGTGCTAGCATCTTTGGAATGTTCTTTTCTGTGAAGGAAGGAACGTCTTTATTAAATACAGCCTCTATTGAATTAGTATTAACCCTCTGGGGCCTAAGCCATTTTCCCCCAAAGTTTTGAGTTGCCTGGTTTACTTGTGTAATAATGCTTGTGTAACCTCAACCCTGTTATGCACAATCAAGTTATAGACCTAATTTCTGTCAGGACAACCTGAAAGAAGAAGAAATTGTCATCCCAGGCCCAGCTAACAGAAAAAAAAAGACTATTTGGATTTTTTCCCCAGAGAAGTCCATACCCTTTTACCCCAAAAGTTAGTTATTCCATCTCCCAATGCATTCTACGGTGGCCGACAGGGGCAAACGCACTGCAACTTAATGAAACACAAGCCAAAAATAGACAAAACACAAGCAAATTAAGAAAACCTCTTCATAAAGTGGACAACACACGCGCAGCATTTAGCAAACCCGCTGCAAATACACACAACACAACCAAATACACAAACGCGCTGCAAATACACACAACACAACCAAATACACAAACGCGCTGCAAATACAGAACTGATGCAAAAAGAGAAGCACACAAACTCCGAAAACAGAAACGATGCAAGAACAAAAGCTAAAAGCTGCGCACGTGTTGTCAAATTAATGAAGATGTTGAATGAATTTGCTTGTTTTGTCTGTTTGCGTGTGTTTTATTAAGTTGCAGGGCGTTTGCCCCTGTCGGCCACCGCAATTTCCTGTCTGCTACAAGACATCCGGTGGCCAAATCGCACTCATTTACACACAGCTCTGCCTGCAACACACACACACACACACACACACACACACACACACACACACACACACACAGACTACATATAAAGCTCTCCTGCTTCTATCAGGTTAGGGTTAGTGAGTCAGTAAGTCACATAAAATATGTAAAAATCCGCTAAAAACTATACATTCATGCTCACACCTTACAATACTATCTGAATGCACAAATGAGAATCTACGCATCAACATTAGGGGTGGGAAAAATAATCGATTCTTAGATGCATCGCGATTATCTCTAGAACGATTCAATTATCGATTCTGATAAGTTAATAATCGATTATTTATTTTATTTAAGATCTTTTTTTTTTTTTTTTTTAATGTGTTGATTTTTATTTAAAAGTTACTGTCTCCAGACAAGTACAAATCAGAAAACAGAGTGACTGAAAGAGGATGGGATAATGGACAACAACTTAGAGTTTAGGCGGAAAAAAACACACAAAAATGGCCAAAAGGAAAAACATTTTTTTGTATATATACACATGATCTAATAAGACATACATAAAATAATTAGGCAAAACACATATAGGCTGTTCATCTACTTTATCACATGACATCTGACCACCTCATGTTTCATGTTCTAAGAAGCCACTTCTCCACCTTTAAACATGACTGAGCCTCTGACATGGAAGATCACTGAGAGCGAAGGGGACTTTCACAAGCACGTTTAAGACTTCAGCATGGAACGACTACCAAACAAAAACCTCAGTAGACAAAACATTTCATTAAAACTTGTGTGTGACAAATATTGTATATGTCAAAATCTAAGCTTTGTCTAGGAAGTGATTAGCAAACTCTGAGTAGCAAACTCAGATTTATATGTATATTTTTTTAAATTACGCATGGAAATGTACATTAAAAAATTGTTGCATCGATAATCGGTTTAGAATCGAATCGTTGGCCACTGAATCGGAATCGAATCGTGAGGTGTCAAGAGATTCCCACCCCTAATCAACATACATTTTGGCAATTGATAATTTCATCTGCTGCACAACTACAGTACATGTGATACCGGCACAGGAGTGTTTTAGTGCAAATACATGTGTTTGTGGAAATTTCTAAATTGTTAGGGTTTTGTGGTTTGACCAGGAACTAAAGAATAAAATGAGTGCTTATTTCACACTCTATTAAAGATACAAAGTGGAACAGTTTCTCCTTGAGGCAGACTGTTTGTCCTGCATCAGAAGCTTGTCTTGAATGCTTTTTATTTCCAGTGCTCTGTCCTGAGGCTGAGCGATCTGTGAAGCTGTACATGCTCTCTGTGTTTTCAAATGGTTTGCATATTTTAGTTTTTGCTGTGTTTTTAATTTTTGGCTCTATTTATGGCAATGCCGCCCTGTCCGTCGGTTAGTCAGTCCACCACTTTAGTCAAGACTGAAGGTTGCCATGACATGTTGTGCGGACACGGATTTCCACCATTTTTGTTTCTGTTATTTTCCTGCATACCCTGACAGCCACAACAAGTTCAACAACTAGAGCAAATGGAACACGCACTAAAATATTCATAACAACAATAACAAGACTGTTTTTAGGCAGAGAGATTTCCACTGGTTGAAATGTGACTTCCTTTGCTAAATGAAAAAATAAAACTGATTTGTAGAAAAAAAAGTTTATTTATCCTACTCAGTATAGTTCTAAACCATTTAGATCAGGGCTGTCAAACTCAACTCAACACTCTTTTTGTTCATGGGCCACATCCCCCTAATTTGATCTCAAGTGGGCCGGACCAGTAACGGCTCCAGAAAGATCAGAAACTTGATCTGCCACAAGGTTTCTTGTCAGCTTGATGTTGGCGAACGCAAGTTGCTTCTGCTGCGACAGTGTTCGAAGGCCATTGTAGGAAAAAAATAATGTTACGGACCCAGGAGAGAGGGGGGTAATATTCCAAGGAAAAAACTCAGAATTTTTAAGATTTAAAGACGTAAATTTACGGAAAAAGAACTCTGATATTCTCTGAGATTAAAGTGGTAAATTTGGAATTGGAATGAATTACTTCTCTGCAGTTTTCACACTTTGCAAAGTCATTCAGTGGGCCTGATTGGACCCTTTGGTGGGCCGGTTCTGGCCCACGGGCCAAATGTTTGACATCCCTGATTTAAATGAATGTAGGGGGCTCTGTACCCCACAATGGTGTCCACTGTGTCTGTCGGTAATGTGGGATAAAGCAGGATAATATGAAGGGGATTTAAACAAAGCTATTATCTTAAAAACTGGCCAAGGACCTAAAGGTATTAGGGCTGCCACTTCTTAGTCGATTAGTCGACTAATCGGTTGTTTTGGTCTTAGTCGACTAAGATTTCTTTAGTTGATGAGTCATTTTTTATGCTTATTCGTGCTTAATTAGTCATTTCCAAGAAAATTATGACCACATTTCTGGTAAGCACAAGATTTAAAGTGGTGCTTTTGCAGGATTAATTGTGGAGAAACTCAGTTTTACAGATGGTTCATTAACTACATTTATATTGTGCTTTTCTAGTCTTAATCACCTCTCAAAGAGCACAGCTCTGTCGATTACATCAACTAATCGATTAATCGACAAAATCATATAAGTGTTAGTCGACTAAGAATTTCTTTAGTCGAGGACAGCCCTAAAAGGTATTAAGGTCTGGAATAAAGCAGAGAAGACTGGAATTTGTCTTGGAAAACATAAACCCTGGTATCAGCATTGCGCCTAGCTCTCTACCTCTTGTAGTCAATGCAATTATAGATTGTTTGGCTACTTGAATTTGAATGACAACATTAAAGTTAAGGGGCAGTAAAACAATGAGCTACAACCTGATAAAACAACTGCAGAGTCAGTGATAACTCTCTGTGGGTTTCTCACTATGTGCTACACACACATTACACATTGGTGATTAAAAAATGTAATTAGTGCAGCTTTAAATCTTACTGTTTTGGTACCACTGTACAGTATGTTCACAATATTGAAAAACGTCAAGTACAAAATGTCTGGTCAGATTCATAATCGTGTTCACTCATTCTTTGATCAAATATTCCGGTATCTAAATACACTAGCACTCTAAAACCCCGTCCTATTGGTTCTTTTATTTTATTGGCTTTGCATGGATTTATGCGGTATAGAAATTCCTGCTCATACACCCACCCGACTAGTGGTGTAACGGACCATCGTTGATCCATGGGCCGTACGGATCAACAACCACGATTTGGAATGCATGTGAACCGCGGATTAATTGCAAAGTTTAACCATAATAATAGTGTGAATATTTTTTTTTTTTTGTATCGTTGTTACTTAAAGTAGGCTCTATGGAGGGTTGCCGTGAAAAGATACAGGCAACGCAATTTTTTTTGAACGGAGCATGTTAAAAGCAGTTGATAGAGACGGTCATGGCTACTGGAGGAGCGGAATAACTTGAAAAGCCGCGACGCCGGCTACAGATCTCTGTCGTATCAGCGATAGTTGAGTTACCCAACAACAGGGGGCTCTGAGCCAGGTACAGGGCACTGCGAGCTGCCGGTCGTTTCGGCGGACATCAGTTAAGTTTAGGCGATTAAAAAGTGAGCATTATGCGATGACGACAGTTCAGTTTAGGCACCAAAACGACTAGTTAGGTTTAGGAAAAAGATCATGGTTTGGATTAAAACACTCCCAAGGAACACACATTTCCAGGGTGAAAGTCCTTTGTTTTCCCCAGGAAAGCAAACTCCGCTCCCTGGCTTGAACACAGTTTTTTTTTTAATGATAGTTCTTTAAGTAATAAATGGAAAGCATGAATCGAATGTGAATGTGCTGATCCGAAAATTGATCCCATATGCGACTCAAAACTGTAATCCGAACCGTGGTTTACACCCCTACACCGACTTACACGCGAGCACAATCACAGCTTTCAATCGTGACGTCACACACCCTTTTTATAGCAGCAAATAACTGAACAAAAATGAAATGAATTATCACAACAAACATAAGTGTGATAAGAACTACCTAAAAAGCTATTTTGGAGCCAGCCACCAGTGGGCGGGTTTGAGATGTGTTCTTCGTTTTGGGGAGCTGTCGTGTCATGGCATCTTTATCGGGGGTTGATACATAGACTGTACAAGTGAAGCCAAAACATCTGGATCGCCCCCTGGTGGCTGGCTGCAGAATAGGTCATAAACACCGCCCCCTCCATGTTAGCGATGGGACATTGGTCAAACTAAAAAAAGTACACAACAAATAAATTCTTCCAAAATATGGTTTCTGTCATTTTAGGTAGTTATAATCAGGCCGATGTGTGTTCGAGTCTTAATTTTTCTGATAAGTTTGGTTTTTATTAGTTATTTGATGCTATAAAAACGGGGTAAAACATCGTGATTGACTCGTGATTGGTCGGGTGGGTGTACTGTTTGGGCAGGACTTCGATACCATATCTCCATTGCCCCGTCACTACTGCCCAGAGTCTCGCTCTAAAATTACAACAGGGCAGTGCCCGTATCCGGGACATTTTGGCTTCACTTTTGCACGGTGGGAGGAAGTGGAGACGCGTCGTCCATCTTTATATACAGTCTATGGTAAGAACTAAGAACGAAACACAATTAGAATCATGCCTTTGGGTTTGGTACGTTTGTGACCCGTGGTACTGCCGACATCACCAATGTGATTTTAACTAAACCAGGGGGAGGCAGTGTTTTCAGCATTAACACTTCACACTAATCTTTACAATTGTTTGTCCACGTGTCACACTTGATATCTCGCACAAATTAGCTGATCCAATTAGCTCAAACCTCGAGGAAATGATGCATCCCATCAATGTGTTTCCATGCGTTTTTAAATTCCAGTGATTTGGCCCAAAGGGACGGGGGGGGGGGCCATTACGTCAATCATTTATGTGTTCATCCACTTGCCATTCCAGACGGCGCTGATTTAGATCTTGTCTAAACACATCTCGGTGGTTGTGAGTTACTGTCAGTTGTGTGGCAGCAGGTGCAGCCATCACACTGGTGCACACCACCATTCTTCAAATGAGTCTGATTGGCCCAAAGGGGGCACGGCATCATCCGTTGGTGACGGCATGGTTGCTGTCGCTGTGTTCGCTGTGGCAGTCTCTGTTCTGTTTCCCCTCCCTCCCTCCCTCCCTCTCTCCATCTCTGTTGCTGTCTCTTTCTTTCTTTCAGTAGCATCTCTCAAGGGGCTTGTATTGTTTCAATGGATTAAAAAGAGAGGGACAAAAAAATACTGCTTCAGTGGGATGAGAGAAAAACTTTATAAAAGGCTCTTGCACCACCAGAGAGGATTCTCGCTGACACAAATACCCAAATGTTTTCAGAGAGGTGCTTTCCACAGTAGTATGCCACACACACACACACACACACACACACACACACACACACACACACACACACACACACACACACACACACACACAGAGAGAAAGGAACCATTACTGGCGTCAGGAGTGGCCACAACAGGAAGTGGTGCAGGGATTACATTAAAAGGAACGGACTCCCTGCTCAGAATGAACCTCTGCAGAGAGTTCGAGGCCTTTCCCCCTCAGCGGGTTTCAGCGGTCTCGTACGGTAAAGCTCACCCCATGACTTTTGAAAAGAGTATTTTTCCTGGCGTCCTGCTGTTCGCAACATCTGAGGGAGATGGTGAATGGTGGGGGAGAGACCCTGTGCAAGGACTTAAGATCAAGATAGGAGACAGAAACAAGGGAGCCACTGACTGCGCGGTAAATGTCAAGAACGTTGATTCAGAGTATCTCACACTTGAGTGTTGATGTCCTGCTTATGCTAAGACGTTCACGTAATTAGAAGGCATTCAGCTCAGAAGACGGTAATTGGGGCTGGGACGGTATGCGTTTGTGTTGCGGTTTTCATTTATTGCGATTCTCGATTGAGTATTGCGATTTTCTTTTCCTTCTTTAACAGAAGCAAACGTTGATAATACACTTGTAGAGACAATATATAATGACATTTCTAAAAACTGAATTGTTTTCTAAAAAGATTGAGCATCACATGTCACTCAGTCAGTCAGTCTGACATTCATTTAACCTGTAAAGAAATTACAGAGCATGGAATTTCTGCATTTTCTGCTTTCCGTCTGTTTTGCTGTCAACGGATACGCCTGTAGTTGCCGTCAGCGGTACTGTATCAACAGAAAAGATTTAGGTCAATCATTGGTAAAAAATGAATTCATAAAAATCGATTCTGGGGGGGAATAATCGATTTTAAAAATCGTCGCAAAAAAGCCCCCACCCCTAACAGTATTTATTTCGTTCATAACGATCTTTACAATGAATTTGTTTAGCCTCTGAATCCAGGCGAGTGTTTTCTGCGTGATGATGAATCAGTGTGAGGAGGAAATGGCAGCCTACGGCCAGGCTAGACTCCACATAGGACGCAAGTGGAGGGGAAGTAACACGTAGCCTGACGGTGAAGTTCAGCTCTGGGTCAAAGTGATGTTTGTTGAGCAATTTCGACGTTTTTTTTTTTTTTTTAGTCCCTGCTGCGGGATTTGCCACGGGCCAGCTGCTTCGCGTGCCTTGTCACTTACGCTCCATCGTTAACACCCTCCGTTTCACTAGTTAGTAGATTAAGCACACACACACACACACACACACACACACACACACACATATACACTGTGCTGTCCTATATATTCTCCAGCTTCACGTGATTTTAATATAGAGAAAGAGTTAATAAGCAGCTGTGCAGACTTTGTAGTTCAGAATTAAACAGGCTTCTTTATTGACTAAAACATGTTTTAAAAAATTACATTTTTGATGCCACATTTTAAAAAAAATGAATCTAAAAAAAAAAAAAGTAAAAAAATGTTCATATTGTTTCAGATTTTTCGGAGTGGCGCCGGAACATCTGTTTCAACGACGACGCTCCGCCATCTGATGTTGGGCGTCAACGAGCAAGACTGGCCTCCGTCTTCAGAGCACCAGGTCGGTTCTCTTCCGTTCCTCTTCATTGCTGATTGCGGTGACCACTTATATCCCGTCTCCACCCAAATTAGCGCGTGGGTCTTTTCAAACATGGGTAAACCTGCTAAAAATAGCCGATAGACTCCCCCGCGGGCGTAATCACGACCTGATGCCTTTATTTAACGGCGATTTTATAGTAGACCGTAGGCTGAACACGGTGGGAAAGCTGTAGCAGGAAAAGTTAACCCTCTCCTTGATTTCATTTTATTCACGGAGAAGGAGAACCCGGAAATGAGTAGGGGGGGCAATCATGGAGGGGGTAATGTGATGCTGAACCATGAATCAGGCTTTGTGCTTCAAGTCTATTTCTTCAACAATACGCGCATATACCTAAACACTAAAGTATCACCTTTATTTATTCATGGAGGGCCAATTGAGAGCATTTCCAATGACGCCCCAATTACATGCCATATAAAATTACAACACACATAAAAATGACTGAACCTGGTAATTAATATATAATATACAGTTGCAATACACAGTACACACATAAAACAATCACAGAATGTTAAACAACAGAATTCAGAATACATGGACTCATAAAGAAGACCTTTAAAGTGATATTGATGGATGATATAAATGGATACTTGTGATATGACGAGTGATTACATACAACACTTCATACTACATTACTACAATTTACTACATATTTTATGGTTTTATCATTTTAATTATTACACTGTTATCATATCCTTATTTGTTATTATCTGACCTCGTTCTTTGATTTCATTTTTTCTGATGGCATGGCATGTTTTCTCCCTTTTTGCTGTTTATTTATTGGTTCTGTGTTATGTTAACCTTCTCTTTATGTATGCAATGGTTTCCAAACACCCCATCATTATAAATTGACTGTGTATAAATACAATTTTGACTGTTCTAAATTTGTTATACGAGCAGCAAAGGATTCCTATCTCTACCCACTGTCTTTGAATTAGGATCAGTGCCGTGCAAGAAGTGCGTGAGTGTGTGACTGTAAAGTGGTGCCTCCCCTGCTGTTAGAGAAGTGTTCAGACAATGGATAATGGTAGCATGGCCTTATTACCCCTGCCGACTGAAGGTGGGGAAAGCAGAGCGAGGAGATTAGCCGCGGTGGGAGTCGCAGACGGACGCTCTTGACGCTCTGATGTGATGCGACTGCACATATTGTGACATGATGGTGGATCTAATGTAATTTGACTCGTTTGTCACACCCACCCCAAATTAGTTTCACACGCGCGAGTTCCCTTGATGCAAATGTACAACACATGTTCAGTACCTCCCATGGCTGTGTTCACTGTCCTCATTTGTTCACATGCAACACCGAAAGCTGCATGGAAATGCACCACACGGCGTGCCGGTTATATTGGAGTATTACAAATCTGAGTGCACTCACTTTCTTGCAGTTCTATCAAGGCACTTCTGTAGTGTTGGTGGCGGGTGGTGCTTTGTGCAGAAATCAATGCATCATCATAGTCATGTAGACTTAGAGTCACTGACCGCGCTAACTGCCCCTCTAAGGCGCACTAGGATTGGCTCAACAAAGAGAAAGTGGAACGAGTGGCTGATATCAGTGGGGTTAAGGTACGGTCATATTGGCTCTCAGTTCAGCAGAACAGTCCTGACCTCGGCACTGAGGAAGGATGTGATGGCACGGTTCTGATGTGTGTAATAAACACAGAGCAGAGAGATGAACTGGAAAGTGTATGAGAGTGATGCTGCAGGTTGAAATAAATAGTTATAATAATTGTAGTTTGGTAGGGTTGGGATTCGATAGTATTTCATCAAATCTGAATCGGGTATTGAGTCTGTTTTATTGAATCTGAAAAAAGGAAGTAAAACTAACTAAAGCTTAAAGCTCTTTTTAAGACACACACACACACACACACACACACACACCCATAAGGGAAACAGTTACAATAAATAAATAAAACTGAAAAGCCTCTCTTATGCTATAAATTTGAGATATTTAATAATAGAATGTTGAAAAAAACGTATGCATTGGGACTGGTGTTGATTGGCACATCTTGGTTCTACTGTATGTGTTTCCTCGCTCGCCTCAGTGTGACTGACTTGCATGCCAATCAGCTTGTTGTGCTGCATGTTGCTATCGTTTTTTTGTCTGACCAACAGTCCTAAGTTTCCGGGCGGAACCCATGCTTAGTTCCACATTACTGACATCAATCTACATGCCATGTAATTTGCATAGGGCTGTGTGCACCGGAGCGTGACCCCCGAAGGTAATGATAAATATAAACAGGGTGCAATTTTTACTGTTCTATATATCCCTGTCTCTGCTGAATTTTTATTACCCCAGGTGGGGACGAAATGTACACCCCCCCCCCCCCTTAAAGTGAGCAATGCTACTTCACCAATAGACCATTATACACCTGATAAAGGTATTTTAAACGAAGTAAAGCGCTGTAACATGAACAGTCTATAGTGCTATAGAACGATAAAATCCCAGCGGAAGCTGCTGGTTGTATTTAGCACTACAAGAGCTCCGGGACGCCGGCTACAGTGCTCCGTCAGCGCTCCGTCGTTTCAGCGGCAGTTGGTAGATGTGTTTAGCCACCAGTAGGTGACTGCGAGCTGGCTACAGGCACCGCCAGATGACGCTCCCTTCAGGGGCCATGGTAGTGGAGTTTAGCTGCAACGACAGTTAAGTTTAGGCACCATAACCACTAGTTAAGTTTAGGAAAAAGATTGTGGTTTGGATTAAAACCCTCCCGAGGAACAAACAAGCTTGCTGGGTGAAAATATTTTGTTTTCGCCGGGAAGTGAACTCCGCTCCCCAGCTTGAAAGAGCTGTGTTTTATGTTGGTACCACGTTGTGCTATTCCATTTTGAGATTATTTTCCATTGAATATTGAAGTTTGAAAAAACAAGTGTTTTGGCTTGCCTGACCGAGTGGCACTATCCATGGTTTTAGAATGGTATTGGATTTAATTCTTGTATGTTTTGTTTTGTTGTGCATAATCAAAAACATCCCCCCCCCCCCAGTTTGTTTTTCACAGAGCGTACCCTGTAAAAAAAATATGAATAAGTTGAACTGGGTGATTCTCCTGAAATTGAGATGAAAATCATGATTCTTACATGTATGTGAATCGAATTTCTTCACCCACCTAGTGCTGTATTTTACGACTGCTTTCTTTAACGCCTAATCAGAGGAGTGTTTTTTTTTTTTTTTTATTAGTCTTGTCTACAAAATGCCAGAAAATAATGAGAAATGCCCATAAAATGTTCCCACGGACTAAGTAGTTGTCTTATAATGTCTTAATTTGTCTGACCAACTCAAGTCCAAAACTAGAATATATTTTGAGTTTACGGTCATATCTGACAAAGAAGGCATCAAAACCTCACGTTAGAGTTTTAAACTTAAAACGTGACTTATCGCAATAGTTGCCAATAGAGCTAGGCGATATGCAGAAAATCAAATATCACAATATGTTGGACCAAATACCTTTTGTATCGATATTGCAACGATATTGTAGGGGTGACTATTGGTGCTTTCACAAAATATTTACACAATGAGATTTTTTGATAAATAATCATCAGTACCCTGGATGTAATGACTAAGTGAATAAAGGCAAATAATAGGACAGCTAGAACAGTCTGGTAAGTTCATAAAATCGCAGCACTTTACTGTAACAACAATAATAATAATAATATTAATAATAATTGCAATTCATTTTCTGTCGATCAGATAACCGATTTGTATACTAATTATTGCAGCGCTACACCCACCCCCACTTTAAGAGCTCCACAGGAGTATTTGTGCTTTTAGGCACATGGTTCTCATGTGAAAGCCACAACAAATAGGAGCAACTTCGGCAGCTTGGTTGGGAGGGAGGAGGTGGGATTCCCCAGTGTTGCAAAAACTAAGAGGAATTTCATAACCATAGATGGTTGGTAAGTTCATATTGAATTGATAAGTGAACTCATATGTTTGTGTTAATTCAGAAATTTCAAAAGAAAGAATGCAGGATGAGCATAGTCTATGATACACCATGAAATTACAAGTTCAGCTTTCTAAAGTTCATTTGTGTTTCCAGAAAGTTGTGATTTAATTGAAAAATGTTCTTTCACACGCAGTTTTTCATCATTTGGCTTATAGCACGGCAAATATTTTGTCAAATTAATTTATCCGTGATAAGAAAAATACGTTGTATCCATGCACTCAGCTACTGTAAATGCCTTCATAGGCCAGTGGGTGTTCAACCCTTTCAGAACCACTGCACATGAACTGCAAAGTCTCCCCTCATCCTAAATTATAGAGTCCTTTTTTTTTTTTTTTTTAAATTCGGCAAAAATACATTTTGTTGCAAGCCCTACATGGACATGTGAGTACACGACAGACCTAGAGGCAAAGAATGCATTAACCTACATAAAAGCCCGAGGAGATGTGTCATCAGCTTGAATCTAATTTCGATCTAATCAGTCTTTTCTTTAGTTTTTAGAAATGGGATGGCAGGCTAGAGCTCCCTCTGAGGCACAGCGGCACTCAGGCTTCGAAAAACTATTAAAGTTATATATAGAGTATATTCTACAGCCTTTGAAAATAAGCATTTGCTCTCTAATGGCCATGCTATTTACCTGGATGTTGAACAATTTGTCCGTCACAAGACAAAGTGTTTGCCCCATCTGGCCTTTTTTTTCTCAGTAAGGTTTGTCACCCTGTCAGTCAGAAAGCTTTGGAGCACGGTGAGTCTAATGATAGACTTAAAGGCATATTCTTTGTCCTCATCCATGCTGTCCTAAACCCACACGCAATTACCAACAACCAGCTCTAATGGCCTGCTAATGGAGCCACTTCCTGTTTAACCCAGGCCATCATCTGATTGCCCCCTCTCCTCTGGCTTTGCTCTATTGTGCTTTCCTTCGATGCATCCGTCTGAAAGAGTTCAGGTTGTTGTTGCATATTGGGTGCATGTACTGCAAGGGAGTACCAGTGTGTTGGTATGGAAGTGTTGCAAATTAAAGCTGTTTTCACATATGAATTCCGGACAATGTCCGACAGATCAGGTCCTGACATTGTGTCCCTTTCACACGTGTAACGCACAACAAGAGATTGTTTGCGTCAGATGCATTCTTACTTAACCGGTAATACTCAGTTTGGTTTAGACGAAGGGGTGGTGCTGGGTAGAAAGTAGGGATGCACCGATCCAACTTTTTCAGTCCCGATACCGATGCCTGGGCTTTGTGTATCTGTCGATACCCGATACTGATCCGATACTGTTGTTGAATTAATAATAAACTGTATACCTTTTGCACCTTATACCTTCCTTCCACCATGTGGAAGAGACTAAAGACACCAGACTTTCCTAACTAAACATTCCTTTCCTAACTAAGACAAAATAACATAGATGTAATGTATTGGATTCTTATTTATTTGTACACTCAACTCTTCTAGCATGCGACACACGTGCGACAGAGGGGGAAAAAAAAATAACAAAACTGCATGGGACCGTGGATCTGTTAATTTTTCATCCAGCTATTTTGTCAATATCGGGTCGGTGCACCCCTAGTAGAAAGTGTAGGAGGCAGGACATGACGTGGATAATACCGCGTCACTGTGCTGGTTCGTAATTTGGTTTGAAACAACCGAGTCTCTTGCAGGTTCCTTGAGCCGTTTCGGTGTCAACCTTTACCGACAGAAGTTCCCGACTCTCGCCGTCACTCCAGTCAGACATTTCTGTTTCCATCTCCGTGTAAATCACCCTTCTTCTTCACACATGGAAACGTCATCAACACGCCCACTCACTTGCTGTGAATTCTCACACTTTGTGCTCAGTCGGAGATTACACAGACTTTGAACTAAGGAGCTGGCAGCGTAAAGATTGATGATTCGGACATTTGCGTTCTCACATACAGCTCCGCCGGGTAATGTCATGGCTAATTTCAGGTATGCAGTGCATGTGTGAAAGAGGTTTATATGTAAGTCTGTCCCAAAACCCACACAAGCGGTCTTGAGCTCTTAAGTGCATATTCAATCACCATGGCAGTAGGCAAGTGTGTCACACTCCTGCAAAATGCCAACCCACTGTACTTGACCGACACTTAGGGGCCATCCACACGGAGACGTTTTTTGATGCAAACACACGTTTTGCATCGTTTGGGCCAATCGTCCAAAGGAATCCTGTAAACGCACTGCCTGAAAATGCACTTTTTTGAAATCTGGTTCCAGGGTGAAAAAAATTTGAAAACGGCTCCCTTTTGGCTTCGTTTGGACAGCGAAACCACATACGTGCGTATTGATGATGTCATCGCCAGACCCCTCGACCTCTAACGTTATGTAGCTAACGTTAAACATCGCTAAAGTAGCTGACGCTCCAGCAGGGACGTAACGTTAATGTTGGCTGCTATGGTTAGCTGTTTATAAAGTGGAAGTAGACAACTTATCAACTAGCTAGCTAATCTGTCTGCTTATCAACTCCTTGAACGGATTATAGTAACTTGTAGCACGGCTTATTGTAGAAAGGCTACCGCAAGAAAAACGTGTAGATTATCAAAAAGACATTGGATCATTGATGTTTGTTTGACTGCCGATGTTAGCTAGCAGCGTTAGCATGCTAACGTTAGCTCTGCTAGCTAGCGCGCTCCAATCATGTCCGATGGCAGACAGAATTGCAAAATAAAAAGCAATCCAACAGCACATTATACAATGTAAACAAAGACACGTTTTCTTGCGGCGGCCTTTATAAAATGAGCGGTGGTGAACGTTATTATAGTCTAGCATGTTAAGATCAGGAGTGACTGAAGACTATGCTCTCCTCCGTTTCTGGTGAATTTCTGTAGCAGGAACAGTGCCACCTATAGGCCTGGAATATGAAGTACCGTGTTGTCTTTTACAAATCCGTTGGGACGCACATTGTTTTACACGGTTCCAGGAAAGACGGGGAAAAAAAAGATTGTTTTGGTATGTGTGGACGTGGCCTTAGTGCACACTTCCCCTAATACATAAGGGTGGGGGAAAGAAATCTGTTCAAATATGAATCACGATTCTTGTTTAATGCTGATCTGATCCACAGAGTCCTAAAATAGATTTAGATTAATTAGCTGCGCAGTACTTGGTAGCCTTGTCCGCCTAAATGAATTATAAATAAACATAAAAAACTAGTAGGCTATTTGCAGTATGTAATTATTAGGTTAAAAAAACCTAATAATTAGGTTAAAAAACGATTTAATATACTGCAAATAGCCTACTAGTTTTTTATGTTTATTTATAATTCATTTAGGCGGACAAGGCTACCAAGGACTGCGCAGCTAATTAATCTAAATCTATTTTAGGACTGCACTGAAATGACACACTCGAGTCTGTCAGCTCTGACAGCGTTGCATCACGTGCACCTGCGCAATATCATAGCCTATGATTTCCGAAAATAGTACTATGTCAACTAGTGATATCAGCACAAGAACTGTTGAGGAATATGCAACATAATACTATACAATAATATACAATAAGACAATTGTTTTTGTCATATGTTATAATAACTGACAGACACTATAATTTCAGCAGCTCTGTGCATGTCCTCGCACAGAGCGAGGCTGAACATAGGAGCTCAGCTTCGCGGCTAACCCTGGGGGATGCTACCGTAGTTGCGGGCGGGTGCGCCTGCAGTTATAAAACGATTATTAGACTAAAACATTAGAATATGCCAATTCTGATATGTTCATATAGCCTACTCAAAACAGATGGGGCAACCTAACGCAGACAAGTTAGCTTACCGTTTTTAGGTGATATGCCATGTTTGTAGGTGAGCTGTGATATGCAAACTGTTGCTTGCAAACTTTGCATTTGACTTTTTTTCCATTATCTATTTTTGTAAAATGCTGCCACACTGCCGATGTCTTTGACATGGTAGAGGAGGACTGACTATAAATTAAACGCTCACGATTAAATAAATATTCAGCAAACCACCAGACCATGGCCTTCTAGTACTTTCTTCATTCTGTCTGCAGTGGGTTGGGCTGATCCAAAAAGTGAAAACAAGGGGGGTGTTCTGAAGACAGACTGTTACCTGTGAAACAGGGGTGCTCTGAAAACACCCCGTTAGCAATTAACACGGCAAAAAATAATAATAAAATAAAATAAATTTAAAAAAAATTTAAAAAAAAGAAAGAAAGAAATTAACACGGCAAAAAATCGACCAATCAGAATTTTGGTCGAGCCAGAACGTATTGACCAATAAATTGACTGGTCGACTGGGAGATTACAGCCCTAATTGCCACATTACAAAACTCCAGCACAAGGGCATAGTGCAGCACCAGGACTTTTCCGGGCCCGGAAGTTAACTAGTAAATCATAAAAAAGGGCACATTTTGGATTTAGTTTTTTTATGATTTGAGAAATACGTTTCTTCCAAATGTTATTATTACATTACATGTCATTTAGCTGACGCTTTTATCCAAAGCGACTTCCAATTGCTATATATGTCAGAGGTCACGCTCCTCTGGAGCAACTAGGGGTTATGTGTCTTGCTCAGAGACACATTGGTTGATGTATCGCAGTGGGATTCGAACCCCGGTCTCCCACACCAAAGGCATGTGTCATATCCACTGCGCCATCACCACCCATGTTATCAAGCAGAAACCATTCAAAATTATATTTCATGTCTTATTAATGCACTTTAAGCCTACACGTGTCCAAGAAAAGACTTTATTATTACGACAGAATGGTCTCGCGAACCAAGCGTGTCCCAGTTTGCTGAAAAGGAAAGACCTCAACATGCTTGCACTTAGGGACAGTGATAGCAGTAAATAGAAATACGTCACACAGGTAGGCACTTGACTGCTAATTAATACTTGCAAATATTGCTGTGCTAAGTGTTGATATCGGAGAAGACCCCCATCTCTCCAGACCTAGAAGCAGGAAGAGAGTGATCTCACACATGCCGTTTGATCAGCACCTTCATCCAAAGTGCCTGGTTGTACAACAATAACGTGATTGTTTAAGAGGCTCAAACAGCTGGCTGACACTATCTGCGCTCCAGGGGCCTGAATCCATAGAAAACAGTTTATTCACTAAAATGCCATTCTCAGAATACCATTTGTTTTTTTCTGCTTTTTGTGCAGCAGAAATAGTTATTCAGAGAAACATTGTGTTTTTTTTCTTTTGTGCCAGGGGGATACTGGTTGAGTCACTCACGTGAGCTCCCATATTCTACTTAAAAAAAAAAACCTGCTCCTTTCAAAGCAATTGTAAAATGAGAGAGAGAGAGAGAGAGAGAGATATCCAATGGGAGAATAGCTTTTACAAAGTGCGATTTATTTTCAGACTTGTTCAATCACAAGATCAGAGCCACAGATGAAAAGCTTCTGGGCCCAAGGGTGACATCTTCATTTGCAATGCACTGTTTCCAACTGATATAACATTAATGTTCAGCCCCAGCTGTGCATCACAGTATCCACAGTTAACACAGGGACAACGCTGGTTTCCCAGCATGCTTTACATCCACATGGAGAAAGAAATATATAGTCCTGGGCTATAAGACTTTTACTTTAATGAGCGAGTTTTGTTCTATACTCTTGAATCTTCGCATTTTCTGTTTTCAAATTTGCGCTGAATTTGGATGGAAACTTGACTTTTGTTAAACTCTTGTTGCTTTTACTGCGACTGCTTTAGTGAGACACTCCTTTTATAAAGGCATCGTCTGCTAATTGTTTTCTGTGCTTGGCTATAAATTGAGCCACTTCGTAGCTACAGTAGCTCTTGTAGGATTTCCCTGAGCCTGGGATGGCCCGAAAACCAAATTACTAACTATGGTTTTTGGTTATACAAGTTTGTTTGTGTGGGAATCGCATTTTGTGTTGGCTCTCATTGTAGTCATCGTGCCATTAGTCGCTCCATTCTGACATGAGGCATGACTGGGACGCTGCTTTGACAGCACAACAAACACTCCAGCTCATTTCCAAAACAGCATTAATGAAGCTGCTCACAGCATCCAGCATCTGTTTTTTTTCATCTGTTGTTGTGTTCCAGGTCTCATTTACAAAACCATAAAGTGCTCTTGGTAGGTTTGGATAATCTGGCGTGAGGCCCAGATACTACGAGTGGACTGCGAGACAAGCGAACCCCTGTTCCCATCTGAGCGTCCACCAAAACTACCACCCTTATTGTCCTCATTCTTTCATCAACTGTATCTCCCTGTTTTTTTATGCTGCATGATCGATTTGGTCCCCAAGACTCCGGCTGACAGCTTACCGCGGGATGAACTCATCGGGTGGGAGTCAAAGGTGACTGTCTTGGCGCTGTGGCATCTGTGTGATGACCCAGTTTGAGTCCTAAGAGGTTGTTTTTCAGTCAGATGAAGTGGCAGTAACAATGCAGGTATAGTGTTTGGTGGTAACTCGCAGTGTTAAGTTAGGATGTCCCAAGCTGATCCCCAGGATTAGAGCCAATTAGGGCATTTTTATGGCTCATTTGCCCCCTTTTTTTCTGGATGTCCAATTGCCATTTCTCAAAATAGGGTATGAAGGCAATTTCAATTATCATTCATTTATATAAATGAAAGTGATTTGTATTGGTGGGCTAGATGGTATTAACCAAACATAATTACATTCCTGTCTTTGTTTCTGCAGAACAATAATTAGATTCAATACTAGCTGCCTTGTAGGCCTCCCAGGGTTCTTTTTTTAAATTACTCAGTAAGAGAAAATACCTCAACCTTCAACTTCCAAGTAAACTTCCTGTTATCTATTAGTCTGGAGCAACGGAAGTAGATTTCCAGGATAATTGCCTGACATCCAGCGCATCAACGTCCGCTCTCTGTGTGTTTCTGTTCTCACACTCTGCTTCAGGAAACAACAACAACCTTCGAGCTAGCTAGTTACTCTCTGATAATGGCAGGTTTTGAAGACAATTTGGATCGTGCAACAAGGCAGACCTGCTTGGTCCTTTCAGGGAATCCGGCTGACAGCTGCATATTCTGCTTTTTGGGATGTCATAGGTTTACAAAGTGAAAAAGCCCAAAGTCCACCCCAAAGGGACTTAGCATCTCCAACAGAAAACACTGTTCACAAACTGCTCCAAACAGCTCTATTGTAGTCCAGCCTTTACTTCAGAGACAAACGTGGTCACTTTGTAACACATGTTATAATGCTCGCCTAGCTACTAATATTGCACACCCTCATACTCTGCTTCTCACTGGCTAGTAGTCCTTACCTAGGTATTGTCAGGGCACACCCTCATACTCTGCTTCTGACTGGCTTGTAGTCCTTCCCTAGGTACGGTCAGGGCACGCCCTCATACTCTGCTTCTGACTGGCTAGTAGTCCTTACCTAGGTATTGTCAGGGCACACCCTCATACTCTGCTTCTGACTGGCTAGTAGTCCTTACCTAGGTACGGTCAGGGCACGCCCTCATACTCTGCTTCTGACTGGCTAGTAGTCCTTACCTAGGTACGGTCAGGGCACACCCTCATACTCTGCTTCTGACTGGCTAGTAGTCCTTACCTAGGTATTGTCAGGGCACACTCTCATACTCTGCTTCTGACTGGCTAGTAGTCCTTACCTAGGTATTGTCAGGGCACACTCTCATACTCTGCTTCTGACTGGCTAGTAGTCCTTACCTAAGTACGGTCAGGGCACGCCCTCATACTCTGCTTCTGACTGGCTAGTAGTCCTTACCTAGGTACGGTCAGGGCACACCCTCATACTCTGCTTCTGACTGGCTAGTAGTCCTTACCTAAGTACGGTCAGGGCACGCCCTCATACTCTGCTTCTGACTGGCTAGTAGTCCTTACCTAGGTACGGTCAGGGCACACCCTCATACTCTGCTTCTGACTGGCTAGTAGTCCTTACCTAGGTACTGTCAGGGCACGCCCTCATACTCTGCTTCTGACTGGCTAGTAGTCCTTACCTAGTTATTGCGCATGTGCGACTCCTAACAAAGATGGAATAGAAGTGAGAGGTCTCACTCTGTAGCTAAAACAGAGAGCTCAACACACAGGGTGAAAAGAGGAGCTGCGGCAATGTGTAGTACAACAAAAATGAGGTGTTTTTGAAAATTAAACCATATAAAACTATTCTGGTACAACCTCTAAATACAATTATTAACCTGAAAATGAGCATAATATGAGCGTGTTAAAGGTCCTATGACATGGTGCTTTTTGGATGCTTTTATATAGACCTTAGTGGTCCCCTAATACTGTATCTGAAGTCTCTTTTATATAGACCTTAGTGGTCCCCTAATACTGTATCTGAAGTCTCTTTTATATAGGCCTTAGTGGTCCCCTAATACTGTATCTGAAGTCTCTTTTATATAGGCCTTAGTGGTCCCCTAATACTGTATCTGAAGTCTCTTTTATATAGACCTTAGTGGTCCCCTAATACTGTATCTGAAGTCTCTTTTATATAGACCTTAGTGGTCCCCTAATACTGTATCTGAAGTCTCTTTCCCAAAATTCAGCCTTGGTGCAGAATTACAGCCACTAGAGCCAGTCCCACAATGAGCTTTCCTTAGTATGTGCCATTTCTGAGAGGGCGGGGGGGGTCAAGGTGGAGAGTGGGGGTGTGGCCTTGACCAACTGCCACTTTGCTCGTTTGAAAACCATGATGCCTCTCTCTCATCTCTTTCATTTTCTCAAAGGCAGAGCAGGATACCCAGGGCTCGGTTTACACCTATCACCATTTCTAGCCACTGGGGGACCAAAGGCAGGCTGGGGGAACTCATATTAATGTTAAAAAACCTCCATAAAGTGAAATTTTCATGCCATGGGACCTTTAACCTATTCTGGTGCATTTATTATACTTTTATTAAGCAATTTGACCTTTTTAAGCAAGCTAAAAATTTTGGTTACACCACTTAGACATTTTTACCATTAATCGGCAATTATTCTCTTTAAAATTAATAAAAACCAAACTCTTTAAAATATGGCCTCTAAAAAAAGTAGTATAATTTAATGTATTTAAATTTAATTTAACCTTATAGACACAAAAAAATGGGCGTCACGTCATTGACCCCTCTATCTTTGTCAGAAAAAAAGTTGACACAATCACTGAACTGCCCAGGATGTTGTGTAACAACTGTGACTGGTGACTGTGTCCTGCAACAACAAAGCAGTTGCTTCATCTCTTGCTTGTCACTTTTCTTTCTCTCTTATTCCGTGAAATAAAGTGCGGTTGGAAATGTTGGTTTCCCCTGCCGCCACCGAAGCCTTGAATATTCGCTGTTAAAAAGCACCGAAGCTTCGAAGCTTAAAAAAAAAAAAAAAAAAAGGTATTCGGTACAGCCCTAAATCTGTGAACAGTTAACTTCATTTAATATTTTATGTGGCGTTTCCTTTTGTGTGGTTCAAATGTTCCACCGAAACTGGTTCCTTCCTGAGACCATTTAGCCACCATCGCTGCCCCCGGAGCTTAGTGCCGCCAAAGACGATTGCGATTGAGGTTACGCGTAACGTATGCGGACCGTAAGTGGAGCTTTGCTTTGGGATTGTCGTTGTTTCTTAGGTTTTTGGGAGCTGGCACAGCGCTGTGAAAACTGTCAAACAACTTTCCAAATGAAACTGCCAATACGCTCATTTACAGTCAAGTCGTTTCCTGTATATCGGTAGTTTGATTTAAAAGAAATAATGACACTTTATGATCCATTTCTGTGTAAAAGGGACACACCTCGCGTAAAACATAAACAGAAGACTATTATTTTTATGCTTGTAGAGTGGATCTCTGCGGAGCATATGCACCACAAGCTGCTCTCGTTCCCGGTGTAGCCAGTTTCATTGATTATAGTGAAAGTGTAGTGTTGGATAGTCCGCTGAATTTAACTTTTAAGGCGGAAACACTGTGGTTCAAAGAGATGCAAACAACTCAGAATGTACTGTATGTGTGGTGTAGACCTTAATGTACTTTACAGCGGTGTGGAGATGAGGTCTGGCAATGCGAGAATGGTTATCTATAGAATAACTGACCAGTTTAGCTTACATTTAACAGAATATTAAATGATTGGTATTTTTTTTTTTAACTGTCCTGGCAATTTACAATTGCACTTATGTTAATCAGTAACAGTTGCATGTTACCACTCCACTATGTTCACTAGCTAATCTCTGTGTGTGTCTGCTGTTTTGGAGCTGCTTTATCAGAGCTTTTTCTGAAAACCGCTGCCTGCTGTGACTGAAAACCATATCAATGAGAGAGGCAAGAGTCAACTAAATTAGCCAAAGTTGCTGAAACAATGAGCTAAAAGATGCTAAAACGCTACATAGTGCTGATCTGGGGATCTGCAGAGCCGTTGGTGCGTCATTATGTGAGACACATTTCACATTACACATTATTTAATCCATTGTTCATATAAATAATGAGTTGGTGCAGCTTCAAGACGATGAGCATTAATCATTTCTCTGAAATGCTTCAGAATTTAACTGTGAGATTCCAACTACCTTTTATTATCTTAGAGACATATTGCTTGGTCCTGTATCTGGTTGATGTATATTTTTGCAGGCTTCGGTCACAGGTGACAGAGTAGTATTGTTTTTTTTTTTTTTTACTCACAATTTCTCCCAGGAGTGTTAAAGAGGAGAGTTTCTGCACAGACATAGTCTAATAAAGGCGGGGATGCTAAGCATTGTTACATTTTTGTCTTTCAAAGCGGGTTAATTTGTGTCCACTTGCTGTTGCTGGCAGGGAACACATGGAGGTGACTGTAGAGACACTCTGCTGTCTTGCATGACCTCTCATCATCACTTTTCTAATGTTCCGTGACAAGCCTTGTGATTGTGCATGCATAAAGCATGAGGTATGTTTGACAGTAATGCTTCCTTTCACTCATACTATGCAATCTGAACCCATAAGTTATTTTTGTAGGGGCGGGACACACTTCAAGTATCCTGACTTTCAAGTTCTGATACACACACACACACACACACACACACACACACACACACACACACACACACACACACACACACACACACACACACACACACACACACACATACAACTCACTTGTCCTCAAGCATGAGTGTATGGAGCTAAATCAGGGCCAAATCTTTTGTTAAATTGAAAAAAATTAGGGATGTCAATCGATTAAAAAAATTAATCTAATTAATTACATACGCTAATTAATTAATCGCATACATAATTAATGGTGCCTGAACCGATACTTTTTATGAAAGTAAAAAAAAAAAAAAAAAAAAAAAAAAAAAAGGGTACTAAACAACAGCCGGTGACATTAAAGAACGGCTTGTTTATTGCTAAGGCCATATGGTCAAAATTAAACGATTTAATAATAATGTATAACAATAACAAGAACCTATTTCACTAGTAAATTGCTGTTGAACGACAAAAACAACCACTAGGTGGGAAAAGGACATTTACAATAACTTAAAATGCACCACAAGGATGTAGTTTACCAGTTTCATTGAACGCACCGTCTGTGTTGTTTTTCCTACGGCTAAAACACAGTCAAACTTTACACCGTTTAGCGTTAGCTGTCAGCATTTTAACCGTGTTTAATCCAGCTACTAGCTAGCGGTAGGCTAACGTTAGCTGCTGTCGAGTATAGTGTTAACTAGCGTCACATGCAGCGGTGTTTGTGTTTCCTGTATCGTCTTCAGAGCACCAGAGAGAAGTGCAGACATATCAGTGGCACCAGATTTCGGTAGCCAGGGTTGGCAGGAAGAAGATGTTTACAAGTAAATGTTCCAGTTAATGATCCAGGCAGCACATTCTCGTCTCCCTCCTTCATTTTACAGTTAATGGTGGCTAGAACAGCTCCTGGTCAAACCTCAATATGGAATGGATTAATCTGTGTTATTTTTTTTAAAAGCGTTATTTTTACTCAGATTAATTAATCGAAATGAACGCGTTATTTTGACAGCCCTAAAAATATATATATATATATATATATATATATATATATATATATATATATAGTTGAAAAACTAAAGCTTGAAATTGAAAATTTAAGTTTTGGTCTAAAACTTGAAAAATAAAACCATGTATTCAAACTAAAAATAAGTGTACCAATTTTTCTTTCAGTTTGAATAAAATTTAGATTAAATTCTGGAATTATTTTGAATAAATTATTAATTTTCATTTTTCACTTTTATATTTGTTTTCAGTTCCACATTTCATGTTTTCAGATTCAAAACTTATTTTTTTTACAGCTTCAAATCTTTTTTTTCAGATCAGTTTTTCAGTTTCAGATCTGTTTTTTTCAGTTTCAGACTTTTGGCCCTGATTTTGCGTAGGGGGCGTGGCTTCAACTCAGAGGGGTGTGGAATTATGAGTGACAGCCTAACAAAGAAGGCAGAAAACTCTCCTCAGTCATGTTGCCTTCAGGAAATGTTACTGCGAGAACTATGACTGAATGCTTTCTATCCACCATATACATGTGATTTTTACTAAACAAACTGATGCCAGTGACAGAGTTCCATTTAAAAAACTGTTTTGGACAACACGTGGTACCAATTACACTATAAGAGCAATAAACTGTGCCAGATTGTGCAGTTCAGCAGGAACAATGACTTCTCCCACTTCCACGTACGACTTTGAATGTATGCACCACAGTATTCACTCGGCAGTCAGCATGGCGTCCGCTCCGCCAAGGCAACCCTGGCGCCAGCGCACAGGTAAGACGTGAAAGATATTAGCATTTTTGAATAGATACTTTGGGACATTATCCCCGCAGTGGCATTTTTTTGTCATTAACACTTAAAAAAATAGGTGGACAGCTGGACAAAGCTGGAAATGAAGCATTTTTTAAATGGAACTTTGTCACTGGCATCAGTTTGTTTAGTAAAAATCACATGTATATGGTAGATGGAAAGCATTCAGTCATAGTTCTCGCAGTAACACAATTAGTAGTATAGTCACAGCTTTTTGACAATCAGCTGATTGAGGCAGTAATTGCATCAGCTGGTATATAAGAGCTGAGCTGTAGTTCAGTTGTTCTTTGGTTTGTAGCCACACAGTGTATTGACCGCTGTTTACCGCTCAATACTTTTTAAGTGACTGTGAAGTTAAGTTTATTTTTTTTTTTTTTTATATATATTTTATTTTTCTGCTCTGCTTTCAACCCTTGAGCACCATCTGGTAAGGGCAGTTCATTACTTGCTTGTGGAAAAGAAGAAAAATGTATCACCATGAAGTCTAAATGATAAAGGCAATTAAATGTGACAAAAAAAAGAAATCGGTGGATTCAGAGTCATGTTTGAGCGTGTCGACCAAGGCGCATTCCAAAGGACAAGAAGGGAACAAATATGCTTTTTCAAAGTTGCTCCTTTATTAAGTATGCACCTATATTTAAAATATTCAAGATATATGCATTCCCCCAACCTATTTGCTTAGTGTCCAACAGCTGCTGGGAAGGAAGGGACATAGTTAGTTTTAAATGTCTCTGAAGAACAAATCAATGGTGGAGTGCTGACATTCAAGATGCAATACTGCTAATGGGGCCTCTGCTGAAGATTTTGTTGAGTGATTAGTCTACGACCGTTGGCTAATCAGTGCAGTGCACTGAATTAATGAAGGCAGTGCAGGGTTAGGTTATATTTTAATGACTAGGTAAAGAGACTAATGACCGCGACTGTACCTGTTTGCCTTCAGCTCACTTTGTCAAGATGATAATTGGAACTGCAGATGGCATGTCTAAGTTCCCTGATACCATATAATCTTCATTATAATACAACAAGCTGCAGATGTACTGATGACAATTTTCATTCAGCTGGAGACAACTTGAATAAAACGGAATAAGTCAGAAGGTTAGCTTCCTCTACTTCGGTCTTGCTAGTGTGAGACGGTTTGCTGGTTGATGGCACTCATTTTCATGCCCAAGTCAACCAAAGTTGAACCTAAAGTGAAAGCACTCTACAGATGTACTGTCTGTGTGGCATACTGTATTCAAATAGGATCGGTATCAGTTACTTGTACTATCCACCTTAGTCTGGATCGACAACAGTTCATTTCCAGGATAATCGCCGGAACATCCGGCGCCGCAGGATGTCCTGCCTGATGCCCCTCGCCTTGCAAAACTTGGTTTGTTTCGGGAAACAACAATACATTTCGAGCTAGCAAGCTACACGCTGAAAATAGCAAGTTTTGAAGAAAATATGGATCATGCAACAAGGCAGGCTTGCTTGGTTCTTTTGGAGAATAATTGTAAAGATTTACAAAGAAAATGTTTACGACATTTACTCTCTAACTGGGACATTTTGGGACCGATGTAGCAGGATTGCTGTGGACGAAGTAACGTTACACACGGCGATACACTGGTAAGAAGTAATGAGGTTTAACCATCTATCTAGCTAATTTAAATAGCTCACGTTACTGTATTGTGTGAACAGTTAACTATATTTAATATTGTATGTGGTGTTTTCTTTTGCGGGGTGCAAATGTTCCACCAAAACAAGTTCCTTCCTGAGACTATTTTGCAGAGCCACCGTCTCTGCGTCCGGAGCTTAGCGCCGCCCAAGACAATTGTGATTGGTTTAAAGAAATGCAAACAACCCAGAGTGTGTTTTTTCTCCTATCCTGCAATGTATTTGTGGTGTAGCCAGACCGTACTCCGCAGCGCTGTGAAGATACATCTGGCAATGCCACCTCAGCCTGCACGTGTTGCAGTGCTGTTCTCCTATACCACAGGCTCTATACTGCAAGCATTTCACTGTGTGTAAAATGTAAAATTATTTGGGCACACCGGTGACTGACTCTGAGAGGTTGGCAAAAATACAGATTTGCTAACCTGTAACACTAATTATCATTAGTAAATAGCAGTGTACAAAACATTCCGTTAGCAGTTTCTCATTTTTTAGCCGACACTGATCGTAAAGAAGCCAAAAAAAACCTTAATCAGGACGCCGCTAGTGACGACTAAAGGTCCTTATACAATCTTGCAAGATGGGTTTAATAAAATCTTGTTTGCAATGTTTCTAAGAGTTTGACTAAAAACTGAAGCATGCTGTAGCAGCAGTCGTAGCAGCGATTGCACAAATTTCTGAACAAAGCGGAATCCACACACTGTTCCATCGCCTCCTGTGGCCTTCGTCAACAAACGCAAGCTAGCCAGAGCCTGCTAACATCCTGGAATCACGACAGTTCTGTAAACCGTGACATAGAGTGTAGGGCTGCACATTAGTAGGGCTGCACATTACATTTTTTTTTTTTTTTATTATCGCGATATCATCTGTTGCAATATACATATTGCAAAAGGCTGCAACATATCTTATTTGACTTGTTTTGGTGGAAACGTATGACACAATACAATATACTGTATTGTCCCCTTAGGGAAATTTGTTTTGGACTCAAAAGCTGCACATATAAATAAATGCCTTAACAGAACATATGAACAAATAATACAGCACCAGCTGTACCAGTCACAACAATAAATTGCACACATCCTGTGGTAAAAACATATTGCACGTAACACATATTTCCCTCACCCCACAGTAAAATAAAATGAAGTTAACTGTTCACACAATACAGTAATCCTATCTGGCTACATGGTTAAATGTAATTTGCTCTTACCAGTGTATCGTCGTGTGTACTTCGTCCACAGCAATCCCACCAATCGGTCCCAAAACGTCCCAGTTAATACTAAATGCCGTAAACATATTCTTTGTAAATCTTTACAATCATTCTTCGAAAGAATCAAGCAGGCATGTGTTGTTGGACGATCCAAATTTTCTTCAAAACTTGCCATTTTCAGTATGTAGCTTGCTAGCTCGAAAGTTGTTGTCGTTTCCCGAAGAGAATGGAGTTAGACAGTGGCAACACACCTCTCAATTCAATCAATTGTCGTCGATCCAGACTGGCCTTGTAACAACTCGATTTTCCTGAACGAATCCGATTTATTAGATATATCACCCAGCGCTAGTTGGAGGTCACAGCAAATTCAATTTCAAATGCTGGGCTTACGTGTTTAAATGGGCGAGTGCGAGGAGATATCGGGGAACCACTGTGTTGACATGTCAAATAACATCCAAGCGGCTTGAATATAAAGTTTCCCTAGATCTAGTAGTATAGTCTTTTGTTTATTTCCTCGGCTGTACATTATGTGCTTAACAGTGTCACTCAAGATACAACAGGCAGAGATGAAAAATGGATACCACTCTACAAACTGTACTGCACTCACCGCCTCAGGCATTTAAGGAAAAAGGACTACTAATACGTGTTACACTTTGAAATGCAATCTAAAGCAAGAATGTTATTCAGTGGTGAATGACGTGGCGCCGTTACTCTGAGCTGATGGTTTTGCTGTCTAAAGACTTGCTGGAGTGGAAATGAAAGTGTTATGCTCGTCCAACCTTGATAAAAAACAAAGATATTGAGCATTCAAAAGGATTACTGACACAATATACCAGGTGCATTGCTGAAGGGCATGTATCTTTGTTTGATGTGACTTACTTAAATTGCTTTAGCTAAAGTGGCTCATTCAAATTTGATCAATGGTAATAGATGGAACGTGTCTGTCAAAGACCCACTGACAATTTAGAAGCTAATAGAGAAGACATTTTCCTGCAAGACTTGGAACGGCATTGTTCACACAGATAATGAGCTCTTTTTCCCCCTCTACCTTTCTTGTATAACTTGCTTTCCCTCATATTTCTCTCTGCTGCTGGCCCTTCCTCCATCTCTCATCATTTCATCTCCCCATCCCTAAAGCTGTTCCTCCTCATCATTCCTTAACCACAGCCTCTCTGGCTCCGGTAGGTAGGTGTGTGTGTGTGTGTGTGTGTGTGTGTGTGTGTGTGTGTGTGTGTGTGTGTGTGTGTGTGTGTGTGTGTGTGTGTGTGTGTGTGTGTGTGTGTGTGTGTGTGTTGCCTAAACGGGGGGAAAAGCAGATTGCATGGAGTTCAGTTTTCATGACTTTTGTTTGGTTGTTATGCAACCGTTGAAAGATGTTTTTCTGCCAATCCATACATAGCTTTTCACACCTCCACTCTTTTCTTTCTTTCTTTCTTTCTGGATTCTCAACTTTCTCCTGCTCAATTTCCCCCTCTCATCTTACCATCCTCTTTGTTTTTCCTCTCCAAATGATCTGGTCATCACTTTGGCTCCCTCTGTTTCTCCTCTCCTGTCATCCATCCACCATGCTACTGCCTCTCCATTGCCCTTTCATGTGTGTGTGAGAGTGTGTGTGTGTGTGTGTGTGAGTGACTATATTCGTGGGGTCCAAAAACCGGGGAATACAGTATACTTGTGGGGTCTGCACAGCCTTATGGGGGCCAAAATGCTGGACCCCACAAGGTTAAAGGGCTGTTTGAGGGTTAAGACTTGGTTGTAGGATTAGGGTTAGAATTAGGTTATGGTTAGGGTGAGGGTAAGGGTTAAGGTTAGGCATTTAGTTGTGGTGGTTAAGGTTAGGGTAAGAGGCTAGGGAATGCATTATGTCAATGACGGGTTCCCACAAAGATAGTGAAACAAACGTGTGTGTGTGCGCTTACGCAAATACTGTGTGCATAGATGTAAATATTAGCTTTAGTGTGTTGTTTTGACAGAAGTGAATGTCCTGTCTAGTGAAAGTCTTTCATAATTTTTCCTATAAGTCACTGTGTGTGTGTGTGTGTGTGTGTGTGTGTGTGTGTGTGTGTGTGTACTGAGCATGCCGTTGTGTGGCCTTCTTGTATAACTGTCTCTGGTGATATAGGAGGCTCTGTGCTGTGTGCAACATGCATGATCTCTCTTCACCCAGTAAATATTGACTCTCGACTATGATACAGAGTCTGAGGAGCGGCGTGTCATTTTACAAGGAGACGATTGGTAAAATAAGCGAGTGGAAGCACCAGAGACACAAATAACACCCCAAATCCCAGAAAAAGGTTTTTTTTTTTTTTTCATAATATGGGCACTTTAAGTTAGTTAATAATCTTATTAATGACTCAATCAATGCTTTTCCCTATCAAATATTTTTTCCCAACATTTTTAGGTCTTAAACTATATTTGTGGTGGCCTTAAAAAGCATTCAATTTGACTTAAAATTAGTGCGGTGATAAAATCAGTCTTGTGAAGTTTTGTATACTGTCTGCAGCTTTCTTTCTCTGAAACCCCTAGAGCCATTCTTGTCCCTGTTCAGTGTTTCCCACAGAATGGCACAGCTGTGGTCTTATTTTGTACCATAGATCCGTTGTTTAAATGACATTACTGTAAAATTCAAATTCCAACTGCTGCATGACTCGCTCTGCTGCTGAACTCATTGCACCTCATCCTGACTGGACTGATAATCAGGCGCGCTCTGTTTGCGGTCCACACTGTCCTGTAGATAAGCTTTCTCTTCTCATTGCCGAGCCTTACTCAGCTGCTTCACTTGAGTTCATTTTTCACATTCCTCTAGTCTCAGCTAGCACAGACTGCTCGTGTGTCATAACGCACCGATATCCCGCTTCTTATTTACACAACCTGCATATTGCACGTACTGTATTTCGGAGTCGTAAATGGTGTGTTAATTGCACTGAGTGGGTCCTTAATTAACCACATGCTGAAGGTGGGAGACAAACTCCCACTCCCAACACTTAACAAGCTTGACATAAATTAGACTATTAATTCGTAAATAATGGAGGTCTTCATTAAGTTGGATTATATATTTGTAGGACTGGGCATCGAGAACCGGTTCCAACTTTCAAAAACGTTTCAACAATTACAATTCCAATGGAATGGTGTTTTTATTGGAAACGTTTGGACAAATTTGGTTTCAAATCCAATCATCTGTTCCCCTAGTTTTGGTTTCCGTAGCAGCCACCGTATTTCCAGGCTTATTGTGTTGCAGCCATGGAGCACAGTAAGCGGCACTCTAGTGTGGCTTTACTTTACATTGAAAAAGCCTGGAAGAACTGTAAACCACCATTGAATCAAAATAAATTTTTCCTGACCCGTTTCAACTCCACCCCTCAAAGAATCGGAATCGATAATTTTCAGAATGGTCAAATCGAACCAATGCCCGACCCTATATATTTGTAATTTAAAGTTTCCAACATCGTGAAGACTTGTGGGAATGTCTTTTCCTGTTGTTTATCAGTTTTCTTGTCATCAGTATCTACTGTTTGACTATAAGGATGTGACAGACTGCATTTCCAAATACTTGTAAGACGGCAATGACCCCCACTCCTTTCATCTTAGACCTATTCTAGACAGCACCCAGCGGTCACTCTCCTAAAAACACATGCAATTCAAATATAGTGCCAAGTCTACCAAGTGGTTTGACTTGAGTCGGTCATTTGGACTTTGGTGTGCTCAAGCTGCAGGTGCATCTTGGCAGGGGTTCCCACTGAAAAAGATGATCGAAGGAAACCAGATGTGTTCATTCGTTAGTCTGCTGGTTCATTATGTCAGTGAGAAATGCTGTTGGAAGTGCTGCATTTTAAAAACCATTTCCCTGGGACATTAAGTGCACTCAGTTTTTCATTTCAAGCCCTGTATAATACTCCTATGATATTTTTTATATATATATATATATATATATTTTTTTTTTTAATGACTTAGAGAGGATAGGGTTCATTGACTTTACATTAGCCTAACGATTAATTAAAATAAAAAATCACTTTCACTCTTAGACTTTTTCTGTCATGACTCCCTTTGGAAGCTGGCATATGCGAGGTGTAAAGTATCCATGTGACGTTAACGCTGGCAGTGAACCTGTGAGCCAGGCTGTCACAATCATGAATTTTAGTTGACGATTATTTAGGATTAACCATGTATTTCTGTTTTATTTTTATGCCTCACATTGCTGCTGTTGTCTTTGGCTTTGCAACTAAACCTAAATCCATGTGGTATTTCAATAACCGCTCAAATGATGTGGTCATTGGCAACAGTGTCAATTAATCTTCAAGTAGTTCACTGAAAACCTCTCGCTCTGGTGCACAGATTGATTTTAACTAGCTTGTTCTAAAACGGTTGTGTGGGCCAGCCTAATTTAACAAGAACGTGGTGCACTGTAGAAGGAGGCTTAATTTTATGTTCAGAAGTTAACATGCAACAGGGAAACACTTTTTTAAAAATCTTTTCTAAATGTACTTTAAAAGGGATATGTACGTTTTTAAAGCTCAAGTGGTATTTGAGACTGGACGTACTCCGGTGGTAACTCAGTTCACATCGACAGTACATGATGCAAATAACTTCATTCCTCATCTTCATGTGGAGAGAACCATCTGGAAGGGCTTTGAAACTGAACTAGCCATTCAAAGGAACCTTTTCTTTATCCATTTCTGCCCAAGGAGCTTTGTTTCTGCTAGCCATCCACCCCTGTTCATGGCTGTATTATAAGAGCCACTCCCTTTCCCCACAAACTAATAAAATTATGTTGTATATAATGTAAAACTTAATTTAAACACTGTGGATCTCTGTCTCTCTCTCTCTCTCTCTCTCTCTCTCTCTCTCTCTCTGGACATGTGGCAAATTTAATCGCGCTGACTATAACTTGTTCCTGGTTTGGTTTTCTTTGAATTTGTCCGACGATTTTGACAGCGCTCCTTAAAGACCAAATTTTCTAGATCGTCTTCTCGTCGTCTCTACCCTTATTGGCTCACTGACGCTGATGAGATTTGCTCCTTAGCTACTGAAATTTGGTATTGAATGACGAGGCATTTTTCGGTACTTGATACTAAGGAGGAAATTCGGTCGGTGCTTAAAAAGTAATGGATTTGATACTCAGCCCTACTTTCATTTGTCCCCAATTTTGCATATTAGTCTTTCTAATACTCAAGAAGTCTTCTTATGATATGTATAATAATTATATTGTTACTGTACCTATTTTCTGTTGTAGCTCAACAGTGATTTGATTCATTTGCGCATTCTCCTACATTTGATTGCTGTTTCCTCGCCGCCTCCGTCCGTGTCTTGATATCCTTCAGATAAAGGGGAAGAGGTTAAGTTCGCCGGCTGGCTATCACATGTTAGGGTGCTCCAGTGAGGTTTGACCACTGTCAGAGAAATGTTCATACAGACCCATATCAAGTCACCCAACACCACACCCAACATGACATGTTATCAGACTTTGCGGCAATTTACTGCCATCAAACTATAGGATATTCTGTGTTGTTAAACAGGCTATACCAGTTTCGTAGGATCACATGCCCTGTCTCATTGTTTTTACCCTGTAATTTCATGAGTACCCTGACCGACAGTGGCTACATCGCTGTCACCACAGCACTCTGTCTGTGCCACACACTGACTAACAAGCATATGATCCTAATTGTACAGCCCAGCTAACTTACCAAATTAAGAAATGCACATATGCAAGTGGAGCTTCAAAGCAGGGAAATACATTTACAGATTTCTCTTATTCTCATTTTATTCAGCTTGGTGTGATTGGTGCAGAGTAGTGTTGCACTGCTCAGGAAGAAGGTCTCAAGGTCACACACACACACACACACACACACACACACACACACACACACACACACTTGGCTGCATACCCACTGTTGTTCCTGCAGAGTGTGTAGGCGGGTTGGTGGGTGTCCAATGGACACGTCCAAAGTTGTAGCAGAAAAGAGTCATGAAAAATAAAAAAAATAGCCTAGATAAAAAAAAAATAGATACAAGCACTGTATGGCCTCATCGCTTCTTGCTGCCAATTATTGAGACAGAGCCTCAGCCAAGAGACTGTGCTTAGTATACACACACACACACACACACACACACACACACACACACACACACACACACACACACACACACACACACACACACACACACAAACACACACGTGCATGAACGCTGTTCCAGGTCAGTGTGCCAGTCTCTTTATAGTAAAAGACAAGTCAACAGGCTCAGAAACAATGAAAACAACTTTGAAAACAAGTTTATTGATGCCTTGGAAGATTACTTTTCAGTTTTGGTTTCTTGCCTCGCCTCTGAGGTCAAAGGTCAGGGTCAGATACAGAACGACGACAGTCAGCCTACTCACTTGCCAACCAGCCGTAAAATGCTGAATATAAGGTTGGTACAGTAAAATAAGTCTTACAGTATCAAATTGGATTATTTTCTTCTGGCTGTGATCAGAAGAATGGTTTTCACATTCAGATGATTAATGTGTTTGCCGACTACTGCGCCCCGGAAAAGAGACCACATTGTAACTGTAGTAGGGCTGGGCGATATGGAGAAAATCAAATATCATAATATATTTGACCAAATACCTCCATACTGATCCCGCAGCGATATTGTAGTGTAGACTATTGGTGCTTTCACAAAATATTTACACAATGAGATTTTTTGATAAATAATCATCAGTAATGTGGATATAATGACTAAGTGGGTAAATGCAAATAATAGAACAGTTACAACAGTCTGGTAAGTTCAGAAAATGACATCACTTTACTGTAATGCAGCCTTTAAAACCAGGAAAAGACAACACTTATGTCATATCACGATATCCAAAATCTAAGACGATATCTAGTCTCATATCACGATATCGATATTATATCGGCCCAGCACTAAACTGTAGACAAAATATAGGAAATAAATAAGCGAAACCAACAATGTGTTCCGCTGTGGCACTCAGCCCCGAGCCCATTCATTCCAATTATATAGGTCTATGGTTAACAGAATTGTGTGGTCATTTTAACAACTTGCTGTGGCTATATTATGATATAACATTGCATTGACGTTGATATAGGATTTCATTTCTGTTGCCTAATGCCCGGTGCATGTTCATCCGGTGCAGCAGAGTGGCTCATTGTTTTTTTAATCGTTTTTGGACAACAATGCACAGGCACAGAGGGATAATATTTAGTACAAAAGGCTTTAGCTACACAGACAATACTTGTTAAGATTAATTCATTGTTGCCTTTCCTCTTTTCTTCATGGTTCCTAGATGTCTTAGATCACGGACAGAGAGGAAATATTTGAAGAGAAATCGAGTCAAATTCAGTCCCCGGATCATTTACGCTGTACGTCTCAGCCACCAGGTCACCCCCTTCCTCGTTCTGTTTTCCATCCAGTCTATCTGTTTTTCCCACTTTCCAACGGCCAAATGGTCGTTTATTTTGGCGGCGGACGGTCTCGTTCCCAGCCAGTTTGGCAGGCAACCAGCCATCAACTCGGTTTCTTTTTTTATTCTGACACTCTGTGACTGTGTTTCTGGTGAGCTACTGATCGCTGCCTGTTCTGTACATCTGTCACTGTAGCTGGTGGGGGAGGGAAGTAGTTCATTCCCCCTGCATGATAATATGATACATATTGTATCAAATGTCTCTTTCCTCTCTCCTTCCATCTTCCTTCATAAGATTAATCTTGATGTCTGGTTCATATGGCGTTTCCTGCTGCTGGTTAATTAGCCCCTCTGCTGAGGGTGGGCGGGGGGGAAGAGAGGACAGGTGTATACTGTATGTGCGAACCTCAACTTATGACGGTGACTATTGTATAGGAGTTACACTTGCCTTTACATCTCGAGATGAGGTTTTGAGATTGGCCACCTCTGGTGCCCTTCCAACAAAAGTCAGAAAGTGCTATGGAGTTAACCTTTCAACATCATGGATGAACCACTTGTGTGTGTGTGTGTGTGTGTGTGTGTGTGTGAGCATTAATGTTTATTTGAGAAAGAGTCACACAGAGAGATGCATGTATGTGTGTGTGACAGAAACCCAACCCAAGAGCTGCTTGCACAGATGGAGGAAGATTAAGTGTGTGTGTTTGTGTGTGTTCAAATGTGGGTTTGCCAACAATGGAGTTTCCAGCCAGGAACTGCGATGCATACTGAACAAGTACTGTAGCCTTTGTTATCGCAGAATCAGCAGCGTTCTTCTACCAGGTGTTGTACACATACATAGAGAGAGAGAGAGAGGGAGAGAAAGAGAGAGGAGCATAACTTGTGTAGTTGCATTTTCCCCTCTCTCTCACTCACACACAGGTAAAACTAACACTGTCCCAAACCTTAATTAAGAATAAAATATTTAAGGCGACACAACCACAACCAATGTGCCTACAGGGCCATACGCAAACAGTAACGTTATGAGCGCAACACCATTAAGGCCATAAAGACGCGAACAGACAACTTCTAACGGTCACAGATCTGCAGTCTACATATCCCTGCCTCTGCTGGGGACGAAATTAACCCCCCCCTCAAAGTGACCAAGGCTACTTCACCAATAGACCATATTATACCTAAAATAGAAGGATTTTAAACTAAGTAAAGCGCTGTAGTGTGAACACATGTGAACAGTCCGATGTCGCTACCAGTGCCAGTTGTTTAGCCGTCAATAGGTGACTGCGAGACGGCTACAGGCACCGCCAGATGGCGGTCCTTTTAGGGGCCAGGGTGGCCAGAAAAAGTGAGCATGATGCATACAGATCCATTTTATGACAACGAGCATGTACACACTCGTCACCATCTAACGCAGCTAATATCAATCGATCCAACACAACATGATCAACATACGGACCAGCACCACAAAAACAGGATGATAAAATGTGTTTTCACTCACCAAGGCTGAGGGCTCACTGAAGAGGACGGTTCGCGACGGTTCTTCCTCTGGGCAAACTTGACTTATTTTGTATGCCAACCCAGCCCCACTGGCCATCAAATTTGTGTGATCTACAGTCTTAGCATGCGTATTAATAATTTCCCACGTGCAATGTACATTGTCTTGTGTGAGAGGGGCTAGCCCCACTCTTCATTCTGCGGCAGAATGAACTCTATATTTGTTTATCCACTTCTATCATGACTACAGAACCATCGATGCATGCAGAAACGCCACATCTTTGTACACCGATGATTTATTTCCATTCCTGTGCGTGAATCATTCTTCCTTGAAGAACCCGTCCAACATGTCTTTGACAACACGTGCATGTCATGGAAGAAATCCTCCATTAGTATGCAAGTCATTGTACTGGACAGCTTCCAGGTGTGGATGTGTAACTCTATGAATGTGATCAGGGCCTTCCTGAAAAAGAGAGCATTGCACTCAGTGTGCTAAAAAAAAAAAAAAAAAAAAAAAAAAAAGTGAAAAAATAAATCGGCTCAAAATTTCAGTGTATCCAATACTTTGATTTACAACCAGATACAGTTTGGCTAGTCAGCGAATGTTGGCATGCAAACATGCTAAACTAAGGTACGAACGTGGTAAACATTACGTGAAGACATGGGGTAGAAGCTCTACTTAGGGATGTGCAATTAATCGATATTTTAATCGTGATCACAATTTCGGCTCGAGAAACGAGAAAAACGATTATTTTGCATAGTACGTTTTCCAAGTAAACTTATTTTGTCTTGTGTTCTGAATGAGAGAAAAAAAGTTCCAACGGGAAAGGTATTAACGCAATATATGGTGTTTTCACTGTTGATTTGGTTAACTGTTGTTTTTTTAAATGTAATAATTGCAGTAATTGCATCCTTCCAAGAGTAATCGTGTTAAATAATCGTGATTTCAATATTGACCCAAATAATCATGATCATGATTTTTTTTTTCCTTAAGTGAGCAGCCCTAGCGCTGCTAGATCTGTGTGGTGGTCACATACTGTACAGGTGCTCTTTGGACACTTCAGGTGTACTGTGCTTATTCCATCTTGTAAAGGGCTAACTGCATGGGTAGAATCTGGCACTCTATGGGTTTGTGACAAAAATGCAATAAAATGTCTCTATTTTACATGTAAATATGCATATTGCCATGTGAAATAAAAGCATTTAAAGTTAGTTGTCATTTGAAACCATCAAAACGTCATGCTACATTTTGGAAGGCAGTGATAAAGAATGCTGCACTGCTGATAAGGGCACGAGATCAGACACTGGCTAATGTGGGACACTTTAAAAGACAATGACAGTCGGCTGTGTTGTTAAGTGTGGCAAACTTATTGAATCCTGAAGTCACCAAACTGAGCCCCAAATACTCGACTGGGTCTAGAGATTCCATCCATGAAAATCACTAGGAGTGGGGGAAAAAAAATCAAATGTGATTTTTATTTTTTTTATCTTTTTTTTTTTTGCAACGATTTTTAAAATTGATTATTTTCCCTAGAATCTATGTATTTTATTAATTTTTTTATTTATTTATTTTTTTTACCAATGATTCACCTAAATATGTTCTGTTTATATGGCACCGCTGACGGTGACTACATCATATCAGCAAAACGGAGCGAAAGCAGAAATTCAGAAAATCCATTTCATGTACTTCTTTACAAATGAAATAAATGTCAGACTGACTGACTGACATGTGCTGTGCATTCTTCTTAGCAGTGTTAATTTTGACAGCAAATTCTGATTTAGTCTTTTGAATAGCACACCATTTAGTTTTAGTCTTATTTTAGTCATCTGAAATCTTTTAGTCTTAGTCTAGTTTTAGTCGACTAAATATCATAAGAGTCTTAGTCTAGTCTTAAGTCTTTTAGTCTTAGTCTAGTCTTAAGTCTTTTAGTCTAGTTTTAGTAGACCAAATATTAGCAGATTTTAGTCGACTAAATCTACAGTGGACTTAGTTGACTAAATGTTTCTCCAGAATTTTTGGTCATTTGAAGTATCCATCAGTCTGTTATGGAATGGTATTAAGGTTTGAATATGCAATACTGACACAGATTTAATGGTTCGTCCTAGACCTAGCTCTGACATTCCTGTTGTTCATGAGACATGTCATTGCCCTCAGACCGGGTGCACTGCAAAACGTTAGCGCGTTTCTAACGAGCAAAGTCAACTGAAATCAGCCAAAGCTGTGTAACTAAGACTGTGCAACTAAACACAACTAAGTATAATGTAAACAACCTTACTGTTGTGAAAACGTCCTCGAAACTGTGCAAAGTTCTGCAAACTCGTCCTCCTGTGTAACTGCTGCTGCGTTTGTTTAGCTGTTGCGCCTGCATTTGCCGCGGCTTTTTAAAATGGCTCTGCTGCCTCCGCATAAATCACTACCCTCAAAGATCCGCTCTGATTGGATTTCTTCCCAACTTGTCCCACAAAAAAGAGTGGTTCTGATTGGATCTCTTCTCCATTCGTCCCTCCCTAACATTTTCGTCTCATTTTTATTTGTTGACTAAAGTGTCAGTTATATTTCGTCACAGTCTTCGTCATCGTCATCATATCTGACTTTTTATTTAGTTTTTATTTAGTTTTCGTCCGTGAAAAAGGTTCGTTGACGAATATTTTTCGTCATAGTCTTCGTCAACGAAATTAACACTGCTTCTTAGAAAACAGTTTTTAGAAATGTCTCATGATATATTGTCTCTAGAAGTGTATTAATCCAATTTAGTTTTTATCAAGAAGGAAAGGAAAATCGCAATACTCCATGCTATCAAATCTCAATAAATGAAAATCGCAATACAAATCCAGTCGGCACCCATGTATCGTGAAAGAAATCGAATCGGGGGGAAAAATGCATATCGTCCCAGCCCTAAAAATCCCAAACGGAATCTGTGCCAGGGGAAATCCTTGGTGAAGTCCAATGGTAAAACGTCTAATCATGTTGTCCTGTCTCTGTGCTTTGTCTTCCATAGGTGGAGCCCCTGAAGAAACCTACCTGTTAAGAGGCAGACGCACACTAGCACACCACCAGCATTCTTTTTCAAATAACAAAAGAGAGAACATACTCAAGACTGATTCAACACTACTTAACTCCCCGTCATCCTCTCCTCTCCAGTCCAATAAAAACCTCTCCTGCTCTCTACCTCCCGGAGAAATAGAAAAGGAAGGAAGTGAAAAGCAATTTATTATCCTTTTATCAGTTCCTCTTTTTCTCCATTTCGTGCAACAGTTCTCCCATTTTACCTCAGGGATTTTCTCCCACTGCCTACCTCCTCCACGGAAACAGCCGACCCAGTGACTGGAACACAGAGAAAAAAGGAAAACACACCTGTGACCTCTCTCTGTTGTTACCATGACAACCTGTATTGCCTCTCAAGCACTCCTCACCGCAACCGTGAGGACCAGCAATGACCTTGGACCTCTCACCAACCTGCCAGCTCAGACCTGCTCGCTGTCTAAATTGTACTGATCCACACTTGTAGCCTGGAATATCGGGCTAGTCATCCCTGGAAAGGAAAAAAGGGTCATATTGCCAATAAAGCCAGCTACACACTCACAATAACCTCACCCTTCTGGTACAGTACACCCAGCAGGAAACAATATACCTCAGCAGACGCAGCTTCTCACTCAAGGAAAGTGGAAGGGAACCTTTGCAGCAATAGCATTCACTATCCTGGTGCTTCAGTCCACCCAGCAGGGTAACACATGCTCACCAGCCTGGTGCTTCAATCCGCCCAGTAGGCAACTCACTTCAGCATCTTCCATTTGCCTTAGAGGCAAGAGTATAGCAACCGTAGCCAGGGAGGCCTCTAGAGGAGCAGAGAGAGAGAGAGAGACTCAGGAGTGCTGGCAGTCGACTTCACTTCATTTTGCTTCTGAGCAAAGTCACATCATACACAAGCCTCACGATCCAAGCAGTAGCATCAAAAAGCACCCCCCCCCCCGCCTTATGCTTCACCCTGTGAAGCCTCCAGAGAAGTAGAGCTACACGCGGAGCAGGAGAAGTTCTTGGAAGCCTCATCAGCTTTTTCATACTCTGGAGGCAAAGCCGCAAAGCATGAAGAACTCCTAGGCAGATTTAACTCTGAGCTTTATGAACCTTGGAAAGTTAGAAGACTAAACACTGAGATCCGTATTGTGTGACAGCGAAGGGAAAAAGACCGGGGAAAGCATTAAGTAAAGAAAAGAATGCATCGGTGAGTTCCTTTTTTACTAATTTGATATGCTTGTTTATCAGCATGCTTCCCTCGCATTCCTCTTCTCCTCAGTAGCAGGAGGCTCTGCAGCCGAGCGTGTGTGAAAAATACACAGTATACAGTTTATTTGATTTTTTTTTTTCGTGCTTTCATATCGGTTACCATTGTATACTAGTGAATACAAGAAAAACAGTTTTCATATTTTTCATCCCTTTATCTTTTCAATTCCTTGCATCACTAACTGACATTTAAATGGCATTTCTGCCTAATAAGATGATACGGAGTGGAGAGACAGACAGGAGATTAGGGGAGATGGAAAGGTTGTTTTGCAGTTACGGTCATTAACCCCTGCAATAACGTCCATCGGGGCAAAGACACCTCATACCGTGGAGGCTTGGCTTGGAACACAAGTGTCTGGGAAGTTTGCAGCTTAAAAACATCCCTAACTAAGTATGACATGTTAACTTAATATTTACTTTACCATGCTGCAGTTGGTGTATGTTTGTGGTAACCAAGGCTCCGCCCGACGAGGCGACAATAGGGGCTTTCCGACCGGAGGGATTTTTGCACTTCTTAGAACTAAACGTTCCTAGAACACTTTTTTTGTCGTGTTCCGACAGGAAAAATTTGGGGATTTTTAAGTTCCTCTGGCCGCAGTAGCGTACTTTTTTAGCTCCTACTTCAGAGCAGGGTCTTTTCCCTTTTCCCTTTTCCTAGGTGTACTTGATTGGTCGAACTTATAAGTCATGCCCGTTGCCAACTCGGAACTTGCAGACAGGGCAGCAACCAACAACGGGATATTTTAACAATTTTCGCGAATCATGTTTCTTATTCATCATTAAATTCACTTCTGAGAACGTTTTAGGCGAGAAATTAACTGTTTAGATTTTGAATATAGGCAGTCTTGCGAAAATTGATGCCGAATTGACAATTTGCTTCAAAGTTTTCAGAGTTGAGAAGCTCCATGAAGTGAGGCGACAGCCAGCAGGCGCCTGCCGGGGCCTCTAGCTCGTCGCTCGGCTAGTTATGCTCAGAGACCCCGCTGTAAGCTGGAGGTCTCTCAGACCGCTCTCGTAAATAAGAGGCTTTTATTTCGCCGTTGACGGTTCGTTTGCTTAAATATCACAACACATGTCCATCATAAGATTAACGGGAACCTGTGGTTAACTGTCTTTTCGGAGTTAAACTCCACAAGCGTGTCCTGCGGCTCGCCGGCCGTCACACACACGTCCACAGCGCAGCAGGCAGAGGCGCGGTCTCCTCCTACCAGTCCCTATGGTCACTTGGCCAGTGGGAATGCAAACGGAAAAAAAGATTTTGGGGGAGAGTAGTTCTTAGAACTGCTTAGAAGTGTACTTTTCCTCTAAAAAGTACAAGTACTATCCGATCGGAAAGCACCTTATGCTGAAGAAGTCGTACCCCACATTTATGGCCTTCTGTCTATCCACAGAGATGGGAGAAACTGTTCATCCCCCAAAAGTATTTCAAATGCATGTGGTTTGACATTTTAAATTTCAAACATATTACAGTAGATTTTTACCCATTCTGACAGCATGGCGTCAGGGATGGCAATATGGGTCTGTCGATTGGTTGGTCGGTACACTGCTTTGATGCAGTCTGGAGGATGTATCTATCATACGGTTTGCTGCTAAATTTATACACTCATGCAGTGTTGTAGTCTCGGAATCGATCGCATTTTCACTTGGTCTCGGAAGAAGAGGACTCAAGATTTGTTTTTCAAGACCACAACTGCAGGGATTTCACTAAGTTGCCTGTGCATTGTCTTATTGTATGTGTTGCCATCATTACTGTGATTGGATGTTAAATGTCCTGCTTCAAATGCAACCAGTAACTTGACTCATTTCTAATTTGAAATGTGTTACTGTTAACCCCCTCTCCCCGCCCCCTAAATACCACGCACTCCCAAAAAAATGTACACGGGAGACAGGAGAAGCTCTGGCGGTCTCGCCCTGTCTTGGTCTTGGACTTGATTCGGTCTCGACCCCTCAAAGTCTTGGTCTTGTCTCGGTCAAGTTACACTCTGGTTTTGGTGATGACTCGGTCGGGTTTAGGTGGTCTCGACTACAACACCGCATTTATGGTTCCAAGACAATGTATTCTAATGACTTTGGTAATCCCCTGACTTTTTTCTCTAGCACCACCATGAGGACATGTTTTTGGTTATCATTGAAATATCTTCCAACAACTATTGGCTTGGATGAATTTGTAATTGTAATTTGTTAAAGACATTCATGGTTCTCAGAAGATGAATTAGAAAAGCTTTGATCCCCTGGCCTTTCTTCCAGCGCCGTCATAAAGTCCAAATTTCAGTTTCATGTTTATGACCAAATACCTGCAAAACTAATGACATTCCTTTAGTCTCAGCTGTACTTTGTGTTTAGCGCTAATTAGCAAGTGTTAGCATGTTCGCATGCTTACGTTAGCATTTTGTGTAGTAGCCTCACAGAGTATACTGGCTCTTAGTCTTGTTGTAATTCTTTACTGGTATTTGATAATTCTTTATTTTTTGTGTGATTTAGCAGTAGCAGTCAAATAAGGTATAATTGTGTATAAATATATTGGTTATGTGCTGACCTGATTTGTATTCCTATCTAATTATTAGAGTTGCTGTCACATTAAACCGTCATTACTGCATAAGTAATGGGCTTCATTTTTAAAATAAATAAGTAAATGTATAGCTATTGTATAGCTATTAACTTAATTAATTTGACATTTACGTTGAAATAATGTCCCTTTATCATCTAAAGTTCAAGTATTGCATTTCTGATGCAGAACAAGCATTGAAATGCATTGAAACGGCCCAGGATACACACGTGACTTTGCTTACTTTTCAAAATAACGTGTTAAGACAGAGTATATACAAATGCATTAATTTGATTATATTCACAGGTATAAAACATATTACCCGTGTCCCTTTTATAAATTAACATATCCCACTAAATTGGGAGGGAAACTACTTTATTCTTTGATTTTGATTGGTGAAGGAAATCAATCATACATCTCAATTGAGGACTACTCTGATTACAGACTGAAAATCAAGCATTTTTACTGTATCAATTTGGAAATCCAAAATCCTCCTCAAAGTCCCATATTTGTATTTGCATACTGTTTATATTACTTATTAGCTGTTATTTAATTAAAATGTGTACCATCCTGAAAATATTCTGCTGCCCATCAATTAGGGATATTTTTTTTCAAATCTGATTCAATAAACCTGCATAATAATAATAATGATGTATACTTTTTTTTATACAGTATATATTCACACACAAGCACAAACATGATCTAGCCTATACATTTGTATTATGTATGGAGAGATGTCAGAGCAAGGGGGCTGCCTTACGGCATGATACACCCGAGCAGTTTGGGGGTTCGGTGCTTGGCAGATCGGCAGTGCCCAGGAGACAAACTGGCACTTCTCCAGTTTCTGGTCTGTGCGTGGACTTGAACCGGTGACCCTCTGGTTCCTAAGCCATGTCCCCAAAGGCTGATATACTGTCAACTAGTCAGTTAGGCCAATAGGAAAAAAAACAACATGGCCTAGACTTCCAAAATCATCTTAGTATTATGATCTGTGTTCAATTACTTTAAAGGTCCCATGTCATGCTCATTGATGGTCATACTTGTATTTTTTTACGTTTCTATTACATGTTATATTACAAAAAATGTTAACATTAAAGCATAAACATGTAGTTTATGCTTTAATGTTAACGTTTTTTTTTCTGTTGTCTGTTAGAAATGCTAGAAATCTAGACGCACCCTAGCGGCAGCAAATTTAATTTGCATCCATGGGGGGTCTAGGCTCTCTCCGTTGGCTTGCCAGCTGGAAAAACCAAACTCTAGTCAGGCCAATCACATCGCGTATAGAGTCAGTGGGCGGGCTTATGGCTGCCACTGCTGGGAACAGCGGTCTTCTGTAAGTCTGGAGTTAAGCTTTTCTTTGAGAAAAGAACAAAGAACGGCACTGAAGTCATTCTTAAAAAAGGAAGATGTGTTCGGAGTTTTGCCGACCGGATACGGCAAAAGTTTAATCTATCAACTAGCTCCGCTACCTTCTTCATTGCTCTGGTTGGTTGTAGCGCTATCCTATTGCGTGCAGAGGGAATTTGAAAGACAACCGTTTATCCCGCCCCTCGGATTGAACCCTGTCAATGGTGAGTTCCCAGACCCAACATCTTGATGTGAGTCTGGCTTGTCAGGCTAACGGTCTGTCTGAATATACCTGTATTCACTCTGTCTGAAACACTACGTTTTAGCGCCTGTCTCTTTAAGCCCCTCTTCCCAGCCCTGTGTGTGTGTGTGTGTGTGTGTGTGTGTGTGTGTGTGTGTGTGTGTGTGTGGTTGTAACATCACAACCATACGAAGTCGTGACGGCTTGTTTAAAAGGCACAGTTTCTGAATATGGGCGTTTTGAGACTTTCACAGTCTTTATATAGCACCTCCACCTGCTTCATAGTCAAAAAAGCCACGGAAATGGTCACTATTTACAATATGGGACCTTTAATGAATTCGACAATACAATCATGCCATAAAATGATTGTTGAGAACCCTGAATGGAAATGCATAGCACTGCTGCATATTGATTCTGTTCATTGATATAGACAGGACTAAGGGGGACACGCTGTTCTTTATTTGACAAAGTGGAAAATCTGTGTAAAGGATAGAGCATAAAGAGTAATGGAGAGATTACAAAGAGAGACAGATTAGAGGTAAGTGGTAGAGAATGGGAAAGATAGAGAATGGCGTAGGAGGGAGGACAGAGAGAGGTAAAGATGGATGTGGTTCCACCATAAATCCATAAATGTCTTACCTCAGAACACCCTCTGTCCTCTCCCTCCATCCCTCCCTCGGTCAAACAGACGGAGTCGCACATGTATTTCCCTCCATCATTGATAGTCTCCTCACATCGTAGCGCTATAACTTAATCTCCGCCCTCTGCTTCGTGTTGCCACGGTAACATGCACCCTTCCCCAGCTACCTGTGGCTCAGATACGCGGTGATGTACAGAGCGCAGATCCCACATCAGCCATTCAGATCAGCCGGCTTGTTTGTGTGGCAGTACGAGCACTTGTGTGTGTGTGGCTCTTTGGCCCAGTCATGTTTAGGAAGTGCTGACCTACTTGGACCAATCAGATGGCTCGGTGAAGTGTGTGTATGTGGTCATGCATAATACCAAGTGGCTCAGTTTTCCTGCTGCTGCAATAAAGGGCACCTGGGGCCAACAGAAGCTGGTTGAGATCTCATTATCTCGCTGTGTGTGTGCACAGGTACATAAAATTGGAGCTTTGAATGAATCATCATCGGGCTGTCTGAGACTTGTGCGTGCGTGTGGGGGGGGAACATGAGTGAATGTAGGTGTGTGTTCAGGCCACTGAGTTCATTGCTGGGTTCAGTAAGGATGTAAACCTGAGTTCTAAAGCTCGTTTTTTTTTTTTACAGACATATCTGTCCTACAGAAATATGTTTTTAACGTATGAAACATAAATTACCCACGAGGACTTCATAGTCAGTTGTAGTTTTTTGTTATAGTCTTAGTTTGCTTTTTTAACGTGAAAATATTTGTGTAAAGGTTAGGGGTGTCACGATTTAGATTTTTTGTCGAATCAATTGAAACGAGCTTTCGATTTTGATTATCGAAATCAAAAGAACTGCCGATTCCCCCAGTATTTTTTTCTTTTTCCACCCCCTCCATATTGCGCACATCCAAAGAAAAAAACAACACACACCGCTCAGAGTCGGAGATTCTCCCAAAATCCTCCCATTTCCCTGAAGTCAGTTGAAGTTGCTTTCCCCATGAGTTATGTAAACAGACAACCAATGGTAAAGCGTGTGGGCTCCGACAGGACTTAATGGTGCATTCACGTGTCCCTCGTTAAACTCATGGTGCATTCTATTGCACCTCGTAAACTCTGAAAAAACTGTTGTTGTAAAGTACCCTTCTGTCATCATTTAATACATGCATCATTGCTGTCACTGCTGAACAGTTTTTTTCTTCAATCAAAAGTCAGATCCAATCGTTGATTTGGAGAATCATGACACCCCTAGCAAAGCATTTAATGCACTGATCATTAAATTGACTGATTTTGGCATCAATCAAAACTGACCAATTCTCTAAAGATTTAGTAAATACTGTAGCATTAAATTTATCAAGCTGTAGATGTGCTGGTAGGCAGATTGTTTAACATGGACAAAGCCAGGTCTGTTTTTTACGATGTGCTAATTGTCGCTTTACTCTAGCTTCATATTTAAAGGCCTAATTTCACATGTTGGGAAATACGCTTCAGTGTTTTTCACCGGTTGAGAGTTTACTTGTGCTGGTGGGTGGCGCAGGATGTGACGGCGCAGTGCGTGATGGCTGGGTTCAGTAATAAACTAGTCGAACAAAGGGTTATTATTTTATTGATTGAAAACCTTGACGACAACAATAACAGATAATTTAGAAAGAAATAGCTATTTACATATTAAAAAACTAGAAGATGATACAGATACAGTTGAAGTGTAGCCTTTGATGTGCTTTGTCAATTAAATATGTTTGGTTTGTCATAAATTTGCTGTTTCAGCAGATAAATTACCGGATTACCATGAGCCCAACTGTTATGTGTTAGCAACTTACCTTAAAACCATACTATGATCCATAAAGAAAGTTACATGTTATAAATCTCAACACTGTCCCATCCTAACCCGCAATTTCCACCAACTGCGGAACGGCTGCGGATCCGCTCCGGAACGTCAGCAGAGTCAATAGGTTTCCATTAAAGTCAATGTGTGTATTTTCACTGACTGCAGAACGGCTGCGTTCCGACTCCGGCACAGCTCCGGCGAGCCGCAGCCCCCCGGAGCAGATACGCAGTAGAGTTGTTGAAATTAATCAAATAATCGATGCATCGAATCGTGGACATGGACGATGCTGCATCGATAATCGGCCGGACCATAATCGATTATTTCTGTTTACAATTTAATGTATGCCTAACAACCTTTCTGTTTACATATTCTGCTATGTTTTGCTCATTCAGGAAGTGCCATGTGCTCAGTGCTGTAGTTTTATGTATCCAATTTATTTAGTATTAGAGCACTGCAGAATGTTTTGTTTTTGAAGCTTGAAAAGCTATGAATTAAATATCCTATATGGTTTTAACAGAAAAATGTATTTGACGCATCGTGATGCATCGAGATATCGAATCGAATCGCTGACCACATTGTGCGGGACAGGAAGTCGAGCACAGAAACAAAATAAAACATCCGGTTAATTTTCAAAATAAAATACACCGTGCTCACGGCGGATCATATTTCCCTGCAATACACCTTGAAAACGTCATAATGGGCAGAGACAGGCCTGTTGAGGCCTGCGCTGGTTCAGTGGATGGACCCAGTACTGGCTCCTTCTCCTTCTACCCCTCCTCCGCAGTCTTGCAAGCAGAAGTAAAAAAGCAATTGTTCTCCTCCTAGCAATGGGCACTGAAATGCACAGAGTAATTTAGTGAATTACTATAGTATTACTGGGTTAAACAAGAAACAAAACCAAAACATTGTCACTCATAAGTAAAATGTAAACCACAGCAATTTTGTTTTATATATTTTTTTCCATTTCCAACAACAAGAACAATAGTTAACTTTATTTACACAGCCTACTACTTTACATTCAGAAAGGAACCCAAACTAAACATTTCGCAGCCGTTCCGCAGTTGGTGGAAATTGCGGGTAACTCCTGTTAAATCCTATTACACTAAGGCTTAAAAGTTCATTCTTGTTCAATTTCTTTTTTTTATAGATCATTGTTCGTTTTTGAAAGTGTTAGGATCCTAATAAACACACTGATTTGTTCTATAACGTTACATGTGTCCTGGGGCAATCAAGATCTAATCGGAACAGATATCTGTCATTCAACAAACTGTATTGTAGTTTATAACTTTTACAGCCACCTTAATAAAATGTCAGGTTTTATTTGGGCTGGAGTCTATAATTACAGTTAATGTATGGCAAGCAGTTTTAACATTTAATAAAACCACATTCCCATCTGTAATTACATTTCAGATATCCATAATAGCATTTCTAATTGTATTCTCACTAGTTAGAATGGTAATTAAAGAACTCCACAATAACATTTTTACTAGACATTTTTACTATCCACAATGACATTCTTCCTATCTACAATTGTCATTTCAGATAGACTGAATATGTATTGCAGATATCCGTAATTCAACTCTTTCTAGTCAAAAACCTACAATACAATTGTTACTAGTCAAAACTCTAATTTCAGATATCCAAAACGAAACAAATATTCCAGATATCTATATTGTAATGTTGACTATCCAAAATACATTCTGACTAGTAAAAATGTAATTACGGATACAAACAACTGCAATTTTACTAGGAAAAATACAATTGTGGATATCTATAATAGTAATGCTTCCCATCCAGAATGTAATTTTACATATCTGAAATAGTAACTGATGCAGTGTTTGACGTTAAGCAAAAAGATAATAATGAATGCCAAAATTGACTAGTAACAATTGTATTGTAGATATCTGAAATGGGAGTTCTTCCTAGTAAAATTGCAGTTTTTCGTATCCGTAATGACAATTTTACTAGTCAGAAAGTATTTTGGATAGTCAACATTACAATATAGATATCTGGAATGTTTGTTTCATTTTGGATATCTGAAATTAGAGTTTTGACTAGTAACAATTGTATTGCAATTGTACAACACTGATGATATCTAACATAAATATCCAGTCTAGCCATTATATGTTAAAATGGCTTGCCATAGTGACGGGCACGGAGTCAAAGAACGTGAACAGGCTCAGTTGGCAACGATTAGCTCTGGTTAGCTCCGGTTAGCTCCTGTTAGCTCCGGTTAACTTCATTATAAAGATCAGCTCGAGTGGAGCAGACTGCCGCGGAACAACTAGACTGATAGATGACATTCGGGGCGCTTTCACAGCTATGTGGCCATAGTGTTTTTTTCAGTACAGTTAATCCCACAGGAAGCTACAATGATGATGATGGATTGATGGTTATAGTTATTATTATTGTACAATAATAAGAGAAAGACAAACCACGTCACAAAACCCAGAAGTCGGTTAGAGAAAAAAAATGTCTTTCTGAACAGGGAGACAGAAACTGCACTACATATAGTTTCCTCAGAAAAAGACTGATTGTTTTGAGAAAGTGCAGGCTTAAAGTCATATGAACACCATCAGACTGTTCAATATATAATAAGTTATGTAGAAATAACACATGACATCTGTCCGACCTATTTTCAAAGCTTTAGCATACACCGTGTAATTTCATACAACAGTGGTCTTTTATTTTCAGATGAGCTGAGTGAGCATCAGTAATCAACACGTTTAAATCAAAAGTAGCCAAAAGGTGTCATACAAGTTTGCTTCCTCAGAGGGTCCGGTAGGCAGATTATATTACCAGAGCCCAAAAGTTTTCCCCTGTTCCCACTCGGTGCTAAGATAAGTTAACCTGCAGCTAGCTGTAGCTTCATATTAACGGTACAGACATGAGAGTGGTATCAATCTTCTCATATAACTCTCAGCAAGAAACAAAAACAAGCATATTTCCCATCACAGCAAAACACATTCCTTTAACCCACAGACATTTTTCCTGAAAATGTTAAACTATCTCTTCATCCGTGCATTCCAATATATGGATTTAGGAAATGTTGCAGTTGACAACTCAGTCAGTTTACAACACAGTCAGTGAGCCTTACCCCTATATTCCAAGACTGCTTGTGTTTCCACCAGCCGTGCCCCAGCGCATCCCGCTATGTTAACAAATACGTGCTTGGTCTGTTTTAGACGGAGCTGCGGGTCCTTTCACTTGCTGGGCAGGAAGTGGAACGGCTAGAGCATCCAGTTAATATTTTTTAAATAAACAGCCTGTGGAGACTCCCGATCATATTTCACATCACTACACTATTATACCAACTAAAACACAGGCACAAATCTTTGATCCATGTCTGCACCAAATGGAAGAAATCCATTAACTGTGTATACCATTGATTCCCAAACAGGGGTACTTGTACCCCAGGGGGTACTTCTACAGTTGCCAGGGGGTACGTGAAAAGATTGTAGAGTAGCTCAACAAATTTGAAAAAAAAATAGAACATTTGATTATATGAATATGTCCATATGTTAAGCCAACTGTAACACCTAAACACTACATGTTGCAGTTATTTAAGAGTTTATGAAAACTAGTTAGCAAGCGAGCAAAGAATGTTTGCTACAAGTAATGAATAAATGGTAGAATTAACTAGCTAAAAGTAATGACTAAGCAGTTCAAATCATTAACTAAAAGTGATGGAGAACTGGTTAAATTAGCTGAAAGTTGAAATAGTTAGCTAACAATTGAAAGAGTTAGCTAAAAGTAATGGTTGAAACATTTAGCTTCACTCCAAGTAGTAGTAGCCTAGAACAGAGATCTTCAACAGGGGATCCGGGACCCCTAGGGGGTCCTCAGAGTTGCTGCAGGGGGTCTGCCAAATTATTGTTGTAATTTGTATGTCTAAAAATATACATTAACATAAATCCAACATATTAGTTGATGAAGGGCTACCCAAGTTCATCTGACAGGACTGTGGGGGTACCTCAGACAAAAAAGGTTGGGAAACACTGGTTTAAACTACTTACTTTTATTGTTGCAGCACAAATATCCAGCAAAAATGACCAAAACAACAAAATATGTAAGTCGGGCAGGCCAGACGCTCCGCTTCTAAGACCCTCCCAGTGTAGTATGGCGCACGGCGGATGACCCAACAAAACCACGGCGCAGCCAGAACGCGGAATCCAGGCTTTAGAGCCCTGTCGGATACACATCAGATATACGGTAAAGAACTCAGGCTTCCTCATTCATTCCACTGCAGTGGTTAGTAACACAGGGTTGGAAAGTCAATCCTTGCAATGTCAACCAGTAAGCCACTGTGTTGGCCAGTCAAATACATGCAGCAAGGACACATACCAGATAGAAGGCCTATAATCTGCAGCATCAAAAACAATGCTGCTTAGGAACTTTCCATAGTTTTGTCATTTCAAACTTAGTCTCGCTTTACTAGGCCATCGACACGCTGCGGAACGGAGGAGGGTCTGGCTAGTCCACACAACATTCCGGGATGGGAGAAAAACGTGCTCTGGTTTACTGGCACTTCTTTAAACCAATCACAATCATCATGGGCGGTGCTAAGCGCCGGACAGAGCCGCTGCAAAATAGGTTGGACAGATAGTCTAGCTAGCTGTCTGGATTTACCCTGCAGAGATCTGAGGAGCAGTTAACCATAGTCCTCATAAATCCACTGGAGTTTAAATTGCCAACAAAAAAAAAAGCGGAAAGAAACGGAAATCGGCGAAAATACATGCATCCAGCGGAATTTCCTGTGGCACCAGGGCAATCCCAGAGGTGGAACGTCGAGGATATAGACTACTTCAAACTGATCCTCCTGGTTTGTGTTTGATCTTCTACCAGTACCGTTACCCTGAACACACTGCTGCAGCATTTTGCTGTAGTGTCAGTGCTTGTCATTTTCTTTTCCTTGGGTTGTACTTTTATAACAAAGCTGGCTTCATGAACTATTTAATTGGTACTTGCACACAGAGCAATTTGGAATATTTTTTTAATCAACGTTCCCTTGCTTGTCTCTCCCTTCTCAGTTGTACTCGTTGACCAGAACATCCCTGTTAAAGCATGCATGATATCCCTTTGCTTTAAAATAGGTCAGCCTCATAAAAAAGGCAGTTTTTTGCTCTGTGGTTCTCTGCTAAATTAAAGCGTGTAGGCAGCTTTTTGCACGCTGTATCACTTGACCATTGGGCCATTGCAAACAACAGCTTTCTGTAAACATCTGTCTCATTGTTCCAAGTGTTTTTCTGCCTTAAAACCTTAACTATACATAATGTGAAAATGAACTTAAAGTTTGAACTAAAATAGAAAACCTGAAAAACAACAGCGAGCACGGTCTGTCTGCACATTGGGTTCCAGAACATTGTAAACACTTTTCTTTCCTATCCTATTGGTATGTCCATGAAAACTCCACATTTATTGAAAAGAGCTTGACTGATAGGAGCCAATCAAAACTGTTGATATAGGACTAATGAGTGACCGGCAGCTTAATTAGGTTCAAGCAATCAAACCATAAATCCCTACTAGTCTTTTAATAATCCCTGGGTTGAATAAAATTGCCCAAATTGCAGGATAAATGAGGATGAAGACCCTGTAGAAAGGCAAAGCCTTTATAACATAACGTATAACATCAAAAGAATAGTTTATTTTGATGAGAAGCATTTATTACACCACTGCTCTGTGCACCATGGTGGAGGTCATTGTCCTTAATCACATCTGGGTTTACTACCATCTTTCTTCTCAAAACATCCAATATCTTGTGCGATATAAAGTTAGAGGAAATGTATTTATTTTTTTCAACTGATTTCATGTTGTTCATGGAGAAGGAAAACCAGCCAAGCCACGGCCAAGCAATGGGCATGCACCTCCTGTTTAAAAATGTAACTGCACGGGCGCCTGGGTAGCTCACCTGGTAGAGCGCGCGCCCATATACAGAGGTTTACTCCTCGACACTGGAGCCCTTTGCTGCATGTCATTCCCCCCCCCCTTTAATGCCTTCAGCTGTCCAGGTTGAAAAAAAAGGTAGTTACCATTTAATGCGTGGGTAAAGAGCAGGTATTTGACCATGCTATCATCTTTGGACGCAGTTGACACAATATATTCTCAGTCTGAATGGTATTCTATCGCTGTGAGTTGAGAACAGGGACAGTGAGAAAACTTCATAGTCGAATAGCTAAAAGCAGATTAACACTGTGGTGAAGACGGAGAGGAAAAGGTTAACAAGAGAAGCTCACATGCATAGAGACACTGGCAGACAGTAGAGTGTTGGGATTCAGGTTCACTCTGGGTTCATTTCTCAATTCCACAATACGTATGGCATTTTCCAAATGACTTCAACTGATAATATCACATATTAGATTGGATGGATGAGGAGCTCAGAGAGGCCATGACAAGTTTTATATAAGGAAAGGATTAGAAGAGGAAGGAGAGGTCAGAGGGAGGATGGCTTGGCGAGAGGTTATTAAGTCCATCCAATGAACAGACTAGTCCCAGATTTTATCCCCCCCCCACCACCACCACCACCACCACCCCCAACGCTATGTCCTCGGGGTCGTAGAACTGTTTCTCCTTAGCAGCAAAACCCCAAAAGGAGATTCAGTTAAAGATACAACCGATAGAGTGTACATTGGCAGAAGCGCAAAAGCATGGAGAGAACACCAGCAGTGGTTGTAGAAGTTGTAACTGCCACATGATCTCTTCTCAGCTCCGGTAGCTGCTCTAGTTGTCTGGATTTATAGCTTCCTAAAGCCTCCTACACATCATCCGCGCTAGAGCCGCGAGGTAGGGCGCAGAGCAGAGAGGCGAAGCGCAGCACAGGTATACATCATCATCAGCATTGCTTCTGGAATTGGTTGCGCCTTGAAAGGTCAGATGTCAAAGTTGAAATAATTTGAACTTTGAGCACAGCGCTCAGCGGCAATTCGAAGTGGTGCGCTGTCCGCCATCCCGTTAAAAACCTCTTCTTCTTCGGCTCCTTAACTTCCAGTAAGTTCAAGTTTCCCTCAATCATGTGTTGAGCGCACACGCAGGGATATCTGTTTCGAGCACCTTATTTTATTAATTAAAATGTCGACGTTTGGCGCCACCTTATCGATTCTTGTATTGCACGAAGGACAACAATATATTGCTGTATTGATATGTTGTCCCAACCCTACCAAATAGTGTCTGCCTGTCAACCTGCGTACAACCCAAACAAGCTCCACCAATCACAGATCTCTGTGTGGCCTGAAGAAGCAACCTTGAGGGTCAGTGAGCACACTGTAACAATTGAAAGCAACATGAAAGAATATCAAATATTAACTCTGGGCTTTAATTTTGGTGGCTGGACAGTAAAACAACACTGTTTAGAGAGATTTTAGTGAGTGAAACCATCTGAAACTGTAATAGTGCAGCAGAAAAGATGGTTCAAATGACGAAAATGCAGTAAAGCAATGCAGTTGAATTATTTAGCCAGTCAGTCAATCAGTCCAGTTTTGTTGCTGTTGCTTGGGCAGCAAGACTGGGTATCAGCTTATGATTGTTCCTACATGTTTCCAGCAGCAAGGTCAATTATGCTGAATGAATAACATCAACAGTGGACAGAGAGATGAGGGGGAGCGCAGTCATTCTAACATCATCCACATAAACGGAGAGGAGAGGCGAACGGAAGGTCAGCCGTGGCAGACTTGCATTCTTGGCAGCCCTCATGCCGGCTGATCATTAGAGAGGGAGAGAACAGGGAGGATGGAGGGGTTGGAAACAGGGGAGAGGTGAAGAATGAGGCTGCAGGGATATGGAGATAGAGGGGAGACAAAGCTGTAGAGCTTTGATTTGAGAAGGTCAGTCTTCGCTTTTTACGTTTTTGTGTGCGTGTGCTTGTTTGTACTGCAGAGAACATGGACATTGTGTTATTCCTAACAGTTTCTTTATTGTTTGACGTTATGCAAATATGACTGTTTGCCCTAACACTACATGGGTGTGTTACAGCACGACCTTGTGAAGAAAGAAGGGGCTTTGTCTGCGGTTTAGACCTCCTAAAGAAAAGATAGAATGTTCAACACACAGGACATGTGGATAGGGGTTTCATCTATGTCAGGCCTCAGGCCACTAGATGTGCAACAGTAGATGTCTTTGCAACTAAATTAGTCAAAATCACTTTAATCTTTAATTTCCACCTGCAGCTATGGATTGTTATTTTCATCATCTATAAAATGTTGACATTTTTCATACAATCTATGAAGAATACGGTTTTCAACATGAATGTATTAAAACAAACTTTAAAAGGGATCATTTTCAGCACATAACACGTTTATACACTTGAACAATTGAACGCAAGTATTAAAGTAGAGCTGCTGCTCACTTCTGTCTTTTTTTATTAATCTGTGATTGAGGTTTTTTTTAACTTGTGAGGTGCCTCCCCAGCAGGGGGCCGTGGGAGAAAGCAGAGGGGGAGACATGAAGCAAAGATGGGGTGAAAAGGACAGGTGCATGCTGGTGTTCTCACAGCACTAATAAAGGTAGTTGTTGCAGTTTGGCCCGTTGATTTGAAACCGCTTGTCAACACGGAGCTGCAAAGCTACAGGAGCTGTGGAACACACTTAAAGGTGCTGTAGGTAGGCTTGTGAAGATCCAGGACCTAGCCAAAAAAATTTGAACATCAACAACTTCTCAGTCCATCCCCCCTCTCCACTAAAGCCCAAAATGCTCTCCTAAGCCCCTCCCCCCACAAGGGAGAATGAATGTGTGTGCATGAGCAGTGATTGACATGTGGTTAGACACCCCCCCCCTGGCTCTGATTGGTGCATCTGAACAGGGAGATGTGGATTTTTGCAAATCACACTACAGGCTGTAGGTGGTGCCAGAGGAGCTGGGTTTTTTTTTAAATGACCTGCTTCATGTAGTTCTACTGGAACATAGGGTCAGTTTGACAGAAAGTTAGTTTTATAAGTCTTACCTACTGCACCTTTAATGGAGTCAATTGAGGTACTTTAAAACCATTACTGCTCGATTGCTGCAATTCACATCAAAAATCATTCTCCTCCTCGGAGTCTTACCTCACTCAAATCTGAACACACAGACATAAAACACATTTAGATTTAGTGTGACTTACACTTCCTGATGGGATTATTATCTTTGATGGCCGTCTTCGAAATCCTGGATAAAAGTTGCATCTTCAGAACTTGCCTGAGAATCATCACGTTTTTAAGTTTTCTTCTGTATCAAAGTAACCCCCGGGATGGTTGTCTCTTCATTAAACTTTGTGCTATTCGTTAAATAGATCAACCAGAGACGATTTAGAGCCAAGACTCTGTATAAAAAAAATAAAAAAAAAAACTGAGTAATTTTGTGTATATATCAACATTTCTGAGTAATATTTTTTCAACTTCAACAAAGTCCAACAATAAATATTGCCTTCAGTTGCTCAGTAACCACTTCTTTCCATAATTCTTATTCCTGAAGCCAATTTATTCCTTTCAGCTGGACTAAATGCATTTAAATCCCTTTAATTGCTTACAAAATGTCACATTTTCCATAGAGTAGCTCCTCTATTGTCCGCCCCTCACTTGTCACCCACAAAGGTAATTTAAAATACTATTTGTCATTAGTCTAAATAGATGATGACGATGAGGGCGAAAGAGGAGAAAGTGAGTTTCAGTTTGACAGGAGGAAGGTACAAAATGAATGCACAGAGGAAAGTTTTTTTAGCGCCGAAGAGATAAGCCGCTAGACAGTGCTCCCTCTTGCATGTGCACACTCACATGTCCACACACACACACACACACACACACACACACACACACACACACAGAGATGCAAACTTAGCAGTGTGAACACAGTTGTGTGCAGGCAGACACCCACAGACACAGTCACATATAAATGCACTGATGTATGCATGCCTGCTGAGAAATGTACATGAATGCGCACATGAAAACACACACACACGCACTCCCAGCGGTCGGTAATTACAGTCGCTGGAAGAGAAACTGCAGCCATGCATAGTCGATGAGAACAGGGAAAACAAAGAACACACAGAGCAGATGATTGCTGTAAATGAAAGAATGAAAGTGGAGCGAGGGAGGAGCAGAGGAGGACACGATGCTACTGGCCCAGAGTAAAATAGGGATTGGAAAGAACAAGGGCGAAAATTAGAGGAAAGAGATCGAGACAAGCGGCTGAAATGAGGAGGGAAGGCATGCCTATCGAATTGGGTTTACCTGTTTTTTCCATTTCTGTGTCTATTTGAAATATATATAAGTTAATTTTTGACTGTTTTACCACATGCACACAGCAGTTTGGCAGAAGAAAAAAACAGTTTCCTTTGACAAAATGTCAGAGGGACTGTGGTAATTCCATCAGGTGAAGGTGAGCGCTGGCAGGGATGAGGGGAGGAATAAAAAAGGTTTACATCAGTGATGACATTCCAAAATTACATTCAGACACTAGGGTGTCTGTAGACTCTGTCTGGACTGTCTGGGTTTCAGCACAGTGTTCCATTCTGTTGCTTCATAATGCTGAGAGATTACTCCGATGTCATATATATATATATATATATATATATATATATACAGTAAAACAGTGAAAATATGAAACGGGACGTGATGATTTTTGTGTGAGAGAGTAAAGCTGGGGAGGATGACGCGGCCGAGCTTGTGTTGTTTATGGTTGCAATGGCTCTGTGCTAAGCTAAAGGCTAAAAAGGGTAGAGGCCCTGACACACCAACTCGATTATCGGCCGTCGGACAGTCTGGCGAGGTCAGTGACTCGAGTCTGTTTGGTGTGTTCCGTGCTGTCGTCAGTCGGAGGAACCGTCGGCCTTCATTTGGGCCGATTTGACATGTTGAATCGGAAGGCGGGCAGTCGGACTCAATGACCAATCTGATTGGTGGAGCGCTAACCCGGAAATGACGAGCGGGATGAGCGTGACTAGAGTCTCTCAAAATCTGACGAAAATCTTTTAAACTTTGTCGATCTGAAATGAAGACAGATTCAGCAACTGCATGGCCTGTTTCTCACTTAAAATGTTTTCAGAAGCACGTTTCGGTGAACTATTTTCGTTTTTCATGGCTGCTCGTTTTAATGAGCCGCCATGATGGTCTGGCTTTGAAATTCCGGAGAAGCCAGACCCACGTGACGCGTTCGTCCAATCAGCTGCCGGTTTTCATTTTGTGGGCGACAATACAGAATAGCGCCGCCTGCTGTTATGGAGACGTATTACGTCTCACGCACACGCAGAACATACGCTCAAGTCGGCGTCGCTTCGGTGTGTTCTGAGGCACTTTTTGGACCAACTCGGGGAGGCAGTCAGTACGACTGCCTTTTCTGCCGAAGGTCGGCCGTCGGGTTGGTGTGTCAGAGCCTTAAGTTGCCAACCCTTCTGACACAGTGAGAGGGGTCAAAACTCCCAAAAACAAGTTCACGGCTATTTTAATGTACACAGTGCCATGGTTTTACAGTCTGTAGCAGTAACACTAGAAACGCTTACCTTCCTTCAAAAAATGTTTATTGAAAAAAGAAAATGAATACAATGAAGGACCAAGGACATGCACTTGCTTATAGTAACCCCCTGGGTAAAGCTTCAATGAGATTGTCTGTCTGAATTGAGAAACGGGCAGTATTTTTCATTTTTTCGTTTTGGGCTATTACTTTTCGGGTGTGCGGACTTATTTCTGCAGATTTCGCTGCAGTGATTACAGAGAATGTGTGAATGAGTGCAAGGAAGTCAAGAGAGGTGATTTGGAGGAAACAGAGAAAGAGCTGGAGAGGGAGGGAAAACCGACATCTGTCATCTTTGATCATGCTGTGCTGCTTCTTCTCTTCATCTAATCAGCTTGGACACCATCCAAGACCTCCATACTCTGAGACTGTGTGTGTGTGTGTGTGTGTGTGTGTGTGTTAAATAGGGTTGGGTTGAGTTTTTCAGCACCTCCTATCTCATAAAAAAAGTGTCTTTTAATGAATGGCTTCCTGAATTTTTCTGTTTTTCTTTTCCCTTTTTGCAACTTTTATTTCATTTTCTTTCATTTCATTTTTAAGTCATAGCAGTTTGCAAAAATCAAGATACAAATGTAGTATTAGTAGAGTATGTTAACACTGTAAGACAGTAATTATTGACTCTGTGTGGTTAGAATTGAACACTCCTCGACACTAACTAATGGAGTTGTTCTTAACACTAGTGTGTTGCAGCAAAAAATGTCGATCGGTGTTTCTCAAAGGCCAAGATGATGTCCTCAAATGTCTTGTTTTGTCCACAACTCAAAGATATTCAGTTTACTGTCCCAGACAACTAGAAAATATTCACATTTAAGGAGCTGGAATCAGAGAATTACATTTTTTATTTCAATAAAAATGGACTCAAATCGATTAATCAATTATCAAAATAGTTGGCGATTAATTTATAGATGACAACTAATCGATTAATCTTTGCAGCTCTATTAGCCATACAGGTGTTGCCTCCATATTAACACTGTACATGTGGTTCCATACAAATACCTCGAAAAACCTAAAAAAACTATGAAGGTAAATGTGGTGCAAAATGGGAGAGCTTGTAGAATACGATGTGAGAACTTGCAGAACAAAAAATCTGAACTTGTATGTTAAAATTTGCACTTGTAAAAATAAAATTTGCACTTGTAAAAAATATTCACACACATGTGATCTGAATTTGAAGTCATACAAAGAAAAAAAACATGAGAGCTTGTAAAAAAAATCTGAACTTGTAAGTTGAAATTTGCACTTGTAGAAAATGTTCACACACCTGTATTCTGAATGTGAAGTTACAGAAAAAATATTCACAAATGTGTAGATTGATATTTACATGAACACAATGACAGCTGCAAACTTATAATGCAACATTTACTCGTGCACCTCGACTTTCACAACACTCTTGACGATACATTTGGTGCAAAACTAATTAGTACCTGTGGACTTAGGCTGTGGAGCTCTGAGCTAACAGAACGGGAAAAGCAGGGTTTCTATCGCCAGATGAGGGACAACTCTGTCTGGCTTATTTATGTAGCATGGAAACTTGGTGGAATAGCATGCTAGCGTTAGCTAACTAGCAGCCAGCCCGCTTCTAAATAAATACCTTTTAATTATCTAAACACTTTTTAACAGTCAAACTAAAACACTGGCGGTGAGCTCCAGCAGCCGCAGACGGACCGTCATCAGTGGGGATCGACCAGCGTAGCAACACTGCTTTTGCCAGAAAGCTTCGCTGCCGACCTCGACCTGCAGTCGGAGCTCCAGCGGGACACGGAGAGCCCCACATCCGGTAGCAGCGGCCCATCCCCCGGCCATGACCAGAGCTTGCTTTGCTGATGTTGTGCATCCCTGCTAAGAATTGCACCCGCTTGGGCAGAAACAATCATTTCTGCAGAATTCATTGCTGCCGAAAATTGCATCTAGGTAGCAAGGAAATGCTACTACAGAGTCTGATAAAACATTGATGTCTCTGAACCTTCTAAAATCCTAATCATTATTGATGAACATGACAAAGAGATTTATTATTGCCTAGTTTTTAAACAGTACTTTCCCTTATAAAATCATTATTTTCCCTAGTGGATGCAATTCTCGGCAGAGATGCGAAACTTGGCACCTGTTACCCACTGATGACGGTCCGTCTGCGGCTGCAGGCCGTGGAGCTCACCGCCAGTGTTTTAGTTTGACTGTTAAAAAGTGTTTAGATAATTAAAAGGTATTTATTTAGAAGCGGGCTGGCTGCTAGTTAGCTAACGCTAGCATGCTATTCCACCAAGTTTCCATGCTACATAAATAAGCCAGACAGAGTTGTCCCTCATCTGGCGATAGAAACCCTGATTTTCCCGTTCTGTTAGCTCAGAGCTCCACAGCCTAAGTCCACAGGTACAAATTAGTGTTGCACCAAATGTATCGTCAAGAGTGTTGTGAAAGTCGAGGTGCGCAGATTGACCACTTTTGTTGCAGTGACAGATTCGAGAGGTTGTAATCACTGAGTTGTGGTTGTGATGGAAAATGAACCAGAGTAAAAAAAAAAAAAAAGTATACGAGTAAATGTTGCATTATAAGTTTGCAGCTGTCATTGTGTTCATGTAAATATCAATCTACACATTTGTGAATATTTTTTCTGTAACTTCACATTCAGAATACAGGTGTGTGAACATTTTCTACAAGTGCAAATTTCAACTTACAAGTTCAGATTTTTTTTTACAAGCTCTCATGTTTTTTTTCTTTGTATGACTTCAAATTCAGATCACGTGTGTGAATATTTTTTACAAGTGCAAATTTTAACATACAAGTTCAGATTTTTTGTTCTGCAAGTTCTCACATTGTATTCTACAAGCTCTCCCGTTTTGCACCATATTTACCTTCATAAAAAACTAATACACTAAACAGTGACAGTCAACTCTGCTAAAAGGAGAGCCAGTCTTTGCTTGACAGCACAATTTATTAAAACATGCAGCACATACATAATGTAAAAGTATTTGTAGCTGGCATACAGGCATTCAAATTCAGTTGAGTAACATAACTGTTTCACATAAATCTAAAAATCCTGTAATTAGTCTTCGTTGCTCTGTGGAACTTTAACATCATAACAGCACTCAGTACATATTAGTGCCAGATGGTTAGCTTCTGCTTGGCATAATTAACTTAAAACAGGGGTTTTAATGTCTGACACTGACATTTTAGACAACAGCATCTTACAGTTTTTGAACTACAGTTGCCATCGTTTAGGGACATTGCCATGGAATCTGTTAGTGAGCTGGTGGCTACAACTTAAGCCCCTTTTTTTTTTTGCCTATTTTTGTTTTTTTACCAAATGGCACCATTAGCTGTTAGCAGTTGTTGTCTGCAGTGTACCCGTGGATGTACAGACAGCTATCACTGGATCACTTACCTGATCTGATAACCGCTTGGGGGTATATAAAACCTAAGAAGAAAAAAAAGTAGCAATCAAATGCTGCACATTAGATCTTTTTATTGTCGGTATTGGATGTGTGTATACATGGTCCATCTAATCTCCACACTCTGTTGCCATCTACTGTCACATCTGGAGAAGTGGAGCTCAGCTGCTCAGCTGTATATGTTTAATGTAATGTGTAATGTGGTTTAATGCATTCAAAGCATCAGAAAATAGTGGCAGAAACAAACTGTCAGATACTGTTCTAAAGAATAAAGCCATATTTTCTTTCTTTATTATTATATTATTATCCACAATTCCCATTAAAAAAACAAGTCAGACACTTTAAATTGAAATTTATTAGTACATGAATTACCTATAATTTTCATAACAAATTAATCCTTAAAGTGATTCATTAAACAAAAACACCAAGTATTCTCTGGTTCCAGCCTCTGACGTTTGAAGGTCTGCAACTTTTCTCTGTTTTACAACACTTAAATCCAATTTCTTGGTTTTGGACTTTTGGTCGGACAAAATAAGCAATTTGAAGATGTCACATTGGACTTAGGGAAGACTAAAAGATCAATCAATGAATCATAAAAATAATCGATGGATCAACAGATAGTGAAAATAATTGTTAGTTGTATCCCCGGTTGATGTTATCATACACAATGAACTAGAGCTGAAATGGTTAGGCGATTAATCAATGAGTCAACAGAAAATGAATCGTCAGTTATTTTGATAATTGATGAATCGTTTTCTTTTAAAGTAAAATGACAAAGACTCTCTGGCTCCAGACTTGTAGTATTCTGTGATTTCCAATATTTGTAAATTCATTATGTTGGGGTTTGGGGGTGTTGGATGGACATTGAACGTCAGGAAGTTGTGGTGGACATTTTTTCACAATTTACTGACTTTTTATATATTTATTATAGATGATCGTTAGGTATATCAATAATGAAATTAATTGTTAGTAGCTGCCATCCCTTAAGGTGCTTTAAAGAGTTAGTTTATCTGCCATTGTACTGTTATATTCACTCCAAGATGCTTGACAAATTAGCTGTTAAACAATTCATAAACAATAGAAAAAAATTGTTTTCAAACCATGTTTAGATACAATTGGTTCATCCAAATCATATATTGCTAATGCAAAAGCTTTGGGGTGTAATGCTGCGTTCCATTTACCTTGGAAGTCAGAAGCCGGCGCTGGGAATAACGTCACACCAGAGTGAACTGTGTTCCAGCACAGCAAGTTGGAATAACCGGGGGGTTAGCTTTAGCCAGGTTTGCCATTGTTAGCAATACCAGTTGATAACAACGCATTATACAGGGTTTTCTTTGGCATACAAACCGCAGCAACATATCCACAGACAGAAGTTGGACAGTACTGTGTGTATGAATGATTTAATGAGACACAAATAAGACAGAAGTGCTAATAAACAGTATATTACTACAGCTTTCACTACTCTTGATGCTCGGAGCAGCCATATTGGATTTTGAGGTCGGCTTTGCTCGGGGTACTGCGAGGTTTTCCAACTTTCCGAGACGGAAAACTGACATCAGGGGGCATTCCATTTGAAATTACTGACTTGGAAGTCGGAAATTCCGTTCAGTTCAAAAGGAACGCACCATAACTCTTGACAAGACAAAATGTTCCACAAAGTTTGGTTAGGAAGTGTGATACTCTATGATTGACAATAACATCTAGTGCTTCTTTCTAGTTAAAAATGCATTTTTTGCACTCATCACTCATCATTTTGAACATTGGTTCTGAACTGTATCAGTGTTACTAATGCACATACACAGTTGTTCAAGTACACATTCTGAATGCATGTACAAGTATTTCTGCCATGTACATAAATCAATCTTAAGGGAATCAGCCACTCTTCGTAAGCAACTATATTCCATTTTTTACAGTGGTCATGCCAAACGATGTGAGAGCAGCCTGTTAAAAGGCAGGCTCTGTGCAGCAACTAGGTTGGCTCAGGTCACATATATGTCCAGACCACTGGTGTTGTGGTGACTCTGGTGCCCTCATCTGGCAATCTCTGCTCCTCGGATGGTATTGTGCATTCAGCTGAGGTGGGCTAAAACATGTGACAGAGTTGTGGTTTTATTCTTGCATGGAGAGTGACAGGTCTTCATTATTAGTTATTTTATAGTATGGTTGCATTGAAAGTAATAGTGAGTTGACACACATGCACTAAACTATGACTAGACTAATATTTTAATCTCTGGCATGTTTCCATGGTGTTAGCAGGATAATCCACTCCGAACTAACTCTGCAGAAACATGACACGGTTAATAATGATTAATAACAAGGAGTGCATTATTTTTGATAACTTATGCCGCATTATATCATGGTTAGAGATTTTGGTCTAGTAAGAGCCAAAGTTGAGTTTGATTTGATTTCAGTGATACGGACGTCAGATCACGCATGTGTCTGAAAATTGCTCACTCCCTCCAGCCAGTCAGAATCAAGTCTTCTATGTGGTCAGGGCATAAAGACAAATATGGATTGAGTCATTATCAGTCATTAGCAGTAAATCAGTGCCTGAAATGGGCCAGTACTCAGCAGTACTGACTACTGGCAATTCTGTGTCCACATGAGTACCTTTACTTTTAATTGTTATTATCAGTATTATTAATAGGCTAATATTTATACCAAAATAGGTTATCAAGAATTACTGGGACAAACCAAGCAATACAGTTTAAAATCAGACATTTAGCATACATATGGGGGTATATATATATATATATATATATAAAACATTTTTATTTATTTGTGCTGTGTGCCTTATCTTTGCTGCTGCAGCACATATATTTCCCAGTTTTGGATCAATAAAGTCTATCTATCGATCGATCTATCAATCAATCAAGCCAAAGGAATGATTTTTTTTTTCATAACCACATTTTCAGACACTGCGACAATTCCACTGTGAGATTGGCAGCCGAATCAGGCTCCTTAGTTCAAATCGTCGTTTATTGCACCAGTTGATATTGCGATGAGGATACAAAAAAGGATATATTGTGCAGCCCTAGTGCACTCAGCCATGCCAGCAAGCAACACTGATTATAGTCAGTTTCTTAATACAGTTGTGTTCAAAATAATAGCAGTCCAACATCACTAACCTCATAAATCAAAGCAAATGTTGTGCATGCTGGTTATAGTGCATTTCACACTGAAATACTCAGCAAATGGATCGTTCCAGACTTTGCTCTGAGGAACAGCGGACTTTGATTAAAAAGTTGATTTGGAGAGGGGAAAACATATAAAGAAGTGCAGAAAATGATAGGCTGCTCAGCCAAATGATTTAAAATGCCTTGAAATGGCATCCAAAGCCTGAACGACGTGGGAAAAAACGGTCAACTACCATTCGAATGGATCGAAGAATAGCCAAAATGGCAAAGGCTCAACCAATGATCAGCTCCAGGAAAATCAAAGAAGACTTAAAGTTACCTGTGAGTACTGTTACGATCAGAAGAAGGCTATGTGAAGCAAAGCTATCAGCTAGAAGCCCCCGCAAAGTCCCATTGGTGGAAAAAAAAGACATGTACTGAATAGGTCGAAATTTGCCAAAGGACACATTAACTGGCCAAAGGAGAAATGGCGCAACATTCTGTGGACTGATGAGAGCAAAATTGTTCTTTTTGGGTCTAGGGGCCGCAGACAGTTTGTCCGACGACTCCCATGAACTGAATTCAAGCCACAGTACACTGTGAAGACAGTAAAGCATGGTGGTGCAAAAATCATGTTATGGGGATGTTTCTCATACTGTGGTGTTGGGCCTATTTATCCCATACCAGGGATCATGGATCAGTTTCAATACATCAAAACACTTGAAGAGGTCATGTTGCCTTATGCTGAAGAGGAAATGCCTTTTGAAATGGGTCTTTCAACAAGACAATGACCCAAAACACACCAGTAAGCGAGCAAAGTCTTGGTTCCAGATGAACAAGATTGATGTTATGGAGTGGCCAGCCCAATCCCCAGACCTCAATCCCATAGAAAACGTGTGGGGTGACATCAAAATTGCTGTTTCTGAGGCAAAACCCAGTAATGCAGAGGAATTGTGGAATGTAGTTCAATGGTCCTGGGCTGGAATACCTGTTCACAGGTACCAGAAGTTGGTCGACTCCATGAAACACAGATGTGAAGCAGTTGTCAGAAATAATGGTTATACAACTAAATGTTAGTGCAATGATTCAAAGTAAAGCAAACCCTTGAGACATTTTTTTCAGTTTATACAGTAAATGTTGAACGAAATGCAAATACTGCTATTTTTTTGAACAGCTTAATATTCCTTTTTCTTCACTTTCTGTAAAGGTATAACACAAACTTGATCAATGTTGGTCATGTTTTGATTTGGAATTGAATGTGCAGTGTTCCCAATGCATTGATATTATGGAATTAAAAGCTATTCTAAGGATTTTGAGCATTATTCACTTTTTTAAACACACTGCTATTATTCTGAAAACACCTCTACATGCAAACATGCAGAGCAGCAAAAAGCAATGAAACGAACATAACAACAATCGTGATGGAGATATTGATAGAATATTAAAAGACGCAGTAGAAGTTAGAGTAATAAAATGTTGAGACTCTTTATTTTCCTTAAGTAAGGCTGCAAAATTGGATCATAAATGAGTTTTATTACACATTAAAATGTGTTGAAGATGCAACAATCTGGCAGAGAAGCATACATTTGCCTTTACTGTTAATCTGAATGGTCTAACTGTAGCTGTAAACTTTAGCCATAAAGAGGGAATAAAAAGCTAGAAAAAAAACTCATTAAAATTGCGGAGTACAATTTACCCTAATTTAGTCTAATTTAGTAAATTAGATTTTGCCGCAGTTTGTTTCCTCTAATAGATGCAGGAATGTACTGCCCTGCAAAGGCAAAAGGCAGTAACTTTGTTTTTGGTTGAAAATTAGTTAATGATATTTTTGGGACATTCAAGACATCCTTTATCATGTGGATAAGTATCTTGAGTCAATTTCGTTGTTGTTGTTTGTCGAGAAAAGGGTTGTCATAACAGTAACTTCCAAAAGCCCAAAAGAAACCACGGCAGAACACCGTAACACCAGTTACCGCTCTTTGACTTTGAACGCTCAAATTGAGTTAAGGTTAGGATAGCAATAAGCAATAAGTAGATGGCTATAAGTAATTGTAAATCATGAGAAATATATGCCATGATAACTAGATTTTATACAGGTGTTATTATAATGATATTGTAAATGGTGATCAGCAACCAAACATTGATAATGTTGATAAAAGTTACTGCCTTTTGCCTTGGCGTGACTTCTCACTTTTGCAGACAATACAAAGGCAGAGTGCAGTAACTTCAAAATAGAGGTCAAAAGTCAAAAAAGTCAAGTTTGAGCTCAAGAATTTTTTATAAATTTCATTACTAAAACATCTAAAAGCTAACTGA